>NC_134839.1:35567035-36773702 GCF_965363235.1 Mytilus galloprovincialis
ATATTTTTTTTAATTACGTCATCTGAGTTCCTCATCTCAAGGTCTATTAGGGATCCTGACCCATATTGAAATTCATACTTCTGATTTTTCCAAATATTTTTATGTGATCTTCATCGGTATAACATTCTGAATAAATCTGTGTATTTTTGTCCATTTCTGAAAAAAAATAAAGTTGTTTTAGCACTATAAGGCAATGACACTTTCGTCGCTATATTCATTTATTTTGAATGCAATGTGTTTGTATAATTAATTTCTTCCAGAATACCTTCACTAGTCAAAACAAGGACAAAACTTCTGATTATAACCTTTAATTACAATACACAGACCCTGTTAAAGCATTCTATAAAATTTTCTTGTGCCTTAAAGTGCATTTTGACAGAGAAATAATGCAAAAATGAAGATTTTATAAAAAAACCAACACCAAAATAATTATTCTTACTAGTGGAAATCTGGTAATTAAAACTGTGGAAAGCACTCTTAACTATTGGGAAAGTCATCCTTATCATATAATTAGAGTGCAATATAGTGCAAATTTTCAAAACTTGTCCTTTCACATAATTCTATTTGAGAAAAAATGTTTTTAACATGTATTTCAGTGAAAACCTTTTATTAGTGAGAAATCCACATGAGGTTTTAAAGGAAACATTGTGACATCACATGTATTATGGCGTCATTAAATAACGACAGATCAAAATAGAGCTAAATATAGTTTGCAGTGTTATGTGAGAAACAGTTGCCGCAAGATTTAACTCGAAATATTGAGTTGAAACGATCTGTAACTAAGCCTTTTCATTTAATTCCAAGACCATAGCAACAGTTTTCATATTTGCATATTTTTAACATACCGACTGTAATTTCAATTGGATAAATACCATAAATAAACAATTTAGAGCTTGCCTAATAAAGCAAAATGCTTACCAGTTATTCAGGTCTTTTTAAAACCTCTAGTTTGCCATCTCAGATTAAAAAGTAATGATATGTCTGGAACTGAAATAAGACAAAAAAATTACTCAGGCTGTGTTATCATTTGATTTAAATACATAAGTACTATTGAGAGAGAAAAATCTAATTCTTGAAAGTTTAATCACAAAGAAAGACAAATGCTTCTCCCTTGTGGCTTAGTCACCTTCATTTAAACCTTTTATTTTAGAAGCAATGGGTAGTAGCTAACTAGCTTAATAGTTGAATAGGTGCAGAAATATTGTTTTCAAAAAGGTTTGACCCTCCCCCTTTTTCACTGAGAAATGACAATATCTATTGTTTTGCTCAAGTGCATTAAAAATATTAGTTCATGATTTTCTTAAAACATGTACATGTTTTTTCTGTTTTTTTGCATAAGATATCTACTGACCAGGGGTCAAATCATTGGATAAAAGCACATGCGATGATGTATCTCACTTTACTCGTATGAAGTGTGTTATCTCCCTTGATTATCAGGTATTCCTGTAGACCGAAGTGATAATTACATAACAAAGACTATATTGTGTCATGTTTACTTACAATTTAATAATATTTAAAAGTTGTTTCTTGCCTTTTTCAATATAGTAAACAAATTCCTTTCGGATCTCTCGGAAGTAAACAAAGTTATGATTGTGCCTAAAAAAGTGTTCAGCCCCGTGCCAGTAATGCATTTTAAAAGCAAAGTTTCATTGAGTATTTGCTGATCTTTATCAATAATATTTATCTTAAACCATTTATAATAACTAGGTATAAATAAAAAAACTACTAACCATCATTTTCAGTGGTGTACAAGGTGAAATCATCCATAAATTAGCCTGAAAACTTCTGGAATTAAGCTTTTAATTTGGGTATACATTTACAATTAATTCTCCATAGGCGGTAATGGTAACGTTTTCCTCCGTTGCTCAGTCCATATCGTTTACTTGAACATGTATGATGGCTCATATCGAAGCTGATACATTTATACATGTCTGGTTAAATTTTCGGGGTGGCAAGTGAGATTACTTTTTTCGCAAATTGATGGACCCCGGAAGATGGTGAAAAATGTCACTCTCCTCATGAAATAATCCCAAAATTCTGATCATAAAATTCAATAAAAAAATTGTCCTTTCTAATAATTTATTTCAGGTCAAATCTACATCTTTCTTTTCTCATCACATCAGCTCTATTAAACAGTTCTTATTGTTCATTTATGTCCATTTTTAACATCACAGTATCCACAATTGTATGGCGGACTAATATTTTTTTTAATTACGTCATCTGAGTTCCTCATCTCAAGGTCTATTAGGGATCCTGACCCATATTGAAATTCATACTTCTGATTTTTCCAAATATTTTTATGTGATCTTCATCGGTATAACATTCTGAATAAATCTGTGTATTTTTGTCCATTTCTGAAAAAAAATAAAGTTGTTTTAGCACTATAAGGCAATGACACTTTCGTCGCTATATTCATTTATTTTGAATGCAATGTGTTTGTATAATTAATTTCTTCCAGAATACCTTCACTAGTCAAAACAAGGACAAAACTTCTGATTATAACCTTTAATTACAATACACAGACCCTGTTAAAGCATTCTATAAAATTTTCTTGTGCCTTAAAGTGCATTTTGACAGAGAAATAATGCAAAAATGAAGATTTTATAAAAAAACCAACACCAAAATAATTATTCTTACTAGTGGAAATCTGGTAATTAAAACTGTGGAAAGCACTCTTAACTATTGGGAAAGTCATCCTTATCATATAATTAGAGTGCAATATAGTGCAAATTTTCAAAACTTGTCCTTTCACATAATTCTATTTGAGAAAAAATGTTTTTAACATGTATTTCAGTGAAAACCTTTTATTAGTGAGAAATCCACATGAGGTTTTAAAGGAAACATTGTGACATCACATGTATTATGGCGTCATTAAATAACGACAGATCAAAATAGAGCTAAATATAGTTTGCAGTGTTATGTGAGAAACAGTTGCCGCAAGATTTAACTCGAAATATTGAGTTGAAACGATCTGTAACTAAGCCTTTTCATTTAATTCCAAGACCATAGCAACAGTTTTCATATTTGCATATTTTTAACATACCGACTGTAATTTCAATTGGATAAATACCATAAATAAACAATTTAGAGCTTGCCTAATAAAGCAAAATGCTTACCAGTTATTCAGGTCTTTTTAAAACCTCTAGTTTGCCATCTCAGATTAAAAAGTAATGATATGTCTGGAACTGAAATAAGACAAAAAAATTACTCAGGCTGTGTTATCATTTGATTTAAATACATAAGTACTATTGAGAGAGAAAAATCTAATTCTTGAAAGTTTAATCACAAAGAAAGACAAATGCTTCTCCCTTGTGGCTTAGTCACCTTCATTTAAACCTTTTATTTTAGAAGCAATGGGTAGTAGCTAACTAGCTTAATAGTTGAATAGGTGCAGAAATATTGTTTTCAAAAAGGTTTGACCCTCCCCCTTTTTCACTGAGAAATGACAATATCTATTGTTTTGCTCAAGTGCATTAAAAATATTAGTTCATGATTTTCTTAAAACATGTACATGTTTTTTCTGTTTTTTTGCATAAGATATCTACTGACCAGGGGTCAAATCATTGGATAAAAGCACATGCGATGATGTATCTCACTTTACTCGTATGAAGTGTGTTATCTCCCTTGATTATCAGGTATTCCTGTAGACCGAAGTGATAATTACATAACAAAGACTATATTGTGTCATGTTTACTTACAATTTAATAATATTTAAAAGTTGTTTCTTGCCTTTTTCAATATAGTAAACAAATTCCTTTCGGATCTCTCGGAAGTAAACAAAGTTATGATTGTGCCTAAAAAAGTGTTCAGCCCCGTGCCAGTAATGCATTTTAAAAGCAAAGTTTCATTGAGTATTTGCTGATCTTTATCAATAATATTTATCTTAAACCATTTATAATAACTAGGTATAAATAAAAAAACTACTAACCATCATTTTCAGTGGTGTACAAGGTGAAATCATCCATAAATTAGCCTGAAAACTTCTGGAATTAAGCTTTTAATTTGGGTATACATTTACAATTAATTCTCCATAGGCGGTAATGGTAACGTTTTCCTCCGTTGCTCAGTCCATATCGTTTACTTGAACATGTATGATGGCTCATATCGAAGCTGATACATTTATACATGTCTGGTTAAATTTTCGGGGTGGCAAGTGAGATTACTTTTTTCGCAAATTGATGGACCCCGGAAGATGGTGAAAAATGTCACTCTCCTCATGAAATAATCCCAAAATTCTGATCATAAAATTCAATAAAAAAATTGTCCTTTCTAATAATTTATTTCAGGTCAAATCTACATCTTTCTTTTCTCATCACATCAGCTCTATTAAACAGTTCTTATTGTTCATGTATGTCCATTTTTAAAATCACAGCATTTTACAATTGTATGGCGGACTAATATTTTTTTTAATTACGTCATCTGAGTTCCTCATCTCAAGGTCTATTAGGGATCCTGACCCAAGTGTTTGGGTTAGGGTCAGGGTTAGGGTTAGGGTAAGGGTCAGGGTTTTGGTCAGGGTTAGGGTCAGGGTTAGGGTTAGGGTACGGATAAGGGTCATGATTGGGACAGGGTAGTGTACTTTGACGAGGGTTAGTGAGGTGCCCATTGTCACTTCTGCGCATGTCTGCCCTTTTTTGTGACTGCGCATGCGTCAGAAATTCCCAAAAATATTTCTAAGTACAGAGTATGAAAAGTGCCTTTGACCTCAATCTTCAAACAGATGTAGAATGGATTTGAATAGAGATATTTTCATAAAGTTAACTGTTCCTAAAAGATGGAAAGGCGATCTAAAGGATGAAAACTTATTGGTATCACTGAAGTGTACGACCGCACTTTCCGACCTCACTGAAGAAACGTTTGTGCGAGAGTAAAGCCTAACCCCGAAATTAACACCAACTCCCAAACTACAAAAGATAAAGACTTGCGGTCTTCACCAGGGGCTTAATTGTCAAAAAGTACTAACCCCAATGGGGCCGATTTTTTAACATCAAGCCGAACGAAGCATAGGATCATGTTGAAATATTGAAAAGATCGACTATGAAAAGTACCAAAAACCATAACCTGACCCCCCATCCCTCCAAAACTCTGATTTTTGAGAAGTTCGTGAAAAAACTTAATACGAAAATCCAATCGGTTACCCTCCTAGACTTATCCTTTCCGAGATAAAGCTAGGCCTCCAAAACAACAATTTTAACACATTTGGGGTTTGGGTTAGGGTTAGTGTTTGGGTTAAGGTCAGGGTTAGGGTTAGGGTTAGGGTTAGGGTTAGGGTCATGGTAAGTGTTTGGGTTAGAGTCAGGGTTAGGGTTAGGGTAAGGGTCAGGGATTGGGTCAGGGTTAGGGTCAGGGTTAGGGTTAGGGTTAGGGTTAGGGTTAGGGTTAGGGTTAGGGTTAGAGACATCATTAAGGTTAGGGTTAGAGACACCATTAGGGTAAGGGTTATAGACATCATTAGGGCTAGGGTAATAGACAGCATTGGGGTTAGGGTTGTAGACAGCATTAGGGTTAGGGTTATAGACATCATCAGGGTTATTGACATCATTAGGGTTAAGTTTTAGACATGTTTAGGGTTAGGGTTATAGACATCAGTAGGGTTATGGTTATAGACATCATTAGGGTTAGGGTTAGAGACATCATTAGTGTTAATAGGTTTATCTACAGCATAAGGGTTAGGGTTATAGACATCATTAGGGTTAGGGTTATAGACATCATTAGGGTAAGGGTTAGAGACATCATTAGGGTTAGGGTTAGAGACATCATTAGGGTTAGAGCTACAGACATCATTAGGGTTAGGGTTATAGACAGCATTAGGCTTAGGGTTAATAGGTTTATCTGCAGCATGAGAGTTTGGGTTATATATATCATTAAGGTTAGGGTTAGAGACGTCATTAGGGTTAGGGTTAGAGACATCATTAGGGTTAGGGTTAATAGGTTTATCTACAGCAATAGGGTAAGAGTTATAGACATCATTAGGGTTAGGGTTATAGACATCATTAGGGATTAGGGTTAGGGTTAGAGACATCATTAAGGGCTAGGGTTATAGACATCATTAGGGCTAGGGTTATAGACAGCATTGGGGTTAGGGTTGTACACAGCATTAGGGTTAGGGTTAAAGACATCATTAGGGTTATTGACATCATTACGGTTAGGGTTATAGACATCATTAGGGTTAGAGTTAGAGACATCATTAGGGTTTAGGTTATAGACTATCATTAAGGTTAGGGTTATAGACATCATTAGGGTTAGGGTTATAGACATTATTAGGGTTAGGGTTAAAGACATCATTAGGGTTAGGGTTATAGACATCATTAGGGTTACGATTATAGACATCATTAGGGTTAGGGTTAGAGACATCATTAGGGTTAGGATTATAGACAACATTAGGGTTAGGGTTATAGACATTATTAGGGTTACAGTTAGAGACATCATTATGGTTAGGGTTATAGACATCACTAGGGTTAGGGTTATAGAAATTATTAGGGTTAGGGTTAGAGACATCATTAGGTTTTAGGGTTATAGACATCATTAGGGTTAGGATTATAGACAACATTAGGGTTAGGGTTATAGACATTATTAGGGTTAGAGTTAGAGACATCATTATGGTTAGGGTTATAGACATCACTAGTATTAGGGTTATAGAAATTATTAGGGTTAGGGTTAGAGACATCATTAGGTTTTAGGGTTATAGACTTCATTAGGGTTAGGGTTATAGACAGCATTAGGGTTATGATTATAGACATCATTAGGGTTAGGGTTATAGACATCATTAGGGTTAGGGTTATAGACAGCATAAGGGTTAGGGTTATAGACATCATTAGGGTTAGGGTTATAGACATCATTAGGGTTAGGGTTATAGACAGCATTAGGGTTAGGGTTAAAGACATCATTAGGGTTAAGATTATAAACATCATTAGGGTTAGTGTTATAGACATCATTAGGGCTAGGGTTATAGACATCATAATGGTTAGGGTTTATAGACAACATAAGGGTTAGGGTTATAGACATCATAAGGGTTAGGGTTATAGACATCATTAGGGTTAAGGTTATAGTTATCATTAGGTTTAGGGTTATAGACATCATTAGGGTTAGGGTTATAGACATCATTAGGGATTAGGGTTAGGGTTAGAGACATCATTAGGGCTAGGGTTATAGACATCATTAGGGCTAGGGTTAAAGACAGCATTGGGGTTAAGGTTTTAGACAGCATTAGGGTTATGGTTAGAGACATCATTAGGGTTAGGGTTATAAACATCATTAGGGTTAGGGTTATAGACATCATTAGGGTTATGGTTATAGACATCATAAGGGTTAGGGTTAGAGACATCATTAGTGTTAATAGGTTTATCTACAGCATAACGGTTAGGGTTATAGACATCATTAGGGATTAGGGTTATGGTTATAGACATCATTAGGGTTAGGGTTATAGACATTATTAGGGTTAGGGATAGAGACATCATTAGGATTATGGTTAATAGGTTTATCTACAGCATTAGGGTTAGGGTTACAGACATCATTAGGGTTAGGGTTATAGACATCATTAGGGTTAGGTTTATAGACATCATTAGGGTTAGGGTTATAGACATCATTAGGGCTAGGGTTATAGACATCATTACGGTTAAGGTTATAGACATTAGGGTTATAGACATCATTAAGGATTAGGGTTAGGGTTAGAGACATCATTAGGGCTAGGGTTATAGACATCATTGGGGCTATGGTTATAGACAGCATAGGGGTTAAGGTTTTAGACAGCATAAGGGTTAGGGTTATAGACAGCATTAGGGTTAGAGCTATAGACAGCATTAGGGTTAGGGTTTTAGACATCATTAGGGCTATAGACATCATTAGGGTTTGGGCTAAAGACATCAATAGGGTTAGGGTTATAGACATCATTGGGGTAAGTGTTATAGACATCATTAGGGTTAGGGTTATAGACAGCATTAGGGTTGGGGTTATAGACATCATTAAGGTTAGGGTTATAGACATCATTAGGGTTCGGGTTATAGACAGCATTAGACTAAGGGTTAGAGACATCATTAGGTTGAGGGTTATAGACATCATTAAGGATAGGGTTATAGACAGCATTAGGATTACGATTATAGACATCATTAGGGTTATGGTTATAGACATCATTAGGGTTAGGGTTATAGACATCATTAGGGTTAGGGTTATAGACATCATTAGGGTTACGATTATAGACATCATTAGGGTTAGGGTAATAGACATCATTAGGATAAGGGTTATAGACATCATTAGGGTTAGGGTTATAGACCTTCTTAGGGTTAGGGTTAGAGACATCATTAGGGTTAGGGTTATAGACATCATTAGAGTTAGGGCTATAGACATCATTAGGGTTAGGGTTATAGACATCATTAGGGTTAGGGTTAAAGACATTATTAGGGTTAGGGTTATAGACATCATTAGGGTTAGGGTTAGAGACCTCATAAGGGTTAGGGCTAAAGATATCATTAGGGTTAGGGTAATAGACATCATTAGGGTTAGGGTTATAGACATCATTAGTGTTAGGGTTATAGACATCATTAGGGTTAGGGTTAGAGACATCATTAGGCTTAATAGGTTTATCTACATCATTAGGTTTAGGGTTATATACATCATTAGGGTTAGGGTTATAGACATCATTAGGGTTAGGGTTAGAGGCATCATTAGGGTTAGGGTTATAGACATCATTAGGGTTAGGGTTAGAGGCATCATTAGGGTTAGGGTTATAGACATCATTTGGGTTAGAGTTAATAGGTTTATCTATAGCATTAGGGTTAGAGTAATAGACATCATTAGGGTTTGGGTTAGAGACATCATTAGGGTTAGGGTAATAGACATCATTAGGGTTAGTGTTATAGACATCATTAGGGTTAGGGTTATAGACATTATAGGGTTAGAGTCAGATGCATCATTACGGTGAATAGGTTTATCTACAACATTAGGGTTAGGATTATAGACATCACTAGGGTTAGGGTTATAGACATCATTAGGGTTAGGGTTATAGACATCATTAGGGATTATGGTTAGAGGTAGAGACATCATTAAGGGCTAGGGTTATAGACATCATTAGGGCTAGGGTTATAGACAGCATTGGGGTTAGGGTTGTAGACAGCATTAGGGTTAGGGTTATAGACATCATTAGGGTTATAAACATCCTTAGGGTTAGGGTTATAGACATCATTAAGGTTACGGTTAGAGACATCATAAGGATAAGGGTTATAGACTATCATTAGGGTTAGGGTTATAGACAACATTAGGTTTAGGGTTATAGACATTATTAGGGTTAGGGTTATAGACAGCATTAGGGTTAGGGTTATAGACAGCATTAGGGTTAGGGTTATAGACATCATTAGGGTTAGGGTTACACACATCATTAGGGTTAGGGTTATAGACATCATTAGGGTTATGATTATAGACATCATTAGGGTTAGGGTTATAGACATCATTAGAGTTAGGGTTATAGACATCATTAGGATTAGGGTTATAGACATCATTAGGGTTAGGGTTAAAGACATTATTAGGGTTAGGGTTATAGACAGCATTACGCTTAGGGTTATAGACATCATTAGGGTTAGGGTTAGAGACATCATTAGGGTTAGGGTTATAGACATCATTAGGGTTATGATTATAAACATCATTAGGGTTAGGGTTATAGACATCATTAGGGCTAGGGTTATAGACATCATAATGGTTAGGGTTTATAGACAGCATAAGGGTTAGGGTTATAGACATCATTAGGGTTAGGGTTACAGATTTCATTAGGGTTAGGGGTATAGACATCATTTGGGTTAGGGTTGTAGACATCATTTGGGTTAGGGTTTTAGACATTATTAGGGATTAGGGTTAGGGTTAGAGACTTCATTAGGGCTAGAAATATAGACATCATTAGGGCTAGGGTTATAGACAGCATTGGGGTTAAGGTTATAGACAGCATTAGGGTTAGGGTTATAGACATCATTACGGTTAGGGTTATAGACATTATTAGGGTTAGATTCAGAGACATCACTAGGGTTAGGGTTAATAGGTTTATCTACAGCATTAGGGTAAGGGTTACAGACATCATTAGGGTTAGGTTTATAGACATCATTAGGGTTAGGGTTATAGAAATTATTAGGGTTAGGGTTAGAGACATCATTAGGGTTAGGGTTATAGACAGCATTAGGGTTAGGGTTATAGACAGCATTGGGGTTAAGGTTATAGAAAGCATTAGGGTTAGGGTTATAGACATCATTAGGGTTAGGGTTATAGACATCATAAGGGTTAGGGTTACAGACATCATTAGGGTTATAGACATCATTAGGGTTACGATTATACACATCATTAGGGTTAGTGTTATAGACATCATTAGGGTTAGGATTATAGACAATATTAGGGTTAGGGTTATAGACATTAATAGGGTTAGAGTTTGAGACATCATTATGGTTAGGGTTATAGACATCACTAGGGTTAGGGTTATAGAAATTATTAGGGTTAGGGTTAGAGACATCATTAGGGTTAGGGTTATAGACAGCATTAAGGTTAGGGTTGTAGACAGCATTAGGGTTAGGGTTATAGACATTATTAGGGTTAGGGTTATAGACATCATTAGGGCTATAGACATGATTAGGGTTTGGGAAAGAGACATCATTAGGGTTAGGGTTATAGACATCAATGGGGTTAGGATTATAGACTTCATTAGGGTTAGGTTTAGAGACATCATTAGGGTTAGGGTTATAGACATCATTAGGGTTACGATTATAGACATCATTAAGGTTAGGGTTACAGACATCATTAGGGTTAGGATTATAGACAACATTAGGGTTAGGGTTATAGACATTATGAGGGTTAGAGTTAGAGACATCATTATGGTTAGGGTTATAGACATCACAAGGGTTAGGGTTATAGAAATTATTAGGGTTAGGGTTAGAGACATCATTAGATTTTAGGGTTATAGACATCATTAGGGTTAGGGTTATAGACAGCATTAGGGTTATGATTATAGACATCATTAGGGTTAGGGTTATAAACATCATTAAAGTTAGGGTTACAGACATCATTTGGGTTATAGACATCATTAGGGTTACGATTATAGACATCATTATGGTTAGGGTTATAGACATCACTAGGGTTAGGGTTATAGAAATTATTAGGGTTAGGGTTAGAGACATCATTAGGGTTAGGGTTATAGACAGCATTAGGGTTAGGGTTGTAGACAGCATTAGGGTTAGGGTTATAGACAACATTAGGGTTAGGGTTATAGACATCATTAGGGCTATAGACATGTTTAGGGTTTGGGAAAGAGACATCATTAGGGTTAAGGTTATAGACATCAATGGGGTTAGGGTTATAGACTTCATTAGGGTTAGGGTTATAGACAACATTAGGGTTGGGGTTATAGACATCATTAAAGTTAGGGTTATAAACATCATTAGGGTTAGGGTTATAGACAGCATGAGGGTAAGGTTTAAAGACATCATTAGGGTTAGGGTTATAAACATCACTAGGGTTAGGGTTATAGACATCGTTAGGGTTATGATTATAAACATCATTAGGGTTAGGGTTATAGACATCATTAGAGTTAGGGTTATAGACAGCATAAGGGTTAGGGTTATAGACATCATTAGGGTTAGGGTTATAGACATCATTAGAGTTAGGGTTATAGACAGCATAAGGGTTAGGGTTATAGACATCATTAGGGTTAGGGTTATAGACATTATTAGGGTTAGATTCAGAGACATCACTAGGGTTAGGGTTAATAGGTTTATCTACAGCACTAGGGTAAGGGTTACAGACATCATTAGGGTTAGGTTTATAGACATCATTAGGGTTAGGGTTATAGAAATTATTAGGGTTAGGGTTAGAGACATCATTAGGGTTAGGGTTATAGACAGCATTAGGGTTAGGGTTATAGACAGCATTGGGGTTAAGGTTATAGACAGCATTAGGGTTAGGGTTATAGACATCATTAGGGTTAGGGTTATAGACATCATTAGGGTTAGGGTTACAGATATCATTAGGGTTATAGACATCATTAGGGTTACGATTATACACATCATTAGGGTTAGGGTTATAGACATCATTAGGGTTAGGATTATAGACAACATTAGGGTTAGGGTTATAGACATTAATAGGGTTAGAGTTAGAGACATCATTATGGTTAGGGTTATAGACATCACTAGGGTTAGGGTTATAGAAATTATTAGGGTTAGGTTTAGAGACATCATTAGGGTTAGGGTTATAGACAGCATTAAGGTTAGGGTTGTAGACAGCATTAGGGTTAGGGTTATAGACATTATTAGGGTTAGGGTTATAGACATCATTAGGGCTATAGACATGATTAGGGTTTGGGAAAGAGAAATCATTAGGGTTAGGGTTATAGACATCAATGGGGTTAGGATTATAGACTTCATTAGGATTAGGTTTAGAGACATCATTAGGGTTAGGGTTATAGACATCATTAGGGTTACGATTATAGACATCATTTAGGTTAGGGTTACAGACATCATTAGGGTTAGGATTATAGACAACATTAGGGTTAGGGTTATAGACATTATTAGGGTTAGAGTTAGAGACATCATTATGGTTAGGGTTATAGACATCACAAGGGTTAGGGTTATAGAAATTATTAGGGTTAGGGTTAGAGACATCATTAGATTTTAGGGTTATAGACATCATTAGGGTTAGGGTTATAGACAGCATTAGGGTTATGATTATAGACATCATTAGGGTTAGGGTTATAAACATCATTAGGGTTAGGGTTACAGACATCATTTGGGTTATAGACATCATTAGGGTTACGATTATAGACATCATTAGGGTTAGGGTTATAGACATCATTAGGGTTAGAGTTAGAGACATCATTATGGTTAGGGTTATAGACATCACTAGGGTTAGGGTTATAGAAATTATTAGGGTTAGGGTTAGAGACATCATTAGGGTTAGGGTTATAGACAGCATTAGGGTTAGGGTTGTAGACAGCATTAGGGTTAGGGTTATAGACAGCATTAGGGTTAGGGTTATAGACATCATTAGGGCTATAGACATGTTTAGGGTTTGGGAAAGAGACATCATTAGGGTTAAGGTTATAGACATCAATGGGGTTAGGGTTATAGACTTCATCAGGGTTAGGGTTATGGACAACATTAGGGTTGGGGTTATAGACATCATTAAAGTTAGGGTTATAGACATCATTAGGGTTAGGGTTATAGACAGCATGAGGGTAAGGTTTAGAGACATCATTAGGGTTAGGGTTATAGACATCACTAGGGTTAGGGTTATAGACATCGTTAGAGTTATGATTATAGACATCATTAGGGTTAGGGTTATAGACATCATTACAGTTAGGGTTATAGACAGCATAAGGGTTAGGGTTATAGACATCATTAGGGTTAGGGTTATAGGCATCATTAGGGTTAGGGTTATAGACAGCATTAGGGTTATGGTTAAAAACATCATTAGGGTTAGGATTATAAACATCATTAGGGTTAGTGTTATAGACATCATCAGGGCTAGGGTTATAGACATCATAATGGTTAGGGTTTATAGACAGCATAAGGGTTAGGGTTATAGACATTATAAGAGTTAGGGTTATAGACATCATTAGGGTTAAGGTTATAGTTATCATTAGGGTTAGTGTTATAGACATCATTAGGGTTAGGGTTATAGACATCATTAGGGATTAGGGTTAGGGTTAGAGACATCATTAGGGCTAGGGTTATAGACATCATTAAGGCTAGGGTTATAGACAGCATTGTGGTTAAGGTTATAGACAGCATTAGGGTTATGGTTATAGACATCATTAGGGTTAGGGTTATAGACATTATTAGGGTTAGGGATAGAGACATCATTAGGATTAGGGTTAATAGGTTTATCTACAGCATTAGGTTTAAGGTTACAGACATCATTAGGGTTAGGGTTATAGACATCATTAGGGTTAGGTTTATAGACATCATAAGGGTTAGGGTTATAGACATCATTAGGGCTAGGGTTATAGACATCATTAGGGTTAAGGTTATAGACATTAGGGTTATAGACATCATTAGGGATTAGGGTTAGGGTTAGAGACACCATTAGGGCTAGGGTTATAGACATCATTGGGGCTAGGGTTATAGACAGCATAGGGGTTAAGGTTTTAGACAGCATTAGGGTTAAGGTAAGAGACATCATTAGGGTTAGGGTTATAAACATCATTAGGGTTAGGGTTATAGACATCATTAGGGTTATGGTTATAGACATCATTAGGGTTAGGGTTAGAGACATCAATAGTGTTAATAGGTTTATCTACAGCATAAGGGTTAGGGTTATAGACATCATTAGGGTTAGGGTTATAGACATCATAAGAGTAAGGGTTAGAGACATCATTAGGGTTAGGGTTAGAGACATCATTAGGGTTAGGGTTACATACATCATTAGGGTTAGGGTTAGAGACATCATTAGGGTTACGGTTAATAGGTTTATCTACAGCATTAGGGTTAGGGTTATAGACATCATTAGGGATAAGGGTTAGGGTTAGAGACATCATTAAGGACTAGGGTTATAGACATCATTAGGGCTAGGGTTATAGACAGCATTGGGGTTACGGTTGTACACAGCATTAGGGTTAGGGTTATAGACATCATTAGGGTTATAGACATCATTACGGTTAGGGTTATAGACATCATAAGGGTTAGGGTTATAGACATCATTAGGGTTAGGGTTATAGACATCATTAGGGTTAGGGTTATAGACAGCATTAGGGTTAGGGTTAAAAACATCATTAGGGTTAAGATTATCAACATCATTAGGGTTAGTGTTATAGACATTATTAGGGCTATGGTTATAGACATCATTAAAGTTAGGGTTATAGACATCATTAGGGTTAGGGTTATAGACAGCATGAGGGTAAGGGTTAGAGACATCATTAGGGTTAGGGTTATAGACATCATTGGGGCTAGGGTTATAGACATCATTAGGGTTATGGTTATAGACATCATTAATGTTAGGGTTAGAGACATCATTAGTGTTAATATGTTTATCTACAGCATAAGGGTTAGGGTTATAGACATCATTAGGGTTAGGGTTATAGACAACATTAGGGTTAGGGTTATAGACCATATTAGGGTTAGGGTTAGAGACATCATTAGGGTTAGGGTTATAGAGATCATTAGGGTTAGGGTTATAGAAATTATTAGGGTTAGGGTTAGAGACAGCAGTGGGCTTAGGGTTAATAGGTTTATCTGCAGCATGAGGGTTTGGTTTATAGACATCATTAAGGTTAGGGTTAGAGACATCATTAGGGTTAGGGTTACATACATCATTAGGGTTAGGGTTATAGACATTATTAGGGTTAGGGTTATACACATCATTAGGGTTAGGGTTATAGACATCATTAGAGTAAGGGTTAGAGACATCATTAGGGTTAGGGTTAGAGACATCATTAGGGTTAGGGTTACATACATCATTAGGGTTAGGGTTAGAGACATCATTAGGGTTACGGTTAATAGGTTTATCTACAGCATTAGGGTTAGGGTTATAGACATCATTAGGGTTAGGGTTATAGACATCATTAGGGATTAGGGTTAGGGTTAGAGACATCATTAAGGACTAGGGTTATAGACATCATTAGGGCTAGGGTTATAGACAGCATTGGGGTTAGGGTTGTACACAGCATTAGGGTTAGGGTTATAGACATCATTAGGGTTATAGACATCATTACGGTTAGGGTTATAGACATCATAAGGGTTAGGGTTATAGACATCATTAGGGTTAGGGTTATAGACATCATTAGGGTTAGGGTTATAGACAGCATTAGGGTTAGGGTTAAAAACATCATTAGGGTTAAGATTATCAACATCATTAGGGTTAGTGTTATAGACATTATTAGGGCTATAGTTATAGACATCATTAAAGTTAGGGTTATAGACATCATTAGGGTTAGGGTTATAGACAGCATGAGGGTAAGGGTTAGAGACATCATTAGGGTTAGGGTTATAGACATCACTAGGGTTAGTGTTATAGACATCGTTAGGGTTATGATTATAGACATCATTAGGGTTAGGGTTATAGACATCATTAGAGTTAGGGTTATAGACAGCATAAGGGTTAGGGTTATAGACATCATTAGGGTTAGGGTTATAGACATCATTAGGATTAGGGTTATAACCAGCATTAGGGTTAGGGTTAAAAACATCATTAGGGTTAAGATTATAAACATCATTAGGGTTAGGGTTATAGACATTATTAGGGTTAGGTATAGAGACATCATTAGGATTAGGGTTAATAGGTTTATCTACAGCATTAGGGTTAGGGTTACAGACATCATTAGGGTTAGGGTTATAGACATCATTAGGGTTAGGTTTATAGACATCATTAGGGTTAGGGTTATAGACATCATTAGGGCAAGGGTTATAGACATCATTAGGGTTAAGGTTATAGACATTAGGGTTATAGACATCATTAGGGATTAGGGTTAGGGTTAGAGACATCATTAGGGCTAGGGTTATAGACATCATTGGGGCTAGGGTTATAGACAGCATGGGGGTTAAGGTTTTAGACAGCATTAGGGTTAAGGTTAGAGACATCATTAGGGTTAGGGTTATAAACATCATTAGGGTTAGGGTTATAGACATCATTAGGGTTATGGTTATAGACATCATTAATGTTAGGGTTAGAGACATCATTAGTGTTAATATGTTTATCTACAGCATAAGGGTTAGGGTTATAGACATCATTAGGGTTAGGGTTATAGACAACATTAGGGTTAGGGTTATAGACCATATTAGGGTTAGGGTTAGAGACATCATTAGGGTTAGGGTTATAGAGATCATTAGGGTTAGGGTTATAGAAATTATTAGGGTTAGGGTTAGAGACAGCAGTGGGCTTAGGGTTAATAGGTTTATCTGCAGTATGAGGGTTTGGTTTATAGACATCATTAAGGTTAGGGTTAGAGACCTCATTAGGGTTAGGGTTACATACATCATTTGGGTTAGGGTTATAGACATTATTAGGGTTAGGGTTATAGACATCTTTGGGTTAGGGTTATAGACATCATTAGAGTAAGGGTTAGAGACATCATTAGGGTTAGGGTTAGAGACATCATTAGGGTTAGGGTTACATACATCATTAGGGTTAGGGTTAGAGACATCATTAGGGTTACGGTTAATAGGTTTATCTACAGTATTAGGGTTAGGGTTATAGACATCATTAGGGTTAGGGTTATAGACATCATTAGGGATTAGGGTTAGGGTTAGAGACATCATTAAGGACTAGGGTTATAGACATCATTAGGGCTAGGGTTATAGACAGCATTGGGGTTAGGGTTGTACACAGCATTAGGGTTAGGGTTATAGACATCATTAGGGTTATAGACATCATTACGGTTAGGGTTATAGACATCATAAGGGTTAGGGTTATAGACATCATTAGGGTTAGGGTTATAGACATCATTAGGGTTAGGGTTATAGACAGCATTAGGGTTAGGGTTAAAAACATCATTAGGGTTAAGATTATCAACATCATTAGGGTTAGTGTTATAGACATCATTAGGGCTATGGTTATAGACATCATTAAAGTTATTGTTATAGACATCATTAGGGTTAGGGTTATAGACAGCATGAGAGTAAGGGTTAGAGACATCATTAGGGTTAGGGTTATAGACATCACTAGGGTTAGGGTTATAGACATCGTTAGGGTTATGATTATAGACATCATTAGGGTTAGGGTTATAGACATCATTATAGTTAGGGTTATAGACAATATAAGGGTTAGGGTTATAGATATCATTACGGTTAGGGTTATAGACATCATTAGGGTTAGGGTTATAGACAGCATTAGGGTTAGGGTTAAAAACATCATTAGGGTTAAGATCATAAACATCATTAGGGTTAGTGTTATAGACATCATTAGGGCTAGGGTCTTAGACATCATAATAGTTAGGGTTTATAGACAGCATAAGGGTTAGGGTTATAGACATCATAAGGGTTAGGGTTATAGACATCATTAGGGTTAAGGTTATAGTTATCATTAGGGTTAGGGTTATAGACATCATTAGGGTTAGGGTTATAGACATCATTAGGGATTAGGGTTAGGGTTAGAGACATCATTAGGGCTAGGGTTATAGACATCATTAGGGCTAGGGTTATAGACAGCATTGGGGTTAAGGTTATAGACAGCATCAGGGTTATGGTTATAGACATCATTAGGGTGAGGGTTATAGACATTATTAGGGTTAGGGATAGAGACATCATTAGGATTAGGGTTAACAGGTTTATCTACAGCATTAGGGTTAGGGTTACAGACATCATTAGGGCTAGGGTTATAGACATCATTAGGGTTAGGTTTATAGACATCATTAGGGTTAGGGTTATAGACATCATTAGGGTTAGGTTTATAGACATCATTAGGGTTAGGGTTATAGACATCATTAGGGCTAGGGTTATAGACATCATTAGGGTTAAGGTTATAGACATTAGGGTTATACACATCATTAGGGTTAGGGTTATAAACATCATTAGGGTTAGGGTTATAGACATCATTAGGGTTATGGTTATAGACATCATTAGGGTTAGGGTTAGAGACATCATTAGTGTTAATAGGTTTATCTACAGCATAAGGGTTAGGGTTATAGACATCATTAGGGTTAGGGTTATAGACATCATTAGGGTAAGGGTTAGAGAAATCATTAGGGTTAGGGTTAGAGACATCATTAGGGTTAGGGTTACATACATCATTAGGGTTAGGGTTATAGACATCATTAGGGTAAGGATGATAGACATTATTAGGGATTAGGGTTAGGGTTAGAGACATCATTAAGGACTAGGTTTATAGACATCATTAGGGCTAGGGTTATAGACAGCATTGGGGTTAGGGTTGTACACAGCATTAGGGTTAGGGTTATAGACATCATTAGGGTTATTGACATCATTACGGTTAGGGTTATAGACACCATTAGGGTTAGAGTTAGAGACATCATTAGGGTTTAGGTTATAGACTATCATTAGGGTTAGGGTTATAGACATCATTAGGGTTAGGGTTATAGACATCATTAGGGTTAGGGTTAGAGACATCATTACGGTTAGGGTTAGAGACATCATTAGGGTTAGGCTTATAGAAATTATTAGGGTTAGGGTTAGAGACATCATTAGGGTTAGGGTTATAGACAGCATTAGGGTTAGGGTTATAGACAGCATTAGGGTTAGGGCTATAGACAGCATTAGGGTTAGGGTTTTAGACATCATTAGGGCTACAGACAGCATTAGGGCTATAGACATCATTAGGGTTTGGGCTAGAGACATCATTGGGGTTAGTGTTATAGACATCATTAGGGTTAGAGTTATAGACAGCATTAGGGTTGGGGTTATAGACATCATTAAGGTTAGGGTTATAGACATCATTAGGGTTAGGGTTATAGACAGCATTAGGGTAAGGGTTAGAGACATCATTAGGTTTAGGGTTATAGACATCATTAAGGTTAGGGTTATAGACAGCATTAGGGTAACGATTATAGACATCATTAGGGTTAGGGTTATAGACATCATTAGGGTAAGGGTTATAGACAACATTAGGGTTAGGGTTAGAGACATCATTAGATTTAGGATTAGAGACATCATTAGGGTTAAGGTTAATAGGTTTATCTACAGCATTAGGGTTAGGGTTATAGACATCATTAGGGTTAAGGTTGTAGACATCATTAGGGTTAGGGTTATAGACATCATTAGGGATTAAGGTTAGGGTTAGAGACATCCTTAAGGGCTAGGGTTATAGACATCATTAGGGCTAGGGTTATAGACAGCATTGGGGTTAGGGTTTTAGACATCCTTAGGGTTAGGGTTATAGACATCATTAGGGTTATGGTTATAGACATCATTAGGGTTAGGGTTAGAGACATCATTAGTGTTAATAGGTTTATCTACAGCATAAGGGTTAGGGTTATAGACATCATTACGGTTAGGGTTAGAGACCTCATTAGGGTTAGGGTTATAAACATCATTAGGGTTAGGGTTAGGGTTATAGACATCATTAGGGTTAGGGTTACAGACATCATTAGGGTTAGGGTTATATCATTAGGGTTAGGGTTATAGACATTATTAGGGTTAGGGTTATAGACATCATTAGGGTTAGGGTTAGAGACATCATTAGGGTTAGGGTTATAGACATCATTAGGGTTAGGGTTACAGACAGCATAAGGGTTAGGGTTATAGACATCATTAGGGTTATTGACATCATTTTGGTTAGGGTTTTAGACATCCATAGGGTTAGGGTTATAGACATCATTAGGGTTATGGTTATAGACATCATTAGGGTTAGGGTTAGAGACATCATTAGTGTTAATAGATTTATCTACAGCATAATAGTTAGGGTTATAGACATCATTAGGGTTAGGGTTAGAGACATCATTAGGGTTAGGGTTATAGATTGCATAATAACTAGGGTTATAGACATCATTAGGGTTAGGTTATAGACATCATTAGGGTTAGGGTTATAGACAGCATTAGGGTTGGGGTTATAGACATCATTAAGGTTAGGGTTATAGACATCATTAGGGTTAGGGTTATACACAGCATTAGGGTAAGGGTTATAGACCTTCTTAGGGTTAGGGTTAGAGACATCATTAGGGTAAGGGTTATAGAAATTATTAGGGTTAGGGTTAGAGACAGCAGTAGGCTTATGGTTAATAGGTTTATCTGCAGCATGAGGGTTTGGTTTATAGACATCATTAAGGTTAGGGTTAGAGACATCATTAGATTTAGGATTACAGACATCATTAGGGTTAAGGTTAATAGGTTTATCTACAGCATTAGGGTTAGGGTTATAGACATCATTAGGGTTAAGGTTATAGACATCATTAGGGTTAGGGTTATAGACATTATTAGAGATTAAGGTTAGGGTTAGAGACATCCTTAAGGGCTAGGGTTATAGACATCATTAGGGCTAGGGTTATAGACAACATTGGGGTTAGGGTTGTAGACAGCATTACGGTTAGGGTTATATACATCATTAGGGTTATTGACATCATTAGGGTTAGGGTTTTAGACATCATTAGGGTTATGGTTATAGACATCATTAGGGTTAGGGTTAGAGACATCATTAGTGTTAATAGGTTTATCTACAGCATAAGGGTTAGGGTTATAGACATCATAAGGGTTAGGGTTAGAGACATCATTAGGGTTAGGGTTATAGACATCATTAGGGTTAGGGTTACAGACATCATTAGGGTTAGGGTTATAGACATCATTAGGGTTAGGGTTATAGACAGCATTAGGGTTGGGATTATAGACATCATTAAGGTTAGGGTTATAGACATCATTAGGGTTAGGGTTATAGACAGCATTAGGGTAAGGGTTAGAGACATCATTAGGTTTAGGGTTATAGACATCATTAAGGTTAGGGTTATAGACAGCATTAGGGTTATGATTATAGACACCATTAGGGTTAGGGTTATAGACATCATTAGGGTTAGGGTTATAGACATCATTAGGGTTAGGGTTATAGACATCATTAGGATTACGATTATAGACATCATTAGGGTTAGGGTTATAGACATCATTAGGGTTAGGGTTATAGACAACATTAGGGTTAGGGTTATAGACCATATTAGGGTTAGGGTTAGAGACATCATTAGGGTTAGGGTTATAGAGATCATTAGGGTTAGGGTTATAGAAATTATTAGGGTTAGGGTTAGAGACCGCAGTGGGCTTAGGGTTAATAGGTTTATCTGCAGCATGAGGGTTTGGTTTATAGACATCATTAAGGTTAGGGTTAGAGACATCATTAGGGTTAGGGTTACATACATCATTAGGGTTAGGGTTATAGACATTATTAGGGTTAGGGTTATAGACATCATTAGGGTTAGGGTTATAGACAGCATTAGGGTTAGGGTTAGAGACAGCATTAGGGTTAGGGTTATAGACATCATTAGGGTTATAGACATCATTAGGGTTTGGGCTAGAGACATCATTAGGGTTAGGGTTATAGACATCATTGAGGTTAGGGTTATAGACATCATTTGGGTTAGGGTTATAGACAGCATTAGGGTTGGGGTTATAGACATCATTAAGGTTAGGGTTATAGACATCATTAGGGTTAGGGTTATAGACAGCATTAGGGTAAGGGTTAGAGACATCATTAGGTTTGGGGTTATAGACATCATTAAGGTTAGGTTTATAGACAGCATTGGGGTTACGGTTGTACACAGCATTAGGGTTAGGGTTATAGACATCATTAGGGTTACGATTATAGACATCATTAGGGTTAGGGTTATAGACATCATTAGGGTTAGGGTTATAGATAACATTAGGGTTAGGGTTATAAAAATTATTAGGGTTAGGGTTAGAGACATCATTAGGGTTAGGGTTATAGACAGCAATAGGGTTAGGGTTGTAGACAGTCTTAGGGTTAGGGTTATAGCAAGCATTAGGGTTAAGGTTATAGACATCATTAGGGTTATAGATATGATTAGGGTTTGGGAAAGAGACATCATTAGGGTTAGGGTTATAGACATCATTGGGGTTAGGGTAATAGACTTCATTAGGGTTAGGGTTATAGACATTATTAGGGTTAGGAATAGAGACATCATTAGGGTTAGTGTTAATAGGTTTATTTACAGCATTAGGGTTAGGGTTACAGACATCATTAGGGTTAGGGTTATCGACATCATTAGGGTTAGGTTTATAGACATCATTAGGGTTAGGGTTATAGACATCATTAGGGTTAGGGTTATAGACATCATTAGGGTTAGGGTTATAGACATTAGGGTTATAGACATCATTAGGGATTAGGGTTAGGGTTAGAGACATCATTAGGGCTACGGTTATAGACATCATTGGGGCTAGGGTTATAGACAGCAGTGGGGTTAAGGTTATAGACAGCATTAGGGTTAGGATTATAGACATCATTAGTGTTAGGGTTATAGACATTATTAGGGTTAGGGTTAGAGACATCATTAGGGTTAGGGTTATAGACAGCATTAGGGTTAGGGTTATAGACAACATTAGGGTTAGGGCTATAGACATCATTAGGGCTATAGACATCATTAGGGTTTGGGTTAGAGACATTATTAGGGTTAGGGTTGTAGACATCATTAGGGTTAGGGTTATAGACATCATTAGGGCTAGGATTATAGACATCATTAGGGTTAGGGTTAGAGAAATCATTAGGGCTAGGGTTATAGACATCATTAGGGCTAGGTTCATAGACAGCATTGGGGCTAAAGTTATAGACAGCATAAGGGTTAGGGTTATAGACATCATTAGGGTTAGGGTTATAGAGATCATTAGGGTTAGAGTTATCAGGTTTATCTACAGCATTAGGGTTAGGGTTATAGACATCATTATGGTTAGGGTTAAAGACAGCATTAGGGTTAGGGTTATACACATTATTAGGGTTAGGGTTATAGACATTATTAGGGTTAGGGTTAAAGAAAACATTGGAGTTAAGGTTATCAGGTTTATCTACAGCATTAGGGTTAGGGTTATAGACATCATTAGGGTTAGGGTTAAAGACAGCATTAGGGTTATAGACATCATTAGGGTTAGGGTTAATAGGTTTATCTACAGCATTAGGGTTAGGGTTATAGACATCATTAGGGTTAGGGTTATAGACATCATTAGGGTAAGGGTTATAGACATCATTAGGGTTAAGATTATAGACAGCATTAGGGTTAGGGTTATAGACATCATTAGGGTTAGGGTTAGAGACATCATTAGGGTTAGGGTTAGAGACATCATTAGGGTTAGGGTTATAGACATTAGGGTTATAGACATTAGGGTTATAGACATCATTAGGGATTAGGGTTAGGGTTAGAGACATCATTAGGGCTACGGTTATAGACATCATTGGGGCTAGGGTTATAGACAGCAGTGGGGTTAAGGTTATAGACAGCATTAGGGTTAGGATTATAGACATCATTAGTGTTAGGGTTATAGACATTATTAGGGTTAGGGTTAGAGACATCATTAGGGTTAGGGTTATAGACAGCATTAGGGTTAGGGTTATAGACAACATTAGGGTTAGGGCTATAGACATCATTAGGGCTATAGACATCATTAGGGTTTGGGTTAGAGACATTATTAGGGTTAGGGTTGTAGACATCATTAGGGTTAGGGTTATAGACATCATTAGGGCTAGGATTATAGACATCATTAGGGTTAGGGTTAGAGAAATCATTAGGGCTAGGGTTATAGACATCATTAGGGCTAGGTTCATAGACAGCATTGGGGCTAAAGTTATAGACAGCATAAGGGTTAAGGTTATAGACATCATTAGGGTTAGGGTTATAGAGATCATTAGGGTTAGGGTTATCAGGTTTATCTACAGCATTAGGGTTAGGGTTATAGACATCATTAGGGTTAGGGTTAAAGACAGCATTAGGGTTAGGGTTATACACATTATTAGGGTTAGGGTTATAGACATTATTAGGGTTAGGGTTAAAGAAAACATTGGAGTTAAGGTTATCAGGTTTATCTACAGCATTAGGGTTAGGGTTATAGACATCATTAGGGTTAGGGTTAAAGACAGCATTAGGGTTATAGACATCATTAGGGTTAGGGTTAATAGGTTTATCTACAGCATTAGGGTTAGGGTTATAGACATCATTAGGGTTAGGGTTATAGACATCATTAGGGTAAGGGTTATAGACATCATTAGGGTTAGGATTATAGACAGCATTAGGGTTAGGGTTATAGACATCATTAGGGTTAGGGTTAGAGACATCATTAGGGTTAGGGTTAGAGACATCATTAGGGTTAGGGTTATAAACATCATTAGGGTTAGGGTTATAGACATCATTAGGGTTATGGTTATAGACATCATTAGGGTTAGGGTTAGAGACATCATTAGGGTTAATAGGTTTATCTACAGCATTAGGGTTAGGGTTATAGACATCATTAGGGTTAGGGTTATAGACATCATTAGGGTTAGGGTTATAGACATCATTAGGGTTAGGATTATAGACAGCATTAGGGTTAGGGTTATAGACATCATTAGGGTTAGGGTTAGAGACATCATTAGGGTTAGGGTTATAAACATCATTAGGGTTAGGGTTATAGACATCATTAGGGTTATGGTTGTAGACATCATTAGGGTTAGGGTTAGAGACATCATTAGGGTTAATAGGTTTATCTACAGCATTAGGGTTAGGGTTATAGACATCATTAGGGTTAGGGTTACAGACATCATTAGGGTTAGGGTTAGAGACATCATTAGGGTTAGGGTTAGAGACATCATTAGGGTAAGGGTTACATACATCAATAGGGTTAGGGTTATAGACAGCATTAGGCTTAGGGTTAATAGGTTTATCTGCAGCATGAGGGTTTGGTTTATAGACATCATTAATGTTAGGGTTAGAGACATCATTAGGGTTAGGGTTAGAGACATCATTAGGGTTAGGGTTAATAGGTTTATCTACAGCATTAGGGTTAGGGTTATAGACATCATTAGGGTTAAGGTTATAGACATCATTAGGGTTAGGGTTGTAGACATCATTAGGGATTAAGGATAGGGTTAGAGACATCATTAAGGGCTAGGGTGATAGACATCATTAGGGCTAGGGTTATAGACAGCATTGGGGTTAGGGTTGTAGACAGCATTAGGGTTAGGGTTATAGACATCATTGGGGTTATTGACATCATTAGGGTAAAGGTTATAGACATCCTTAGGGTTAGGGTTAGAGACATCATTAGGGTTAGGGTTATAGACTATCATTAGGGTTAGGGTTATAGACATCATTAGGGTTAGGGTTATAGACAGCATTAGGGTAAGGGTTATAGACAGCATTAGGGTTAGGGTTATAGACAGCATTAGGGTTAGGGTTATAGACATCATTAGGGCTATAGACATCATTAGGGTTTGGGTTAGAGACATCATTAGGGTTAGGGTTATAGATATAGTTGGGGTGAGGGTTAGAGACAGCATTAGGGTTGGGGTTATAGACATCATTAAGGTTAGGGTTATAGACATCATTAGGGTTAGGGTTATAGACAGTATTAGGGTAAGGGTTAGAGACATCATTAGGTTTAGGGTTATAGACATCATTAGGTTTAGGGTTATAGACATCATTAGGGTTATGATTATAGACATCATTAGGGTTAAGGTTATAGACATCATTAGGGTTAGGGTTATAGACATCATTAGGATTAGGGTTATAGACAGCATAATGGTTAGGGTTATAGACATCATTAGGTTTAGGGTTATAGACATCATTAGGGTTAGGGTTATAGACATCATTAGGGTTAGGGTTATAAACATCATTAGGGTTATGATTATAGACATCATTAGAGTTAGGGTTATAGACATCATTAGGGCTAGGGTTATAGACATCATAATGGTTAGGGTTTATAGACAGCATAAGGGTTAAGGTTATAGACATCATTGGGGTTAGGGTTATAGACAGCATTAGAGTTAGGGTTATATACATCATTAGGGTTAGGGTTATAGACATCATTAGGGTTAGGGTTATAGACATCATTAGGGTTAGGGTTATAGACATCATTAGGGATAGGGTTATAGACATCATTAGGGTTAGGGTTATAGACATCATTAGGGTTATAATTATCTCCCGCATTAATTATTTCTAGCATTAGGTGTATAATTATCTCAACCATTAGGGTCAGGGTTATAGACAGTATTTAGGGTTAGGGTTATAGGCAGCAATATGGTTACGGTTATTTACAGCATTATGGTTCGAGTTGGGTTAAATTAATATTTCCAATAGGATACAAATTGAGTAAGGGCTACAATAGGGTTGCCTTAGGATAACAAATTGACAATAACAGACATCATAAGTCGAAACATAAACACTTATGGTTACAACTAGGGTTATGGCTAGGGATTACGGTGAGGATTGGGGTTGAATTAAAATTAACGAAATAGGATTCAATTTGAGTTGCCTAAGCTAATAAACTGACAAAATCAGACATCATAATAAGTCAAATAAAAACAATACACAGCGTAACATTTATGGTTATGGCTAGGGTTAGGGTTAGGGTTAAAATAAAATTTACAAATAGGATTTAAATTGAGTGAGGGCTTTAAAATGTTGTCATATGAAAATAAATTGACAACAACAAACATCATAAGTCAAAACAGAAATAATCAATGTTACAATTAAGGTTGGGCTAGGGTTAGGGTTGGGGTTAGGGTTAGGGTTAGGGTTGGGGTTAAATTAAAATTTACAAATAGGATTAAAATTTAGTAAGGGCTACAATAGGGTTTACATTAGGATAAAAAACAATGACAATAAGAAATATCTTAAATCAAAACATAAGCACTCAGCGTTACAATTAGGGTTATGGCTAGGGTTAGGGTTAGGGTTAACTTAAAATTTACGAATAGGATTAAAATTGAGTGAGGGTTACAATAGGGTTTGCCTTATAATAACAAATTGACCAAAGCAGACATGAGAAGTCAAAACATAAACACTCAGCGTTAAAATTAGGGTTATGGTTATGGTTAGGGTTAGGTTTAGGTTTAGGGTTAGGGTTGGTCTTAAATCAAAATTTACAGATAAGATTAAAATTTAGTAAGGGCTACAATAGTGTTTGCATTAGGATAATAAAATGACAACAACATACATCATTAGTCAAACCAGAAACACTCTGCATTCCAATTAGGGTTATGGCTAGGGATAGGGTTGGGGTTAGTGTTGGGCTTAAATTAAAATTTACAAATAGGATTAAAATTGAGTGAGTGCTACTATAGGGTTTGCATTAGGATAAAAAATTGACAACAAGAAATATCTTAAGTCAAAACATAAACACTCACCGTTACAATTAGGGATATGGCTAGGAAAAGGGTTAGGGTTAGGGTTGGGCTTTAATCTAAAATTTAAAAATAGGATTAAAATTGAGTGCGGGTTACAATAAGGTTTGCCTTCGGATATCAAATTGACAGCAAAATGTATCCTAAGTCGAAACATAAACACTCAGTGTTACAATTAGGGTTATGGCTAGGGCTAGTGTTAGGGTTAGGTTTTGGCTTAAATTAAAATTTACAAATAGGATTAAAATTGAGTGAGGTCTACAATAGGGTTTGCCTGAGGATAGCAAGTTGGCGACAACAAACAGTATTAGTCAAAACATAAACACGCAACGTTAAAATTAGGTTTATGGCTTGGTTTAGTGTTAGGGTTAAGGTTAATATAAAATTGACAAATAGTTTTAAAATCGTGTGAGTCCGACAATAGAATAGAATAGAATATCTTTTATTTCCATAAGAGGTACACTCAAGGGGCATGGTGCATATACATAGGATTTGCTTTAGGATAACAAATTGATAACAAC
Organism: Mytilus galloprovincialis; assembly: GCF_965363235.1. NCBI lineage: Eukaryota > Metazoa > Mollusca > Bivalvia > Mytilida > Mytilidae > Mytilus > Mytilus galloprovincialis. Next base: position 35,595,265 of record NC_134839.1, read on the forward strand.
AAACAGCATAAATCAAGACATAAACACTCAACGTTACAATTAGGGTTATGGCTAGGAGGGTTAGGGTTAGGGTAAAGATAACATTAAAAAGAGGATAAAATTATGTGAGGGATACATTGGATTTGTCTTTAGGATAAATAAAATTTTACAACAATAAACAGCATTAGTTAACACATAAACACTCAACGTTACAATTAGGGTTTTGGCTAGGGCTAGGGTTAAGATAAAATTTACAAATAGGATTAAAATTGTGTGAGGGCTACAAAAGGGATTGTCTCAGGAAGAGAAATTTTACTCGAACAAACAGCATTAGTCAAAACATACAAAGTCGATGTCAAATGGGGGTTATGGCTAGGGTTGAGTTTAGGATCGGGGTTGGTGTTAAGATGAAATTTACAAAAAGGATTAAAATAAACCTAATACAGTGCGGGCTACAGTAGGGTTTGTTTTAGGGTAAAGAGTTGACACGTTGAAACATTATTAGTCAAGACAAAAGCACTTATCGTTACAATTTTTCAACAGACTGTCGGCATTCCAATGGGAACAAACTGTGCCCCTCTACTTGCCGACTTGTTTCTTTATTATTATGAGGTTGACTTCATGCAGGAACTTCTTAGGAAGAAAGATATACTTTTTGCTATATAGATGATGTTCTTTCACTAAATAATTCAAAATTTGGAGACTATATGGAACGCATCTATCCAATCGAGCTAGAGATAAAGGATACTACAGATACAGTTAAGTCGGCCTCATATCTTGACTTACATCTAGAAATTGACAATGAGGGTCGGTTGAAAACAAAACTTTACGACCAAAAAGATGATTTTCCAATTGTGAACTTTCCATTTCTAAGTAGCAACATTCCAGCAGCACCTGCATACGGGGTATATATCTCCCAATTGATATGATATTCCCGTGCTTGCATTTCCTATCATGATTTTTTTGATAGCGGGTTACTGCTCACAAGGAAGCTATTAAACCAAGAGTTCCAAATTGTGAAGTTGAAATCATCCCTTCGTAAATTTTACGGACGCCATCACGAGTTGGTTGACCGTTATGGAATAACCGTTTCACAAATGATATCGGATATGTTCCTTACGTCGTAACTACAGGGAAAACGGTAGTATTACATTTTCCCAGCATTAGGTTGGCCTTTTGTGTACCCAAGGCAGGTGAAGGAAGTCAAATTAGGAGCGCTGTGATTGGATGTAAGGGTACAATATATTTTTTTAATTATCTATGAATAACTGCAGTGTGTAAATTTACAATATAAATTTTAAAATCTATTGAAATATTTTCTAGAGAATTATTCGAAAAGGCTTCCAAAATTTCAAAACTTTGGTGTAAAATGACGGTGGGCATGGATAACATAAACAAGCTCCGTTGGAAATTGGTCATGATACTATTTGGCTTTAATTTTTAAAATAGAATAATAAAGTACTAACACCACACATAACTGTTTTATCCAGGTTTTTATTATAAAAAGTAGTAAATTTAGGAATTGTTAGTATTGTCGCCTATGGCAGAATAAATAGTACCGTTTTCCCTACAATCCCCTTCCCTTTCATGAATGTGACCTACCGAATTAGACTGTTTACCGACGGGTGCTGCATGTGGACCAGGATCTGCTTACCCTTCCGGAGCACCTGAGATCACCCCTAGTTTTTTGGTGGGGTTCGTGTTGTTTATTCTTTAGTTTTCTATGTTGTGTCGTGTGTGCTGTTGTTTGTTGTTTTTTTTTTTTTTCATTTTTAGCCATGGCGTTGTCAGTTTGTTTTAGATTTATGAGTTTGACTGTCCCTTTGGTATCTTTCGTCCCTCTTTCAGGGTTATGGTTAAGGTTAGGGTTAGAGTTAAGGTTAAGATAAAATTAACAAATAAAAAAACACTTGAGTGGGGGCTGTTATAGTATTTTCCGCAGGATAACAATTGACATGTCCAACCAGCATATTTCAAAACACAAACTCAGTGTTACCAATAGGGTTATGGCTTTGGTAAGAGTTAGGGCTAGTGGTAAGAATTTTTCTTACCACTAGCCGTAGCTCTAACAAAGAAAATTCTAATCTTCAACAAATACCCTAGCCGTAGCCACAATCTTATTAGTACACTGAATGTTTATGTTATGACTTATGCTGTTCAAATTCAATCGGTTACCCTAATGAAAACATTTTGTAGACCTAACAATTCCATTTAAATGCTGTTTGTTAATATCGTCATAACCTTACCCTTATCCTTACCCTAGCCATAATTTGTTTTTAACTCTTGGTGTCAATGGCAATATAGAATGTTTGTATATATCAAGTCCTTACCTTTAAGCAAAGCCTCTTGTAGACCCAACATAATTTTATTTCTTTACATAAACCTCATTTAACTCGAATCGTAACGCTAGCTATTACCTCAATTATAATGCTGGATGTTTATGTAATGATATAAAATGTTTGCATGTGTCAATTCGTGACCGTAACTGGAACCTTGTTGTAGCCCTCAATCAATGTTTATCCTATTTGTAAATCTAATTTTCTCACAAACACCAATCCTAGCCATAGCTCAATTGTAATGCTGAGTGTTTATGTTATGACGTGGGCTGTTCGAATGTTCCAATTCACTATCCTAAGGCAAACACTATTTTCGCCCTCAATCAGTTTTAATCTGAGTTTAACTCTAACCCTTATCTTAACCGTAGCCAAAGCAAACCTTGACATTAATGATAAAACATCCAGGAAGTCCACAAATTCCTATGGTCAAATGTCATTAAATCTGTTGGGATTGATGTTTATTCTTGTTTGGTAGTATTTTTTAGTAACAGCTATAGCAAAGATAGCTAGCTTCTTGTAAAATTTACTTTGCTTTCCAAATCATATGCCATTTTTTCTATGTGAAAGTTTGTAGCTGGAGTGAGTTAGGGTTAGGGTGTTTTGGTTGTGTGTTTTACATCATACTGTTTAGCTAGGCTATCCAACCTCTTTATGTGCCTGTACCAAGTTAGCCTTTTTTGAACTATGTATGGTTACTTTTTTTGTATGTCTATTTTCTGTAAGGAGTTATTTGTTGGTTTGTCTGTAGTGATGTTCTATTTTTCTTGTAATTAATAAATTTGATTTTCATAACATGATCCGTATTTATACAAACACTGGAGTCTGGAGGTAGTAAGAACCTGTTTATCACAAAGTTGGTGATTCTTCAATTTAATTTCAGCCTGAAATAAGAGACATTGTTTCTATTGAAAATAGGTATGATTATGGTAACATTTTCAAGCTATATGATACACTGCTAATATTGGGGTCTGTTACAATCTAAATATTCTGTACTTCTATCAAAATAGTATAATTAAATTCCATAGTGATATTTTTCTACAAAAGGTTGCTGTTTCTCCAGATACTTCTGCCTGTCCAACTAAAACAATTACCACAGTGATATACCTATGAGTGCTGGAAGTCGCTAAAACACCAATAACAGGGTATGCATTCAATCCATATTGAGAAGATAATATTCTACAAAGTCCCAACATATCATAGAAAACACCAAGACAAATATCCTCTATATTATTTATTAGTGTATTCCATCACAGAAAAGTCATATTTAGATATGGTACAACAATAAAAACAAATAACAAAGATAAAAGCACTATTTACAAGATAAATTTTACTGCTGTGAAGTGTTCATTTTGCCATACAATTAAAGCACTATCTAAAAGGTTGATTTAAATCATGTATAAAGTTTTCATCTGGCAAAAAGTGGAGAAACTATCTTTTTCCTTTAGCTTGGCATTTATAAAAATATATAGTTATGAAAGCATTAAAGTTTGCAGTCTGTTCCGAGCTTTATTTATTTGTTTATATGTATGCTATCTGGTGTAATCAGGCATACCTCCGATCAGGTTGCTGTTTGTCTAATTTTGTAACCGGAATTTGGTTCATCAATACAATGAAAGAAATTTTTAAACTTTTACAATACAATGCTGGCTTGTTTGATTAGCTGAATTATAAATCTGTCCATTTAATGGTTATTAAACAAATTACATGGACTTATCTGACAGAAGAAATTACTGGAAATGACTATATATCTTTATTCATCATTCAATGCTATATTGCATTTTGGTGATTATTTTGGGTTTTTTTTTGCAAAAGACTTATTCATGAATATTACAAAAGATGAACTATTTCAGTTTACACTGTTTGCCACTGATCAGAAGCACTAGACTAGTTTAAATACTTGCAAAAAATTGTTTAGAAAAATAAGAACTTAATCCAAATATTGGTCTTCATAATAGAAGTTGCAGAATATTTTGGTGCAGATTGCTACCTAAACAAACATAACTTGAACTTCACATAATAGTTGATGACAAAATAACACAAATATAGATAAACAATCAAAATAAACTGTAAACTGGACAAAAAAACATAAACATAAAATCACACTAACTATCACAAATTAAAATATGAAAAAAATCAAAAATTCTCATTAAGTTGTAAAAAGAAGTAATATATGGGAAAAAACAAAACTAAGAAACTATATTATATACATTAATTAAAGGTATCTCAAAACATGGAAATGTTATGTAAGGGCTATTTATTTTCATCTACTGTTAATGAAGATAAATCAAACCATTCCATACACACAGATATGTCTTGTCTGGGTTACCTTATCACAAACTTAAACTGGTCATTACCAGGAAACCTAACACCCAAGTCTCTTTTCTGCAATTATTGGTGCCAGGGAAACATGAATGTTTGAGAGATGAAATCATGAAATTAATACTCTATACAAAAATATTGATGTCTTCATGTTTTGAATGATGGCATTTCATTTAATGAAAATAACTACAGGTAATATTAAACTTGTTTAAAAGTGCGAGACAATAGTTTGTAAGGAAACAAAAGGAAAGCTCTATAACATGAGTATATACTTGGTTAGTATAAAATATAAGGAGAAAAAGTTTCCACCTTTCAAAATTACCGGGTAAATCAAAACTTATCACATTGCTCCAACACATATAAAAATATGTATTTTATCTTGGGTACACATAGCAGACTAGGTATTCATTCAACATTAATGTGATCATACTATAAGAAAAGCTTATTTTAACAATAAAAAAGAATTTGTGTACAAGTAAAATCTATCTAATGTAAAACCCTTCCAGATTGAAAAAAATGTTTGAATTCCAAATGTGATAATTTTATACATGTTGAATATAAAACTGAATAGAGAAGTCAACAACGAAAGGTATACACTCTATGTCTTCGTTAATTTTGGGAATTTTTGGAAATAGGTAAATTCTTTTAGCCCTTCATGTCTTTCTGTATTCTCATGCAATCACTATATAGTTGTATCAAATATAAAAATTTTCAAAAATAAATTGCATTCCTAAATATAATTTGAATATAGGAAAAAAGAAAAATTTACTATAATTCTTACTTTTTTTAATTATTAAAAAAATGTCTATGTTGTACACCTAATCAAATCAAGCAGCAAAGCAGACGACAGTTATTCATTTCTCTCAGGTAAGGAGGTTATATTTTTTTGTTTGTATATAAATTGAAAAAAATATTTCAAAACAATTACTTAACTTCTATAAAGTTATTTTATTGTTGCTGTGCAATAGTAGTCAACTGAAAATTATAAATTGAAAAAAATATTTCAAAACAATTTCTTAACTTCTATAAAGTTATTTTATTGTAGCTGTGCAATAGAAGTCAACTGAAAATTATTGACAGTTATTTGTATTCCTCTTGAACCCAGCCGTGCAAATATTTTTTTATCAATCAAAATGGAAAATCAACAAGCCTTTATTTAACTTTTTACAATCTGAACAATGCTGTTATTGCTGAAGAATAATATTGACGAATTTAAAACTTCCAAAAATAAATTTTCAAAGAAAATCATTTTGATTAATGTTCACAAAAAATATATCCAAAAACCTTACTGTTCAATAATAAGAAAAAAAGGATGTAAAAACACTTCAAAAATCATAACAAAAGTTTTAACAGCAGAACACAAATAAAATGTAATATCAAATGTTAGTGTGATTTGTAATTTTTGTGACATTCAAAGACTCTAAAATATGTCTTTAATATCAGATGGCCCATTAAAATTTTACAATTTGGTCCTTGAAAGACTTACATATATATTGTGGATTGAAAAAAGTTTGGTTTTGTAAACAAAACTATATATATAACTTCATGGCCATGCTGATACATAAACAAAACAATATACTAGGGTTAAAGCATAACTTCAAAAGTAGAATAACAAGCATTAGTTTACAAGTAAGCACATGTTTTTTTTACATTACATTGATCAAAAGAAAGTAAATTCACTTTTCTCCATTTCTGTACCATAACCAGAGTTGTCAATACTGTCAAGACTAAAAATGATATAAATAACCACAACAACAAACAAAATACTCATTGTACTTTTATGTGTACAAGATTTTCTTTTAAATAATTTCCTAGTGTACAAGATACCAAAATGACAAATAAAATGTTCATTGTAAATTTATGTGTACAAGATTTTCTTTTAAAAAATTTCCTAGTGTACAAGATACCAAAACGACAAATAAAATGTTCATTGTAAATTTATGTGTATAAGATTTTCTTTTAAATAATTTCCTAGTGTACAAGATACCAAAACGACAAATAAAATGTTCATTGTAAATTGATGTGTACAAGATTTTCTTTTATATAATCTCCCATGTGAATATGATCATCCTTCAAGTAAAATCCAATGTTTTCATGTTTTTACATTAATAACACAGTAACATAATCAGATATCTTCGAAACTTATCAAATTAGTCTTCAATAACTTAGTCGAATTCTTTTTGCTCTTCAGGAATGTCACAATTGTTTTTCACATCCAGATGTTGGTTGACATGTCGTTGGAATTCTTCGTCTGTGCAATTTTCAACAATATTGTAACACAATGGACATATTCTACCAACGTGACCAATAACATGCTCCTCAAAATTGGCGTCACTGACATCAGCCGAAAAAGTACTGGAACACACGGGACAAATCTTCATCCCTTCACCAGGAGCATCAACAAATCTGTCAACAATGAAAAAATAAAATGTTTTATACTTTTAAGTTATTAATATAATGCCACTTTGTCACATTTTTATATTTATTCTACAATGCATTATCCTATAGTTATTGGTACTGTTTGTGTACAATACGTCCCGAGTTTTGTGCCTGTCCCAAGTCAGAAGCCTCTGGCCTTAGTTTGTCTTGTGTGTTTCTAATTTCAGTTCATTTATATGTTTTGGAGTTAAGTGTGAGTTAAGTGTGACTTCCATTTTCACTGAACTTTTCTAACCTTTTATCCCTTAAATTCTAGGTATTTAATGAACACACTTGTCAAACCTCATGTTTTAAAATTGAAATTATACGGTCTAAAGTGGTGAAACATTAATTTTAATTTACACCTGATGCTGTGAAATAATCTGTTTAACCCATTAGTGTAAATACTATTCATACCTTTCTTCTTTCATGTCCTGCATGGGTGGTGCTGATGGTATACTGTTTCCTCCTTCTGCTGTAAAATAATCACCTCAAAAATTGATATATATATAACCAGAGAAATTATCCAATTTTGTGACTGGAAAAAGTATGCCAATTTGGTTTGGCATTAATAAATTGTTACTATTTTCTCTCCTTGATTTGAACATGACAAAAAACTTAATTCCCTTTGATACATTTGTCATTCCCCTCAACACATTTTTAAATTGTTCTTTCATGTGTATGCATTCCATATCCATTCTTTTTTCCAATACATTACAAAACAAAGATATATTTAATTTATTGATATCAATTCTGTTGCTCACAAAACATTTCTGTCTTACATTCTTTTAAGTATATTTAAATAAAGTATGAAATGCAACACATGCCCATAGGCGGATCCAGGGGGGGGGGGGCCTGGGTGGCCCTGGCCCCCCTTTTGTGGGAAAAATTTGGTTGACTATATAAGGAATCATTGAAGCATGACTGGATTGGACCGGTCAGTTAGCGGGCACCCCCCTTAGGAAAAGTTCTGGATCCGCCACTGATGCCATGATCAATATAAAACACTCTTGAATGTGTATGTCTTGCTTTCTAACAAATTCTTAAAACTTACAAATAGCACACACCAGTCCACTTGGATTTTCAATTGGTTAGTCATTTTCTTATGAGATATTTTTTTTCAATTTGATATGTAGTGTTTTTTCTTTGAAATATAAAAAGACAAACTAATTGTTGATAGTCCAGCGAATATCAGAATAATTGATCACTTTATTGCAAAAGCACAAAACTTAGCATAGTGAAAGTTGAAGTGGTATAGACAAAATTCAGATATGGAGCCACGAAAAAAAATCCAATATAGCTGTCAAATTCAAGATGGCCGACATAAGTATAACATCATCATGACTAACACTGTGCAAAGTTTCATGCTTTTACCATAAAGTGATCAATTGTCTCAAAATATTAGACTTAGCTGCTGGACTATGAAGAATAATTCTAAGACTTATGTTCATTATGGATAGTAGGAATTTGTTATAGGAAAACAGATTTATCTATTGTAGGTACCTTTAATTCCCCAGACACACAAATAGGATATACAAATACATTTTACATACCTCCACATATCAGACGGACAGCTTCTGCTGTCTTAGATGTCTGTAGTCTCTCTAGTATCATTGGTGGAGGGAGGGGCCTAAGGGGAGGGTCCAACGCTTCAACTTTAACTTTTCCACCTTTCAAAATTAAAAACTTAATTCCCTTTGATACAATTGTCATTCCCCTTAACATATTTTTAAATTGTTCTTTCATGTGTATGCATTCCATATACCCATTCTTTTTCCCAATACATTACAAAACAAAGATACAGTTAACTCTCGTTGTCTCGAACTCGATTGACTCGAAATTTCGGATGAGTCGAAGTTTTCCTGTGGTCCCGAACTTTGTTCCATATAAATGTATGTAATTCGACTCCTGATGAGTCGAAATTGAATGAGTCGAAATTTCGGTTGAGTCAACTTAATTTACGATCCCAAGATTAACAAAAGCATTAAAAAATCATTATTTATCTCGAACTAATACACATATGTCAAAACATGACCTCCAGCATTAGAATAGATTGAAGAGTTAATCTGACAAATACACGTGTATTTAATGTCCAGTCACTTACCACTGTATTGATTTATGACATGCTATTTCCACCAGTGTTTACCTAAGATTATCTTTTATAGAATTTTTATAAATAATTAGTGTTGCATTGTTAATGTTCATTAAAATGTATTTAAAATGTTTACAAAACAATTAATTGTGATTTACACTAATGAGCTTGGTGTGTATAAAGTAAGGATTATGACTTTTGTTGATGATCACCTAAAAACTACTCAATCGGCGTCTTTAATCTTGTTGTATTTTCTTTTGAAAAGAAAGACTGAAATAAAACAAAATGAAGAGGAATCTTAATTTTCTAAAGTCTCTTGTATCCGAGAATAAACAATGTTGTCAACTATAAACGACCTGAATAACGGAACTATCGATTGGAAATTACTCTCTCGTATAAAAGCCATAGGAAAAGGTTGTAACTGAAACAATTGAATAAGTAAAAATATTGTTATTATAATAATGAAAGACCTTGACACACACGTACATCGATCTGATACCAGAATATCGATCCCCTTCCCATATTCACCCGGATTGATTTTAGCTTTACCAAGAGTTGTGTCCCTTGTTCTGTCAAACTTCCGGTTTTCGTTTGAGTCAAACTATGTGTATCTCCAAATGTTTCTCTGGTCCGGCTGACTTCGAGATAACGAGAGTCGACTGTATATTGATATCAATTCTGTTGCTCACAAAACATTTCTGTCTTATATTCTTTTTAAAAGTATATTTAAATAAAGTATGAAATGCAACACATGCCATGATCAATATAATTAATTATCAAAGGTACCAGGATTATAATTTAGTACACCAGACGCACGTTTAGTCTATATACAACTCATCAGTGACGCTCATATCAAAATATTCATAAAGCCAAACAAGTACAAAGTTGAAGAGCATTTAGGATCCAAATTGCCAAAAAGTTGTGCCAAATAAAGCTAAGGTAATCTATGCCTGGGATATAAAACACTCTTGAATGTGTATGTCTTGCTTTCTAACATGTTCTTAAAACTCACAAATAGCACACACCAGTCCACTTGGATTTTCAATTGGTTAGTCATTTTTCTTATGAGATATTTTTTTTCAATTTGATGTGTAGTGTTTTTTCTTTGAAATATAAAAAGACAAACTAATTGTTGTAGAATAATTTTAAGTCTTATGTTCATTATGGATAGTAGGAATTTGTTATAGGAAAACAGATTTATCTATTGTAGGTACCTTTAATTCCCCAGACACACAAATAGGATATACAAAAAAATTACAAATACATTTTACATACCTCCAGATATCAGATGGACAACTTCTGCTGTCTTAGATGTCAGTAGTCTCTCTGGTATCATTGGTGGGGGGAGGGGCCTAAGGGGAGGGTCCAATGCTTTAACTTCAGGATTAACATCTTCTTGAGTTGGTGTCTTCTTTAAGTCTGTACGAGGAGGGGGAACTGGAGGGGAAGCTGCAGCACTTTGTCCCTCTTCAGCACGTCTTTTGTATTGTGGAGGAAGAATGAAATTCTGCAATAAAGTTAACAAGCATGTTTAATATATCATATTAAAGTGTTTAAAAGCCAGTTAATATATATTCTTTTTCATTTAGTTTTAATTAAGAAATGTTTTTATAAAATCTGTAACTGTAATAATTGCAACAAACAGTAATCACACTTATCATAGAGATTCCTACACTTGTACTAAAGTTATTGTCTGGAAACTAAATGTCTTTAGATAATGATGAAGGCAACAACAACAAAGACAACGTCAACATTGCCAAACCAGTATAAAATCTCAAAACAACTTTCAGTCGTATAAAAATCATTTCAAACAAACAAATTTTTTTTTATCAACAGTCCCATTTCAAAGTTCTGAAAACTTTATGTGAGTTTATTTTCTTATAAGATAAACTATTTGCAATACTTCCCAACAGATGTTCATATATTTTATGCGTTTTTGATGATGAGGGAAGTTTTTAACGACCTTGACTGGCTATACAGTCGTCACCACGGTCTATGTGTTTGATTCATGACAACAACCAATTGTCATGTTTTCACAAAGTTTGGCAAATACTAACCTGTGGATGAGGATACATGATTGGACCCTGTGATGGACACATGCTTGTTGTATGTTGTGATGGGTAAACTATGGGCGAGGCCTGAGTCTGCTGAGGGTATACCATAGGTTGGGTCTGTCCTTGGTAAGGAGGATATACCATGTATGGGTAGCTGTTTCCTTCAGTCAATGTTTTAGGTTTCTCAAGGGAAGATGCAGCACCACTACCTTCCAAGGAAGGAATCTTGCATGGTCCCTTTTAAGATAATAAGATTAATATTAAGCATAGTCCTAATAACTGTAAATTCCAAAATTATAGCAAGGTTTTTATCAATGTGAATAAGGTGATTGGATGAGTGTGGCAAAGGTAGGAATAAACAGAAATAGGGAATGTGTCAAAGAGACAACAATCCGTCAAATGAGCAGACAACAGCCAAAGGCCACCAATTAGTCTTTATTACAGCGTTCAACTTGCATTTCCAATTTTGATACATAAATTCATATGTAGATTTTTTTGAAATCACAACAATCTATCTCACATTTTTTGTGCTAGCAAAGCATCAAATTATTCATTATTTTGTCTTGCAAAAGCTTGAAAAATATATATATGAAGTAATTTACTCACATCATGTAAATTAATTGAATCTCTTATCTTTCTGTTGAGTTCATCTATTGTCTTGTCTTTGTCAGCCATGTAGTTCTGTAATAAACAAAATAGTATGGTAAATGATAAAATATGTAGAAGTTAATAGTGGATTATTTCCCTTTGGTGTGGTGTTGAAATACACTTTTGCATTTTAAGTACATGAAATCTATAAAATAAGTACTATTTCTGAGGGTTTGGATGGGGTTAAATGATTTAAGAATAATGCCCTTAAAAAATGAAGATTGGAGAATAACGGGCAAAAAAATGAAGATTAGAGAAAAAAGGGGTTAATTTTTTAATGATTAAAGAAAAAAGGGGTGAAAATTAAATGTTTACAGAATAACAGACCCCCATCCAGACCCTCATTTCTGTTCTACAGGCAAATTTCAAAATTGTTTGTTAATAGATAGATTCATTGTTGATGTTGTATGCCAGTTAAAGCAGGATAGGTTATAAATGATGGCTTATTTTCATTAATGGAGAAAGATGGAGTCCCATAAGAGATCCTCTATAACCTTCTGCAGACAAAATGGCCAATCTAGTTTTTCGTTCAAAGCAGACATATGAGACAGGTAATATTTCATTTGTCATCATCAATCAATTGACTTACCTCGAGAGACCTGACTTTGACATCTTTTTCATTTTGAATTTCAATCAATGATTTCTTCAGCATCTCTATTTCATCATCTTTCTCTTTCAATTCCTTCTTCAGCTTTTCTACTCTCTTTCTTTCCTCAATTAAACTAATCTTGTATCTAAAAATTGAAAAAAAATTACAGTTTTCTAAAGTTATTCTAAAACAGGAACATATAGATTATCTTTTAAACTTATAAAATATTTATGCTTAATAGTTTAAAATCCAGGTGCTCCCCAGTGCGCAGCTTCATACGACCGCAGAGGTCGAACCCTGAACAGTTGGGGCAAGTATGGACAAAACATTCAAGCGTGATACAGCTCTGAATTTGGATTGTGATCAAATTTTTGACATTACATGGTTTTTTTTTACACAAAACAAATGTCAAGATTTTACAAAACAATTAAAGATTTCTTCTTCAAACTTTTTAAATCTAAAATTAAATAGTTGACACAGCATAGGTTTCTGACACAGAATGAATGTGGTCTAATGAACTTAAAATATTTTTTTTGCCTTTGAGCAATTCACTATGCTGTTGAATATTATGGTGACTTGAATAACACCGGTATCACTCAGATTACAATTCTACCTTGACAGGTAAGTTTGTATTTAGCCTATAAAATACTTATTTAGCCTTGAGAATTGAAAGGTCAGTTTATCCCATTCATACAATAGAAGTTTACCTATAAGGGTCAGAATGGGGTTTACAGAATAGAGAATAAATGTAATAGCAACAAAAAATAGAGAATAGAGAAAATGAACAACAAAATAAAGAATAGAGAATAATGCGGTGCAAAAGTATAAAGAATAAATGTGCAAAATAAAAAGGAAACTTAGGTAACTGTAATGCAATACTGATAATATAATGATCAATGTGCATAATTGATAAATAATTTTGTAACAGAAAGACTATATATAGTAAAATAATTTTCATGAGAATTTGCTTTAAAAAATGAGAGTTATTTTTAAGGCTATTAAAAGAAAAATGCCCTAAAAATTTAAAGAATACAGATATTAAAAAACCCATGCAGGTCCTCATGTCATTTACATGTACATTGTCAAAATATAGGACACATCTAGTCAAACTGGTTTTAAACTAGACATCTTGTCAAACTGGTTTGGTATAACTGACTGTTTCTTGCCCTAGATGTCTATTTCACAGTGACCTTATGTGTTTGTGCTAAGAGTACATTGTACTGTCAAATTCATTGATTTTCTGTTGGGACATGACCTACATTGTAAACATGCAAAATAGTGGCTTGAGATTTCAACTGATATTAGTATAATAAATTAAAATTTGGAATATTATATCCTGGTTGATGATGTTTTTTTTGGGGACCAAGATGTTTTCTTCATTCTTGTTCACATTATGATTATTTTAACCTTCAACATTGTTCAATGCACATTTAAAGATAGAAAAAATTTCAGCTCTCATTTAAAATATTTTGCAACTTAATAATAATCTGTCAGATTTGGTGTAAACAAAAAACAAGACCCTGCAAGCATAGTCTATTTCTATAACAGTCAAGCAGATAGTTTTTTTTATATCTGAAAAAAAAAACTACCATGTAAAGAAATATGCAATTAAAAGGCCTAAAATAACCCCTAAAATTCAACATTAACAGATTTTTAACAATTAAATCAATATGCACAAAGTTTTAAGCATTGGTCAGAATATAGGGTTCTTTTGTACTTTAACAATATCACAATAACAATAAAGTGACCATTATTTTGGACAAGGTAAATGGCATGAAGCCAAATTTATCAACCTCTATTGTATGAATGGGAAACTGACCTTTCAATTCTCAAGGCTAAATAAGTATTTTATAGGCTAATTACAAACTTACCTGTCAAGGTAGAATTGTAATCTGAGTGATACTGGTGTTATTCAAGTCACCATAATCCTCTCAAAAAAATGTTTGAAGAAATTTTCTTTTTATTTATGAAATCTGAAATGAGAAAAATTTAAACCCCCCACTTTTTTTTCACATCCCCGTTTCCCTTTTTCCAAAACTGTTATCAATTCAAATTTCTAATGGAGTTTGCAACAATAACTACTCTTTTAAATACATCATAAAATATTAAAATGTAAAATAAAGTGCTTGTTATCACTGAATGGTAAAGATTGGTTGGTAGTAAAAGTGAATATACATTGTTTATTGTATAAAACAATAAAAAAAACTTCATCAGCAACATTTTATATTGGCAAATTTCCAATGAGGTTATTTACATAAAGTTATTGGCAAATAAAAATAGAAAATGACATCATAGTCATGTCTGGCAAATGTCCAACATACATTATCTAAAAACATTTTAGATAAGATAAGGAAAAAAAGCTTCATCAGCAACATTTTATATTGGCAAATTTCCAATGAAGTTATTTACATAAAGTTATTGGCAATTAAAAATAGAAAATGACATCATAGTCATGTCTGCCAAATTTCCAACATATATTATCAACTACTATTCTATACAAAGAAAGATAACTCCAATTGAAAATTAATTGCTATTGCACAATATTGTGCAATTAGATATTTCTTGCTATTGTGCAATACTGTGCAATTGAAAATTTCTTGCTATTGCACAATACTTGATATGGAATCCTGATTTGGACCAACTTGAAAACTGGGCCCATAATCAAAAATCAAAGTACATGTTTAGATAAAGCATATCAAATAAGCCCAAGAATTTAATTTTTGTTAAAATCAAACTTAGTTTAATTTTGGACCCTTTGGACCTTAATGTAGACCAATTTGAAAACTGGACCAAAAATTAAGAATCTACATACACAGTTAGATTTGGCATATCAAAGAACCCATTTATTCAATTTTTGATGAACAAAGTTTAATTTTGGACCCCCATTTGGACCAACTTGAAAACTAGGCCAATAATTAAAAATCTAAGTACATTTCTAAATTCAGCATATCAAACAACCCCCAGGATTCAATTTTTGTTAAAATCAAACTAAGTTTAATTTTGGACCCTTTGGACCTTAATGTAGACCAATTTGAAAACGGGACCAAAAATTAAGAATCTGCATACACAGTTAGATTCGGCATACCAAAGAACCCCAATTATTCAATTTTTGATGAAATCAAACAAAGTTTAATTTGGACCCTTTGGGCCCTTTATTCCTAAACTGTTGGGACCAAAACTCCCAAAATCAATACCAACCTTCCTTTTATGGTCATAAACCTTGTGTTTAAATTTCATAGATTTCTATTTACTTAAACTAAAGTTATTGTGCGAAAACCAAGAATAATGCTTATTTGGGCCCTTTTTTTGCCCCTAATTCCTAAACTGTTGGAACCAAAACTCCCAAAATCAATCCCAACCTTTCTTTTGTGGTCATAAACCTTGTGTCAAAATTTCCTAGATTTCTATTAACTTAAACTAAAGTTATAGTGCGAAAACCAAGAAAATGCTTATTTGGGCCCTTTTTGGCCCCTTATTCCTAAAATGTTGGGACCAAAACTCCCAAAATCAATCCCAACCTTCCTTTTGTGGTCATAAACCTTATGTTAAAATTTCATAGATTTCTATTCACTTTTACTAAAGTTAGAGTGCGAAAACTAAAAGTATTCGGACGACGACGACGACGACGCCAACGTGATAGCAATATACGACGAAAATTTTTTCAAATTTTGCGGTCGTATAAAAATTTGGTGCACACTGAATAACGTGCGTAGCGGGTTATTTAATAGTGTGCATATATTTTTTATGTTATTTTGAATAGAGAGAAAAAATATTACAGTCACTTCTTATAATTTAATTCTAAATTTCATTTTAAAGGGTACCTTAGTCTATGGGCTCATAACAAAATAACGAAAGCCAATCAGAAGACGTGTTACATCCAAAATTAAATTATTGTTAAATACTGTGGATTCATTAATATTCGTTGGTTTACCAATTTTTGTGAATTCATGGGAACAGAAGAACCATGAATTTTAATGTTCAACAAATTACAAATTGTCTAAAGGAATGTATGCAAACTTTGCCAAAACCACAAAGTTAAATATCCAGGAATATGCAGTTTTACTCAAACCATGAAAATTAGTACCCAAGAAACTAAACGAATCCACAGTATCATGTAAAAAAAAAAAAAAATTTAATGATTTATTGATGGCTGATCAATTAAAGTCCAGTATTAAATATTGTTTGCACATGTTTAGTGCTTGCCACTGGAAGTGAATGAAATATTCAATCTGAATGATACATGAAGCAAAAGATGTTTAATATTAAGACATGCTTATGTTTACTTTAATTTTTGTTCCTGTCTAAGATCCAGTTCTTTGCCAACTTCGTCTAAATCACTCTGAAGCTGGTTCTCAATCACGTTCTCAGCAGCAGACATATCTGGTGAGGTCATCTGGTATTGTTCTATTGTTACAACATCTGTCTCAGAGCTCTGGCGACTTGGTTTTCCTGTAAATGAAAAACTGGTATAAGAATTTTTACATCTATGTTTACCAATTTTACTATTAATTAGACAAAAATATTGGGAATGTATGTCGAGTTGTTGTTTCTTTGACACATTCCCCATTTCCATTCTCAATTTGCAATATATGCACTGCATTTTATGGATTTTTTTTTATGAGTAACTGCAATTATATTACATGTATAGACAAAAGATACATTTGATCTTACTTTAATACAAATTATTAAATAAATATTGATAGTTTTAAGACATTGATACATAATTTCTACTCACTTTTTTCCAACTTTTCCATTTTTTTGGTCAGTTTTCTATTTTCAATGTACAAGTTCCTGTACTCATTTGATCCCATAGTTAGCCTCTCTTTCAGATCTTCAATCTCCCGTTTCATGTCTTTTATCTCCTGTTTGTATTCCTTCTATAAAAGTAAAAGTTTGTAAATTAAAATACATTACAGTGTCAATTAATCATGATTTATAATGTAACTACAGTCAAATCTGCTGAAGACACTTCCTGTATTAAGCAAAATCCTGTGTTAAAAGACCACCAATTTTAGATCCTTTTGTAGTACATTTCATATAAATAGAACCTGTATCAAAATACCACCTGTCTTAAGAGACCACTTTTTTACTCTCCCTAAAGTTGTCTCTTAAAACAGGTTGGACTGTATAATTAAATTGACTAATTACAAAATTACATGTTGTCTATTATATTTCAAAGAAGATTGTGTATTTCAACTACAACCACAACAAAGGGCCATTACTCTTAGATGAGATGTAACTAAGGAAACATCCTTGAGTTCGAAAGACCATTTTTATCTGCTTATCACAAAAGATCCATTGATTTTTTCTCCAGCAAGCAATCAAAGAAAATAGGTTTATTGTTTTTGTATATATACAGTCAAACCTCTATTAGGCAGTCACTCATGGGATGTGACTGCTCAAGAGAAGTGACCTTTTAATCCAGGGTTCCAACCAGATGCTCTGCAGGGTGCAGCTTTATACGACCGCAGAGGTTGAACCCTGAACGGTTGGGGCAAGTATGGACACAACATTCAAGCTGGATTCAGCTCTAAATTTGGATTGTGATTAAATAGTTGACACAGCATAGGTTTCTGACACAGAATGAATGTGGTTTAATGAACTTAAAATGTTTTTTTTGCCTTTGAGCAATTCACTATGCTGCTGAATATTAATCCTCTCAAAAAAATGTTTGAAGAAATTTTCTTTTTATTTATGAAATCTGAAATGAGAAAAATTTAACCCCCCCCCATTTTTTTTTTCACATCCCCCTTTCCCTTTTTCCAAAACTGATCTCAATTCAAATTTCTAATGGAGTTTGCAACAATAACTACTCATTTAAATACATCATAAAATATTAAAATGTAAAATAAAGTGCTTGTTGTCACTGAATGGTAAAGATTGTTTTAATTTATCAGTTGGTAGTAAAAGTGAATATACATTGTATATTGTATAAAACAATGATTTAAGTTGATCGAACTACTAATCTGGACAAAGAAAGATAACTCCAATTGAAAATTTCTTGCTATTGCACAATATTGTGAAATTAGATATTTCTTGCTATTGCGCAATACTGTGCAATTGAAAATATTTGCTATTGCACAATACTGTGCAATTGAAGATTTCTTGCTATTGCGCAATACAGTGCAATTGAAAATTTCTTGCTATTGCACAATACTGTGCAATTGAAGATTTCTTGCTATTGTTGAATACTGTGCAATTGAAAATTTCTTGCTATTGCACAATACTTAATATAATAATTTTGGATCCTGATTTGAACCAACTTGAAAACTGGGCCCATAATCAAAAATCTAAGTACATGTTTAGATTCAGCATATCAAAGAACCCCAAGAATTCATTTTTTGTTAAAATCAAACTAAGTTTAATTTTGGACTCTTTGGACCTTAATGTAGACCAATTTGAAAACGGGACCAAAAATTAAGAATCTACATACACAGTTAGATTCGGCATATCAAAGAACCCCAATTATTCAATTTTTGATGAAATCAAACAAAGTTCAATTTTGGACCCTTTGGGCCCCTTATTCCTAAACTGTTGGGACCAAAACTCCCAAAATCAAACTCAACCTTCCTTTTATGGTCATAAACCTTGTGTTTAAATTTCATAGATTTCTATTTACTTATACTAAAGTTATGGTGTGAAAACCAAGAATAATGCTTATTTGGGCCCCTTTTTGGCCCCTTATTCCTTAACTGTTGGGACCTCAACTCCCAAAATCAATCCCAATCTTCCTTTTGTGGTCATAAACCTTGTGTTTAAATTGCATTGATTTCTATTTAATTATACTAAAGTTATTGTGCAAAAACCAAGAATAATGCTTATTTGGGCCCTTTTTTGGCCCCTTATTCCTAAATTGTTGGAACCAAAACTCCCAAAATCAATCCCAACCTTCCTTTTGTGGTCATAAACCTTGTGTCAAAATTTCATAGATTTCTATTTACTTAAACTAAAGTTATAGTGCGAAAACCAAGAAAATGCTTATTTGGGCCCTTTTTGGCCCCTAATTCCTAAAATGTTGGGACCAAAACTCCCAAAATCAATCCCAACCTTACTTTTGTGGTCATAAACCTTGTGTTAAAATTTCATAGATGTCTATTCACTTTTACTAAAGTTAGAGTGTGAAAACTAAAAGTATTCGGACGACGACGAAGACGCAGACGACGACGCCAACGTGATACCAATATACGCCCAAAAAATTTTCAATTTTTGCGGTCGTATAAAAGATTATGATTCCTACATCACCTGTGGGATTGCATGAAATCCTAACAGAGTGTGACAGGGTGCAACAAATTCTTATCATTGCGTTTGGTGATATCACTTTTTCACTTACCTGTTTCTTTGCAGAATCAGTCTGATATTGTGAGAGATGATGCTCCATTTTGGAATATCTGTCTTTTAGTGTTGACTGGGCAATAACAAGACACTGCATTGAACCTTCAATACTGGTTTCTGAAGCCTTTTCTAGTTTGTTTCCCAGCTCAGCATTATCTGTTCTTAACTTCTCTACTTGCTATTAACAAACAGGTGAAATGTAATTTCATGTTTTAACTTAAGTAGGCGAACACCTAAAAATTCTTGCTATTTTAAAAAAAAACAAGACGAAAATCAACATTTCAGGGGCAAAAATTCCTAAAGAGGCAGTAAAGTTTATGTTTACAATAGAGCTTATTGTGGTGACCATGTTTACCCTGATATTTTTTTCTCTTTTTGCTATGTTTTATAAAGTTATGAGCTAAACACTGCAGTTAAACACCTATATTCTAGTTAAAACCATGTTAGTTGATAAAGCAAAAATCACAAACTTCATATCAGACGTCCTACAGATGATACAGACAAACTTTGGTTTCAAATCATTGAGCAGTTTGTAAAGTTGATTTCTATAATATACTATATGCACAACACAGATACCATGAAAGGTAGAACAAGAAGATATTTTAACCAGTTGCCAAATTACAGAATTATGACTGTAAATAGATAAGTCTTTACTTGTACTTATTTATAAATGCAGCCACATGCTTAGCTGAGAGGCAGTAAATACCAATTCTTGATTTGACCATGGTTCAAAAATGTAATTTTTTGCATTACAAGCAACCAACATATGTATAATTTAAAATCAGGTCATAACAATGAAGATATAAACTTACCAATTGAACATAAGCCAAATTCTTTTCTTTCTCTTCAACTTGGTCATGTATAGCCTCGATTTCAGCTGCTTTTTCTTTCAGCTGAATTTGTAAGTTGTATACTTGTTGTCCTAGGACATCTTGATCTTGACTTAACTTCTGCTTCAAGGTATGATTCTCTTCCTTACACATCTAAAAAAACATCAACACACATAATTTGTACAAATTTTTTTCTCATTAGTTCATAAAAATCATAAATAGAAGTCAACATTAAGGAGTCACTTCATGGTTTCCATCATATTGAAAAAAAGAATAATTCTTGCATTGCTGATACCTTTGTTTTCTGTCTTTCTATTCAATGTACCAAAAAAAAACCAGACAAAAATACAAAAATAAGTTAAAAATCATTCAAGGGCAATAACTCCTATAAAGAGTTGTTTTACGGTTTTGGTTAGTTCACTTCTTTGTAATTCTTGTATAATATTCAATGCTGATTATTTTTAGTGTTCACAGTTTTTGTCTAATCTATCTAAAATGAACTTTACTCTTGAGATCTTGACATTATTATTTTGATATCAGTGAAGCCCTTACACAGAAAATATATCTAGTTTTCACATTTTTAGAATATAAAAAAAAATACCTGTAAATCATTAGCCATTTTATGATTATGTTCTGTGAATGTTTTGAGTTCCTCCTGAAGTAGCTCTTTGACATTATCAGCAGCTGCCAATTTGTCTTCTAAGTTCTGGATCTTTTCTGACAAGTAATCAATGTTCTCCTAAAATACAGAAGCTTTACATGAGAGATCTACATCAGTAAAGGGAAGGGGAGACAGTTTACCATAGTATTGACATTTTTTTTTATATAGGAAAAAATTAAAGGCAGTTGTGAAATGAAATGACAAAAAGGGATATATTGTTTATATCCAGATGGC
Source organism: Mytilus galloprovincialis (assembly GCF_965363235.1). Lineage (NCBI taxonomy): Eukaryota > Metazoa > Mollusca > Bivalvia > Mytilida > Mytilidae > Mytilus > Mytilus galloprovincialis. The sequence continues at coordinate 35,616,757 of NC_134839.1, forward strand.
ATCTTTGAAAAAATAAAAGGCTACCAGGTTAAATGTTGAGCCTCAAAATGAGAAATATTTGTAAATGCATTCACATTTTTTAAACAAATTAATACGATTTTCTTATTTAGGTATATTTAATGATTGCATAGCAATATAAAACTATTCAAAATGTGCTTAAGGGGACAATTAAAAGATACATCTAGTATGCTGGATATTCATCAGCAACCAACCAATAAACTGATGTATGCTATGTTTATTTTAATTCCATTATTGGTAAAAAATTTCATGAAAATCTATACAACAATGCAAAATGTTGGAAAGTAAATGTATGAACTTAGAGTGATTAGCACTGTTAAAACAGAGCATTGATTGACCCTAGTATCTCAGAAATGTTAATAAATGTCATAACTGTCTTACTTTATCTGAAGACAAAATTTCTCCTTGTCTGTGTAGCAATAGCTGGGTTTGTTCTAATTCAGCTTTTGTACTGTCTAGGTTTGACTTCAGGTGTTCAACAAGGCTCTCCTGTTTGGCAAGTTTTATTTCTAAATCTTCAATCTGACGTGCAGACTCCTTATCTGTTCCTTCTTGTTTGGTAAAATGTTGCTGAAATAAAACAGTAAAATTGTTATGTTAATACTGTGATTATGAAATAAAATAGTAAAAGAGATGATACAAAGAAAAGAAAAAATCTCTACTTTGCAATCTAATTTCAAGCTATTTATGCTTATATATGTATGAATGAGACAATTACTTTTGTGATATCAATAAACCATGAACAAAACAAGAATCTGTGACCATAAAACATCATATCCTGTCTAACAATATTTTTATTTCTAATGAAAATTGTGGTCAAAACAGATCACTGAATATCAGACAGACACAGAGGCTAGAAAAATAAATTATTCCTCTACTGTAGATTTATTGCTTTTTCGTTGTAAACCAATTTTTGTGGGTTTCGTGGTTAGAGGCGAACCACAAATTTAAATATTCAAAGAACTACAAATTTTCAATCAGCTTTGTAAACATAGATTTCAAAACCACAAAATCAAATATCCACGTAAATGCTACTTTTCCTCAATCCACGAAAATTGATACCCACGAAAATAAATAAATCCACAGTATAATAGAAGGTGGGGCATAAAAAACAATACAGAAAATGTATAATAATGAAAAATTTCAGTAACTTCCTTCTTTTAAGTTAGCAATGATATAAATTATCAAATACTTCCTTGAAAAAATTCAGGATTTCATCTGATTTCTATTACCTTGTACATATCTATTCCTTGTTTCAGTTTGAGATTTTCCCCTTCCAAATTATCTTTCTCATTCTGTAATCTTTTGACGAATTCTTTCAGCTGATTTATCTCATCATCTAATCTCCTAACCTTGTCTTGTATCGATTCTTTATCCTATAAATAACAAAATGGAGTATCTAAATATAAATTCTTGTCTTTGCAATCAGTATATCCAAGTAATATTTCTTTTGCTGCTTTTCGTCTAACCCCTTTGTTTAAATGTACATTTGATATTTGAACAATTGAATATTTTTAATATTCAATAAAACCATGAAAATATAAACCATTACATGAATTTCGATTGCATCATTATATGGTAACTGTTAAACACATTTTCCTAGAATTATTGATGTAACTAACTCAGCTGATAAACTCACAAACAGAATATTCAGACTTTCATTTTCATTTTCAAGTTTGTGACTCAGCAACCAGTTCACAAATCAATAACTATATAACCTTTAGTTATAAATGTGTTTAATCCTCACAATTACTAAACCAAAAACATTGTTATTCTTTACTTTCAATTTCAACTCTCTGGATATCAGAATATGTTTAAATGAATATCAACTCTAACTCTATGGAAATTTATCCCTTTCCGAACCCATTGTATAAAAAAATTTAATCAACGTGTGGTTGCCAGTGATCTCAGAAGATCATTGGATGATTTTAAGGGTCATTACCTCTTTAGCTAACTGGATGAATTAAAATATGCTAACAGGTGTTAATGAAATTGACAACTTCGTGGAATGTGAAAGGCACTCGAAGGGGATTTTCGTTTAACAGAAAAAAGAAAATTTATTTTTTAATCATTAGAGAAACAGATTCTTACATAGTTACTTGTGGATTATTGGATTTATCCAATCTCGATAGTTAAATTATAAATTTTAACCATCTCGATTGGATAAATACAATAAATACAACTCGTTTAAACATCAACCCAACAATGTTAGATCTGTAAATTTGCTTTCGCAAGCAAATTTACAGATCTAACAGTTTTTTTTCACCCTATAATTTAACAGATATTAGAACAGGTAGTTCAGACTATAATTTCTATACATAATGTTTCTTATAAATGCAAACTATTCAATAAAAGTTACTTTGAAATTAAACAAGCATTTTCATTTGTAATCAAGTTTGTTGCAAACACTGCCAACATTGTTTCATGATTTTCAAAAGTAATGAATAAACTAATCTATGAATGGGTACTATTTTCAAATATTTTCTAAAACTAGGAATGTAATTCTTTTCAAATTCTTTATATCAATGAAAACAAATATATTACCGCTGATTCATTTATTTTCTTCGGAACCAATTCTAGTGGATTAAAGAAATATTGTATTTTTTGTGGCAATCATTTTTATTCAAATATTACATGCCTTTAGGGAATTTGTTATTTGTTGAATACTTGAATTTATGAGTCATCTACACCCATGAAATCCAACAAAATTATCAGATGAATAGTTGCTTGGTCTTTATTTTTCTATCTTCCTGAATATGCATCAAATATTTGCCACTGGATGTTAAGCAACCAACAATCAATCAATTTATTTTTCTATGTTGTATTTTGTGTACTATTGTTTGTGTCTTTTTCTTTTTTAAGGATGGCTGTTTAAGTTTATTTTCGATTTATGAGTTTGACTGTCTGTCTGGTATCTTTGCCCTCTTTTATGAATCCTCACTATAAAATACAATCTTACCCTTTTAACTGTATCAGCCTTTTGCTGAACCTCATCTCTGACCATGATCAGGTCCTTAGCTTCCTGTTGTAGTTGTCCAATAGTCTGCTTATCAACATTAACTTGGTCAGATAAATGTTTGTTTTCCTGCAACACTTCCTGAAGGTTCTGGTCCAGTGAATACAGTTTGTTTACAAGTTCATCTCTCTCAAGTTCAAGGTCATGCTGCATCTTTAAATTTGAATCATATATCATTAGGATACATTAAAATTTCTGTGTCATTTGGACTCTTGTAGAGACTAGTCTCATTGGCAATCATCAACATCTTCTTTATTTGTATTATAAAAGAAACCAGGTGCTCCGAAGGGCGCAGCTTTATACGACCGCAGAGGTCGAACCCTGAACAGTTGGGGCAAGTATGGACAAAACATTCAAGTGTGATACAGCTCTGAATTTGGATTGTGATCAAATTTTTGACATTACATGTTTTTTTTTTAACACAAAACAGATGTCAAGATTTTACAAATCAATTAAAGATTTCTTCTTCAAACTTCTTAAATCTAAAATTAAATAGTTGACACAGCATAGGTTTCTGACACAGAATGAATGTGGTCTAATGAACTTAAAAGTTTGTTTTTGCCTTTGAGCAATTCACTATGCTGTTGAATATTAATCCTCTCAAAAAAATGTTTGAAGAAATTTTCTTTTTATTTATGAAATCTGAAATGAGAAAAATTTAAACCCCCCCTTTTTTTTCACATCCCCGTTTCCCTTTTTCCAAAACTGATATCAATTCAAATTTCTAATGGAGTTTGCAACAATAACTACTCTTTTAAATACATCATAAAATATTAAAATGTAAAATAAAGTGCTTGTTATCACTGAATGGTAAAGATTGGTTGGTAGTAAAAGTGAATATACATTGTTTATTGTATAAAACAATAAAAAAAACTTCATCAGCAACATTTTATATTGGCAAATTTCCAATGAAGTTATTTACATAAAGTTATTGGCAAATAAAAATAGAAAATGACATCATAGTCATGTCTGGCAAATGTCCAACATACATTATCTAAAAACATTTTAGATAAGATAAGGAAAAAAAGCTTCATCAGCAACATTTTATATTGGCAAATTTCCAATGAAGTTATTTACATAAAGTTATTGGCAAATAAAAATAGAAAATGACATCATAGTCATGTCTGGCAAATTTCCAACATATATTATCAACTACTATTCTATACAAAGAAAGATAACTCCAATTGAAAATTAATTGCTATTGCACAATATTGTGCAATTAGATATTTCTTGCTATTGTGCAATACTGTGCAATTGAAAATTTCTTGCTATTGCACAATACTTGATATGGAATCCTGATTTGGACCAACTTGAAAACTGGGCCCATAATCAAAAATCAAAGTACATATTTAGATAAAGCATATCAAATAAGCCCAAGAATTTAATTTTTGTTAAAATCAAACTTAGTTTAATTTTGGACCCTTTGGACCTTAATGTAGACCAATTTGAAAACTGGACCAAAAATTAAGAATCTACATACACAGTAATAGATTTGGCACATCAAAGAACCCATTTATTCAATTTTTGATGAAATCAAACAAAGTTTAATTTTGGACCCCCATTTGGACCAACTTGAAAACTAGGCCAATAATTAAAAATCTAAGTACATTTTAAAATTCAGCATATCAAAGAACCCCAAGGATTCAATTTTTGTTAAAATCAAACTAAGTTTAATTTTGGACCCTTTGGACCTTAATGTAGACCAATTTGAAAACGGGACCAAAAATTAAGAATCTACATGTATACATAGTTAGATTCGGCATATCAAAGAACCCCAATTATTCAATTTTTGATGAAATCACACAAAGTTCAATTTTGGACCCTTTGGGCCCCTTATTCCTAAACTGATAGGACCAAAACTCCCAAAATCAAACCCAACCTTCCTTTTATGGTCATAAACCTTGTGTTTAAATTTCATAGATTTCTATTTACTTATACTAAAGTTATGGTGCAAAAACCAAAAATAATGCTTATTTGGGCCCCTTTTTGGCCCCTAATTCATAAACTGTTGTGACCTCAACTCCAAAAATCAATCCCAACCTTCCTTTTGTGGTCATAAACCTTGTGTTAAAATTTCATTGATTTCTATTTACTTACACTAAAGTTATTGTGCGAAAACCAAGAATAATGCTTATTTGGGCCCTTTTTTGGCCCTTAATTCCTAAACTGTTGGAACCAAAACTCCCAAAATCAATCCCAACCTTCCTTTTGTGGTCATGAACCTTGTGTCAAAATTTCATAGATTTCTATTCACTTAAACTAAAGTTATAGTGCGAAAACCAAGAAAATGCTTATTTGGGCCCTTTTTGGCCCCTAATTCCTAAAATGTTGGGACCAAAACTCCCAAAATCAATCCCAACCTTCCTTTTATGGTCATAAACCTTGTGTTTAAATTTCATAGATTTCTATTTACTTATACTAAAGTTATGGTGCAAAAACCAAAAATAATGCTTATTTGGGCCCCTTTTTGGCCCCTAATTCATAAACTGTTGTGACCTCAACTCCAAAAATCAATCCCAACCTTCCTTTTGTGGTCATAAACCTTGTGTTAAAATTTCATTGATTTCTATTTACTTACACTAAAGTTATTGTGCGAAAACCAAGAATAATGCTTATTTGGGCCCTTTTTTGGCCCTTAATTCCTAAACTGTTGGAACCAAAACTCCCAAAATCAATCCCAACCTTCCTTTTGTGGTCATGAACCTTGTGTCAAAATTTCATAGATTTCTATTCACTTAAACTAAAGTTATAGTGCGAAAACCAAGAAAATGCTTATTTGGGCCCTTTTTGGCCCCTAATTCCTAAAATGTTGGGACCAAAACTCCCAAAATCAATCTCAACCTTCCTTTTGTGGTCATAAACCTTGTGTTTAAATTTCATAGATTTCTATTTACTTATACTAAAGTTATGGTGCAAAAACCAAAAATAATGCTTATTTGGGCCCCTTTTTGGCCCCTAATTCATAAACTGTTGTGACCTCAACTCCAAAAATCAATCCCAACCTTCCTTTTGTGGTCATAAACCTTGTGTTAAAATTTCATTGATTTCTATTTACTTACACTAAAGTTATTGTGCGAAAACCAAGAATAATGCTTATTTGGGCCCTTTTTTGGCCCTTAATTCCTAAACTGTTGGAACCAAAACTCCCAAAATCAATCCCAACCTTCCTTTTGTGGTCATGAACCTTGTGTCAAAATTTCATAGATTTCTATTCACTTAAACTAAAGTTATAGTGCGAAAACCAAGAAAATGCTTATTTGGGCCCTTTTTGGCCCCTAATTCCTAAAATGTTGGGACCAAAACTCCCAAAATCAATCCCAACCTTCCTTTTATGGTCATAAACCTTGTGTTTAAATTTCATAGATTTCTATTTACTTATACTAAAGTTATGGTGCAAAAACCAAAAATAATGCTTATTTGGGCCCCTTTTTGGCCCCTAATTCATAAACTGTTGTGACCTCAACTCCAAAAATCAATCCCAACCTTCCTTTTGTGGTCATAAACCTTGTGTTAAAATTTCATTGATTTCTATTTACTTACACTAAAGTTATTGTGCGAAAACCAAGAATAATGCTTATTTGGGCCCTTTTTTGGCCCTTAATTCCTAAACTGTTGGAACCAAAACTCCCAAAATCAATCCCAACCTTCCTTTTGTGGTCATGAACCTTGTGTCAAAATTTCATAGATTTCTATTCACTTAAACTAAAGTTATAGTGCGAAAACCAAGAAAATGCTTATTTGGGCCCTTTTTGGCCCCTAATTCCTAAAATGTTGGGACCAAAACTCCCAAAATCAATCTCAACCTTCCTTTTGTGGTCATAAACCTTGTGTTAAAATTTCATTGATTTCTATTCACTTTTACTAAAAGTATTCGGACGACGACGACGACGACGCAGACGACGACGCAGACGACGACGCCAACGTGATAGCAATATAGGACCAAAAAATTAAAATTTTTGCGGTCGTATAAAAATATTTGAGCAATACTATTTTTTTTTTTTTTTTGATCACACATCGCTGTAAATATATGGAATTTGATGAAACTGTCATACAAGTGAGTGGTTTAGCTAGCTATAAAACCAGATTTAATCCACCATTTTCTTCATGAGAAAATGCCTGTTAGAAGTAAGGAATATGACAGTTGGTATTCATTCGTTTGATGTGTTTGAGCTTTTGATTTTGCCATTTGATTAGGGACTTTCCGTTTTCCTCAGAGTTCAGTTTTTTTGTAATTTTACATTGTATCAAAAAATACTAGATGCAAGCAAAAGTCTCTGAATTTACAGTATATTGAATACCTGTAACAAAGCAGTTTTCTCTGATTCTAGCTTGCTGATATTTTCTTCCATTACAACTGTCTTTGATCTTATAACCAGCATTTCAGTTTCTTCGTCTTCAATCTCCAGAAAGTCATCAGCACTTGGCCTTCTGAACTGGAATGGTGTACTGGCTCCTCTGATCTGTCCAGAACTTGTTACGTAACAAAACTGGTAGAATTCTCCATCATCATTGGGCAGTTTGTGAGCTGAAGGAGATTTTTAGGAATAAATTATTAATAAATCCACATGCTACTAACATTTTCCAGCTGGCCTTGTACTTATCAAATACAAGTTAAATTTAATACATGAACAGAAATTCTGACAATATATCAGATTTCTTTTTACAGTAGCAAAATACAAATGTATGACAAATATTAACATGTTAGTGTTAAAGTTGTATTCTTTGTTTCTTTTGACCTTTTGAACTTTAGTCCTTTAGTCTTTTTTTTTCTTTTATTTGAAATGGTGCAATATGCATGTGCTAAATTTTTACATGTCATAAAACACTATTATTTCCAAAAATGTTCTTCAAAATTTGCAAACATTATAAAAATAAAAGTTTGAATTTTTGTAGCATATATATGCTATACACATTAACATTTTCAATCTATTAATTATTTGATTTAATCAATTTGCTAAGAACTCATTAAAATTGTTTAACAAACATCTCCACTTAAAACATAATTATGTAAAAATACAATTATCTCAATTATTATTTGGTGGAATTGTCTCTTATTATTGTTACTATTAATTACAAGGAAATTATAATTACATTTGTAATACTACTCTATACAATAAGTATAACTCCTGAGGGAGTTTAAAATTACTCAAAAGCCAACTAAATAAATAAGGTGTTTTTTTTTCATATTGATCAAAGTGCAAGATGTAATCCTCCTTTGTTACAGTACATTTGAAAGGGTCCCTAGTATCATTTCAAATGATAAGATGTTTGTGTCATTAGGAAGAACTACAGATCAGTGGAGTCCAAAGAATACATTTTATATTTGTGGTGGACCTTTTCTGTGTATCAGTCTTTTTTTTATGTGGATGTTAGTTGTGACAGTAAGGTAGAACTGACCTATGGAATCCAAAGAATATATTCTTTTTTTGGTACTTTTCTATGTTGCAGTTTTTGGTGGTTTTAGATGGTAAGGATATTCTCAATGTTTTAGTTAATTTAAACAACATGTAAAAAACTTCTGGTCAAAAGTTACACTTTAATACAGAGCAAGCATGCATGGAAACGAACTTGTGATTATAACAGGAAAGTCATAACTGTTTTAAAACTTATGTTTTAGAATCTGTTCTTAACAAATTCTCAGAAAATGTCCAACTTTATGGACTTCAAATTTGTTGTTTGTATTCAATTATAAAAGTATATAAAACCTATTGAAATCAATCAATCCATGATTTATAAAACTTTCACAGTATTAGTTTTACATGTAAACCATCAGGTTTTTTTATAAGCTGTTGTAACTTAATATTTTTTCTCCAGAAAATAATTAAACATATTAAATGTAGAAAACTTGTTCTAATATTTCTTTTGTTCACTGAAGCAAATTATAGTTCATACAAAATTTATATATTCTTTTAGGATTTTTTTTTTACAAACTTTAATTGAACAATTGTTTTAATAAATTCTTGTAAATACTGTTAAGCTAATAAAATCAAAAGCATGCTTAAATGTTAAGAACATACAGGGAAATAGTATGCGTCCCTCGGCATCCTTCCCAGCTTCATAATTAGAGGGTATGTTGACCCAGTCATAGTAAATATAATCTCTAGTCGACAACCAACCAACTTTGTACAACCCAATCCAGTCACTTCTACTTGGTGTTAAGTCAGATGTTAGTGTATAGCCACATTCAATGTGAGCATCTGCTGGGTAGGTTTCAGGAATGTTATGAAAGATAACCATGGCAAATTCTTTTCTCTTGTTTGTTGTCTCCCCTGTTGAACTGGCAGCAGCTTCCTCTTCTTGTGTGTCTGTGTTTACTTCTTCCATATTTTCTGTAAATCAGACAAATAATTCTGATTATTAAAATGACTGTAAATACATATCCCATAAACATGATAAAGTATAATATATATTCAAATGGATTTTTTTTCTGAAATTATCATTTGTAAATAGACATCCATAATCATTATAAAGCACACAAAATGATGCAGTTCAAAATCAGTGTGGGTGGTGACTTGTCACATTAAATAACTGGAGATTGTAGGTGATTTGATTCACTCTGAAATGGTGCTTAATATTCCATAGTAATATACATGTACATGTATGAGTCGTAATCTTGTTTCACAGTGATTCAACACTACACCTCATTTTATTGAATTACCTTGTGTAAATGTTACATTCTCTTAATGGGGATTTTATTTTAAAATGTGATTTCATAAACATTGATTATTTAAGAATTGAATGCTTCTTTTTGAAAATTTATTGGGGTGTAAAAGCGTTGACTGAAGTACATTTTGTATGAAGTGCGGAAGCTCTTCATTCTAAAAATGGGCACACGGTCAATGCTTTTACAACCCTATAAAGTTACAAAAAGAAGAATTCAACACTTATGATTACATTTTTTAGCTAAGATCATGAAAACACGATTTTTATCAAGTTTTTATTTCATTCACCTGTGCACTTTATTGTGGGACCTCGTAATATCATGATCATGAAGGATAAATTTTATTGTATAATGCAATTGCTTAAGGAATAACATGTGATGTGCAGTAAGCCAATCAGAATAAAGTAGTATAATGAAACATACATCTTATATAATTATTATCAATTAACATGCAAGATTTCCATACCATTACTAGTTTACTGTTGTAAGACATTACACCATAGTTACTCTCACTCAAGACTCATCCATTTTTGTAGGTTTTTTGGTAATGGTATTTTTAGGTAAAAACAATGATTTTAAATTTAAAACATTGACATGACATTAAGTGTATAAATAGATCAATCTGACTTCTCTTTTCAAATTAGGCTGCTATATAACCCTTCCTTACCCTGACAACAGACTACAAGCTTTATGTTAAACTGGAGTCAATAACATTCTAAAGGATCCTAAACTTTGTCAATGTAATAATTTTACTTTCTGTTCTGAAAAGCAATTCATGACCCAGTATACATTGTACATATCACTATCTATAATATACACTCTATAACCTGTCTGGGAGGAAACAATTGTTTCAACCTTAATTTGTGATGCATGTACACGTATAGCACTGTATAAATGTATATAGAGTCCCTTCTATTTCTTCCAATTTTTTTATACAAAATCTTGTAGCCAAAAATTTACATCCATGATATCATTTATATTTTTGTACTGTAAATGTTTGAAGTTGACTTTCACTTTCTGTTTCAGTCTAAGAACTGAGATTCTTTTCTTGAAATTTTTAACAACAAAAATAATACTTGAAATTGAACCTACTTTGCTGAAAACTTAAATATGATAAAGACACCAACACACCTTTCCAAAAGTGAGAATTATATATATATTATTCAAATGTACCTGTAAATATATACCAGTAATTCCTTGAATATTCAAAAGTCCTTCAATAATATTTTTCCATGTCCATTATAAAACAAGGAAGTGATAATAGTTATTTTAAAACCTCATATACGTAGTAAACAATCAGTAAACAATCGATGTACACATATATACATTGTGTACATATCTATAATCTTATTCATGTAATTGTATACAGACATTTAAAATGGGTACTATTTCAGACATTACATAATCTTATCTACTGAACCAAAGTCCATCCAAGTGCCAATGAAACCAAATGGACCAAAAATTATTAACAATCCTGCATACATTTTATCATTAAATTAACTTAGTAACCAAAAAGTGCTGTATTGATAATTTCTGAACTAAAACATTCGATCAAACATTCAAACAGATACTACCTTATCAAAATTTATACACAAAAAATAATTTTAATAATATTAATTTACCCCAATAAAACAATAAACTGATGATAAAGAGTCTATTTATGTAAATGAGTTCATGATCCTTATTGTTGTCTATCAAATTCAAGGAAATTGTGTGAAAATGAAACACAAATACATGTATTTATTTTTATGAAGGAAATCAATACTACAATTTTCGGTTACCAGAGTGATTTAAAATTTGAAATAAGTCTTGTTAGGCAAAATAAAAAAGTATGTGTGGTAACTGTGGTTCCAGTTACATCTGAAAACTAGAGGCTCTCAAGAGCCTGTGTCGCTCACCTTGGTCTATATGCATATTAAACAATGGACACAGATAAATTCATGACATAATTGTGCTTTGGTGATGGTGATGTGTTTGTAGATCTTACTTTACTGAACATTCTTGTTGCTACAATTATCTTTATCTATAATGAACTTGGCCCAGTAATTACAGTGGAAAATATTTTCTAAAAATTTACATAAATTTATGAAAAATGCTAAAAATTAACTATAAAGGGCAATAACTCCTTAAGGGGTCAATTGACTATTCTGGTCATGTTGACTTATTTGTAAATCTAACTTTGCTGAACATTTTTGCAGTGTACAGTTTATCTCTATCTATAATAATATTCAAGATAATAACCATGCAAAAAACAGCAAAAATTCCCTAAATTTACCAATTCAGGGGCAGCAACCAAACAACAGGTTGTCGGATTCATCTGAAAATTTGAGGGCAGAAAGACCTTCAACTGATTAACAATTTTTTCATGTCAGATTTGCTCTAAGTGCTTTGGTTTTTGAGTTATAAGCCAAAAACTGCATTTTACCCCTTCGGGCCAGGTGAGCTAAAAAGTTAGGGTAGGTAGGTAGGATTTTTTTTTATTTTATGTTGTTTTTTTTTAGATTGAGTCTATGGGAGCAACATTCTGACTTTAACAGTGCTTAATGAAAAAAGATAATAAAATCTTTAGGGTAGGCTATTTTTGAGGCAAAAAAGTAGGGAAGGTAGGGTTACTGGAACCACACATATATTTTTATTTGGCCTTACATCATTACATAAAGAGGTATTTTAATCATACATGACTTATCTTGTCAATTGATAAACAAAATAAAAATCAGACAAGATGTATTTGACTGTTACACAATAACCATGATAATGTATCACCTTTGTTTATATTTGTAAATTTACAGTTTTAATAATTTTACAATGTAAAGAATTCAAATATTAGCAAACAGTCTGAGAACTGATGTCATATCATTAAACTGATATTTATTGTGGCGTTACTGCATTGCTTTTTAAGGTAAAAATCTGCCAATCATCTTTTAAATGTTGGGGTTTAACTTCTTTTATTTTTTAAATTACTCTAAATTATTTTAATTCTGTTCATTGTGAAGACATTAATTTGAAATTTTCACAGATAAAAACAGAATTAAGGTCACTTTTATTTTTTTTAAGTTTGGTAATTATCAGTTCATGAAGACAAAAAATAGATATACTCTAAAAATGTCTGGATCCATCCCTGCACATTTGTTTGGCCAAAGATTAACAAGAATCAATAATAAGTTGATATGATCAAATGATTTAGATGTAGATCATACACATATCATGCATGCACTTGAATTTCAATTGGATAGTGTACCGGTACATGTTTGTACATTTAGGAAATTATAAGTGTTTGTACACAATATGAATTGAGATAGTGTTCTCGAGCCTCTTGGCCTCTTTTAATCTTTTGGTATGGTTCTTGTTGCATAGTCTTTAGTTTCTATATTTTGTATTGTGTACTATTTATCTGCTTGTTTTTATCTTTTTTTGGCCAGCCATGGCATTGTCAGTTTATTTTCGGTCTTTGAGTTTGAATGTCCCTCTGGTATCTTTCACCCCTTTTTTATACTTACTTTGATCACTTTTGTCTACATCGGGCTCATCATCCATACCAAATCTCATTATTTATCTGTAAGCAAAAAATGCAAAAGCTCAGTGTAATTCACTAAATAGGATTAATCAGAAATGTTTGAAATGTTTTTATTTTGAAGAAATTTGCAGGATAATTTTTGCAAAATAAAAACTAGAATCATGTCTTTCACCAGAAAAGATCGCCAATTTCACACACCATTAATCATTACATGTATATGACATCATTTATCAGATAGAAGGTGCGTCTGTATCCTTGCTCTATTTAAAGTTTCCAGCACTTTCAGAATCATCATTCTGTAGGGTAGTATAGAAGAATTTAATTTCAGTAAGTACATGTACGTAATCTTGATTCCCAGACGACTGAGGGCATTGAGGGAGGGTCACCATCTTATTAAATTCTAATTTCCTAAATATTTTGTACAGTATAAATCAAACTTTTCATCTGTTTGCTCAAAATGTGCTAGAAGTGACAATGCTACATTTTCGTCACTTGGTGATGAAAGTCACATGACAGATTCAACTGCAGTTTTCCCATATAAGGATAAGGTCTATAAACCCATGCTGATTCCAATTGCTTTTAACTATCTTGCTGCTGGAAGGACACATGTGTCCACACTGGCTGTGCTGGAGGAAAACATGTGTCAATGATTTAATTTATGCAGGTTTCTCATTATTGCTGTGTATTTTTCAAATACATCTTATAAAAGATTTAACTGTAATATTTTCTTCAATGGCTCCAAAATGTAACGGTTATTAGGGCATGATGTCATTGTTGGGCATGTGACTTTCAAGACATCGAGCTGTCATATTCAGAGCTCCAGATAAGCTGCGTATTTGCGTAATCACGCAATACAAATAAGAAAAAACCCAATGCAATTGCCCATTGCAGGGTTTAATAACCCAATTAATTCACAGGAAAACCCGATTATATGCCAAAACCATGAGTTCTCAACCCTTTTATTGACTACCGTTTGCGTTATTTACCCCTATCTGTTTACAGTCGTCGCGTAAATCTATTTTTATAATATTTATAATTGGAGATGTCCTTTCGTTCTAAAAATAAATCCTGACATCAAGTAGCTGAAATGGGTCCCTGTTGGAATATTCCGTTGCTCAAAAGGTACACGTGTTTTTGAAAACATTTCTATCTTCTCGGCGTTTATCCAATTAGCGTGTGTCATGTTGTCATATTTTTCTCCAATTGCTCTGGGTTCATCATAACATATATTGAATTAAAACGAAAATGAATGTCCGGTAAAAATATTGAATAGAAGCATGTTTTCAGCTTCTTTTGAATAGCTGAGGGAAAGTAATGATGATAACAAGACTCAGCCAGTGTTTTAGGAATCGTCCATCGAACACAAGGACGTGTTTGTGTACCTTAACGAGAAATTTGCTACTAAAAACGGGGTTTCGTCAAAAACGAAATCAGTTGAAAAAAGTGAAAGGCCAAATCAATTATGACTTGTTATGTAGTTGGAAAGCATCGGAAACCAAAAGTTCTAACTTAATCCAAATTTATGTAAATTGAATAAAACAAAAACATTCAAGTATAAATTACAGTTTATTTACTATTATAGTTTTTCATTTTACGGTTAATGTTGAATATAAAGGTATATATCACAGGCGCTTGGGTCCAGGATACAGATTTTTTTTTTTATAATACATATCTATCACTTCTGTGCATGTCTCACCTAGTTTCGAGTGAGACATGCACAGAAGTGATAGATATGTATTATAAATATAGAAAATTGAATATTTTAATAAAAAAAAAAAAAAAAAAAAAAATCTGTATCCTGGACCCAAGCGCCTGTGGTATATATGTAAAATAAATTCTGAGACGAGTGCCTGTGAATACATAAATCCGTTTTTTACAGTTTATATAAGTTGTGAGAAAATACAAAACTGGTTGAAGGTTTGAAATGGGACACAAATTCAAACTACAAATGCTAGTCAGTGAATGAACCAAATACAACAGCTATAGCACATATACAAAGAAAAAGAAACATAGGCTAAGATGGAAAAACATCTGGAATTGATATTGCCTAAATATTAAATATTATGTTGATGAAAAAACCCAATACATTAAGGAGCTTGGTGGTGAAAAACCCAATTTGATATTAATTTGAGGGTGAATTGGAATTGATAATGCAATTAAAAAACTTTATCACCCAATTACAAAAGAAAATGGTGGGTAAAAACCCCAATTTGTGAATTCTTATCTGGAGCTCTGTCATATTTTCTGGCACACAATATGCAACCTTGAAAAGCGACTGACAGCAAAAGGGTTAAATTAGTGATACAAATAGGTAAACTTTAAAGGAAACAGTTTGACCTACCGATATTACACTATTTGTTCACCATTAATTACTGGACATCACAAAGGTTCCAGTAAAATTTTGACATCATAATACAAAATATCTGATGCCACTATGGAAGTGATTATTGTATGAAGTCAATAGTTCAAGTGGGGCAGATTCTTGAGTCTTCTTCTTCTTCCAGTAAGCGGCCACCGTCAACTGGTTGACTATTCTGCCACATTTATGGAGTGCGCGCATGTATAAAAAAAAATAAAAAATTTAATTTAACAAAAACAAAAACTAGGTGAATTTTATATACAAGTGCAAATAAAAACATGTCAATTTAATTACTGACGGAGCTGAGCCTTGAAAGATTCAGGACTCGGGGCAGAGACCTTACAGTTGGGCAAGGTGTTCCACTCTCTTATTGTTCTAGGATAGAATGACTCCTTCCGAACTGTAGTTTTGCATGATGGAATTCTGAATGCTTTTTCGTTGTTATTCCTGGAAGGACGTTCGTTTGGTATCAGTTTATTTGATGTATCAATCTTTACATAGTTGTTATTAAGCTTATACATCATTATCAGTCTGCTCTGTTTTCTTCGTTCTTGTAGTGTAGTCCATTCTAGTTGTTCAAGCATGTCACTAACAGATGAAGTGTTGTGGTATCTGTTAGTAACATACCTTGCTGCCCTCCTTTGGACCATTTCCAATCTATAAATATCATTTTGTTGGTACGGGTCCCATACTGAACTAGCATATATTCCAATGTTGGTCTGACGAGGGACACATATGCTTTTTCTTTTATAGACTTGTTGGAGATGTTTAAGTTCCTTTTAAGAAAACTGATGGTATTGTTTGCTTTGGAGCAGATGTTGCTAATGTGTTTACCCCATTTGAGATCTGATGCAATGGTACATCCCAGGTATTTTGCTGCTGTGACATGTTCAAGGTTATGGCCATGTAGTGTGTGACTGTATTTAGCTGGTGTTCGCTTTTTGGAGATGGTGAGAACGTTACATTTATCAGGATGAAACTTCATGAGCCATTTTGTTTCCCATACAGCTAGTTTGTCAAGGTCCTTTTGAAGGTTTGCTGAGTCAGCATCGGATGAAATTGTGACATACGCAATTGTGTCATCAGCAAACAGTCGTACAGTTGATTGGATCTCCTGGGGCATGTCATTTATGTAGAATAGGAAAAGACTTGGTCCCAGGACAGATCCTTGGGGTACGCCGGACTCCACAGGTATTGAGGTTGATGTTTCTCCCTCCACCACTACTGATTGTGTTCTGTCACTGAGGAAGTTCTTTATCCACTCATTAGTTTTACCTGTTATCCCATAATGATTCAGTTTGTGGATGAGAAGGCTATGACTAACCTTGTCAAATGCCTTTGAGAAGTCCATTATGAGACAATCTGTTTGTTTACCTTGATCTAAGAAGCCAGTTATGTCATCGATGAATTCAATGAGTTGTGACTCACATGATAGTCCCCTCTGGAAGCCATGTTGTAGTGGATACATTATGTTTTGTGCATCAGCATGAGACATAATGTGACTGGTTACAATATGATCCATCTGTTATTCAGATGGAAGACTGGAAAACTTACAGAAGAACCGGGACATTTTTCAAATAGCAGTAACATGAACAAGGTATATTGGTAGTAGTACCGTAAACTGTCAAAAAATCTTATATTTGAATCAAAGATAAACTAAAAGGGACCATTATCTTTATAATTATGTAATGTTTGTATGATTATTTTCCAGTATATTTATAATTTAGTTTATGGTAAACTATTTCCATCATCTAATCTGTTCCAAATTGCATGACTTTGCCTACTGTTGCAACACATATGATCTGATTGTTATTCTCTTGCTTATGAAAATAAATTTCATTGAAATGGAATGTTTACTTTTTCTACAAATGGCTGAACAGCTGGCAACAAATAGGTCAATGTGTCAACAGACAACACATTTTTTTTCCATCACATAAATGACAGAAAAAAGACGAACAACTTACTGACCATTCTACTTTCGTGTTATAAAACCCGACTTACATTACGTTGTGTTCTTCTGTTTTGTTAGAATCAGTTATAATTACCTTTGTCGCGAAAGTAGACAATATACGTGTTTTCTAGAATGACAAATAATGTTTTTGTTGTGACGAAAATGTCTATTTTAGGAAATTATGGTCACGTGCTTAATGATTAGAAGATTTGCTATAAAGGGAGATAATTCAATTTTCCCGTAAAAATTCATTGGTCTTATTTTTTTAAATAATTGACGATCTGTAGAATTAACCTTACTAACTTAAAAATAATATATCAAAAAGTTCAAATTACTGCATTGGCTATTTTTCAAGCTACCATTTTTGTGAATTTAGTAAAAGAAAAAGAAAAAAGAAAAATCTGAGAAAATAGGCTATATTTTTATATACAAATGTACTAGACGTCTAGTATTAATGGACTTCTGGCTATATATAACATTCTTTAAGGAAACAAAAATAAAAGACAGTTTAACGAAACCTTTATCTAGTAAAGAAAAAGTTAAAAAAAAATCTTTAAATTCCTTATCTTTATTTTACCATTCAGTAGAAATGTTAGATTTATCTCCACATAAAAATGGCCAGCATGTTGAAAAATTGATTCGAACACAAAACAATATTTGTTTTTTTTCTAAAACAGTTTTAACAATGCAATAAATTTCTCATATATATCTTTCTTTAAAATTCCCATCATCTCTCAGCACCCATGTAATTTTCTCACATTTCATATGTGAATTGTTATTCTTTTCAAAATATTTAATATATTCTTTTTTTTTCTTTTTTCAGGGCAAATAAATTTGACAACAACAAAATAAACTGTTGAATTTGCAGATTTAAGCAAAGCACTAGCCCGATTCTGTACCGCTAATATTTTACATTTCAAGTTGGCGGTATACATGCAGTAGGTATAGGTACCTAGCTAATAGAACTGACATGGTGTAACAAGAATTGTTGAAAAAAATCAGCTATAGGGTTGCTACAACACTCCCCCACCAATAGTTATATAATAAAATAAATATAGTCCCATTAATTTTCTGCGTACAGTAAACAAATGAAAAAAATTCTACACCACTAATGTTTTAGCATATAAGTTACTTTCTAAAATTAGTAATTATGCCCTTAAGAAAGACCCGTTTGCCTTTATTTGTCTTTAGTTTCCAACTGATTGAAAATAAATGTTCGTCGGCGCATACAAACATTCACTTTGACCTTCACAACTGAAATTAAAACTGTTGCTGCCGTTATCCTATCATATTTGTTTAATTACTTGCACGATAACACATTTCTCCTTTTGTCTTATAACATTCTTAATTGTTTTCGTTGCAGTACATGGAAACCTTTGTTATTTTGCACCAAACCAATCACATTTGTTTAATCACTTGCACGATATCACGATGGTCGCCTTTGTTATTTTGCACCAGACCAAATTTGTTTTATTACCCAATCACATTTGTTTAATCACTTGCACGATATCACGATGGTCGCCTTTGTTATTTTGCACATGACCAAATTTGTTTTATTACCCGATCACATTTGTTAAATCACTTGCACGATATCACGATGGTCGCCTTTGTTATTTTGCACATGACCAAATTTGTTTATTACCGATCACATTTGTTTAATCACTTGCACGATATCACGATGGTCGCCTTTGTTATTTTGCACATGACCAAATTTGTTTTATCACCCAATCACATTTTTTAAATCACTTGCACGATATCACGATGGTCGCCTTTGTTATTTTGCACATGACCAAATTTGTTTTATTACCGATCAGATTTGTTTAATCACTTGCACGATATCACGATGGTTGCCTTTGTTATTTTGCACCAGACCAAATTTGTTTTATCACCCGATCACATTTGTTAAATCACTTGCACGATAACACGATGGTCGCCTTTGTTATTTTGCACATGACCAAATTTGTTTTATTTCCGATCAGATTTGTTTAATCACTTGCACGATATCACGATGGTCGCCTTTGTTATTTTGCACATGACCAAATTTGTTTTGTTACCCGATCACATTTGTTTGATCACTTGCACGATATCACGATGGTCGCCTTTGTTTTTTTGAACATGACCAAATTTGTTTTATTACTCAATTACATTTGTTTAATCACTTGCACGATATCACGATGGTCGCCTTTGTTATTTTGCACATGACCAAATTGTTTTATTACCCGACACATTTGTTTAATCACTTGCACGATATATCACGATGGTCGCCTTTGTTATTTTGCACATGACCAAATTTATTTTATTACCCAATCACATTTGTTTAATCACTTGCACGATATCACGATGGTCGCCTTTGTTATTTTGCACATGACCAAATTTGTTTTATAACCCGATCACATTTGTTAAATCACTTGCACGATATCACGATGGTCGCCTTTGTTATTTTGCACATGACCAAATTTGTTTTATAAACGATCAGATTTGTTTAATCACTTGCACGATATAACTATGGTCGCCTTTGTTATTTTGCACATGACCAAATTTGTTTTATAACCCAATCACATTTGTTAAATCACTTGCACGATATCACGATGGTCGCCTTTGTTATTTTGCACATGACCAAATTTGTTTTATTACCGATCAGATTTGTTTAATCACTTGCACGATATCACGATGGTCGCCTTTGTTATTTTGCACATGACCAAATTTGTTTTATTACCCGATCACATTTGTTAAATCACTTGCACGATATCACGATGGTCGCCTTTGTTATTTTGCACATGACCAAATTTGTTTTATTACCAAATCACATTTGTTTAATCACTTGCACGATATCACGATGGTCGCCTTTGGTATTTTGCACCAGACCAAATTTGTTAATTACCCAATCACATTTGTTAAAAAAAACTCGCACGATGGCATGATCACTTTTCTTTTTTTGTCGTATCACGTTCTTCCTTGTTTTTATTGAATCACATGGTCGCCTTTGTTATTTTGCACTAGACCAAATTTGTTTAATCACCGCATCACATTTGTTTAATCACTTGTATGATAACACATTCACAGTTCTCTTAATTTCTTATCACATTCTTCATTGTTTTCGTTGAAGCACATGGTCGACTTTGTTATTTTGCACTACACCAAATTTGATTAATCACTTAAATGATAGCACAAGCACAGTTCTCTTATAATCTTATCACATTCTTCATTGTTTTTCTTGAATCACATATGGTCACCTTTGTTATTTTGCACATGACCGAATTTGTTTTATTACCCGATCTCATTTTTTAGTCACCCGCATGATTGCACAGGAACGGTTCTCTTATAATCTTATCACATTCTTCATTGTTTTCGTTGAAGCACATGGTCGCCTTTGTTATTTTGCACAAGATCAAACTTGTTTAATCACCCAATCACATTTGTTTAATCATTTGTATGATAGCACAGTTCTCTAAATATCTTATCACATTCTTCCTTGTTTTCGTTGAAGCACATGGTCGCCTTTGTTATTTTGCACCAGACCAAACTTGTTAAATCACTTGTATAATAGCTCAAGCACAGTTCTCTTATAATCTTATCACATTCTTCATTGTTTTCGTTGAAGCACATGGTCGCCTTTGTTATTTTGCACAAGATCAAACTTGTTTAATCACCCAATCACATTTGTTTAATCATTTGTATGATAGCACAGTTCTCTAAATATCTTATCACATTCTTCCTTGTTTTCGTTGAAGCACATGGTCGCCTTTGTTATTTTGCACCAGACCAAACTTGTTCAATCACTTGTATAATAACTCAAGCACAGTTCTCTTATAATCTTATCACATTCTTCATTGTTTTCGTTCAAGCACAGGGTCGCCTTTGTTATTTTGCACTAAACCAAATTTGTTTAATCACCCAATCACATTTATTAAATCCCTTGTTTGATAACACATTCACAGTTCTCTCAATATCTTATTACATTCTTCCTTGTTTTCGTTGAAGCACGTGGTCGCCTTTGTTATTTTGCACCGGACCACATTTATTTTTATTACCCGATCACATTTGTTTAATCAATTGCATGTAAGCACAAGCACATTTCTCCTTTTGTCTACTCACATACTTCCTTGTTTTCGTTGAAGCACATGGTCGCCTTTTTTATTTTGCACTAGATCAAACTTGTTTAATCACCCAATAACATTTGTTTAATCATTTGTATGATAGCACAGTTCTTTAAATATCTTATAACATTCTTCCTTGTATTTGTTGAAGCACATGGTCGCCTTTGCTATTTTGCACTAGACCCAACTTGTTTAAACACCGAATCACATTTGTTTAATCACTTGTATGATACCACTGTTCTCTAAATATCTTATCACATTCTTCCTTGTTTTCGTTGAAGCACATGGTCGCCTTTGTTATTTTGCACCAGACCAAATTTGATAAATCACTTGTATGATAGCACAAGCACAGTTCTCTTATAATCCTATCGCATTCTTCATTGTTTTTGTTGAATCATATGGTCCCCTTTGTTATTTCGCACTACACTAAATTTGTTTAATGTCTTAATCACATTGGTTTAATCACTTGAACAATAACACGGGCACATTTCTCCTCTTGTCTTATTACATTCTTTCTTGTTTTCGTTGAATCATATGGATGCCTTTGTTATTTTGCACATGACCAAATTTGTTTTATTACCCTATCACATTTTTAGTCACCCGCATGATTGCACAAGCACAGTTCTCTTATAATCTTATCACATTCTTCCTTGTTTTCGTTGAAGCACATGGTCGCCTTTGTTATTTTGCACATGACCAAATTTGTTTTATTACCCGATCACATTTTTAAATCACTTGTATGATAGTACATGCACTGTTCTCTCAATATCTTATAACATTTTTCCTTGTTTTCGTTGAAGCACATGGTCGCCTTTGTTATTTTGCACCAGACCAAATTTGTTTTATTACCCTATCACATCTGTTTTATCACTTGCATGATAGCATGCGCAAATTTTAAATTTTGTCTACTCACATTTTTTCTTGTTTTTGTTGAAGCACATGGTCGCCTTTGTTATTCTGCACCAGACCAAACGAGTAGGTCCGGTAAGGACCAAGTTTTGCCTCAAATTTCAAGTTCATCTGACGAAAGATTTTGGACACTTTTTAAACACTTAAGTGTCTATTTCAGTTGATTCAATTAGTTTTTGTGAAAGATTTTAACTGATTTACTCATTAAAAACGCTCCGATTCAAGCTTAAATATGAAATATCTATCAAATATGCCAAAAAATGTCACTTTTCAGATGGTTTTTGTAAAAATGAAAGTGGCCGCATCCGTGTTCATCCTCAACCTTTATATATGTTATATATCATCATCAAATACAACTTGCATTTCAATATTAAGAATGAACACAAATGCGGCCACTTTCATTTAAGACGAAAACCGTCTAAAATCTAACAAAAATGCAAAAATTGTGAGGATTTCAGTAATTTAGCATGACTTTTTGACGTGACTTATTGACGTGTCACGGTACTTATCTATCCCAAATTCATGCATTTGGTTTTGATGTTATATTTGTTATTCTCATAGTATTTTGTCTAATGCTTAGTCCGTTTCTGTGTGTGTTACATTTTAATGTTGTGTCGTTGTTCTCCTCTTATATTTAATGCGTTTCCCTCAGTTTTAGTTTGTTACCCCGATTTTGTATTTTTTGTCCATGGATTTATGAGTTTTGAACAGCGGTTAACTACTGTTGCCTTTATTTATTGATAATAGTACCCGATATATGTGCATTGTATTGTCAAAAACAGCCCATATTTATGTAGCAGAAGCATTCTACTTTCCAATAAAAAACAAAAAAATAACATTTAACAATTTTGTAAAACTGCTATATTTTGGGACCTACACTTTTGTTTTATTACCCGATTTTATTTGTTTAATTACTTTGTATTGTGTTTTTGCACCAGACATAACCCGATTACCTTTGTTAAATCACATGCTGGCGCGATTACATTTGTGCAATCACTTGGACATTTCTCCTTTTATCTTATCACGTTCGTCATTGTTTTCGTTGAAGCACATGGTCGCCTTTTTTTTGCACCAGACCAAATTTGTTTTATTACATAACCCGATCTCTTTTATTAAATCACGTGTTGGTGCTATCAAATTTGTTTAATCACTTGAATGATACTATAGTAGCACAAGCACATTTGTCTTCTGATCTTGTCATTGTTTTCGTTGAAGCACATGGTCGCCCTTGTTTCTGCACCAGACCAAATTTGTTTTATTATCCTATAAAATCACATGATACTATTATCGCCTTTGTTTTAACACCCGATTTCATTTGTTTAATCACATTATGGAAAGAGCACATTTGTTTTTTTGTTTATTAACATTCGTAATTAATTTCTTGAATTACATGGACGGCTATATTTTTTTTTCAAGACTAAATTGTTTAATCATCGGATCACAATTGTCATATCACATGATGGCACAATCGCCTTTGTTTTATCCCCCCGATAACATTTTCTTTAGCACATGATAGCACCAGAAAATTTCTCCTTTTGTTTCATCTTCATTGTCTTCGTTGAAGCACATGCCTTTGTTTATTTTGCATCAGTTTAATCTACCATTTTCCACGTTAGGAGATTATACCAAGTCAGGAATATGATAGTTTTTTTCGTTAATATGGGTTTGAGGTTTCGATTTTGACATTTGACAAGGAACTTTACGTTTTGAATTTCCCACGGAGCTCGGTATTTCAAACTATTTATGTTTCTTTATTTTTTAAAAGTTATCACGATCGTCTTTGTTTGATTCTCGGATCACATTTGTTTAATCACATGACAGCGCGAGCACATGCATTATATGCTTTTCTGTTCTATGTTCGGGTTGTTGTCTCTTTGACATATTTCTCATTGCCATTCTCAATTTTAGTTTTTCTCACCCGATCACATGTTAACATTCACATTTGCTTTATCGTCTTAATTGTCAGTGTTTGTTGAATCGCCTTTCAACAGTTTTAAGTCGGTGGTGTACGTTCATTTAGACCCTTCTTACGGTGTGTATATTTCATAACTTGTGCGCGAAACTTTGTCTGTTATCGCCTTATAGATTTCAATGAACTTTATTTATGTAGGATTGGTAAATTGAGAAGTCAAAGATTTTGTTACCGCAAATTAAGTAAAAGTTTTACTTTATTTTTCCATAAATACAAAGATTTGGTTAGAACGTTTGGCTATACCTGTAGAATTCTTATTAAAACGGGATATAACTTTGAGGGCGATATCAATTATAAAGCCCTGTAAAATAAGAAACAATTCATGTTAACTCGTTGATCCTTTGGATAAAATTAAATATGCTTTAAGGTTAACAATTTAACACCGTTGTGCAATATCTTTTAAAACTGTTTTGATGGGCTTAATTAAATGTTAGTATGTACTGCTTTTTCATTTAACACGGAATTAAGGAAAATGAGCAAAGCATGGTGGAATCAGAGTAAAAACAAAAACGGAACTGGTAATCAAGACTGATCGAATCGAAATAAAAAATAATGTGTCGGATTAGGACGATATATATATACGTCTTCCTGAACAAATATACCTTATGAAAAGAACGTTAGAATCCTGCTCAACATGCCTGTCTTGTACATAGCAAAGTTTAAATTCTGTTCATATAAACTTGTTCTAGACCCTATATGGATGTAACATAGGCTATTGGACGCTAAACCCCATTCATATTTTTTTTTATTAAGACAATCTAATAAAAATTAAATTGTTATTTTATGCTTGGTCGCTGCGTCGCAGCGACCAATCATGAAAAATGAGCGAGTGAGGAGATTTAATTATAATTAAATTGTTATTAAGATGGAGTAAAATTAATGTTTTTTTTTTATACTGGTCCCATTTCTTGATGTCTTAGTTAAATCTTGATAAATCTTTATTTTCATATCACTTTTGTTTTAATCACAATCACACAATTGTCATGGTTTTATCACTAGATATCATTTATTGTATCCCTTACTTTGGAATTCCAATTACTCGATCACATTTTTCACCATAACACTTGTTTGACCAGTTTATCACATACTTGCTTTTTAAGCACCATATGAAAACTACCCGATTCAAAATAGTTGTTAACACAAACGTGTCTTTTGTCATCTCATCACACTTACAGTCATTAATAATTGTTTGCTGAAACAAGTAGTCACCTTTAAGTGGTTGAAAGTATCGCCAATGTAGAATTGTAGAAATCGGGCGGTGGTATGGTTTCCAATGATACAACTATTCGTCAGAAACCAAAGGACGAAAGATGTTTACAACACAAATATTAATGGATATGTAATGCTTGCAACAAATCGGTATCGTATATTAAGATATGCATTGCACCTCAAAATATGAAACAATTCGAAAGAGATAACCATCTGCTCGATTTAAGCTCAGACAAAATGTGAAAACGAATATGACAGACAGCAATGTAAGACAGTCACTGATTAACAAGCTCCTGGTTAGCACACGACATATGTAGCTAGGTCAAACAGGTTTTCGAACTCACAATTAACCCCCACAAACATGGGACAGTGAATTCTTTATTTTTCTATGTTGTGTCTTCTGTACTATTATTTGTCTGTTTGTCTTTTTATTTTTAACCATGGCGTTGTCAGTTTATTTACAATCAATGAGTTTGACTCCCCCTCTGGTATCTTTCGTCCCTCTTTCATAGCGTAACACAATAACAAATATCAAAATCAGTTAGAAATAGTCAGATCAACAATAAACACAATAGTCTTTGTTTAAAGCATCTGGTTTTAACCTGACTACATACAGTTTTAATTTCTCTGAATTATCTTTGTTTGTAATTACTCGATTTGTTTTCACCAGCTTATGACATTTGATTTTATTATTTCTTATCATAACTGTCGCATCACATGATCTATCTTGTATAAAACATGTTCACATTCATTCTATTACCGGATTCATATGTTTGAGTATTTGTTGACAACCTTTGGTTAAGCACACATTCACAACTGTTTTGCTATATTTTTTTTAAATTATCTGCGATAATTTTTTTATCATCAAATCATATTTATTTTATTGCTGATAATTTAACACATGTGTTTAAGGTTCATAGTTACAATTACTGTAGAGTGTAACGGCAATGGATTTTGCACATAATCAAAGGTCAGTTATCTGATCGAATTAACTAATCATCTGTTCACATTTGTTTGTTGTCTGATCAAAGAGAAGTAGAAAATAGCAAAGCGGATAGTCAAATTAAAAAAAAGGACAAACTAAAAGCCAAACTACAGACAAGACTAAAAAACACAACATAAAAAACTGAAAACGGAGAAGCACAACCCCCACTAAAAACGGGCTGGGATGGGTGGGGTGATTGATCTCATGTGCTCTAGTCAACGGAGGTGATCTCTGATGCTATAGAAGGATAAACAGATGCACCACATATGGAACCCGTTTTGTTGCTTTTGACAGTACAAATCTGTCGATAAGTCTAAGTAGTTAGGTCATTTTCTAAGACTAGAGGACGGAATTTTCGTTACGGCATATGGAAAGTAAAATGACAAAAATACAGATCTCCGAGGAAAATTGAAAGTCCCTAACCAAATGGCAAAATAGAAAAGTTCAAACACAATAAACGAATTGATATCCTGACTTGACAAAGGCATCTCATTTCATCATCGTGAGTAAAATCCAAAGTGAAAGCTTATTTTTATCAACAACAATAACTTTTTTAAATGGCATACAACAAAAAATTACAACTCTGATTCCAGGTGTCTGACTGACTCGTACAGAATAAGGCTTGTTTGTGAGCGCAATCCTGCATAAATTGAAACAGTGGTGTAACAACAACATAAGTTCGCTGTGAAAATCGGTTAAATCGATTGGACACCTTCAAAAAAAGATAAACGACATAAAACAGATAGTTAAGTACTCGAATATAGACCATGCTTCCAAGAAAAAAAAGCAATCAGTACAGATCAAAGCAAGCATGAGCATGTGCGATGCCAAACTATGAATGCTGACATGATGTTTGACCATATTTGTTAACAAATTGATAAAGATAAAACCAAATATGTGTTCAGTTACTAGTACCTTATTCTCAATAAATGCAATGTTAAAACGGACAAAGTCACTTGCTCAAGAACTCACTTTCAATTGCTAACTTTTAAGAATACTTCTAAAAAGGTACACTTTGGTTTTGGTACAAATAAATGTTTATGCTTTCATCACGTTTAGTCTCGTGCTTATAGTTGCGTACATTCAGTTCATTTGATCTTTTGTGGATAGTTGTCTCATATTCAATCTCCTTATTTTTATACAAGACAGCAAAAAATCCAGGAAAAGCGTTAGATCTTCACGAGTCTGATTGTTTCGTTTAGTATTATACTAGTTTCAAGTAGAGGCAATTTGGGATGCATAAATCAACAAAGTTTCAGAATTCAAAGGTAAAATATGGTTTCCCGTCCACCACGTTCCAGGCAGAATCAATGGCTTGCATTATGTCAATATATTTCCTAACCAATCAAAAGGCTACTGAAACAAGTTGTTGATGAATAAAAAAAAAAAACATTGGTCGTCCTTTAAATAACACAGCACTTACGGTAGACAATATCTATTTAGATTAGGAAAGAAAAAACCACCAACGACACCAGGCTTAAAATTTGGAAGACTAGACGTTTTTCATCTACATTCAACCCACCAGTGACTCTCGAATCAAAACAGTTGCATAGGAACCAATAAATTAGTCACAAACAGTATCAATTGTGATTCATCCGATAAATTGTATCATGCAAATTTTCAAGCCGACCACTCTGCTAATGATTACGACAAGAGGGGAAACAAAATTGGTATTATTTGATTTGTAATGCTTTAAATTAAAATACTAGTAACGCTATTTATTACTTGCACAGTTATATTGTATCTTCCAATGATCAAGTACAAAGCTTCAGTATCGTATCAAACTTCTCTGACCCAGACACTACTTGAAACAAGAAAACAATCAACACATCTGCTTTATTTGAAAATAATCAAAAAGGAAAGCATACTCAAAATTCTTTTCATTCATCAATTAACTTCAACTATAAAGAATATTGTTAGAGAATGTGGTTAAGAGCATAATCTACAGAGAATATGGCTAGATTCCTGCATTCATAAACTTCCTTATACAAACTTGATCTAATGTGGAATTGGATATCCGTTAGTTCATTTGTTTGATTTGCAATTTAAAGAAACTTTATACACATGATTTATTTGTTTTTACACAGTTTGTTTTAAAAGAAAAACCGACATGGTTAGAAGATACAAATAATTACACCATTACTAAAACAGTTCTGTAATGGTTAGAAAATACATTACAAGTTTATACTCTATTTTTAGAAATTTACATGTGACGTCACTTTTTGTGGCTTTGATACATTCGTTTGACACACAGTTCATAATTCTATTTTGCTATACTTGTGTACTGTCGTAATTTTTTTTCGTTTTCAATCTACGGTTCACATGTTGAAATTCACTATCATCATTTAATCATATATTTCTCTGTCCTGAGTGTTTTGTTCTTACTGTTGTCATTTTAATTAGTGGTATTTTCAACAAAGCCATTGAAACGGGAGGTTTGGCTAGCCATAAAACCAGGTTTAGCCCTACATTTTGTTCATGAAATATCCAATATTCAGTCAGGAATATGGCAGTGGTTATCAAATAGGCCGTTTCTATGTATGTTGGCGTTTGTTTCATGTATCAGTTCAGTGTTTCTGTTGTTTTCCTCTTATAGTTGATGTGTTTCCTTTGGTTTTGGTTTGTGACCCGGATTTGTTCCAGTTAAATCGATTGAGACTTTTGAACAGCGGTATACTACTATTACTTTTAAATATTTCCTGTTTATGTCCCTCTTGGTCATAAAGTTCATTACATATTGAAGTACTAGTACTTCTAAATTATTGACTTTTAAATGTTTTGAGTTTGAGTGTTCATGATGTAGTTTAAAAAAGAAAAGCGCTATTTATAAAGTGTGCTTCCATTTATCGCAAGACCAACAAAAAAGGCACCGCGGGAAGAATACTGAAGGCCGGTAAAATGTACTATCCAATGCGACCAAACATAATTTTATACTGGACTTTGACTGCGGCTATAAGTTGGATCAAAATATAAATCCACATAATAAAGATACAGTGTATATACACCCCCATTATTGGAGGGGATATGATTTTTCAAGGTTTCAAATTAAAGAGTAATATTATAAAAGAAATATCTAGGGCAAATTAAGGAAAGATTAACAAAAATATTATAAAAATCACATGTCAAATGCAGTTCAAAGAAAAGAAAATTGCAGGAAACACCGATGCATAAACCTTAAAATACTTATGAAACAACAACAACGATACCATAAATGAACGAAGAAAACTAAGGCTTCCATGTAAAGGAAAAAATATGAAACCCTGATAAATAACGGCAACAATAGTATACCGCTGTTCAAAAGTCATAGATTGATTAAGAGAAATCAAATTATGGTTACAAACTAAAACCTAGAGGAAGAGGAACAAAGAAAACAAACTTATAGATATTAGAAAAAACATCAAGAAGATATGAAATCAAAAAGGGGGAAGTCCATAAAACCTGAAAAAAATCTGACACTCAACTATTATCAACCAACAAAATGAATGACAAACAGATATAACATTCCAAGATATAACTATTCAGGGCTTACTTATCAGCATAAGGAAAACACTAGTTTAAACATATTTATTTATAGTGGGTTGGAAAACAAGTTTTGCAACTTATATTAATCCCTTTCCACATTGCGTGTGCGAGTGCTGCCTTGTAGCGGCATTAGTCTGCTCTTTTTCGAAATCTACAAGGGTGTCTTTTACGTACAAGAGATATGGCTCTCTCTTAACACGGGTCAGCCATTTATCGTCCCCTTCCGACGGACTAGCATCGTTTCCTCAAGACCATAGTCGCAAATGGTGTCAAGGTAGAGCCGAAAATCCAGTCCCTGAAATTTTCATCCCAGAACGGGAATCCAACCAGAAACCCTTGTGTTAGTAGTCCGATGCACTAATCACTACACCACGGCTCCTTTAAAAAACTGCTATCTTTAAAACACTGCAACGAACACAGCCGATAAGGAACAATATAAATCTGCATTCTCTGGAAGAAACGTATCCATGAAAGAAGAATGAATTTAGATCCCCATAGCATATGTGAATATAGGAGAAGATACGACTATGAGATATATAACCATAACTACTGACAAGTTGACAACGTAAACAAACTGCTGCGAAACTGCAGCTATCTGCAGGTCCACATCCCTATTATGACTAAATGGTATAGTTATGAAGCGCATACATACGCGTATCATCAATTGTGATTCATGATGAGAGATGTCACAACATTGTTTCACGAAAAGGAGATCCTGTGAAACTCATAGCAAATACTATGAAAAAAGATCAACAAACACGTATTGGTAATGAATTTCGATGATGTCTTCGATTAGGTGAATCATCGCTCACTTGTACACAAGTTACATGCCAATGGAATTAGCGGTAATGCCAATAAATGGAAACAGAAAGGACATTGTGGAAGAATGACCATATCGTATAAGAAGACATGCTTGCCTTTTTTTGTGAACACCAACGACTTACGGGAAGATTACAAAATCAAAAGTTTGCTTGATTGTAGATTACACCATTGCATTAATAGCAATCACATTAAAAACTGTGGAAAAAATTACAAAAAGAATTTGATAAACTAGCAAGATGAGAATTCCTTATTTGCATGACATTTCAAATTTCAAATTAACAAATGCAACATTTCTTCTTTTGAGAATTACAAACAGTATATCATTTCCATAACCATAACCAATAGTCCAGTCAAACAGAAAATGTTTTTTTTAACTACATAATAATTTTATTCATCAAATATTGCTTGTTACATAAACTATCAAGATTACAAGCTTCTCTTGACGTCCCCTGTTACAATCCACTGACTACCCAGGGAATAATCAGCTGATTAAATTAATTGACATACATTTTGTTTACAAATATCTATATAAACAATATTAAAACAAATAATTCATTGATTATGTTTCTTTTAATTGAAAGTAACATTGGACTTATTGTCTTATGTCCATTAATATTGGTATCTACGCTCTTGGTGTATTCATTAACACACATTCTGTAGACGTCTATGTTTTTTGTTTTCTGCTCAGATACATAGTACGACTTATATATTGAAAAACTAATAATTGTAATCAAAAAAATTATAGAGGAATACTTGTTGTCTGTAACTTTGTATCCAAATATCATGTGTTGTAATTTTATTGAAAAATCTAAATTGCTCTTTTTTAAGAGGTCGTATATTTGTTGCCAAAATCTTGTCAAATAAGCACAATTGAAAAAAATAATGGGCACAGCCTTCTTCTATGTTTAAAAAATTACACAAACTGTTATTAATTATTTTCCATTGTAATAAATGCTTTTTGGTTGGTACAATAAACTGTAGTAGTTTCCATCTGTATATTTTTAATCTATTTTCAGTTAAGTATTTGAAAATAAAGTTATATAATGAATTCATTTTTGAAGCTTCTTGCAATGGTAGATTTTTGAGCCACCTGTTTATCCCTACTGACGTTTCCTTTTTACTATTCACTAGAGAGTCATATATAACATTTTAATTGAAAAAAAATGTAGTCTCAAAATGACGATCTTTCCATGTGATATTATTTCTCTGGACATATTTTAGTTCTTATCTATAGCATTTAGCCCCAAATATAGACAGAAAAAAGTCCCATAAAATCTAATTTGAGGTAAACTATAAAACAGCATTTTTGATATCCTAAGGAAATTGACATGGAATTGTAGATAACTCCGCAAAACTGAGTCTTTAGTATGTCAGTTTTGGGTTGATTTTCTTCAAATTCATGTAAAGTATGATACTTTGATGGGGTTATAAGTTCGTATTTGACTGTATTATATAATTTTCTGCCCATGAAAATGTACAAAACAGAAGTGGGTATTTTTATATTTTTTTGTGCATTTTTCATTGAAGAAATTGCAAATTTGTGGCTTTGTGACCGTTTTAAAAAAATAATGTGAAAATTTGGTAATGTTTCTATCTGTATATTATGTTTGTTCAGCATCTACCTTGTTTAAAGGAACTTTAAACCACAAAAAGAAGAATATATGCTTAATTATTTTTTATTAAATTTGAGATTATTTACATTGACATGTTGAAAAATTCAATAAATGGTCAACTTATGAATTACGAAATCTAGATTGTTGCTTGATAAAAGATATGAAAACACCTTTACAGTTGTTTGTTATACTCTAAAGACGTCTAACATATCAAGAATCAATACATTTTGTTGAATAGAAGCGGTAAAGTTATAATTTTGTATCAATTTTTAATGATATTTCTGCCTTTTTTGCAGAGTTATCTCCCTTTTGAAAGCAAATCTCCATAGGAATTTTAAATCGTGATTTTTTTTAGTTTTCCTCAATAAGATTTTATGGGACATTTTTTCTGTTTATATTTGGGTATAATGCTAACGGTTACTTAATAATCTTCTGTTGCAATCACTTTAAGGTTAGGGTCAAATTTATGCTAGATTGACTGGACTATAATCTGTATTTAAGAGAAAGGTCCCATGACATGAAAAAGTTTCGGAGGCGCAACCATATGTTGTGAAGAATAGGTGGAGGATACTTAGGAGCAATCGAGAGTTAATTGGATATCACTTATATAGGTCATAACCGTACTTTTATGCCCATTAAAGATAACTGTAAGTATCGTCAGTTTGGACCTGTATAAATCAAATGAATCAGTACCGAATTTTAGAGGTGTACAAATTACTAAATGATCAACAACGAAGTGAATGCTCTTTACTTATTTAATTCTATCAGTTATACGAAATTAAGCGTTTAAATTCTAGTATGACTGGAATCAACTTTAATGAATCATTGATAACAACATATACTTCATGTCCGTTAAGGTAGCAAAACACAGCTATGAGGGTTGTTTCGCATGTTTGTGAAGGTGGATTTTCAAATATGAAAATATTGTCTTTTTATGTTTCATGGATAATTTCTATATCTAGACTAGTCAAAGGTCCTGAAACTATTGTTATAGTACAAACACTTTTGCATAGTAACTGTTGCATGTGATTTTACGAAAAATAAGGCAAAAGACATAATTCTATTTGATGTCTTGATAGATGCTTGTAAACACATTTCTGAATACGTTACCTTTTTTCCGTAAAAAAGCACATGACTTTCAATAAATGTAAACATAGCATTCAATTTTATTATCATGGATTGCAGCTTTAATTAATTTAATTTGGATATAGATACTCAATGAAAGGTACAATCAAGCATTGTTTTTACTTTAATTTGTTCTGAATTAAAACTAGTTTAAAAGATCAATTAAGAAAACAAAAGTCTTTGACATCACAACAACAGTCACAGACGATCTACGTATTAACAAAAGCAAATTGTCATCTTTGAGAAATGTTGAAATTGAAATGCTGACTGACCGAAATTGATGAGAAAAATTATTACAATGGTCAATTATGAAGTTTAATTAACGGATTAATGACCCATCCGATGTCGATAAGCGGATTATCTGTAATCACAACTTATTACACCTGCTGATAATGATTAGCTGGGGGTCATAAAACAATCAAAACCAAGGAGTAAATGAAGACTCATAAAACCAAAGGACATTTACATCAACAGTTATAAATAATAAATAAGAAGCAACACGAACTCCACTAAAAACCGGGAGTTAAATCAGGTAAACATGTCATAAATATGAAGATAGGTAGATTAATTGTATATTCATCAAAATATAAGGCAATAAAGACATGGACTTACGACAAAGGGCAAGGCGTCATAAAAAAGGACACAGGGCACTCGGGAAAGGGAGGGCGGACCGCACTGTGAAATTTCATAATTTTAACTACTGGAAGTCAATTATATGGACATGATGGAAGAAAATGATTATTACATACAAATGAACATCTAAACAACAAGTAGAAACTAAATTTATAGAAAACCGCTAAGTGGGATGGTAAATGATGAGGCTAAATTTTAATGTTTTTCCTACAGTTTGTCCTAGAGAGAATGGTTGATTGTTTTTGCTTCGTTCTTCCTGATATATTCTAGTCCATGGACGTTTTCTAACCAGAAATGTGCCAAAAACACTTTGGTTGCACATTGACAAAAGTAAAGTTTCCATTTTAAAATATTTGCTTAAGTTTAAAGTCAATGTCTTATCTAACAGTCACTTGTCAGTCTTTTTTCTAAGGTTTGAATATGGTGCACATTGATGTGTTGTTTCAACAACTCTCCTTCAAACATAAACGTATATGTATTACTATATGTCTTTACCAATTACAAGTCCTTACTCATTTATAATACTTTTTAATGTATTTGGTCCGTTTCCTGCAATGAATTTACCTGGTCTTCTTATTTTATTTAATGACAATTTGTTGACAGCTATCGATTTACAAAAGAGGGACGAAAGATACCAGAGGGACAGTCAAACCTCATAAATCGAAAATAAACTGACAACGCCATGGCTAAAAATGAAAAAGACAAACAAACAATAGTAAACATAACACAACATAGATAACTAAAGAATAAGCAACACGAACCCCCCCCCCCCCCCTCCCCCACAAAAAAAAAACAAACTAGGGGGGATCTCATGTGCTCCGGAAGGGTTTGCAGATCCTGCTCCACATGTGGCACCCGTTGTGTTGCTTATGTAATTAAAAATCCGGTAAATAGTCTAATTCGGTAGGTCACATTCATGAAAGCGAAGGGGATTGTAGTTACGACGTAAGGAACATATCCGATATCATTTGTGAAATGGTTATTCCATAACGGTCAACCAACTCGTGATGGCGTCCGTAAAATTTACCAAGGGATGATTTCAACTTCACCATTTGGAACTCTTTCTTGGTTTAATAGTAACCTTTTAGATGGAGCAATCAGTGTTTCTGGTTCACTATTTGATCTTTTTTGTGTTTTGTCTTCTGATGCTGATAATGCTTCAAGTAATGTTTTTATTGGGTATGCAATTTGTTTGGCTTCAAATGTGTCGTTATTTTTAAAGGCAACACTAATTATCTAATATAGAATTCAGCAACTGTTATAAAATGCTGCTTGTATTTCATTAGCGTTTTCGGTGCTTATCTCTCTGTGGCTCAAAGTTCATGGTTCGCTATAACTGCTATGTTTTGCTGTTCTTCTTGACACTTAATTTTCGTTTTGAACTAGTTTTAACTAGACTGTCGTTAATTTTCTTTAATTCTATGTTGACGTTTATTAGTTTCTTTCTATGCAAAAGCCGCATAAAGTTCCGTGGCTGGTCACAAGTTTAGTTTACTCCATCTTATTAACCAACTTTGGCTACAATGCTTTTTTTAAGGTGTTCACAAATTCAGGTTGACATCATATTCATTTCTTTTGCATTCCTTGATAAACGTTGTTTGAAATTATGTTGGTTGAATAATATCTACCTAACGCTGGCTCAGTGTCGAGTTTGGTAATTAATCATTTTTTTTTATGTTTTGTGATTGATTCTGAACCAGTGTTTGTTCATCTCTTAAGATATCTGGTTGACATTCTATTCGCATTTTTGTAAATTGTACTTGAAATTCATGTTTTTACTTACTTCTAGTTATAAGTGGTTTGGCAATAATTTGTTTTTCGTGAAGTTGGGTATTTTGGATTTGTACTTAACCATTTTAAATGTTTAACAGCCTTTAGTATACATTCTTGACACATGTATGTAACTTTCAAGTAAAGTTATCATGTACAGAAATTATATTAACTTCGTATGTATGTTCGTCTTTGTTTAAAATAGTTATCAAAGGTACCAGGATTATATTTCTTGTCGTAAAAAGTTGCTACTTTATATATCTGAAAATTAATATGATTACATTTAAAATAAAAATATTATTAAGTCGAACAACATAATTTTTTAATGACAGCAAACATCTTGAGGTTCAATTTTTATTGTTTTAATCTACAGGGCGAACTCTATATGATTGCTTGTATGCCAAAAGACAGTTCCTAACTAAGTCAACTGTCAGTCCTTGAGCTAGAAGCATTACCGTTTGTTGTGATTTCATCGAATCCATCAGCCATTACTGTTAGGTCCTAAATGCAATGCGTGTCGTCCCTTCATTTTTCATTAATAAAGGAGTCGTAACGACAGACAAATATATGGCAGTAATTGTGGTCTAACAAAATTCGCCATTAACAATAATATTTCCAAAACTTTGAATTTACATTGTATGACCACTTCGGATCGTCAAATTCGTTTTCAATTTCTTTTTGATATCCTGAAGGACTTCTTCTACAAAATGTTCTTTCAACATATTGGTTAAAACGTTGCGTCTTTTTGCACTGTGTAATATACTAACATGTGATCCTTTAATGATACTTTGATGATCGGTTGCTCGTCTTCTATCTTAAGCAACCACCGTCTGTTGATTGATGATTTGACACCGTCGATATTGGTTAAAATTATCTATCAGACTGTTTTCTTTTCCCAATTATATGGTACACATTCTGCAAAGGTAAACAACAAGAAGGTTAACAGTTGAAGACTACCATTCCCCATGTCGAATTGAAAAATCGTCTAAAAGAAATAATGCACAATGCTTTTCAACATAAAAATGGTAGCATACGTTCATTACTTTTGGATACCATACGGTATATTTTGTTAATACAACGGATTGAACAAACATGCTACACAGAGGAACAAGTGATCAGTATGCTTCGGTTTCTTATTGACAACATATTTGTTGAATTTGGAGGTAGAGTTTTTCTACAAATTGTCGGCATTCCTACGGGAACGAACTGTACGTGCGCCTTTGCTTGCCGACCTCCTCTAATTTTCTTATGAGTCGGCGTACTTTCAGACACTTGTCAACAACAAGAAGATCTAAGAAGCCAGATAATTTAATTTCATATTCAGATAAATTGAATATGTTCTTTTCATTAAAAATCAAACCGTTTTTCTGATTGGATACCATTAACATATCCCCATAACTAGAATAAATGAAACAACAGAAACGGCTTCCTCCTCCTCATGTTTAGACTTATACCTCGAATTTGACATATGTGGTCATCTCAGTACCAGTATCTATGACAAACGAGACGATTTTTTTGATGGAATCAACAATTTCCTCCACCTTAGTAGCAATATACCAACTTCACCTGCATATTGGATATACATTTCCCAACTTATTCGGCATTCAAGAGCTTGCAGCTGCTACTCAGACTTTGCAAGCCGTCACAAGTATTTGAGTAGAAAGTTGATTAACCAGGGGTGTGTCAAAGAATGTCTCGTCCTTTTTCTAAAAAAGGTTCATCGGAAGGTACCAAATAAACTCATCAAAGATACCAGGACTAATTTTTTTATATACGCCAGACGCACGTTTCGGCTACAGAAGACTCATCAGTGACGCTCGAATCCAAGTTAAAGTTAAAAAGGCCAAATAAGACCTTGTTGACGTATATTCCGTATCAACTTCACAAATAATGCACGAAGTTGAAGGACAGATTCTATGTATTAACGTTTTTTTATCATCTTAATATCGTGTTATAGTATTCTTTTATTTGTCTTCATGAATATTACTTTTACTTTCAATGTTCATTCTGTTTTTGATGACATTAATTTGACGTGGCTTTGTAGTTATACATCCCAGTATTGATATTGAGCTATGGTTAAATTTTATATTCTAGTCTTTAATTTTTGCTAATGTGCTTTGTTCAAATGCCTTTTTGTATTTTTTTGTTTTATATAACGTGGCTCTGTACTAATGCATCCAGTCATTGTGTTATTGTGCTATAGTAAATTTTTGTATTCCTGTCTTTCGTTTTTGCTAATGTGCTTTGTCTGTATGTCGGGTTTTTTTTGTGTTACATATTTGTTTGTTTTTAAAGTAATTACGACAATGTTGACTGCTTTTCAAATAGATAAGTGGATGATGGTCATTTTCATTGGAGTTGCGACTGTCAATTTAATTATTTGTTTTTAATCGTTGATATAGGTTATCATACCCAATGTAGTAATTAAATCTTTGAATATAGTTTACATTGGCACAAATGTCGATTCTGTCATCAGGAAATTAAAACATATTAGCTAAATTAGTATTATTTTCAAACGACATCCACTTTGATTTTTGTTCTATAAAGATGTTAACTCCTAACTATCCTACTGCCTACCGATAAATTTATTTTTGGCATTGCACAAGTCATGTCTTCTTTGACTGCCTATGACGTTAATATACTAAATCTCTGGGATGTGTTTTCGTTGATTTTATTCTCTGATGCATGTTTTTTTTAATATAAATTATTGTTTTTTTGGCTTTTAACTAGCTGTCAGCCTGTCAGTAACTGTGAGTACTCTCAAATCTTACTTCTTTGGGTCAATTTGACCTGCTGATACTATTTGTAATGCTTTTTTTTTCAATTTATTTTTACTTATTCTGGCTTATATCTCATCTATTTACTAGTTTCTTTGATAAGTGTTTGGTATTACTATAAATTTTCACTTCTTCGTACTATTTTTTCAACCCTAAAAAAATGCCTTATCTCATTGATTTTGTATTTATATTGTATCATAGATCAAATCGATACATTCAGTGTATGTGCAATTATGTTAATATGTCTTTGTATTGAGCTAAAGTCATTTCAATTGATATTTTATAGTGTGCCTTTCTATGTTGTGATGTTACACTATTATTTCAGATAAGGGCGAAGGTTGATATCTATTTAAACGTTAAAACCCGATGCATTTGTTTGCACCTGTACTAGGTCAGGAATCTGATGTTCAGTAGTTGTCGTTTGTTGTTGTGGTTCATAAGTGTTTCTCGTTTTTCGTTTTTTATATAGATTGTCCGTTGGTTTTTCCGTTTAAATGGGTTTACACTAGTCATTTTTGTGTCCCTTCTATAACTTACTGTTCGGTGTGAGCCAAGGCTCCGCATTGAAGACCGTACTTTGTTTGACCTATAGTGGATTACGATTACAAAATGTGATTTGGATTGAGAGTTGTCGCATTGGTACTCATACAACATCTTCTTATATCTATTCAGAACGGAATTTTTTTTAATTTTTTTTTTATGTAAAACAACCTTTATTTATTTATTCAATGGACAAGTCATGGTCACAATTGCCTAAAACATTGAAGGCTTATAAAATCGTTGTGTGTGTATATTATATTTTTAAAACCTAGTATCGATTGAATAAAGCTTAATCAAAAGTAAAACAATAACCCTGAATATACACATCTTTTACCAGACCTACATTTTTTCACCTAAAAATTACATACAACAAAGTGAAACGAAACAAGCAATACAAGATTATGCATGCACAATAACAACATATCAATATACTTCTTAGTATACTGTATGCAAAAATAAGAATCATATACAGATATTCATTACCATCACTGTCCACCGCAATTATTTATCGAACTTTCGAATTGGTTTAAATTGAAATCTACTCCATTGGTTGGTCGTTCACACAGTCTAAGAAGTTACAGGAGACGTAATCGTTTTTTTTTGGGGATTCAAGTTTTGTTTGTTTCCTTGATTGGGTTTCTTAATTGATTTATGAGATTTGAACATCTGCTAACTACTGTTTTTTATATAGACCATGCATACCTCAAGAAGAAACTGCAATACTCCAGCTTGAATTTTCGGATGCGGTATTACAAATACGCTTGCGAAAAGAATATGAAATCAAAGTGCTTGTAAGCACTGAGGGGTAAATATTGCCTCAATTTATCAGTGGGAAGTAAACTTGTTTATATTGCATTTGTTGTAGTTGATTTAATAACAGTTCTAGACACGATAGATAACTCCATTTTTTAAAGATGACTTAAACAATGACATCGTTTATATGTTTAGAACAAATATTAGATTCCTCCACCTTGTAAAAGTTATGAAATTTTCTTGACAAGTGTAAAATCATTTTGTGCCTTGAATATCTGAGCATATGATACATCGATACATTTTTGGAAATGTTCATGGATAGGATGTATAGAATGTTATAATCAATGCATTATATTGTGTGTATCAAAAAGTTAGTGATAAGCCTTGGAAGAATTAGATATCAAGTCAGTCCCATAAGATTTTGATTGCATTTTATGCAATCTTTACCTAAACTACCTTTAATATAACAAATACATCATATTGAATGAAATGGGTTAGATGACTCCTCGGGACTCCCTATATATCGTTCAAATGACCTTGATAAGACGAATAAAACATATCTGGTTAAAGATTGGGAATAATGATCTCAACCATTTTCGAGATATTTAACCATTTTTAAATGCAGGGCATGGTAACCTAATAACCTTATATCATTCTATCAATTTAACTCTTTGCACAATATTTTGAGCATTTTCAAATAACAGGATATGGTGATTACCGGAGTCACCAGAATGTATCCTTCAACTTATCGA
This sequence comes from Mytilus galloprovincialis, assembly GCF_965363235.1. Taxonomy (NCBI): domain Eukaryota; kingdom Metazoa; phylum Mollusca; class Bivalvia; order Mytilida; family Mytilidae; genus Mytilus; species Mytilus galloprovincialis. Next base: position 35,657,755 of record NC_134839.1, read on the forward strand.
GTCGTGGCACATCATGCACATAAGAATATATTATAGGGTATTTAAGGGTAGGGATCTCAACTGTTTGCAAACAATTTGAACATTTTCAAATGGCAGGGTTTTTTAATGAGCGAGCCTGGATTATCATCCAACATATCAATACATTCCTCTTGACATGTGGTTAGGATGAGACAATTTCGAAGATTTTCAAAGACAGTTTTACATTCTCAAATGTCAGGACTCGAGATGAACCCATTGGACCGATCCTATATTAGATTCAACTAGTCATACTGTTTTCTTGCAGTTTTTAATCTTACAGCTTCTTACATATATTTCAAAAGACAATTACTATTAATATCGATAATTAAATTTGCTTCATTTTATTCCCACATTTATGTACACATAACTGACATAAAAGCAATTCACTTTCATTAATGAATGAACAAAAAAAAAAACATACTATTGATTTTTATACATCTCTTAGCTAGTGCCCCTTTAAAATAATGTCTAATATATAGATTCATATTATTTAACGCTCCCGCATTTTTAATAATCAAACATTTAATTAAAGGGGCACTAGCTGTCAAATTCATGGTCACCGATTTGACTCAAATTCTCATATTTGATTTATAACAATGTAAAACATTTAACCAAACTATCAAAAGTCTAAAATAAACAGTTTACAGAGCATGGGGTAGATAATATATAGGTTCGTTTAGTGTGTATTTTAGTCCAGGCGCCATCTAATTAACTATCGATTTGACCTCAGATGACCATATAAGCGATGTATACATAAATAAAGATATGAATAGATTAAACCAACACGTGCAATTGGATTTTTATAGGTCTGTTTGATTTTATTCTATAGATTAAAAATAGATGTTTCTCATTGTTTTTAACCGTATCAGAATGATTTTATATGCATCGATTTAGTAACCAAATGATTTACCGTAGTTTCACTTTCATTGTTGACATTCTTTTTCTTTAAATAACCAGAAAACGTACAATGCATGCGTTGTCAATTTTTAGATAGTGGTTAAATTGAAGTTCACATGAATACGGATTTAAAGAGGTCGACTCATTCACTTGCAAGTGAATAACAAATTATCAATGTTTCTTAGCGTAATTTGACAAAATTGTACCTTTTTGGCTGCAAAAAGCGAATTGTTATTTCACTATTTCACTTTCATTAATGATTGAACAGAAAAAAATCAAACTTTAGATTTTTTATATATCTCGTAGCTAGTGCCCCTCTAAGAAAGATATGGAAATATTTTTTTCTCATGTGTGTCAGGTGAAAAGCAAAACAAACTACGCACATATTACAAGTTAAAAAAGGAATATAAACCTGAGACTTATACCAAGTTGAATATATCAAAACAATATATGAGACAATTATGTAAATTAAGAATTTCTAACCACAATTTACACATTGAAAAAGGCAGATATAATAATACGCCTTTGGATCAAAGAATATGTAAACTTTGTATTGATAACAAAATTGAAGATGAGCTTCATTTTATATGTGAATGCAACCTCTATCAAGACGAGAGGGAAAAGTTTTATGATGACATTGTTAATATTATACTATGTTTTTGTGATTTAGATAATTTTGATAAATTTAAATATGTAATGAACTGTTCGGAGACTGGTGTTCTCATCAGATTTCTTATATATACGGACAAATGTATTTTGATTAGACATTCATCAATGGGAATAATTGCATAATATTGAAGTGTGAGTTTTGTCTATTGCTTGTTATAAGTGTCAAAATTGTTGGCTGTTATGTTTTATTGTTGTTTTGTTTTGTATATGTGTTCATGTGTTTCAGCGATGATCCTTTTGTACTGGATTTTATACTGATTAAAATTAGTTATAGTTACTAGTTAGTTAATCACAAAATAATTAATGAACGATCATCACATAAATATATGGACATATACATTTGTATTTATAATAAACTTTTTTTTAACATTTCATAAACAATATGAATACAACATTTATCGTTTGACTCCATGTTGGGTCGCATTGAGAGTTGTATTCAACTTTGTATACCTGTAATGTTTACATTCTATTTTTAGAAGATTTGTATATAGTCTTCACAATTATCAGTGTTTAATTCCGTTACAATTAAAAAGCTATGACATTGCAATCAATTACTCAATTTAAATTTTATAAGTGAAAGTGATGCTTATGCAATAATGGATGTTTGGCATTGAATGTCATATCAATACACATAGAGAATATTTACAGAATCCTTGTATAATAATTAGTATGATGTATGCTGGTAAAATCATTATATCGTTCATTAGGCACATCTAGATCTACGTACAGAACAGACTGTTTAACTTAGATTTTTAAGGGGAATATTCCATTCATACATAATATATATAATAACAAACCAATGCGGCTTAATCTTAATACTTGTGTCTTCAACTTGTCAATATAAGTGAATAACAAACCAGCTCACGATATCAGTGGCGGACGAAACATCATTTCCGGGGTCTATAAATAGATTAAAAAAGGTAAACTAATTTTTTTTGGGCTGCTCGTTTGTTATCTATATCTAACAGTAACTGTTTTATATAAATAAATAAGTGCAATACAAAGTATGAATTAATTTGTTCTTGCATTCCATTTTTTATTAGGCACTATTTGTCTATTGGTTTTTTTTCTGATATTGTTGTGGGAAAACTGTAAGGAGAATTGCTTCTGTTTCTAGAAGACATAACAGGAATCAAAATAGATAAATATGCACGATGCTATCTCTATGATTTAGCCAGAGGAATTAAACCAGGGGCGGATGCAGGAATTTTCGAAAAGGGGGGGGGGGTGCTAACCCAGGGCACCCAGGGCAAAAGGGGAGGGGGTGCAAAACATATGTCCCGATACAAATGCATTGATCGGCAAAAATAAAGGGGGGTGCGCACCCCCGGAACCCCCCGCCCCCCCCCCCCCTGGATCCGCCACTGAATTAAACTGTTTATCTAAAATGCAACCTTTAGGAGTAAACAGGCCTGGGTGGATATATAATATGACGCCGAATATATGGATTTTATTGTAGGGGCTTTTTCAAGAACATATATATATATATAAAAAAAATGGACATTAATTCAGTATTTAATGATATATTTAGAAGGAATTATGCTTCTCAATTTAAATCATTACTCTTAAACTTTAAATTTGTTAGTGTTGAGGTATAAGTTTTTTTCATTTTTTGAAGACAGCCTATTTGGGCAAGAATTATAATTAAAAAAAAAGACCGATTTGAAAGAAAAGTATATTATGATCTATTATGACCTTTTTGTAAGCATAAAAATTCAACTGATGTTTCAATTTATATCTTATTTAATTAAAGCTAGTATGTGTTACCTTTTAAAAGAAAAAGTTTTAAATTTGTGTAAATGAATAATACACTATAGCAACGCCCAATCATTTTACATGCTTTTTTGTTTCTTTTTACATTTTTAGTATATTTATTTAAGAATTGTTTGCTTCTTTTTGTAACTTCATCGGGGTGTAAAAGCGTTGACCGAAGTACATTTTGTATGAAGCGCGGAAGCGCTTCATTCTAAAAATGTACGCACGGTCAACGCTTTTACAACCCTATGAAGTTACAAAAAGAAGCATTCAATACTTATAATTACATTTTTTAGCTATGATCATGAAAACACGTATTTTATATTATTTTTATTTAATTCACCTGTGCACTTTTTTTGTGGGACCACGTGTTATCATGAATGAAAAGTTTTATTGAGTAATGCAATTGCTTAAGGAATAATTAACAAGTGTTGTGCTGTTAGCCAATCAGAATAAAGTACAAATGTATTATAATGAAACATACATCTAATGTAATTATTTGGCACCTAACAAAATCTTATTTACAGTGTTAAACATGTTTAATATAACCATCTTTCAACAGAACTGTGAATTTAGTTAGAATAGTTAGATTGATTAAAAAAGCGGTTTGTTTTCGGCTCAAAACTAAACACAAATTTTGGATAAGAAGTCTGCTCTCAGATGGAAAATAAAAGAACATTCATTTAACAAGAATTTTTACAATTAAACCAATTTATACATTAAAATTAAAGTAAATCTTAAGCTTGACGCTCGAAGGATTGGGTCACAAACAGAATTCAAACACTGTAGAAACCTTAATGACAGCCATGCGAAAAGCTTTGAAAAGTGTTGGGACATCATTCATCGCATTATAAATGCATTTTGATACTACTTTGCTCTGTGTAAGAATTGGCAAATTTTGTTTTTACTTTTATGATTACAACATGAAATTTTACGAATTAAATAACTATCAAGTAACCTCCAACTTCCGGGGTTCCTTCAGACACTTTTCAAAAACAAGAAGATCAAAGAAGCCAGATGGTTTAATCAATTTCACATTCAAATATAGTGATGATGTTCTTTCCATTAATAATCCAAACTTTTCTGATCGGGTTCCATAAATATATCCTCCAACTAGACATTTAAGAAAAGACAGACACGGCTTTATCTGCCCATTCATTCTATATTATACCTCGAACTTGACATAAACAATCATCTCAGTACCATAATCGAGACGATTTTAATGTTGAAATTATCTATTCCTCAACCTTAGTAGCAATATACCAACTTAACATGCATATTGAATACACATTTCCCAATTAACTCATTCGGTATTTAAGAGCTTGCAGCTTCTACTCAGACTTTCAAAACGGCATCAGTGTCTGAGGAAAAAGTTAATGAACCAGGGTAATGTTAAAGAACATCTCGTCCTTTTTCTAAAAAAGTTCATCAGAAGATAACAAGACCTGCCCTTGTTGATAAAAATCCGTATCTACTCACAAATGATACACGAAGGTCTTGAAGTATAGATGATAGGTACTGGCGTTGCTTATCATCTTAATTAAGTGTTAAAGTGTTCTTTTGGTTGTCTTTTAAATTGCAGTTTTTACCGTTTGGTCTATTTTTGGTGATATCAATTTGACGCGGGCTCGTTTACTTGTACATCCAGTCGTTAATTGTGTTGTTGCGCTATGCTGATTTTTGTATTCTCGTCTTTCGTTTTTGCTTATATGTGCTTTGTCTGTATGCCTTTTTGTTTTCCTTTGTTGACATACTTGTTTGTTTTATAGTGATTAAGATTATAACACAATGTTGACAGCTGTACCCCTAATTTTGACTAATTTTGATATGTTTACCTATTATGTCTATTTATATTGTTCACACATCGTTGTCAATACAATGGACCTTTATGCGACTGTCATACAAGTTAAAACTTAGAGGTTTAGCTTGCTATAAAACCAGGTTTACTCAAGCATTTTCTACATTTAAGAAAATACCTGTACCAAGTCAGGAATATGTCAGTTATTAACTATACCAAAAAAAATGAGGAACAAATCATGGTAACAAATGATAAACAAATCGTATGATTTCTTTGTGATTTGAAAGTGATAAAATGTCACATGCAAATGAGCTAACAAGTCACAATAACAAATCACGAACAAATTGCTTACAATTCATAAGCAAATCATAAACAAATTGTCAAGAAATTGTTTTGAAATCATTAACAAATCAGAAGTAATAGCTTTACTACTTCAAGCAAATCACAAACAAATTGTTTTCAAATCGTAAAGAAATTGTAAAGAAAGTGTTATCAAATCTTAATCAAATCAGAAGTAAATCATATTCCTACCTCAAGCAAATCATAAACAAATTGTTTTCAAATTATGAAGAAATGATAAACAAATTGTTATCAAATCTTTAACAAATTAGAATTAAATCATTTATTCCTACCTTAAGCAAATCATAAGCAAATCGGAAATAAATTGGCATCAATCATCAATTTACAGATTAAATCATTTACATCAAGATCAAAAAAAATTTCTGCCCCTGAAACCCCCAAACTTTGAAGCGCAACTGTCTTCATTTTACCTTAAATAGCTACTCCTTTAATTGCATGTAAAAAGGAATACTATCTTTGGTTGCCATGAGGGATGAATTGTTCGCTCTGTGTATAGGTTTCTCTTACTTTTCTCCCGATTGGACTATTACGAAATTTGAATAAAAACATGGGCAACCACGTGTACTTAGTAGAATGGTGTCGAATAGGTGATGGTTCTTAGTCTTGGTCCCTGCTACATTGTAATAAAGCTTTGTCCATTTTTCCCGGGACCTGGTCAGTAAACATCATGAACAATTAAAACATTAAACTTGCCAGTGAATTTTGTCTGCTGGCTCGGGAAGCTACTCTGTAAATGAATGTTTCGGTCTGTTTACACATCTTTTACACATTTTTATTTTGAAAATTAATCCTTACAGCACAAAATTATCATGATTATAAAGAGATACTGAGAGGCACAGTTTCCAAATTTTAAAGGTTAACGTTTAAATAGTATTAGTTAAAAATGTGAAATTATAAATAAATAACTGAGATTCCTTACCACCGTCATCTTTCATAGACTGAATAAAACTCCTTATCTTGCAACCTTCTTTGTTCAGTTGATATAGAACAGTATTTGAAATTTGAATTTGACCTCAACCGGAAGTCAGAGAGATAAACAAAGAAAATTGGAATGCATTAACATTTATTCATTGAAGCAAACCATCAATGAATCACACCATGATAGCTAACAAAGTTAACAAATCATTTTCAAATCATTTCATATGATATTCAATGTTAACAAATCATAACGAAATTACACCCTTCCAGCTAACAAAGTTAACAAATCTCTTTCAAATCATTTCATACGATATTCTAAGTAAACAAATCATAAAGAAATCACACAAAAACAGAAACAAATTGCTTACAAATCATACAATTGAAAGAAATCACAAAGAAATCAGTTTTATGATTTGTTTGATGAATCGCAGGCAAATGGTACTAACAAATCGCAGAATCACGATTTGAAAGAGATTTGAATAAAGCAATTTGTTCATTTATTTTTCTGTTTGGGATATTATCCGTTCGTTTGATGTGTTTGACATGTTTGAGCTTTTGATTTTACCATTTGATTGAGGATCGACTTTCCGTTTTGAATTTTTCCTCAGAGTTCGTTTTTTTTTATTACTTTACTTTTTAAAATTAAATATCCTTCTACAAGTATGTTTTCAGTGTTATCGTTTTCCAAGATTCAAAGCTAAAGGCAAACCGGAAGTAATAAGTTGCATAAAGTTTTATGTTTTAATATTCAAATATTTAATTTATAAATTGCAACGTACTGAAATCTTTGCAAACTCACTTTACGCTTTCATTGTCTGTATTGTCCCTGTTGTGCTTATAAAGTATGTCAACTGTTTGTCTCTTTAAATAGATCTGAAAACGAAAGTTCTTCAAAATGGACTATGATATTTATCGTCAGATACATATATTTCCATGTATATGACTTTTCTTAAAGTGTAAAACATTATTCCATGTCCATGATGTACGATAATTCTGATAAAAGATGAAAAATCAAATGTTAATAAAAAGATCTAAAGTTGATTGAGATTTAAAGTAGTTTAATCTTAACAAACGTATTTATACCCGAGTGCATGGTCAAGGGAGATAAATGTATTTATACAATTGTTCGCCATTTTGTTGTTTCCTACCTTGGCTAGCGCATTATACCTGAAGGTGTTAAAAGATTCTATAATAACTTCGACTTTTACTTAGAGCAAGTTTGGTAAATATTGTTTAAAAGGGGTCATTTAATCTTCAGGATATATTTGAAATACAGGTTATTCATGTGCAAGTGTGAAGACTATAGCAATTTTTAATTTTTGTCTGAGCATATTTAATATTATATTTAAAGCAAAACCTTCTTATCTCGAATACTATGATAATTTAAGTGTTGTCATGGGTGTTATTAAATTGGGATGTCATGTAAATATTTCGCTAAATATACTTTTATAAAGGTATGATATTTTTACAGTGAAGGATTGGTTCAATCATTGTCAATGTTATGTTTTGCGTACATAGATCCCATTAGGAAGCAGCCATTTTGATTAATTAGGGAAGCTGAGGTTTGTACCCCAAGCACGGTGACCCCAAGTCAATCAATTTATTTTAACCAAAAAAACTTCTTTTTTTTTAATTTATTATGTCCATGGTCAATCGCACAATTATAATTTGTATACAGCATACATAAACAAATTAACTTGTTTTAACGCTTGATTTGGTACATGTACATGTATATACCAATCCAAGTCAGTTTATAACCTGTTACTCGTCTGACTTCTTTGAATTCAGAAATTATTGCACGCATTCATTACTGTAATTTTTTAAGAGTGGCCTCCCATGTGAGATCACTGTTTACGATTTCGAAAAATCTTCATACCTATACATCAGATATCATAATGCGATTTCTTATTATTGTGATACTTATGAATTTACTGTATTTAAAAGGCCAGTCGAGCTGAGACCATCGTTTACCTGTTGTTTTTGATAGCTCTGGTTGACTACTAGTATGTGTCTATATAAAATAATGATGATAATATATGTATACATATTAAAAGAGGGACGAAAGATACCAAAGGGACAGTCAAACTCATAAATCTAAAACAAACTGACAACGCCATGGCTAAAAATGAAAAAGACAAACAGAAAAACAATAGTACACATGACACAACATAGAAAACTAAAGAATAAACAACACGAACCCCACCAAAAACTAGGGGTGATCTCAGGTGCTTCGGAAGGGTAAGCAGATCCTGCTCCACTGGATATATGAAAAGTATAGGGCAATTACACGGATACATCACAATTCAAGCAAATTCAATGCACGAAAAGACATAGAGCTTACCACATGGTCTTCAACAGGACACGAACTACCACACACAGGCAGTCCCCGCTAGATAGTCACAAACACAATTAAGCAATCAAAAAGGGTACAACTAGACACATTAATATAAAACAAATAATGTTGCACTGATATCAGTAAAATTGAGAATGGAAATGGGGAATGTGTCAAAGATACAATAACCCGACCAAAGAGCAGAAAACAGCCAAAGGCCACCGATGGTTTTTCAACACGGCGAGAAAACCCCGCACCTGGGGTGTTTTGTTTCTATTGCTTTTATGCATGTTTTGTTTTGGTGCATCACACCTATATATCTTGTGAGTTGAGCCAATTGCTAAGTACTAAGTTTTACAGTTTGTTCTTATATTGTGTTGTTACACTGCTGTCCCATGTTAGAGGGAGGGTTGACTGCTCACAAATATGTTTAACGCCCCACATTCTTTATGTACATGTTCCAAGTCAGGACTCTGAGCCTGTCACGTAGTTCTTCAGTGGTTGTTGTTGGTTCGTGTCTGTCGACTGATATTTGTTTTTAGAAAATTGTCCTGTTTTGAAATGTGTCGTTGATTTTCTCGTTTGAATAGTTTTACATTTTTCATGACGAGTACTTTATAGCCAACTATATGATATGAGGTTTTTCATTGTTGAAGGTTTTACGGTGAGCGGGTTGCCTATAATTGCTTACATCCACTTCATTTAAACTTTTGTAGATATTTGTCTCATTAGAAATCATACCACATGTTCTGATCTTTATATTAATATTGCCTCCATTTAGAATGGCTTTACTATTTTCTTTTCTGACATTTGGATTGTTATCTGCACTGAAAACTTTTGACTTTTTTTTAGTTTAACAACCATTTAGTTTCAAGCATTATAATACTAATTTAAAAACATGAATCGTCGAAATGTGCATATGTGATAAATGGTATCTTTCGTTATCACTTATTTCTTTAGCACAGTACTGGAACAAATTATTTACATCTTTTTCTATTAACATTGATTTAGTTTTTCGTCGTTTTGTTTGAATTCTAACATGTCTAAGTGCAAACACTTTATTCTGTCTTACAAACGCAAACATTTTTTTAAAAATTCGTCTCTATAAAATAAATTTATCATTTTTGGGTTCTAGATATAAGAAACTTATGTGTTTTCGCTTTGTATTTTTCCGCTCTGTTTCTGATGAACTATTTTTCTGAAAAAGTAAATTTAACAACCTTTTCCCTGTCATTAGTACTGAAAAGGAGAATTTTTCTATATTTAAAAATGCGTTGATACACCATGTACATGTGAAGAATATAGATACAAACTCAAGCCTGCACTGAGTTGGAAGTTATTTCTTCAAATGTTGTTACTCAGATTTAAACCTCTTATACTATTTTAAAAAGTTCGGGATTTGTGTATAAGATTTACATGAGCAACACGACGAATGTCACATGTAGAGCAGCGAGATCTGCTTACCTTTCCCATGAATTAATGGTATATATTTGTAACAAACAAGATATTTTCAATGTTGAATATCTAAGATTACTAAGAAGACAATCATTTAATATTCTGAGGGAGAGGAAGGGGGCGGAAGCAGGATTTTTTTCAGTCGATATATGTAATTCATTTTCGTCTTTACGAGCATCGCTTATTTTTTGTCACTTTTGAACACATCTATGCCATTTTTGGGGGTACAATGTTAATTTTCATTTCTTATCCGTCAATGCTATTCACTATCAAATGATCGTCTCCAACAGCTACTGATTAAATATATGGAATATCTAATTTTGGGATAGATCAATGCATAAACAATAAATGATAATCTAAGATTCAGAATACCTCTTTGTCTGTTGAGTGTTCAAAATATTAAAACAGAAGTAGAAAGGCAGACTGGATTAAAGGAAAATAAAATAAAGTAGAAAGGCAGACTGGATTAAAGATAAATAAAATAAAGTAGAAAGGCAGACTGGATTAACGATAAATAAAATAAAGTAGAAAGGCAGACTGGATTAAAGATAAATAAAATAAAGTAGAAAGGCAGACTGGATTAAAGATAAATAAAATAAAGTAGAAAGGCAGACTGGATTAAAGATAAATAAAATAAAGTAGAAAGGCAGACTGGATTAAAGATAAATAAAATAAAGTAGAAAGGCAGACTGGATTAAAGATAAATAAAATAAAGTAGAAAGGCAGACTGGATTAAAGATAAATAAAATAAAATATTATTTCAATCTTTACTGAGTTATGGATTATATTACTTTAAAAAAAATTCCTACAAATTTACACCTCTTTCATGTCTAAATTAGCACGAATGACGGGAGTCACTCGTGGGGAGGGAGCTGGTAAAACTCCAAACACATAATAATGTTGTTGTTTTTTGTCATTTCTTTATTATGCAAGATGAGACCTACGAAATAACATAATACAGTTTAATTCACAATGTATAAAAATAACGAAACACTTGTAAAATTAATCCAGTCATAAGGATATAAGAAAAGATATCAAAGCTGATTTGGTTACTTGAATATTGCTTCAAACGATTGCCAGATCTGATTTATTTTAACTTATTGTGCAAGGGTTAAGAAAAAACGAGCATTTTTCTATACTAATTCAATAATTTATAATTTTAAGTATTCTATCCCACCATATATATTTCGTCATGGATAGCCAAAAAAGGTATACAAGTGTGATTTAATTGTTTTCTGATTTCTGAACAAAACTACACATTTAAATTGATTCCTTTTTATTACGGAAAGAAAAGGCCTATATTTTAACTCCCAAAAATATTTGAAATGCCGGGAACGCCAGTAAGAGCAATCAACTATCGATGTTCCCTAGAATTGCAATAATCTAAGAATAATTCCGGTTTTACAGTTTTAAACCAGTCGTAATTAATTGTTTACTGATGCTACACATTCCTCACTTTGAGGAGGTTTTTTTAAAATGGTTTCAAGTTCATTTTCCATGAGAAAACAAAGATTTTTTTTTAGAAAGCATTTAGCAAATAATTGATTAAATATCTGTTTTTAGTTGCAAATCGCAAGTTTCGGCTTTTGAATTTGTTTCATAAAGTTGTCATAACAAAATGTGGCGTATATATAATGTTGGTGTACACAAAAGAACACAAACGGAAACTCTGATATTTAAGTTCAAAAACTTCTTTTGTAAATGTCCATCGCGATGCTCGTGAAATAAATAAACGAATTTGATACTATTTCTACCTTTTCTTCAATATTCTCGTTACTGCACAAAACCTTTTTGTGTCTCAGATTTAACAATTTATATAATCTTTCTAGTTATTTCAGCAAGTGTGCAGGTAAAAGTAATCGTTCAAGTGAAATGTAGCTAAAAAAAACTTTGTGACGAGGACGGCAAGACTCTTCATTGTTTTTTCTCTCGATTGATTGCGTGTAATCAATTACATGCTGTTCGGTGTGAGCCAAGGCTCCGTGTTGAAGGCCGTACCTCGGCTTGACTTATAATGGTTTACTTTTATAAATTGTTACTTGGATGGAGAGTTGTCTGATTGGCACTCATACCACATCTTCCTATATCTATGAACAAAAGATCGGAAACTCAACAAAGTTTATGACGTTCATTAAACTTCATTTGTTTAAAATGTACTTCCTTGTTAACCATGTTCACGTTCACTTGCTGATTTAGATTTAACGGGATAGTTATTATATATGCCGTTTATGAGTGCAAGTAAGTAAGGTAGAAAAGCTTAATAAATGTACCAAGCCGTTTGATTGATGCAGCCACAGTCCTTTCCTCTAGCGAAATTACTATATGTATGTGACCTGTCACGGAACGTTTACTTTTAGAAGACAGGTGCAACACAAGGGTGCCATTTCCCAGAGTGGTGATCTTGGTGATCCGGATTATTGTTACTTTGATTCTCTGTGAAATTTTTTGTAGACCATGTTATTGTTCGTCCTTTGTCTTTTTCTCATAGCATCTTATTTAAAGGGTACATTTAGTAGCAGGATTAATTTGTAGAATGTTATATTAATATAAGTATAACATAAGTATAGATAAATATTATTACATTCAAATTTACGAATAACGAAGGTACCGTGTTTATTCCAACCTAATTGTGTAAGCTGCAAACAAACAGGAGAACATACCACGACGCAGTAAAATACAGAATCTTCGTGTTTCTTTTTATTTGCTTGGTTGTTTTATTTCTTTTCGTCAATTATTGGTATTCATTTCATGAATTAGTTTCCCTTAATTTCTTTTCGTCAATTATTGGTATTCATTTCATGAATTAGTTTCCCTTAATATATAAAATGATATATATATACTTTAAATGTATGCATCATCAATTAATCCGTAACAAAATGATGATTAACTACCATAACATCCTTGTAATCATCCTAAAATTCAGATAATTATTTCATTATGTATAACTACTGAAAAAACAACATTGATTTTCAATTTATATATATTAAACACTGAGTAAGTAAAATTATTTATGCAAAAATTTTACCGTGAAAAACTGGCGATACGGTACTTCCTGAGATTATACCGGAAACTACAAATCCGCCATTTTGACAAATTTACATTGATAAAAAATACTGAAAAAGTACGAATCTAATGGAACAGCAGATCTTATCGTCTATTGCGATGGACGAACACAATATCCAAGGAGACTTTCAACACAACGTAAAGTATTTGCATTTTATAAATGACAGTGTGGTATAAAAATCAAGTCGTATGCTAAAAATCAACAGAGAATATTTGTCTTTTTTTATTTTACATTTCCTTCAAAATTATGTCTTACCGAATTCATTTTCATCATATCGGTTTCATATATATATATATATATATATTTTATTTTTATTTTTATTTTAATAAACTTATATTGCCTTGCTTAAATTTTGTGTCCTAGTATTAAATATGTGAACTTGCACAGTTAAGTAATGCTCTCAACGTGTTCAGGTAATATTGTAAACAAAAGTCCGCCATTTTGAACTCGTGAATAAGGTCAACAAACTTCTGACGATCATGTCGATTAGCAATATTATGGCTTGTTCGTAATAACTTAATGCTAAATATGATTTATTATTTGAAGAAAACCATTGTTTAAACAAATTTAAAAGAGATATTAGTCAAACAGCTACTGGCAGGATTGTATTTGTTTATAGTTATAAACTGGTATTTTTAGTAGTAGCTATATAGCAACTATTTATAGAATTGTTCTGATTAAAAAAGGAAACAACACGGTGTACAATAGTAAATCTTTCCGGGTCGATGTCCAAGTTATTATTGAAAGTGATTTCCCTCATTTACACGATATTTGGAGGTTACGAGTATATTTCTGTTGAAATATGTTTATCATTGCCTACAGATCGATATATGGAGATCAAATGTTCTTTTTATGAAAACGTAAACAAGCTAAAATAGTAATATAAATAATGACTTTAGAATTCTAGTCAAATCGGCACCTGGTTAAATCGGCACTTGGTCAAATCGGCACCCAGTATAGTCAAATCGGCACCTAGTCAAATTGGCACCTGGTTAAATCGGCACTTGATGTAGTCAATTCGGCACCCATGTTAAATTTGTTTAATATATGATGTGTACAAAATATAACTTTGTACAATTTATAATTTGTACAGGGTTTTTGTACAAGTTATAAGTTTTTTGACACACATTTTCTTACACCAGGTGATACAAGTTTATCTTTAAAAATGTTCTAGTTCAATCTTTAAATTCAAATTTATATACTTTAACCTAACATTTCATGCTATTATCCTTGTCCTCACAATGGAAATGAGGATACCTGAATAGTTTACATTCGAATTTTTATTTTCCTGATACCACATATGACATATATCGAGTCCAATACTGATACCTATAGTATATTCACCTGTTACCTGTTACCTTATCTGTACGTTCCGCATCTGACAGGCGCACCAACAAACAGTGTATTCAGGATTAATATGCTATATACACGGGTCATAATCACAGGACGTAAAACAGCGAATCAAAGAATTCAAGGGGGGGGGGGGTTCCGGGGGTTGGAACCCTCCCTTTTTTTGGCCGATCAATGCATTTGAATGGGAGCATATAGTTGGAACCAGCCCTTTACTCTGTGTTGGGAACCCCCCTTTTTAAAATGGCTGGATCCGCCACTGTTATTTATCACTAATATAGGACAATGCTGTTGATTAAACAATACTCCATTCCAGGACCTTTTGTTTTCCAAATAATTAATATTACCAATAATTGATAAGTCCCAGTTCGACGGGTTCAAACAGAAAGATTTGAAAGCAGAGAAAACTGTGTATCTTATAATCGGCATGACTTTATCAGATGACAATACTAATACTAAAATAAGGCTTGCGCATAGTTATATACTTTAATTCAGTGACGGACCCGCGATATCACGGGTGTGTTCTAGTAGTTGTGAAAATATGACAGAAATATGCGAAACAAAAGCTGGTGTTACATTGTGTTTTCACTATGTACTTGATTAAAGTTATTTATTAATTGAAAAGAAAATTTATCAAAACCATGAAAACATCAGTCACATAATGTTGAGAAAACTTTAAATGATCAACTTTTGTATTTTTACAGCTTGATGCTTTTTAACAAAATAAATCATGATCGAATTTATACATTTTTAGAAATATCTATATATATTTGGGACTATTATGCTAGTATACTTAAATTACTAACTTAGCATAATAGTCCCAGTCCCATATATTATATCAAATATTATTGGATGCCGAATTGACTTTAAATAGGTGCCGATTTGACTAGATGCCGATTTAACCAGGTGCCGATTTGACTTTTTCTATGGGTGCCGATTTGACCAGGTGCCGATTTGACTTGTACCCCTTTAATATGTATTGAATATGTATATGATAACGGTTTCATAACATTTATTCTATGCCCGTCTAAAGAAATAAATTAATTTTTATAATTAAACACTTTAATGTTTATGTATGTTGTTGGAAATTATTATTGTAAAGTATATTGTTTAAGATGAAACAAAAACAATATAACAAGACACAATAGAAAAAATATCACATATCATCTTCTATAAAACAATTAACAAAAAATCTGCAGGTGAAAAACGTTATTGTTTTTTTTTTCTTTTAGAGAAAAACGCATACTTTATTTGTCACTGAATAAATACAAATGAGAATTTAATAATGAATAGAAAAATAAAATGCATGATACTGTAAACTCTTAAAAAACATTGTTTGAATAATTGAGGGATTTCATGTTTTGTAATCATCAGTAGATTTTTTTTATTGTTGTTATAAAACAAACTTAACTAATAAACTAAATAACTCATTTCTACTAATTTTGACTTAATTCTTGTTGTCATTAAAAGATGGTAAAAATGAAATGTAAATAAAAGACGGTGTCGGGTGACATTATTGCATTTTATCATATGGATCAAGAACAGGCAAGGGAATGGACATAATGATGTAATATATATCAGAGTGCATCCCTTCTTTTTTCATTATTTCACGTTTACATGAGCATGATGAGATGTGAATTGAAACAAGTATATATATTTTTTCTATCATTGAAAAATAATTGTCCGGAGAGTCTAGTCCGTACATTGTTTATTTAAAGTTACGCTGACTATTCCCTGTAATGGTTATGTTTATCATATAAATTGTCACAAAATTGTCACTTTTATTAAAAATAATTATTAAAGAGAAAAAATTCCCTTATTCAATGTTGTTAAAATTGCTATAAAAACACAGAGGTTTAATTTGTTTATTTAATATTTTTTTTATCTAAATTCACATTTCGCCTTAGTTTAATTCCCATCTGGCCTTAGTATATCTTTTACCTTTTTTACCTGGAATTCACAGCTAAGGCGAAATGAGAACACACCGTTTATACTGTCCGCAATTATTGTTGTTATATAAACATGTACCAAAATGTTATTAATATGGATAACACTTCAGTCTATCCGCCTCGTAACAGGACCACACATCCAGGCTTGTTACTGTATAAACGAAATTTTACTTAAATGTAACAGGCAAAAAGTATTGATCTATTTCTTTTGTCATGTTTGTATACGTTTTAATATTCGACAAAACGAGCACCATAGCTAAGAGAGCTTGTGTTTGTATGTTTTTTTTTATGCCCCACCTACGATAGTAGAGGGGCATTATGTTTTCTGGTCTGTGCCTCCGTTCGTCCGTCCGTCTGTGCCTCCGTTTGTCCGTCCGCTTCAGGTTAAAGTTTTTGGTCAAGGAAGTTTTTGAAGAAGTTGAAGTCCAATCAACTTGAAACTTAGTACACTTGTTCCCCATGATATGATCTTTCTAATTTTAATGTAAAATTATAGTTTTGACCCCAATTTCATGGTCCACTGAACATAGAAAATGATAGTGCAAAGTTCAGGGTAAAGTTTAATGTCAAGGTAGTTTTTGATGAAGTTAAAGTTACATCAACTTGAAACTTAGTACACATGTTCCCTATGATATGATCTTTCAAATTAAAGGTTTGACCCCAATTTCACGGTCCACTGAACATAGAAAATGATAGTGCGAGTGGGGCATTCGTGTACTATGGACACATTCTTGTTTACTGTAGAATCAAAATAAAGAATTCTATTCTATTCAATATAGAGAATTTTCCAAACATTGAGCGTTGGCTTTGTGTCTGTAAGTTTATTGTGAAGCAGGACTATCATGATATCTTAAACATGTACATTATTATAAGATACACGATCGTGTATGTAAGATACCTGTGAGTTCGTTTTTATAAATGCTTTTGTGGGGATATCTGTTATTAATTTTTTAAGCAAACTTGCCAGTCGGGTGTAGGAATTATGACAATCTTAATTTTTGAGTGATTGACAATTTATGCGATGCATTTTGTCTCTAATGCCCATTAAAATCAGCTCATAAACAAGGAGTTAGGTCATTTGATGTTCTCATAAAGCTTTCATGGCAGTGATTTGTTTCGTGTTTACAGAATGTGATAACAAATATTTGAGTGCTTAACGATGTAAGATGCTTTTCAATTTTGGAATAAAATCGTTGTTAATTCATTGAGTCATCTTACATATTTATAATATATAAAAAAAATTGACAGGAACACATTGCTAAAAACTTATATACACTACACACATATACTTCCGTAAGTTCTACACAAACTTTGATTTTGCTTCATACTTTAAACACAAATCATTATCTGTTTTTATATTTCGTACGCCATGGTTGCTTGTCGTAACTTGCCTTACTATGTACTTATGCACAGCATTTTGTTTTTATCTTACAGGTTTGATCGAAACTGAGTACCAAGCATCCTCCAAGAATCAAAGACAAAGAGTAGTTTTTTGTTTGTTAAAATCCCCAACACGGCTGAATATCACATTATATTTATAATTTAGTAAGAAAGGGTAAGAATCTACATAAAATTGAGAATGGAAATGGGGAATGTGTCAAAGAGACAACAACCCGACCAAATAAAAAACAACAGCAGAGGGTCACCAACAGGTCTGTATATTCAATATTTGGTTGAGGCTACGAAGAATTCCTTAAAATTAACAGGCAACACCATTGCCAAACAAAAACAAGTTATAAAAATAATAAATAAAAAAAAAAAAAAAAAAAAAACAACGTTGACAACCTTAAGCAATGACAACGACGGTTCACAAAAAGAGTTCAAGAGTTCCGTAACGAATTTGCCCAATAAAAAAATTTCGGCGAAGAAATGTGCTTATTTCAGAAAGGATCAGACACCAACAAAATATGCATTTATTTCCTGTCCGATTTGTAAAGAAAAAAATACTGATAGTATTTCACTTGTAGAAATGGTTTGTTTATAATATAGGAACATGTTCAAGACTGAAAAGTGATGAATAAAAAATGTTCGGACGACTATAAACCCAAAATGTCTATAAATATGTTAGGGTACTAAGGGTAGATACGCTATAAATGGTTCTTGATTAATAAGTTCTTGTTCCACGTAAGTTATTAATTGCGGAGCTCGGCGTACAGTTAATTTACAAAAAGGGAAGTAAGGGCAGATCGCAAGTTAGTAAGATTTGGGGGAAAACACGCAGTATGTGATTGCTGACATATGATATTTCGACTTTGATAAAAGACTTTTCCTTAGTTGCAGAGCCTTACATCTATGAGGGAAATAATATAAAGTGTAGGAACTAGGGTTAATGTTTTTGCAAAAGATTAAAACACTTGGCATTGAGCCAAGGACTTCGGTGATAACCAAACGAATAAAAAACCCAACTCTTTGTTAATTTTAAAAATACGGGAATTGTAAAAGAAAAAAAAACATGCCCATATGACTATACAATGTATATACATGTAGATATTTAAGCCAATACATGATTATGTTCAGTTGAACCAAATTGTTAACCAATGATTTTAAATGATTTCATTACATGTATTTGAAACTCTGCGGGCTCAATGATTACACACTATCTGTGACATAGATGACCACGGGTATGATCAATTTTCTTTTATTTCGGTTATGTCTTCACATTATGCGATTAATTACCAAGTTTTTATTTTGCTTAAGCCACACGCCCGAGGCCGATAATTGAGCAAAACACCCGAGGCGGATATTTGAGCTGCACGTTCGAGGGCCGATAGTCAAGCTTCTGAGTTCCCATTATGATGTTCTGCCACATACTAATAATTTGCACATGTTAGATACGCCTTTTCACCACTCTAAATTTAAAAAAAGAGGCATTCGATTCTTAGAACCATGAACTCAATGGAACTAGCTTTATTGATTGTTTTGCTGTGTATTGTTTTAACGTTGTCACGTACTAGCTTGCACGTGCAGTCATATGTAATGCATTTTATACGGAAATAAAAGCTATAATGCAAAAGTCAATAAAAATTACGGAATCGTATGAAACTTCTATGTCATATTATGTAGTTAAATGTATATATTTGGTGCATTTTAATTTCATCCATGCTTATTCTGTATCTTTTTGTTTTGAAAAGCTTTTCATTTCAAATTTTCACAATCGTTAATGTATTAAGATTTATACAGAATTAACGTACAAATGATTTACGCCTCCTAGATTAACAAGATATATCTACCCGTCTGCTAATGGAGGATGCATTATCACTACTAAGTTGCATTATCACTACTAAGTTGCATTATCCTCTATTACAAATCACGGCCCAGTGATAGCCTATCCTATCACTTAGCGTCTGTTTCTGTCGTCGTAGTTCGTTAACTTTTGAAAAAGGAGTAGGGGCAATAAGGCGCTAATTTGGCCTAAATATCACTACCAATTTTAAAGATATGATACATATACTGCCTTGAAATGATGTATTTTTCAATTTTTATTCGATTTTAGCTATTACATTGAAAACTCTAAGAGAGTGAAAAACTTTAAGAAGCAACAATGACCAGTAAGACCAGATCTACAATTAATACGATATGGTCGAAATCGTCAGTTGAATCCTTAAATGACTATTTGTTTATGCGTTGTTGTCTATTATGTTAATTTTTAGGTACAAAAAAAAATAAAAAAAGACGTTATTTAACATGACCGGAATAGATTGTCAACATCTTATAGGTGTTATTGCTCTTTATTTTATAAAAAATAAGATGTGGTATGATTGCCAATGTGACAACTCTCCACAAGAGTCAGAATGACACAGAAATTAACAACTACTAGTATAGGTCACCGTACGGCCTTCAACATTGAGCAAAGCCCAGACCGCATAGTCAGCTATAAAAAGGAAAGAAATGACAAATGTAAAACAATCCAAACGAGAAAACTAACGGCCTTATTTATGAACAACAAATGAACGAAAAACAAACATGTAACACATCAACAAACGACAACAACTGAATTTCAGGCTCCTGACTTGGGACTGTATGTATGTGCCTGTTTAAAGTCAGGATGTACTTCTAATATAACTATCTTGAAAACGGTTTCACATAAATAGAAACTTTAAAAGTCAAAATTGATCAGAAAAGCAAGATCTATATGAAAATCAGATAAATAAGCATACACGACTCACATCAATTGAATTTACCTTTTTCCTCCAAAAGTCCTATATGGCGTAATTATGCTTCTAAACTCCGTCCATCTTTTCGACCGTGACTATAAAAAAAAACCACACACACACACATGATGACATCGCTTCTTTGCTCTCGTCCAAGCAGACTCAATCCGAGTGCAGAGGTCGAAGGTACGGAACATAGCCGGGTCATACCAAAGACTTAGATTTGGTTGTATGAGCAGAGCGTGGTCGGTTCAACGTGTCGGTCAGTAAAATGCATTATTTGTATTCATATCATATTAACATGTTATCGCCCTGATTTGCTACTGGACATTGAACAGCCATCCATCATATATATAGGATGCCTTTTTATAAGACCGCAAACACACATTTTGCAATCGTATATTGGCATCACGTCAACGTCGTCGTCGTCTGCGTCGTCCGAAAACACTTAGTTTCCGGACAATAACTTTAGTTTAAGTTAATGGATCTCTATGAAATTTAAACGCAAGCTTTGAAACCACAAATTGAAGGTTGGGATTGATTTTGGCGGTTATTGTCCAAACAGTTTAGGAATTAAGGGCCTAAAAGGGGTCCAAGTAAGCATTTTTATTCTAGTTTCCAGACAATAACTTGTGTGGAAGTGTACGGAGCTCTCTGAAATTGTACCACAAGGTTCCATACCTTAAAAGGAATGTTGTGATTGATTTTGGGGGTTATGGCTCTAACTGTTTAGAAATTATTTCTTGACCAATTTAATGGGGTTTTATTCCTGAATTCTTTGGGCTCTTTAATATGCTGAATAT
Organism: Mytilus galloprovincialis; assembly: GCF_965363235.1. Taxonomy (NCBI): domain Eukaryota; kingdom Metazoa; phylum Mollusca; class Bivalvia; order Mytilida; family Mytilidae; genus Mytilus; species Mytilus galloprovincialis. Next base: position 35,679,274 of record NC_134839.1, read on the forward strand.
AACCGTGTATAAAGTTTTTGGATTTTAGGCCCGTTTTTAAATTGGTCCACATTGTGGTCCAAAGGGTCCAAAACTAAACTTTGTATAATTTCATAAAAAAATGAATTATTGGGGTTCTTCGATATTCCGAATCTAACCGTGTATTTAGATTTTTATACGACCGCAAAAATTGAAAATTTTTTGGTCGTATATTGGTATCACGTTGGCGTCGTCGTCTGCGTCGTCGTCATCGTAGTCCAAAGACTTTTGGGATTCGCACTATAACTTTAGTTTAAGTAAATAGAAATCTATAAAAAATTTAAACACAAGGTTTATGACCACAAAAGGAAGGTTGGGATTGATTTTGGAAGTTTTGGTCCCAACAGTTTAGGAAAAAGGGTCCAAAAAGGGCCCAAATAAGCATTTTCTTGGTTTTCGCACTATAACTTTAGTTAAAACAAAATAGAAATCTATGACATTTTGGCACAAGGTTTATGACCACAAAAGGAAGGTTGGGATCGATTTTGGGAGTTTTGGTTCCAACTGTTTAGGAATTAGGGGCCAAAAAGGGCCCAAATACGCATTATTCTTGGTGTTCGCACAATAACTTTAGTTTAAGTAAATAAAAATCAATGAAATTTAAACACAAGGTTTATGAGCACAAAAGGAAGGTTGGGATTGATTTTGGGAGTTGAGATCTCAACAGTTTAGGAATAAGGGGCCAAAAGGGGCCCAAATAAGCATTTTTCTTGGTTTTCGCACCATAACTTTAGTATAAGTAAATAGAAATCTATGAAATTTAAACACAAGGTTTATGACCATTTGGAAGGTTGGGATTGATTTTGGAAGTTTTGGTCCCAACAGTTTAGGAATAAGGGGCCCAAAGGGTCCAAAATTAAACTTTGTTTGATTTCATCAAAAATTAAATAATTGGGTTTTTTTTATATGCCGAATCTAACTGTGTATGTAGATTCTTAATTTTTGGTCCCTTTTTCAAATTGGTCTACATTAAGGTCAAAAGGGTACAAAATTAAACTTAGTTTGATTTAACAAAAATTGAATCCTTGGGGTTCTTTGATAGGCTGAATCTAAAAATGTACTTAGATTTTTTATTATTGGCCCAGTTTTCAAGTTAGTCCTAATCGGGGTCCAAAATTAAACTTTGTTTGATTTCATCAAAAATTGAATAATTGAGGTTCTTTGATATGCCAAATCTAACTGTGTATGTAGATTCTTAATTTTCGGTCCCGTTTTCAAATTGGTCTACATTAAAGTCCAAAGGGTCCAAAATTAAACTAAGTTTGATTTTCACAAAAATTGCACAGTATTCAGCAATAGCAAGAAATCTTCAATTGCACAGTAATGTGCAATAGCAAGTATTTTCAATTGCACAGTATTGCGCAATAGCAAGAAATATCTAATTGCACAATATTGCGCAATAGCAAGAATTTTTCAATAGGAGTTATCTTTCTTTGTCCAGAATAGTAGTTGAATCAACTTAAATCATTGTTTTATACAATATACAATGTATATTCACTACCAACTGATAAATTAAAACAATCTTTACCATTCAGTGATTACAATCACTTTTTTTACATTTTAATATTTTATGATGTATTTAAATGAGTAGTTATTGTTGCAAACTCCATTAGAAATTTGAATTGAGATCAGTTTTGGAATAAGGGAAAGGGGGATGTGAAAAAAAAAAATTGCGGGGGGGGGGGGGGGTTCAATTTTTCTCATTTCAGATTTATACATAAAAAGAAAATTTCTTCAAACATTTTTTTGAGAGGATTAATATTCAACAGCATAGTGAATTGCTCAAAGGCAAAAAACAAATTTTAAGTCTATTAGACCACATTCATTCTGTGTCAGAAACCTATGCTGTGTCAACTATTTAATCACAATCCAAATTTAAAGCTGAATCCAGCTTGAATGTTGTGTCCATACTTGCCCCAACCGTTCAGGGTTCAACCTCTGCGGTCGTATAAAGCTGCGCCCTGCGGAGCATCTGGTTAATTCTTGGTTCCGTATTCAAATGGGTCCACATTAAGGTCCAAAGGGTTCAAAATTAAACTTATTTTGATTTTAACAAAAATTGAATTCTTTGGGTTCTGAAATCTAAACATGTATTTAGACTTTAGATTATGGGCCCAGTTTTTAAGTTGGTTCAAATCGGGGTCCAAAATTAAACTTTGTTTGATTTCAACAAAAATTGAATATATTGGGTAATTTGATATGCTGAATCTAACCGTGTATTAAGTTTTTTTGATTTTGGGGCTATTTTTTAAATTGGTCCACATTGAGGTCCAAAGGGTCCAAAATTAAACTTTGTTTGATTTCATATAAAATTGAACTCTTGGGGTTCCTTGATATGATGAATCTAACCATGTATTTTGATACTATATACTGGAATTTGATGGACAATAAACATTAACTTCATTTCATATCATTTTTTTTGTCCAATCAAATCCCAGTATATATAAAATAGACTTAAACTCCGCCTACCATAATTGTTTGCAAACATCCAAGCAAACATAGCAAGCAAGTTGATCAAAGGTTTGCTTTCATAGAAGAGCTGTAAAGGTCCCAAAATGACAAATATGATGCTTCCGCAAAAAATTATACTTGTACATAATTGTTTCTGTTTCCTTCCGTGGTATGGGAAATTAGATTTAAATACGTAACTTCGTACATGCTTTTTTCTTCTACGCTACGTTAACCTGATGGTACCTGATATCATACCGGGTTTTATTGGGATTCATTGCTCAGTCTTTAGTTTTCTATGTTGTGTTTTGTATACTGTTGTTTGACCCTTTCTGTTGTGGCTTTATCAGTTTATTTTCGTCTTTTTTTAGTTGAATGTCCATTTGGTATTTTTCGTCTTTCTTTTAAAAAGGAATAATGTTATCCTATTTAATTTGAATGTAGAATGTATTATTAATTACTCTTACACTGTCGTATGTTTTTGTTTTTTTGTTTTTCAACATTTTGTTTTAGCATATTTATAAATTTTCTTTTATATATTTAAATTTTAATTATATTAAAACAAAGTTACAACTCAGTCCCTAGTGTAGTTGGTATACGAGGGAATTGACCATTCTGTTAATGTGTTTTATGGCCCCGCCGTAACGGGGGTAGGGACATTAAGTTTAATACTTGTACGTCTGTACGTCCCGAAATTGGTTTCCTTACTCTAATTTTACCTCAACAAATTGTTATTAAACTTTTACACAATGCCTATTACAACGAAACGCAGATCACCTTTGAATTATGGTGGTATCTCTTTTACCATTCTAGGGTTATGCCCCTTTACAAATGAAAAAATTGCTTAATTTTTCGTTTCCATTCACTAACTTAAGTTTGCATTTACCAAATGTTATAAAACTTATACACAATGCTAATTACCACAAATCACAAATAAAATTTGAATTACAGTGCCCTTAATATTACCATTCTAGAGTTATGCCCCTTAACAAAAAGAAAAATTGCTGAATTTATCGTTACCATTCCCTAACTTTAATGTGCTTCAATCAAACTTTATGAATCCTATACAAAAATTTCCACAAAACAGAAATCAAATTTGAATTTTGGTGCCGTCACTTTTACCGTTCTAGAGTTATACCCTTCATAAATTGAAAAAAATGCTGAATTTTTCGTTACCGTTCTCTAACTGAAGTTTACTTCATCCAAATGTTATGATACTTAAATATAGTACTTACTACCACAAACTGCCACAAAACTCAAATCAAGTACACATTTTAGTAGCGTCACTTTTACCATTATTGAGTAATAATAATGTTCTTTCACAAATCATAAAACTTGGGTAAAATGTTTTATGCCCCTTTTAGGTGCATTATGTTTTTCGGTCTGTGCGTTCGTTCGTTCTTGCGTTCGTCTGTCCCGCTTCAGGTTTAAGTTTTTCGGTTAAAGTTTTGGTCAAGATAGTTTTTGGTGAATTGAAGTCCAATCAACTTGAAACTTAGTACACATGTTCCCGAGGCTATGACCTTTCTCATTTTAATGCCAAATTAGAGTTTTGACCCCCTTTTTCACGATCCAATGAACATAGAAATGATAGTGCCAGTGGAACACCCGTGTTTTGTGTACACATCTTTATTGAGGTATAAAGTAATTGTAAGGTTATCATGGCCATTTTGCAGGGTTTATCTGTGTTTGACCTCAATTGTATGGTTCATTGGTTAATGTAATGTTTTTACAATCAGATGCGTTTTTCGGGTTCTATCAGTTCTAGGTCAACTGTACTTGCAAAAACTGTTTGGTTTATGAAATGATTGTACGATGTAAGGTGAGCATGTCTATCTATTAGGTCTCATCTCACCTTAAACCCATTTTCATGGTTCAATGGTAAATGTTAAGTGCTTGAGGTTTCACGGATACTCTAAGCAATATGTCAGCTATAATACGTGTATTGACTGATGGTAGGGTGTCTGTCAGGTTTGTCTCATTTGACCTTAAATCTTGGTACTGTTACGTGACGTGAAGTAAACCTTAATCTTGAGGACTTTCTACATTATATGCAATCATAATCAGCAAAGCAAATTATACATTCCAGCGTATACACTATTGTATTACTATCAATATGAATACATGTATGTCATACTTTCAATAGTTGAGCGATTCATCCCACTTGGAGTCTCTAGTATTTATACGAAGTGTGAGCGTTATCAAAAGGGATTTAGAAAATTATAAACAAAAGTCACTCCGAGGTCGCTACCAAGCATACGAGTGTTACCGTTAGATTCAACAAAAGACATTATTTTCGACGTTATATTCAAATGTGACAAGCTTTTTCGGTTGCTTCTTTATCGTGCTCTAAATGCAACTTACTGCATTTCTGTTTGTCTTGTTCACGGCTGCAGCAAAGTAAATGTATGGCTTGCCCATACAAGACCATTTTAAAACAAAATCCATAATTTATGCGCACAAATAGGACATGAGCTATGTTGAAAGGTTTTCATATTTTTTTACACAAATACTATCCTTAAAACCAACGAATTGCAAGTAAATTGTAATTGTATATTTCTTTCCATGATAATAATAACATGTGTATACCCCCATTCAACTTACTCAATAAGTTTATTTACTGTTTCAGCTGAATGGCTTGCTTTAATGGAACAGATGATTCGTCCGCGGGTTTCGTGATTGGTGCAGTTTTCTCTTTGGCAGATGACCAAGAAAAAATAATACCCGAAAACGACGACACCAACATACAAGACAAACGTTCACAAACACAGCAAAAAGCACATGACGATGATATATATCTTCAAAATTTTCTTAGCAGCAGTCCTGTTCCTGTTAAAAAATGTTCAGTACGAGTAAAAAACTTTATTGAGAAAGATATTCGGAACACACTTACAGAAGCTTGTAACAATGCTATCGTAAAGCAAGAACCCGCTGTCGAAAATGAACAACAGTCATCAAATACCGAAGAGAATATAACAGATCGAACGAATCAAGTAGATAGGCGGCCATCTAGGAAACGAAAACCAAATTCTTTAATGTCATCCGATTTTTTGTTCAAGGCGACAGAAATACGTGAATTCCAAAAGTCAATATCTAGAAGGACTATAAAGCAAGATTCAGTTACTTGTCAGATTGACCATGACCTTGTAATGTCGGTCGCCGAGAAGTGTATTCCAGAAGTAGTAGAAAAATCCGGAACAGAAGATATCAAGATGGTTAGCATTTTGCCACCAACATTAAAAGTGAATATAAACGACACCTCAGTGCTAGTAGATTGGAAAGCGAAAATTTCTCATACTGTATCTGAATCTGAAGTTAAAAAACGTAGCCGCCCACAGACCGCTAGAACTAAAAAGAAGCTTCGCACTCAAGAACAAATTGACTTAGAAAATTCTAAAAAGAGTAGAAAATCCAAACCTAAGCCTAAGAGTAAAAAGAAAACTAACGTGGCTGATCCTTCACCACCGCATTTAGAACCATATGGTGGACAGTTATTAAATATTCATTCATCTAAATATATGTCATCTCCAAATAGCCCGGATGGTTTACCACCACAATTGAAGCCTTATGAAATAGCTTCAAGTGAAAGCCGTACTTCAATTCATAAAAAATCAGACGGCCAAAGTAATTTGAAGAAACCATCAAAGCTTGATCAAATAGTTAGAAATGAACAAAGCAGTCGAGATCACAGCCCATCAGCTGATAACAGAGTTCCGTGTAGTTTAACAGGGCGAATGCGGAAACCAAATCAACAGTTTGAAAAGGACTATCTTACTGGAACTATTAAATATAAAAAAGAAGATCCTTACAAACAGATATCGAATAACAAATCGAATAACAAGGATTCAGATAACTCAACATCGCAAAACAAACTTGAGGAACAAAATAGCACCATTGATCACGACAGAAATAAAGTTCATGTGACAATGTTACCAAACAATAAACACTCAACAGTATCGTCAGATACAATGTCTTACATAATACAAACGGCAAATCAGTTTGCAGACAAGCACACAGAGAAAACACAGGTTATTAGTAGTAAAGGGATTCCATCTTTAGGGACTGCTTTACAAATACCAAAGACCACACAACAGAAAACATCAACAAACACAAAATTAACATCTGCAATAGGAGAACTTGCAAAAATGGAAAATACTAAGAAATTTTTTCAGCTTATAGTAGGAGATAAAGTAGTTTTGATTCCTACTAACGGAGAAAGTGTTGTACCTAAAGCCTTTGTGATGGACATTGCCGCAACTCGACCTGGTTCTTCAATTGCTCTTAATAAACAAACAGTTTCTGCATCTAACAATCCAAAAACATTTATGATGAATATAGCAGGAACAAAACAAGAAAACACCATTTCTCAACCACAATCAGTACAATCTTCGAACTCTGTTTTAATTGCGTCATCACAGGGTCAAAATGTTCAAACGCAGCCAATTGTGAATAAAGTGTTGATTCAAAAGCAGAGCACTACTCAAATATTACAAACCACTTCCGTTTCATCATCACAAAATATACAAGGTACTCAAAGAATGCCACTTCTTGCCAATGTGTTAGAGTCCGCCACAAGACCAACGATTTTGCCGAATACGATATTAAGACCAGTAACAGCTCCTTTATTATCGAACATAGCCACAACAAATGGTCCATCAGGACAGACGATTTTATATCCGTTTGGTAGAAGTACTGCACCTAACAGTGGACAACCATTTCCTACATTCATTATAACAAACACTTCTCAGGCAGCAAACGGACAGCCTCCAGTGGTTACTTCTGTTTTAAAAGACGTCAGATCTAGTATATCTACGTCACCAGGAATTACTATAAAGACAGAACCGGCTAGTACAGTTTCTAATCCTGCAAGACCTGCTATAAAGAATGAACCGAATAATATCAAAGATTATGAAAAGGCAGCATCATCTTTCAAAGGAGTTCCTGATGATGGCAGTGAAACAGAGAGTGATGACGAAACCCAAAGTGCTCAATCAGAAAGACAGTCTAATAAAACGAAGGTGTTAGTACCCGAAGTGGGCGTTCACGTACCCGCTTCTGAAAGTGAGACAAGTGAAAGAATCCGTAAACTCAAAGAAAAGCTTCGAGAACATCAAGTGCAGGTTGAAACCATGCGAAAAAATATGCCATCGAGACACGAAATCAATGACCACAATTCGTAGAAACGATATAAGAAAACGGTCCAAGTGAAATTTATATTCATTTTATATGATGATATTAATTAGACTGTGTTACCTATAAATGTATGCCTCGATGCATTGTGTTTGTTGCCATGAATGAAAGAGGTTGGTGGCTATAAAAATCCATGAATACATGATAGGTTTGTTTGTCTATCTTTTAACTTGAAGTCCTCATTTTATACCACATCAATTGCTTTTTTTAATTTTTATTTAATATTTTACATAGTGCTGAATGATTTCTTTTTTTCTAATTCTGATGGCACCATTTCAAGTTTGCTTTCAACGGAATTAAGTGATGTCTTCTTTTTTTTTTTATCATGATTGAACACGCAGCTTCCAGTTGTTAATGAAAATTAAAACTGTTTGAGGAAGAACAAAACACAGTTGTATTGCATTTTTGACGCCACTATTTTAACAAAAATCTAGACGTAACCTATTTGAAATAAAAGATTTTGGTTGGAAATAGACCGTAAACTATTGGATATGGTGGTTTCCTTTAATATATGTGTGATCATACGGATGATCTTAGCTTCCCTCATATAGATATACGATGATGTGGTATGATTGCCAATGAAACAACTCTCCATCGAAGTCACAATTTGTAAAAGTAAACCATTATAGATCAAAGTACGGTCTTAAACACGTTGTTATAATCCATGAAATCAAACAAGAGCTTTCACCTATCTGGTTCTAAATGACAATGAGTAACACGTTGACACTATTTATTTTCTCCCTTGAAAGTTTGTTTCAGCTCCTTATAATTTACCTTTATCCTTTTGCCGAGATAGTAATGTTATCTTTTATTGTAAAATAAGAAACTCAGACGCCTTTTAACTATAAGTTATTTAATCATTATGTTTGTAGAGATGAGTGATTGGTTTTCATGTCTTTAAATTGTTTGACCTATCCCTATTCGATTAGATAAATATGGAAACAGTATGTAGGATGACAACCATACTAATTAATAGTCCCTTGTGAATATACTGTTTGAATTATATTCAAATAGCCAGGTACATACATCGCATTGAAATACAGAAGAAATAAAATCAATTGCACTGCTTAAAAACACGAACATCTCTCGTATAATATAAACGGTACAAAATTTGTCTGTACCAAATGCGGATTTTGACAAATAAATATCTTCTCATTGATGCCAGAGGCAAAGAAAATTAAACAAAATAGAAAATCCAAAGCTTATAGAAAATGAAGAGCTTTTTAATGAATCCCATAGTCAGGTAAGCAGTCAGAGCATTACACGAGGAAGAAAAATGTAAATATGCAAATAAAAAAAGTAAAATCACAAAAAAAAAAATGAACTCCGTGGAAAATTCAAAACGGAAAGTTCCTAATCAAATGGTAAAATCAAATGATAAAACACATAAAACGAATGGACAACAACTGTCCTATTCCTGACTTGGTACAGGCATTGTCAAATGTAGAAAAAGGTTAGATTGAACTGTTCTAATTGAAAATTTCAAAATGAATTTCCAAATTTTGTAACAGCAACATTTGATAGCACAAAATCCGTATTTTCATACCAATACTAAGCATTGTTTACCGGCCATGGGGTTGTGACACCAGTATACACTGCATTGGATTGTGAACAACTATAGTGGAGGAACTCGGATAAATCTAAGGTTAAGCTATCTATTGTTACATTTGAGCAATGTTGCGCACTGAAGTGGGGATAATACGATAACATTATTACGACATGGTGCACAGTACTGATGGACTGTTTATCCCAAATGGTATTTGGCCGGTAACTAGTGATTCGGCACCTAGTTGATTTTTAAATTAATGAAACAATTTTGTAAGACCTTTTGAAATAGTTATGCTTATCAGATTGACAGGCTTAATAGGTCATTTGAGCTGTTGCCATCTCATTGCGACAGTCTTCCGGTCTTCGTCTGTTTACTTTTAAAGAACTTTAGCTATTTAATTCAAGGAGGGGCGAAAGATACCAGAGGAACAGTCAAATTCATAAATCGAAAACAAACTGACAACGCCATGGCTTAAAATGAAAAAGACAAACAGACAAATAATAGTACACAAGAAACAACATAAAACACTACTGGAAGGGTAAGCAGATCCTGCTCCACATGTAATAATAAGTCAAGTTTGAATGATCCTAAGGTTATCTTATATAGAGTTCGTGTTATTTTAGTCGAGTCAGTCAAGAACTGTGCCCGCCGTTGTTGAACATATTCGAAAAAAAAGATACCTTAAAAATCCAGGTAGTTAGAAAAAATATTTGCAAACTATTATTATTAAAGTTAAGGTCCATATCCAGCTTACAACCCGTTTTGGAGTTATTGTTCAAGAAGAATCATGTTTGGCCGATATCTTAAACACTTCAGAAGCAAATATGACATATGTAGAAAGATCCGCAATAATTGGGAGTTATTCTCCCTGAAATGTTTTAGTCAATTCTGCAGTATTTTGGTATTTATCTTGAAAAATGTTACAGAACAAGGGGAACTTTGAATAGTAAAACTTGTTTGAACAATAATATAGATCTACAAATAAGTCAAAGGGTAAACATGCTTAAACGACTCCTTTTAGGAGTTGTCGTCTTTGAATGAAATTGTTTATCTCTTTTTTTGCATACTTTTTAAGGAATGTTTAGTTTGTTTGATAATGACATTGTTCAACAAAATATGATCTATACAGATTGATGTTTTCTATCGATATTTTTTTTGGTCAGATTGACCTTTTTTCTTGAATACTTCAATACATTTTCACACCAAGGGGTGTGGCTTCCATACATCTTGGTTGCACACTTTAATCAAATCTGTTATTTTAAGTCGATGTGGAAGTGTAAAAAAAAAATTAGTCAGTTAAAGAAATACGTCAGAGGAATTATATTTTCATAGATCACATTCATATTCCCATAGTTGCACCCTCACACCAGATTACTAGTACATGTATGTGAATATAATTATCTTTTTAGATTAGGAAAAAAAGGATTATAAAACTTTATCATATATATTTAGTACAAAATACAGCAATTTTATAATCCTGGTACTTTTGATAACTATTTACACCACTGGGTCGATGCCACTGCTGGTGGACGTTTCGTCCCCCAGGGTATCACCAGCCCAGTAGTCAGCACTTCGGGGTTGACATGAATATCAATTATGTGGTCATTTTTATAAATTTCCTGATACAAAACTTTGAATTTTTCGTAAAACTAAGGATTTTCTTGTCCCAGGAATAGATTACCTTAGCCGTATTTGGCACAACTTTTTGGAATTTTGAATCCTCAATACTCTTCAACTTTGTACTTGTTTGGCTTTATAACTATTTTGATATGAGCGTCACTGATGAGTCTTATGTAGACGAAACGCGCGTCTGGCGTACTAAATTATAATCCTGGTACTTTTGATAACTATTATAATATATCTAATAAAGGTTCTTTTTTTTCAGTCTGTATCACCTACTCGGTATCGCATACCTGGCGTGACGTCATAATAAGAATGACGTCAACGTTTGACCTTTGACGTCCAGTTGCTGCATTTTCAGGCTTAGGGAAAAAAATGATTTCTATTAAAAAAAAAAAGTCCTATCATTTCAACTAAAATCGATTTTTTTCCAAATAATTATAACCCAGTACCTTGACGAGCGATTTTTATATAAAATAGTACAATAAGATGTAGAAATATCTGAAGTTTTATTGTTTATTTGGTCATAATTCTCGTGAAGTTTGTTTCTGCACAAATGCATTTTTTTACAATTTTAATTTGGTTTTAAAAAATATATGATAAACAGAATAATACATGGCAAAATCCGTATCACACGCCGTATCACCCTCGACCAATATCATCCTTTGGGCCTAAGGCCCTCTAGCTGATATTGGTATCTCGGGTTGATACGGCATATGATACGGATTTTGCCATGTATTATTCTCTATGTATTAAAGTCTATGAACAATGAATTATTGATCATTTGACAGAACCTGGTCTGTCTTTTGAAAATGCACCTGTTTCCTAAGCAATATTGCCAATTAATTTCGTCTGGCTGTGAACACAGAAACCAATTCAATGCAGGTTTGGATGACGGGTGTTCTTCGTGAGTCCCTCTCATTTGCTTTAAGCGAATTGTCAAAGTCCAACCTCCAACTCAATATCCTTATTTCATTGTTATCAAGAACAATATTAGTGTGTTGCTATTTTGCTAATGCACACACTGGTTCTTAGTCTTGCGAAATTGCAATGAAGTGAATCCAACCTTTTCTGTAGTGTATACATTTAGCAAGTTTTACTATTCAAAGCTCCCCTTGTTCTGTAACATTTTTCAAGATAAATACCAAAATACTGCAGAATTGACTAAAACATTTCAGGGAGAATAACTCCCAATTATTGCGGATCTTTCTACATATGTCATATTGGCTTCTGAAGAGTTTAAGATATCGGCCAAACATGATTCTTCTAACAATAACTCCAAAACGGGTTGTAAGCTGGATATGGACCTTAACTTTAATAATAATAGTTTTCAAATATTTTTTCTAACTACCTGGATTTTTAAGGTATCTTTTTTTTCGAATATGTTCAACAACGGCGGGCACAGTTCTTGACTGACTCGACTAAAATAACACGAACTCTATATAAGATAACCTTAGGATCATTCAAACTTGGCTTATTATTACATGTGGAGCAGGATCTGCTTACCCTTCCAGTAGTGTTTTATGTTGTTTCTTGTGTACTATTATTTGTCTGTTTGTCTTTTTCATTTTAAGCCATGGCGTTGTCAGTTTGTTTTCGATTTATGAATTTGACTGTTCCTCTGGTATCTTTCGCCCCTCCTTGAATTAAATAGCTAAAGTTCTTTAAAAGTAAACAGACGAAGACCGGAAGGACGGAAGACTGTCGCAATGAGATGGCAACAGCTCAAATGACCTATTAAGCCTGTCAATCTGATAAGCATAACTATTTCAAAAGGTCTTACAAAATTGTTTCATTAATTTAAAAATCAACTAGGTGCCGAATCACTAGTTACCGGCCAAATACCATTGGGGATAAACAGTCCATCAGTACTGTGCACCATGTCGTAATAATGTTATCGTATTATCCCCACTTCAGTGCACAACATTGCTCAAATGTAACAATAGATAGCTTAACCTTAGAATTAGAGTTCCTCCACTATAGTTGTTCACAATCCAATGCAGTGTATACTGGTGTCACAACCCCATGGCCGGTAAACAATGCTTCAGTATTGGTATGAAAATGGGAATTTATTTTGAAATTTTCAATTAGAACAGTTCAATCTAACCTTTTTCTACATTTGACAATGCCTGTACCAAGTCAGGAATAGGACAGTTGTTGTCCATTCGTTTTATGTGTTTTATCATTTGATTTTACCATTTGATTAGGGAACTTTCCGTTTTGAATTTTCCACGGAGTTCATTTTTTTTTGTGATTTTACTTTTTTTATTTGCATATTTACATTTTTCTCCCTCGTGTAATGCCCTGACTGCTTACCTGACTATGGGATTCATTAAAAAGCTCTTCATTTTCTATAAGCTTTGGATTTTCTATTTTTTTTTCTTTGCCTCTAGCATCACTGAGAAGATATTCATTTGTCAAAATCCGCATTTGGTACAGACAAATTTTGTACCGTTTATATTATACGAGAGATGTTTGTGTTTTTAAGCAGTGCAATTGATTTCATTTCTTCTGTATTTCAATGCGATGTATGTACCTGGCTATTTGAATATAATTCAAATAGTATATTCACAAGGGACTACATCAGATCTGGATACTTAAAAATTCCAAAGATCTTTTAGAGTACATACAATCTAACTCTCTTTCATCTTGTAACAGTATTAAAACATTTGACTTTTCTACTCTTTACACAAGTATTCCACATTCCAAACTAAAAGACAAATTGAAAGAGTTGGTATTACTTTGCTTCATAAAAAAGAATGGCCAATGTAGATACAAGTATCTTGTCTTAGGGAGGGATAAATCATACTTTGTAAAGAATCACTCTGATTCAAACAAAAAATTCTTTGAAACCGATATTATCAAGATGCTTAATTTCTTGATTGACAACATATTTGTAACGTGTTTTTCAACAGACTGTCGGCATCCCAATGGGAACAAACTGTGCCCCTCTACTTGCCAACTCGTTTCTTTATTATTATGAGGCTGACTTCATGCAGGAATTTCTTAGAAAGAAAGATAAGAAGTTAGCAATATCCTTTAACTCTACTTTCCGCTATATAGATGATGTTCTTTCACTAAACAATTCAAAATTTGGTGACTATGTGGAACGCATCTATCCCATCAAATTAGAGATAAAGGATACTACAGATACAGTTAAGTCGGCTTCATATCTTGACTTACATCTAGAAATTGACAATGAGGGTCGGTTGAAAACAAAACTTTACGACAAAAGAGATGATTTCAGCTTTCCAATTGTGAACTTTCCATTTCTAAGTAGCAACATTCCAGCAGCACCTGCATACGGGGTATATATCTCCCAATTGATACGATATTCCCGTGCTTGCATTTCCTATCATGATTTTCTTGATAGAGGGTTACTGCTCACAAGGAAGCTATTAAACCAAGAGTTCCAAATGGTGAAGTTGAAATCATCCCTTCGTAAATTTTACGGACGACATCACGAGTTGGTTGACCGTTATGGAATAACCGTTTCACAAATGATATCGGATATGTTCCTTACGTCGTAACTACAACCCCCTTCCCTTTCATGAATGTGACCTACCGAATTAGACTATTTACCGGATTTGTAATCACATAAGCAACACGACGGGTGCCACATGTGGAGCAGGATCTGCTTACCCTTCCGGAGCACCTGAGATCACCCCTAGTTTTTTGTGGGGTTCGTGTTGTTTATTCTTTAGTTTTCTATGTTGTGTCATGTGTACTATTGTTTTTTTGTTTGTCTTTTTCATTTTTAGCCATGGCGTTGTCAGTTTGTTTTAGATTTATGAGTTTGACTGTCCCTTTGGTATCTTTCGTCCTTCTTTTAACAAAATTTCGTAGAATTTTCCGTAACATTGTTTAGTCTGTCTACGATAATTAAAAATCTTTAACTGGGGACAGTTCGAGAGGGACTATGGTTATTAAGTTATACAAAACGATTATAGTTTGCTGATTTACAGAGACAACATAAATCATATGAAAAGTAAAATAACAAAAATACCGAACTGTCAGGAAAATCCAAAACGGAAAGTCCCTTATCAAATAGTAAAATCAAAAGCTGTACCATACCAAACGAATGGAACACAACTGTCAAGTGACTTGGTACAGACATTTTCTTATGTAGAAATAGGTGGATTAAACCCGATTTAATAACTTGCTAAAACTCGATATCGCATATAATTCCATTTTATTGACTACATTGTGAAAGCAAAACAAACTGACATAATTTGTTAAACGTCATAAATTTGAAATTGAAAGGATTAAGATATTCTTTTTCTATTTGACTTTCAAAAAGTTTTATGCATGAATAATTATGAGGACAAAAAAGTCAGCAAGTATTGGTGTCATTTTATCAGTTTAATACCTAATGTCAATTTGAAAAACAATCTATACGACTGTCACTAAAGTGAGAGGCTTGACTAGCTATATAACAAGGTTTAATTAACCGTCTTGTACATCAGGAAATGCTTGTACCAAGTTATGTTTTTTACAGTTTTTTGTTTATTCTAAATTCTAAATAATATTAAAGATGTTCTTGTGAACAACCCTGATTTGTTTAATGATGTGTTTGAGATTTTGAAAAAGGACTTTTCAATTTGCATTTTCTTTGCAGTTCGGTAATTTTTATTACTTTACTTTTTAGAATATCAATCATACTCATAAATCTAGTTGATCAAGTCTTTTGAAAACCCCTAAAATTTTCAATAATCATATGGAGTCCACAACGAGTAACAAGATACAAAATGTCCAGACTTAACACATAAATAAACGATGAAAAATTAAAAAGAAATAAATGGGGAATATTTCCATAGGACAGATATGATACCCCGCTTGCATATAACGCTATTAAGGAATATAACTTAAGAACTGAAGAAGTGAAGCTACCAAATTGTGTACTTGATCTGAGTTATTTTTGGGAAATAAGCATTTATTTAAAGCAAACACAAAGTAGAAACAGAAACGAAAAATTCAGCAATTTGTCCACTTGTAAAAGGTCATAACTCTAAAAGGGTAAAAGTGACACCACTAAAATCCGATCTTGATATGTGTTTTGTGGTAATGAGTATTGTTTATCAGTTTCATAACAATTGGTTAAGGCAAACTAAATTTAGAAAACAGAAACCAACGGTTCAGCAATTTTTATGTTTAGAAAGGGGCATATCTCAAGAAATGTATAAGTGACCACAACAAATTTCGAACTTGATCTATATTAAGGGGCGATACGCAGTGTGTAAAATTCTCATAGCATTTGGTTAGGCAAACTTAAGTTAAGAGAACGGAAATGTCACCAATTTTGATGTTTTTATAGAGGCATAGCTCAAAATAAGCAAAAGTGACGCCACTCAATTTCGAGCTTGATCTGTATTGTGTGGTAATAAGCAGTGAGTATAAGTTTCATAACATTTGGTTGAGGCAAAATTAAGTTAGAGAACGGAAACCAAAAATTCTGTAATTTTAATGTTTATAAAGGGGCATAACTCAAGAACCGCAAAAGTGAAACCACCAAATTTCAAACTTGATCTGTATAATGTGGTAACAAGCATTGTGTATAAGTTCCAAAATATTTGATTGAGGCAAACGGAAACCAATTTTGGGACGTATGGACGGACGTACGGACAGACGGACAAGGGTAAAACTTAATGGCTCCTCCGCTACGGCTAGACAAACAATTAAAATGAATTTCGTGGGTAAGTATGTCATTGTTGACATGCAATTCCTGGCTTTGGACAAACACACAAGCTGAACAATATCAAGGTCGATCTACGTTTTCCGATTATATGACGCGTCATACCTTACTTGGATCGGGTTTTGAAGCTTATCTTGTAAAATAATTATACGCAGAGCAATATCTTTTTGTTTATTAAGATCAACAATTGGTAAACATTAAGCAACATGCATAAAATACAATTCAAATATATATATTCTTATCAGATAATTCAACATTACCTTCAAAAAGCACTGTTTGGGATTTCAACAATAAAGAGAGGAAATAAAATCCTTCAGCAATTTAAACATTTTAAAACTATAAAAAAGGAAAAGAAAAGTAGCAAAAATATGCATTTAACTCAAAAACATACAATGAACGTTGTTCATCAATAAAAAAACAGCGAAATTCAGAAAACCCAAACTATTTTGAAATTCATTTGACAAATAAGTATCAAAAATGTCCACTTTAAGGTAGATCATAATTTAATGTTTTTTAGACAGAATTTTCTTATAATTTGCCAAAATGAAGATTTTACTATTTTTTTGTCAAAAATATAATAAAAAGTATGGGTCACCGTGCTATTTTTCAAGCTATGAGTCGTTGAAAATTGCCTAGATTTGGTTAGTTTGTTCATGAAAAAACACATAAAGAGTGCATGAAAAAAATTCTATGAGATAGAATTTTGAAATAAATTGTGAGGAGATAGGTTTCATAATATCTTTTAAGAAAATAAAAAGAAAACATGGTGTCACCGAACTTGTTTTCTTGTCACAAGTAAAAATAAAAAAAATCCCTATTAGCCCAGTATAAATTTTGTACTAAAAGAGTTATCTCCCCTTAAATGGCTCATTTGAAAGAAATGATTTAAAAACCAAAAAAGTTGATATTTGTTAAAATATTTTGAATAATACAATGAATTAACAAGTTTTCTTTATATACATAAACAGTCTAACCATTAAATTGCAGATGTGTTTCCAAATTTGCTGATTTGTGTAAATAACTAGACCGATTTTGTACTGTGATTGTACAATTCAAGATGGCGGTATACTATGGATCTACCTTAAAACGCTGTAGATAAACTTATCAGACTTTACACATACATTGATAACTAATGAGCTATGCAGAATAGTAGAAGAGTGTTGATCTATCTTAAGATTAACCTATTTTCTGTTTTTTTTTTCTTTTAATACATAGGAAAAAATAGAAAATAATAACCACTTCCGTTGAATAAAAATTTTAAAAAATCTATAATTTCCCTGTTATGAAATATACCCCATCATAACTGGTATAAATACAATGAAAATTAAATCAATATCTAACACAAATATTCTAGCATCCAAATTCTAAAAAAGAAAAAAAGAAAAGTACTGGTACTGCATGAATGCCCTCTCGTGAACATTTTCAAACCAAAACAAAATTAGTCAAACTAAATTAAATTTAAAGTCGACATGCGAGTCATAAAAAAACGACGAGTACAGAGAAGTCCTATAAGGAACATATACTTTTGACAAAAGTCGGTCAACAAATATAAAACACTATAACTAGATCTGATTCATCATTATTCAATTATGTACCAAAAAAAACCCAGAATATTAAAATGACGAACAAAACGTCGGACAACTCGCTGAATTTTAGAAGGACGGAATGACGGGTTTAGGTCAAACTCTATTCCACGTTTAATGAGTGGTAAACATAACAAAACTAACCTTTACAGCGGAAAACTAACTTTAGATACACAATGTTTTGTTCGACAATGCTACAAAATGTAAATAAGAGAGTACATTACGTTACATGCGTGTAGAAAATACATGTCTGTGTCCCTGTTAAGTATGTTTATTAAGGAACAGTTTATTGAGCATCAGCTTCTGGATAGCTGTTTCAACTGAGTTTTGTTTTTTTTGAAGATTGGGTATATTTTTCCCCCGTAGTTCTTCCAGCATACTGTCTGGTATTCTTAGTCCCCTTTCAACTATAGTAGGGTCTATTCTTGGAGTTATCGATGTCGTTACTGCTGTTGACACGGAACAGGTACGAATATTAAACATTGAATAATCTTTTTCAGGACTCGAAGTTTCTTCGTCGACATCGATAGCATCAGGGTCAACACGAACAACAACCTGAGGTTTTCGTTTGCTTCTTTTCACATCCATGGACGTTGAGCAGTTGCCACTTTGCAATGATTTTTGCAGTAAAGGATGCGTCTCTGCAAGATCTTTAACAGTCTGAGTAACCAACGGAGATGCACTTGTTAAGTTTTGAGGACGAGTTGTCAACGCTGGAGACTTGGCGTATCCTTGAGCAGGTATTACAGTTTTGACCAACGTGTTTCCATTTTGGTGATTGTTTAGTTGGACCATTGGTTGGATTATGTACTGAGTTGCAGAGGAAGTGCGTATTGTTTTTTCACTAGAAGAAGGTGTAAATGCAGGAGTCACATTTTGAGGTCGATTTCCTTGCTCGATAAAAGGTTTTACAGTTGAAGTTGGCATTATATTTCCAGTAGATGTTCTTATGAAAATTGGTACAGGCAACGACCTAGTCAACTCCTTTTTTGAGTTTTGTGTTGAGATTTCAGCCATTTTGTTCATTTTTTTGGACTGAATGACATTCATTGCCGTGTCTTTACTTGCATTAATAGCATAAGTAGTAGGGGATTTTATATCTTTTTTGAAATCCCGCACCATAGTCTTATCGAACTGCACGGAAGACCAATTGCATGCAGAACTTGGTGCTGAATATTGGTGTTGCGAGGATTTAAATTGTGTTGAAGGTGTCTGAAATGAACAAACAGATTTCGTGTCTACCTCTTTACCAGCGGATGATACAGCAAGAGGCCTAAGTGGCCTTTGAGTAGTAATATGTTGAGATGATGTTTTACCAGTTTTGAGCTGAATATTTGCAGTCTTTGAATCATTGCTCACATTCCCTGTTTTAACAAATTTACCATCTGTTACCGTTTTCATTTGAATGTTATTATTTGTCATCCTGGGTATATTTTGCGGAAAAGTAGACATAATTGGAGGATTTGCTGTCGATCCGGTTATAGTCGTTTTAGCTTGACCAATCTTGTGAGATGCTATGTTCAAGAGAAGCTGACTTGCTGATGGAAGTTGATTGGCTGACGGTGCTGTTTGCATGTTTGGAACGGATTGTGTGGGTTGTGCCAACTGACCCAATAGTACAAGATTTTGTGTTGGAGTATTTTGACCTAACTGTAGATTAGTTAGATTAGAAAATTGTCCTAAGATTGTACTTATATCTAATCCTGGATTTAATATTTGGTTTTGTCCAATCGCTGTATTGATAATAGGCATTTGCGAGATTCCTTGTTGCATGATTGGTAATTGTCCGCCATTCAATCCAATGATAATTGGCTGAGTCTGGCTATTAAAAACACCTTGATTATTTATTTGTTGTTGATTCACTAGAAAACTCTGGTTAAGACTAGACTGAACAGGGTTACTTAATGCACTCTGGTTATGACCTTGAGACGAGCTTATTAAAATATTCTGTTTTTCGGTTTTGATGTGATTACTTAAAGCTTGTTGGAGACTGTTCTGCGGTTGGATGATCGGAATATTATGATTTACAAAATTTGTATTTGGATTGATTGATGCATTTTGGTTAGTTGTTACCTGTTGGTTTAAAGGAAAAAGTTGTTGTTGATTACCTATATTGCTGTTTGAGAAAAATCCTAAAACCTTATTGTGTTCATTGTTCCCTGGTGCTGTATTTTTTTGTCCTTCAACTGCAGATGATAATTGCAGGCGGCCGTCTGGTAACATATCAAACAAAACATTTTGCTGAACTCCGTTAATGTTCACTGGTAATATCAGCTTAGGTTGATTTGCCGGTTCAAAGTTGTTCACATTACCTTGGGATGATAAATTACCTGCATTTTGATGAGACGCATTGAGGGTGTTTGTTAATTGTAATGTTCCTTGGGAATTTACTGCATTTGGTATCATTATATTTTGCTTAGAACTACTAGAAACTTGTTGAGACACTTGAGATTTCAAATCACGATTCAATTGGTTTACGAACTGAGGTAATATATTTGTCATGTTAGTCTGAATACGACCTGATTTTCCTTTCCCAACATCATCGAGCAAACTTGGATTCGGAATTTGTAATTGACCTGACATACCTGGAGTGGATATGACTGAACCTCCGGTCTGAAAAGTCTTCGTCTTTGTATTTTCAATATTAAGATTCGTTTGAGTATCTGGTTTCGAAGGAACAGTCGTCTTACCTTCCAACAAAGGTAAGAAGAATTGTTTGCCATCAGATTGTGTGATAAGATGACCATGTAGCTCTTTGGGTTTTGACTGAGCGCTGTTTATTATGTTAGTCTGATTCTGAGAGGGCAGAGATACTAAAGTGATATTGTTGTTGTTTACTGGGTACCTCTGGCTAACGTTTGAATATAAACTGGTTGGAGCGCTAGCGTTCACATTTAATGCATCTATAGTTTTTGATTGACATTGGCTCTCTGATGATTCCACGTTCTGGTCTGCATTAGCTTGCATAACAAATTGTTTACCACCAATATTAAACATTTGAAATGCTGCTACAGTTTTAGTACTGTCAATTTCAAGAGTAGATTTGGTACAACTTTTAACAATTTTGTTTTCATTTAAACTATCAACATTTTTAGGATCATCGTGAATTTTTAACTCAGATTTCCTATCTTCCTCAGTATCTGCATTTTCGGCTGTATCATTAATATCACTTTCATCCAAAATTGACCTAAGTTTTTCAATGTAAGAAGCACGTTTTGCCTTCGGTGTCTTAGCAATTTTATCACATATGTCACGAAACGACTGTTCACTTACTGGGTTTTGCAAATCTTGAAAAACTTGTTGTTCCACGTTTTTCCTTGTTTCAAATTCGATGTCTGGTTCTTTCTTTATTTTTTTATGTAATAAAGGGTCGTCAATTTGTGGTTCGTTCTTGGTTGTATTGTCATGTGTTTTACCACTATATATAGTACTTGATATGTCATTTTTACTATCATCGTTTTTGTCCAACTTTTGTTCATTGTGTTGTCTTTTCGGTGTTCTTACACGAAGTCGTTTTTTTAAATTACCTTTTATCAAACTCGTACTAGGTATTATACTATCAAGAGCGAATTTTCCATGTTCTGTGTCATTTTCAAAAAAATCATGATATATCTTTACACTTGATTTGGAGTTTTTGACTTTTCCAGTTCCTTCTAAATTTCCTACATTGTAAATTTCAGTATTTCGATAATTTGTCTGATCATGTGTGGTTTCCACTGTACGTAATTTATTCAAATGCGGATTTTGGTTAGTTTCTGAATTAGTCAGTTCATGTTTTCTTTTCCTTGTCAAACGTCTATTGTCAACAATAACATTTAATTCCTCACACTGTCTATCTCCCCTCTTTTTAAAGCAGATCGAAGAACAATGTTTATGATTTTTCATCCATTTTCTATAAGAGACATATTGTTTGGTGCTAAGGTCTATTTTTTCAAGATTTACAGCACAATACTTTTCAGTTAAAGAATTAAAATTTTCTATGTCTTTTGTACAATCAGATGTACTCCCAGATGAATGTTTATCCTGAATATTCAACGAAAACACTGAATCTATCCGTATATTCATTTCGCTCATTATTACGACCTGCAATTGATAATTGTAAAGAAATTATTCTAATGCAAACGTGTGATTTAATATACTGCTACCTTCAAAGATCCTTATCTTTCGTGGGTAAATTGTGATGGGGTGTAAAAAGAAGGGGGATAAATGTTTGCCGTTACAGTTCAATTCAATCAGATATACCTTTCTCTTAACGTTTCAACTGTTTACAATGATATAAATGGACATAAATCAAGAACAGTAAAAGCGACGCTGCCAAAATTCGTACTTGATCTAAGTTTTGTGATAATACGCATATTGTATTACATTTTGTTGTTGCTAAATTAAAAGTAAGAGAACGGAAAAAAATTAGCAATTTTTCCATTTGTAAAGGGCATAACTATAGAACAGTAAAAGTGACGCCAACAAAATTCAAAATCTGTGTATAGTGGTAATAAGTATTGAGGAAAAGATTCATAACATTTATTTGATTCACTTGTAAGAGAAAGGAAACCAAAAAAAAAAAAAAAAAAAAATGTGGACGGACAGGGTAAATCTAAATGCCCCCTCCACTACGAAGGGGGCATAAAAATAGTTAATGGAGGATTTTTTTTACAAAATTGCAGGATAAATTTACACTTTCGTGGACATTTATACAAGTTTGCACTTTATAACAGTCACACGACAGTGGTCGACTGTGGAGCAGGATCTGCTATCCCTTGCGTAGTACATGAAAGCACCACGGTTTTTGATTGGGTTCATTTTGCTCAGTCTTTAATAAGTTTTCTTTGTTGTGTGTTGTTGGTCTTTTGTTAGTTTGTCGTTTTTTGTCATGGCGTTGTCAATTATTAGTTTGAATGTCCATTTGGTATCTTTTTTATCTTTTTTTCCAACTTACGTCGTACATTAGAAGATATACTTGCAATGCTTATACTTGTATTAACAAGAATGTGTCCCCAGTACACGGATGCCCCACTCGCACTATCCTTTTCTATATTCAGTGGACTGTGAAATTGGGGTCAAAACTCTTATTTGGCATTAAAATAATAAAGATCATATCATAAGGAACATGTTTCAAGTTGATTGGACTTCAACTTCATCAAACACTACCTTGACCAAAAACTTTAACCTGAAGCGGGACGAACGGACGGACGAACGAACAGACAGACGAACGGACGTACAGACCAGAAAACATAATGCCCCTCTACTATCGTAGGTGGGGCATAAAAATGGGTTGATGCAATGGTGTCAACCGATTGATGTTTTTAAAAGTATTATATATATTATACATCTTATTTTCACTGTTGACTGGCAGTATCAATGGTAAAGATCGAAGGTTACTGTTGTACAGTCAGGGCATGTTTACTCTTTCATGACACAAGTATTGACATACAAATTGGTGAGGGTGTTAATCCGTAGATCGTTTAACGTTTTATTTGTTTTGTTTTTGTTCTTATATTTATCTATGTCTGAATAAGTTTTATTTATGCAAAAAACAAACCTACAAAAATATATATTTTGGTGAATGTGTTTCATATTATTTCAGATACCATGTGTTTCATGAGCTGATGAGTAAACCACGCCATATTCTGAATCCTGTTGATTTGGTGCCAACGTCAAACGGATTTCCTTTTCAACTATTATTACACACTGGTTTTACTAATATGTGCTTTAGTACGGAAAATGAGACTGTTGAATAGTCTTGTTACATCAAATAATCATGTTTACATTGTATCTTCCTTCCAATGGGAACATTTAATATAATTCGTAAACACATGGTTGAGAACGTTGTTGTGTATGCTTTTCGAAAAGAATCGATTCGGCAATTTTTATCTGGGTTTTGATAATTTAAAAGGTGTTCTGTGACAAGTTCGATACCAGCTTTCAAAGACCTCCGTGTTTCAGAAAACCATATAAGTGCAAATAAATAAATCTACAAATAAATAACCATACCTGATTAACTCCAAAACGTTCCTATGTGGTCATTTGCGTTTATTCCTGATTGATTCTTGTGACGATCCAGTCCGGTACACGGCAGACGTTCTGAAAATTAAAATATGATATAATTCATAAGGCGGATAATCTAAAAATAATATTAATAGATAGACAAAAGCATAGACAATACGAAAATCCGAATCCTTAATACAAAACTACATTCGCCATATCCAAGAACGCCAAGAATTTACGACTTAATCAAGTTATTGTCCAGAAACAACAAAAACTGATTATTAAACAGTGTGAGTCATGACTACCCATAATCCTCTTTTAAAGACTGTCGTCTTGTGATGAAATTTACTGTCCTGAACCATAAAAAATACTTGTCCTCCTATTGTGATTTGGTACCTTGTGCTAAAATTTCATACAAATCCATACATTAATACTGATTACTCAAGTTAATTTCTGCGAACCTATTTATTGTCTATAAACCAGTAAAAAAAACCGATAGACTGAAGTGTATACTACCAATGTTTTTCGATTACCCCCATGAATTTGTTGACCGATCGATTTGTCGGTGTCTTAAGTCATTCACAATATTGTTTTTTTTTTCACATTCTAAGATCTTCAGAAACAAACTAAGTCGTCTGCTCTGCGATTTTGTCCTTTGTGACAGCCTGACTGGTTGTGAGTTTGAATGATGCACGAATTGCAAGAGACGTTTACCTTGTCGCCACATCCGGTCTTGCTTTTGGAGGTCATGCGAATTGCAGACAATGTGTTGAAAAAAACATCTAAATTCAACCAATATGTTCATTAATAAAAAAAAAAAAAAAACTCCAGCAACTGATCACTTGTTTCTTGTGTAGCATGATTTACTTTTTCGATCACTATTAACAAAATATGCTGTACGTTTTCCTACAGCAGAACATTTTAAGCGTATTCTACTATTTTCCCATTGAAAGGCACTGTGGATTCGTTCTTTAATATGCTTTTTTCCCTGAAGTCTTTTAAGAGTTTGTTTTTAAATCATTACGCTATCAAACAGCTTAACAATATATTTTCGACTTATTTTCACTGCGGACATAATTTTCGTCAATCTAACAGACATATTTTTCGTAGAATATTCAGATGAGCCGACAGTGTACCGTTTTTTTTAATGCGACTATGTGGAGCTTATATATTCAGTTAAGGCCTTAGACAAAATGTTAGATTGCTGTTCAATTATGTCAATGTAATGTTCATTCAAGCCATGATGAAGGACTTACGATTTGCAACAATCTCATCCTATGTGAGATTACCTGAATGCTCATTTTCCCTTATGCTTTTGCAAGACACTCGTAGTAGTTAGATTAACATACAAACACAATATTATTTGGTTCCAACTGATGTGTCACTTTTTGGAAAATGGTCATGTTGAATTATGTTTAGATGAAA
Organism: Mytilus galloprovincialis; assembly: GCF_965363235.1. Lineage (NCBI taxonomy): Eukaryota > Metazoa > Mollusca > Bivalvia > Mytilida > Mytilidae > Mytilus > Mytilus galloprovincialis. Next base: position 35,704,784 of record NC_134839.1, read on the forward strand.
CAATATGAAATAACATGGCTAGACGGGCGGAAAATATATGGCGAGTGGGAACAGTCAAACTTCAGAGTTTTGTTTATGTATTCTTCTAAATCAAGGTCCTGCAATGCTTGCTTATAGTTAAATACTGTAGGTGCAATGGTTGTGGTGTAACTGTAGAAAAACAATAGGAACATACTGATTTTGAAAAGAGAGTGGAATTTTAGATGTTACCTCTTTGTGATGAAGAACGTCAATGATGTCGATAGAAAAGATTTAGTCATTCTGGCTAACAACTTTTTGGAGTTTTGGATCCTCAATGCTCTTCAACTTTGTACTTGTTTGGCTTCATAAATATTTCGAAATAAGCGTCACTGATGAGTCTTATGTAGACGAAACGCGCGTCTGGGGTACTAAATTATAATCCTTGTACCTTTGATAACTATTTTTATTTATTTTAAACATATTTATTTATAATGGATTGGGAAACAAGTTTTGCAACTTATATTAATCCCTTTCCACTTTGCGGGTGCTAGTGCTGCCTTGTAGCGGCATTAGCCTACTCTTTTTCGAAATCTACAAGGGTGTCTTTAACGTGCAAGAGATATGGCTCTCTCTTAACACGGGTCAGCCATTTATCGTCCCTTTCCGACGGACTATCATCGTTTCCTCAAGACCATACTCGCAGATGGTGTCAAGGGAGAGCTATATTTATCATGTAATGGTTCCAATCTTTCAAAAAGATGAAATAAAGCTACATCATAAATGATACTAACCCGTCTTTATATTGGAAAAAAATGATTTATGCATTCCTTGTCAAGTGCGTAATCTCTCAACATGTAAGAAAATTAAAGGGCAGTTAATAAGATTGTTATTATGAAATGTAACCCTAGCGGATATGGAGGATGTGAAAGTAGGCCATCAAAGCTCCAAGAGGGCGATATAGATTTTGAAGACGTTTTTTACATTCGTCCAATGGTAATTTTCCCCCATGACAAGTGGGTCTTAAATGAGTCTTGAATACGCTCGTTATATTTACATCACTGCAGGCCGGACTTGACAAAACTTTTAACCTAATAATAGTTATCAAAGGTACTAGGATTATAATTTAAATACGCCAGATGCGCGTTTCGTCTACATAAGACTCATCAGTGACGATCAGATCAAAAAAATAAGGTGAGTTTTCAATACAAGGTAGCGAAGATACAAAAAAAAACCCAGACCAATACCTTATATCAAACCAACTAAAATATCAGCAATAGCAAGACATCAATAGATGCAAACTATGAAAGACCATATTCAATTGGACACTTTAATTTAGTGGTCACAGAAATAAAATTGGTCAAAGACAAAAGAACAAGTTACCAGAATTTTGAACAAACAAAAAACCTTAACAACTCAAACAACAATGAATTGGAAAACTGAGAAATGTTTTTTCAACCCATGGATTCTTGAAAGATTGGAAACAGACAATGAAAAATCATTTGACTTTTAGCTCAAATTTATTTCCAACTTTTCAATTGAAACGAGATTTGATCACCTGAAGATAACACAAGATAATCCGAGGGAATATGGCAAAGCAGAGATTTTTAATAACTTGCGATTACTAAACAAAACGGAAAAAAACCGCTCATATGAAAGAAATCACAGTGACGATGCGATTCAGGTACTAGTATGTTAATGAGATATAGATCAACACCAAACCCAGCAACAGTATTCACACCGTATGAAGTATTTGTGAACTGAGAGGTGAGGACTAACGTAAATTAGTATATGTACGGAACAGCGAAACATGAAGAAGGTTCCTATGACAGAGAGATGAGAAATACAATCACCGTTTTTAAAATAAACATTCATATAAAAAGGAAAACATTAATTTAAATTCAGGGAATGTGTCTTATTCAAGCAAGAAAAGGGCATTAAATGGTCAACTGCACATGAACATAATGTATATCATATACAACATGTTCAAAATATCAGGTCAGACTCTTTACACTTCAAACCCTCAAATAGCATTGACATTCCAAGCTCAAATGGTAATTGGTAAGAAAGCATTCTGATGCACACATTACTAGATGGAGATAAACCCATGGTAGCACCAGGACGATTAGATATCTTTCCGAACCATGAGAGTACAAAGAAAGGATGTATGAAACAGTAGAGCACGAGACAGAAATATAAATGAGTGAACTATCATATTAAGATGATAGAGAGCCATCCAAATGTCATTAGATATGATTGAGAGACATCCATAATCTAGTCGGCATGGCGTTCAAAAATACAAACTAATGATAGACACTATATGACTGATACGTGGGAACCATTGGAGCAGAAACTTTAGAACTTCAACAAATGGAGAAGGACGAATTACGTAGTATGAAATGGTTTTGACAGCTTTTAAGCACTAGATCAAGCCTCTATTAGTATTCACATTAAACCAACTAACAGACAAAAGTTGTATGACATAAAGAAACAAGATATTCAAAATTAGTTTAGGAACAACAAAAATATGGCATGAAATTTAGGTTATAGGGAGATATTGCAAGACGTCTAGAGGACAGAGAAATTAACGAGATTATAAAACTATGGAAATATGCCGCTGAAACAACTAAATTGTCTGCTGGATAAAGTGCTGAGAGAATGCACGCAACTTCTTTGGGATGAAAAGGGCAAACAGAACAATTTGTTAGATGTTTTTGAAATTCAAAAATTCAACAGAAGATAGACCTTTATTTGTTAATCAATTTAACTCAGGTCAGATTTGCTCTAATTGGTTTAGTTTTTGATGTATAATCGAAAATCTACATTTCCCTCATGTGTTTTATTTTTTCCATGTCGGTCATCTTTTAGACAAAAGCTTCATACTAGATATCCCAAGAAGTTCATTGAAGGACCATTCAGCTCAATTTTGCTTGAAACTGGTGCAGGTGTTTAAAATATAAGATCTTTAAAAAAGTTAACACCGGAAGACGACAGACGGACGAAAGATGCAAAGGAGTCGCAAATCTTCAAATGGCTTTTTAGCTGTAAAGACCAGTTTCAGAAAAAGGTAAAATTTGTCTTTTTATGGCAATAACTGCTATAAGAAGATGTCTGAGTTTTGATGTCAATGGACACCATCTCATAATGCTGATTCTGATTATTTCTGCATCTGTCATATTTTCTCTGTCTATTATAATTTTAAAACAAAAGAAAAAGACTTTATCCATGTCCTTTTTTATTTCAATCATTAATTTTATATATAAAAAAAGAATGGCCAACGAAGAAAAAGTATCTTGTCTTAGGGAGGGATAAATTCTACTTTGTAAAGAATCATTCTGATTCAAACAAAAAATTCTGACAATATCAAGGTGCTTTATTTCTTGATTGACAACATATTTGTTACGTTTGGAGGACGTGTTTTTCAACAAACTATCGCATTACCTTGGGAACCGATTATTTCCCTCTTCTTGTCGACTTGTTCCTTTATTCTTATGAGGCTGGCTTAAAACAGAAACTTCTTAGAAAAACAAAAGAAGTTAGCAATATACTTTAACTTTACTTTTCACTATATCAAATGTATATAGCTGATGTTCTCCGATTAGATAATCCAAAATTTGGTGACCATGCTGAACGCATCTATCCAATCGAACTAGAGATAATGAATACAACAGATATAGTTAATTTAAGTCTTCATTATATCTTGATTTACATCTAGAAATTGACAATGAAGGTCGGTTGAAAACCAAACATTACGACAATACATTCCAGCAGCGCCTGCATACAGAGTATATATCTCCCAATTGATAAGATATTCCCTGGCTTGTATTTCCTATCATGATTTCCTTGATAGTGGTGTGCTGCTCACCAAGAAGCTATTAAACCAAAAGTTCCAAATGGTGAAGGTGAAATCATCCCTTTGTAAATGTTACGGACGCCATCACGAGCTAGTTGATCGTTATTAAATATCCGTTTCACAGATGACTTATCGGATATGTTCCTTATGTCGTAACTACAATCCCATTCCCTTTTCACGAATGTGACCTACCGAATAAGACCATTTACCGGGTTCATTATGACATGAGCAGCAGGACGGGTGCCATATGTGGAGCAGGATCTGCTTACCCTTCCGGAGCACCTGAGATCATCCCAAGTTTTTTTGGGGGGTCTTGTTGCTTGGTCTTTAGTTGTCTATGATGTGTCGTGTGTACCACTATTTGTCTATTTGTCTTTTTCTTTTTTTAGACATGGCCATGATGGCGTTGTCAGTTTATTTTCGTTATATGAGTTTGGATGTCTCTTTAATATCTTTGGCCCCTCTTTTATAGAAAAATATTGACATAATACTTCGATAATTAGCTGTCAGATAAGTTCAATTTTTACATAACAAGCTAAAAACAATATCGTAAATGTATTATTGGCTATTAAGTCAATATTCCAACACAGTTGAACCTGTAATGATAAATCATGCAATCTTTCATTTGGCCCTGTTACGTATACATGCTAGCCATGTAGTTCGGATATCAAAGGCAAGGAAACTGAAACAAGACAGCCACCAGGAAAAAATATAATAGCTGGTCCCAAAAAATATACAAATATACAGGTCAAAACCAGGATTTACATTTTAAAATCTAAATTAAGGCAACAGTAGCATACCACTGTTCAATAGTCATAAATCGGTGAAGCGAAAACAAATCCAGGTCACAAACCAAAACCGAGGAAAACAACAGAATTACAGAAACACTGAACTGCTACAAAAACAAACGCCAGCATAAATGTAAAAGAGGGACGAAAGATACCAAAGGGACAGTCAAACTTATAAATCTAAAACAAACTGACAACGCCATGGCTAAAAATGAAAAAGACAAACAAACAGCACACACGACACAACATAGAAAACTTAAGAATAAACAACACGAACCCCACCAAAAAACTAGGGGTGATCTCAGGTGCTCCAGAAGGGTAAGCAGATCCTGCTCCACATGCAGCACCCGCCGTGTTGCTTATGTGATAACAAATCCGGTAAATAGTCTAATTCGGTAGGTCACATTCATGAAAGGGAAGGGGATTGTAGTTACGACGTAAGGAACATATCCGATATCATTTGTGAAACGGTTATTCCATAACGGTCAACCAACTCGTGATGGCGTCCGTAAAATTTACGAAGGGATGATTTCAACTTCACCATTTGGAACTCTTGGTTTAATAGCTTCCTTGTGAGCAGCAACCCTCTATCAAGAAAATCATGATAGGAAATGCAAGCACGGGAATTTCGTATCAATTGGGAGATATATACCCCGTATGCAGGTGCTGCTGGAATGTTGCTACTAAGAAATGGAAAGTTCACAATTGGAAAGCTGAAATCATCTCTTTTGTCGTAAAGTTTTGTTTTCAACCGACCCTCATTGTCAATTTCTAGATGTAAGTCAAGATATGAGGCCGACTTAACTGTATCTGTAGTATCCTTTATCTCTAGCTCGATTGGATAGATGTGTCCCACATAGTCACCAAATTTTGAATTGTTTAGTGAAAGAACATCATCTATATAGCGAAAAGTAGAGTTAATGGATATTGCTAACTTCTTATCTTTCTTCCTAAGAAGTTCCTGCATGAAGTCAGTCTCGTAATAATAAAGAAACAAGTCGGCAAGTAGAGGGGCACAGTTTGTTCCCATTGAAATGCCGACAGTCTGTTGAAAAACACGTCCTCCGAACGTAACAAATATGTTGTCAATCAAGAAATCAAGCATCTTGATAATATCAGTTTCAGAGAATTTTTTGTTCGAATCAGAGTGATCCTTTACAAAGTAGGATTTATCCCTCCCTAAGACAAGATAATTGTATCTACGTTGGCCATTCTTTTTTACGAAGCAAAGCAATACCAACTCTTTCAATTTGTCTTTTAGTTTGGAATGTGGAAAACTAGTGTACAGAGTACAAAAAGTCAAATGTTTTAATATTGTTACAAAATGAAAGAGAGTTAGATTGTATGTACTCTAAAAGATCTTTGGAATTTTTAAGTATCCACATCTGATTCACGCCCCCTCTAGAATAGGCAGTTTCACAATAACTTTGAAGCCCGTCTTTGATTGCTGATAAAATAGATGTTAATAATTTAGAAAGAGGTTTCGTGGAGCACTTGGAAGACCCAGCAATATACCGTTGTTAGTAAGGACACTTATGTAGTTTAGGTATCCAATACAGTGATGGTGAAATCAAACAGACCTACATAATTGCACGTGTATAACGTTGTCTTCATACTTATAGCTATATCAATATCAGGTCGTAAGATCGTCGGCAGTCACCGTCAGTGGTAACATTTCATTTCGTCTTAAAAAGACACGAGATACTTATACATTATAACGAGTTCATGTATTGTTAAGGGTGCATTAGTTGTCACGTTCACCTATTTTGACTCATATTCTCATATTTGATTTATAACACTAAAACTTATATATATCCAATTCATAAAAGTATAAAGTAAACAATTTACAATGTATGGACTCGACAAAATGTTTCAAAATTTCATGTGTATTTTTGTCGAGAGAACATCTAATTATTCCTCGATAGGACCCCCGAAGACTGCCGACTGCCATAGATACAAAGTTCTACATACATATAAACAGATAGCTTCCACGTGCAATTAGATTTTTTTCTAGGTCTGTTTGATTACAAATTGTAGATTTAAAAGTATGAGTTTATCGTCATTTGTAGGTGTAGAAAATTGATTCCTTGGTGGATCCGATCATCGAGTCAGACAGTCATATGCTTCATCCTTTTAAATTGTTAATGACATTATATTTCTTTCAATGGTCCATTTGCCAATTGCCGATTTGATTCTGTTATTACACACCTTTTAAGCAAATTACTTCCCTTTGTCAATCGTCGACTGGTTCCATACCGGACAAAATTGGCATTTTCCAATGCAAAGCATGATGAATTGAAAGTGAAGTATCGTCGGTTTCACTAATTTTTCATTAAAAATAATTTCTGATGTCAAAAGTATTTAGCTGAATAACAAATTAATGTAATTATAAGATTTAAAAATCTTTAAAATTACTCACATTACGCACAGGTAAATTTGCTCTTTCTGCTGGCTCTCCATTGTAAATAAAAATTCATGTCCCTCATAAGGGAGACAACTAAAAAAGGGATCTCCAATTACAGTTTCAATTACGGGAATTGGCAAGTAGCCTATTGCTGAATGAATACGTAACCCATCTCCAGCTATAATGGGTTAAATTGAAGGTCGTATAAATAAGGATTCACCAGGTCGAATTATTCACTTGCGAGTGAATTGTTCATCAGCGATGCTTATTTGCTTATTTTTGGCAAAATTTAAGGAAAATGTCTGCTAAATCATTATATCACTATATCTTGTTCAGTAATGATTGAAGAAAAAAAATAATCACATTTATTTTTTTATATCTCGTACATCATTGTACATGTCGTAGCTAATGCCCTAGCTATTAATTGTTTCTTTGTTTGTTTTTGTAATTTGAATATGTATACGTTTTAGTATACATTAGATCAAATATGAAAATGTGTATCAAATCTGTTATCATGGATTTAACAGCTAATTAATAAAAAAAAAAAAAAAATCGGGAACATTTTCCCGATATTTTCATTGTACTAATGAACTCAAAATCATTCAATTTTTTTTTGTCGCGTTTTTGAATTTCCGGATTTGCGCAGAAATCTACAATGTACTTCCTTTTTCCGGTCTCGTTTGTATGAAACTTTGAGTAAAAATATATATATTTATTAGTATAGTATAAAATAGGAAGGAACACAATTCCAATTTCATTTTTAATAATTCCTTGATATGAAAAAAAAAAACGTTACCTGATGAAAGCGTTTCTTTGTTAACATTGCATATGACGTCATAACTTAAATAACGTCACAACTAAAATCCCTAACAACAGAACCAAAATCGGAAACGTTACCGTATTTCCGTTTCTTTTTTTTTTTTAACAAATATTTAGTTACAAAAAAATAATTCATACAGACTTCGTCCCCATTTACAGGTAATGCCTGCCTCATATTATGTGGACGAAGTCCCCAATAACAGTACAAAATTCAATAAAAAAAATAAAAAAAAAAAAATCGGGAAAATTTTCCAGATATTTTCATTGTACTACTGAACTCAAAATCGTTCAATTTTTTTTTGTCGCGTTTTGAATTTCCGGATCTGCACAGAAATCTACTTCCGTTTACGATCTTGTTTGCATGAGACTTTGAATAAAATGTATATTTATCAGGCTAAGAAAGGAACTCAATACTAATTCATTTTTTAAATTATTTGTTATTAAAAAAAAAAAAACGTTTCCTGATGACAGCGTTTCTTTGTTTACATTGAATATGACGTCATAACTTAAATAACGTCACAACTAAAATCCCTAACAACAGAACCAAAATCGGAAACGTTACGTTCTTTGTTTACATTGAATATGACGTCATCACGTCACAACTAAATCCCTAACAACAGAACCAAAATCGGAAACGTTACGGTATTTCCGTTTCTCTTTTTAACATGTTTGATTTATAAAAAGATCATACAGACTTCGTCCCCATTCACAGGTTATGCCTGCCTCATATTAACTATAATATATATATATAGAGAAAGCAAAAAAAAAAAAAAAAAACGCCCCATAAAATATGGTTATCATGGAAAATATTTGGTTTTATAACTTTTTCTGTCAAAAAATATTGAAGTAAACACACAACACGTGATAGTTTGCTCTGATAATTTTCTAAAAAGGTTCTTTTTCTAAGCTTTTTCTAAATAAACTTACTTTTCTACCTCATGACGTCACCGATTTATTTACGTCATAGTAAGAGCGTTTAACTACTCTTATGTAAATTATCACGTGCACTCTCTCCAAAAACATCTATCCTGACTTATTTGTTTTTAAATATGAATGATAAATTATGCAGTCAAATATTTCTTCTGTTGAAATATATTTGTATCAATTCGTGTCGTTGTCTTATCGATTTCTTTTGTACCTTTTTAAATCCACGTCGGAAACGGTTGTAAATTTCAATGATTAAGCTTTCAAGCAATGAATGCCAAGACACGCCCATCATTATTATTCATATCGATACAAAGATGGTGTCAGTAAAACATATCATAATGGCGGCTATATCCAATCATATAAGTATATGGAACCAACTTAAACGATTGGCTACTTTTAAATTGTCATACTTTAACAACTAATAGAGGGAAATACGTCGTCTGCTTTATACACAAAAATAAGAAACTTACCGTTATGTCAGATTTGTTACAGACTTCTTGTAGGCAATATCAGACAATATTTATAACTATAAATAGGTCAAGGCGTAATGAATCACGAGGGTCATGTAAAATTATTTTCAACCAATCAGACTGTTGACAGATGTCTCCGCCTATCGAATCAAATGTCACAACGTCATGCGAACGCTTTTACTTGGAATACGAACTACCTGTAACTGACTTTTACAATAACTTACAAAAATTTAATAGTTTTTTATGCTGAACCATTCAATGCGTCTAGAATGATGTCATATTGAGATGCAATTTTATGCTGTAATTTTATGAAAGATACAAATGAATTTGATTTGCCCAAATTGCACCTCATACAGCAATAGCTTTACGGAAATCTCCGATAATGACCGAGCGAAACGAGAATAACCAATCAAAATAAAGACGTCAGCAAAGATGGCGACAAGAAAGGTGTCCTGTTGCAACCTGAAATCAGGAAAATCGGATTCTTCTTCTACATAAAATTTTCAATTCATGTTTTTGCTTGAAAGAAATAAGGAGAATATTGTAAGCATTACTTTATTTTTACAAGAAACTTCCCAGTCCAGAATTTGTCCACTAGCGATCAAAAAAGTATTACGTCGTTAAGGTCGGCAGCACAGACTCTTTGATATGATCTGATATCAAAGGCCAGACCACTTCGCAATGCTTAGTTCAATGAACTGTTTATTGCAATCATACAAAAAAACGTGTTCCATATTGTTTCATCTCATGAGAAAGTGGAGAGCCTCGAACTATTCACAGAAAGGGTCCTGTAACTTGTAACCCGTCGACGAATAAATTCATGATTCATCTGTAAGCTAGCTACGGAATTGTAGCTCATAAGTCCTTATGATAACTTTTCCTTGTTATAAAATATCATAATAGGACCATCCCTGCCTACTTCTGTGAGGTATACCCATCATCTATGACACGAACAACATTTTTAATGTCATGGTCCAGACAGAGACCACCTTCTTGTTGGAGTTTTACATTGCAGAACTGAACCTCAACATGCTTGATTTCTAAGTATTGAACATAAAATTTGCTGTCGTACTGACCATAATTTTAAAATGATCGCCCAATCTTTATTTTTTTCTATTGTTTGTAACGAAAAAGCCAGAGAACTTCAAACACAGGTTATTCAAAGTCAAAATTGCTGAAAGCGAACCACAGGAGAAATTTCAAGATTTTCATTTCTTGCACAGGAGACTTCCGATCGAAATTAGAGGGTTTGCATGTATGATCTGGACAGTCAAATTTTATGCCTAGGTCAAACATTCACAGACCTTATGCCTGTTTAACCATGCATACAATCCAGCATCATTCGTTGCAATCTGTATTTTAGACGTCGTAGTAGTACTTGTATACATATCATTGACAATTTTTTTACATGCTCAAAATTTAACCACGGATCAAACAACCGTAGTAAACCTAACTAAACCGTTTAACATGTATAAGAACGAACAAATCCTTTATAGTCCCTATCAAAACTGTTTTCACCCATACTTATTCGTAGGCCTAAATGATTACTACAGATAGTTACCGAGAACTACATACCAGTTACATGTACACCACATATTTGTTAAGGAAACAATACGATTTGTTACAAGTTTTCCTCGGATCAGCACAATTTCATTACGTTGCAATAGGAATAGCTATGGATCAGCCAGTGATCTAACAGTCTGTTAGTGTTTGCAACATTACAACACGACACAATACGGAATATAACTGTCCACAACCAACTAACATAAGGATTCTGTTTAAATCATTGTACTAATAGGGTCCAACATATTCTATGGGTTACTGTCAGGTAAACATAACATTATCCAACATGAATGATCAACAACTGCTTCTTGTAAAAAAACTAATGAATCTGCTGGAATAAGATAGTGATATGGCATAATGGCACAAAATGCCAGAGCAGTGGTATAGCTAATTGATGGCAGACATAGAGGTGTCATGAAGCAGAGTAGGTAGTTGACAAGGGACTGACTACCTATCTATCCATGGCCAGTATGAGCCCCTCACTACTGAATTTTGTACAGAAAATCCAGGTTCATTCAAGAACTCAAATAATCAGGAATTGCTACATGTCGTTCGTGCGAGGAATACAAAGAATAACACATTTTTCAGACACTGAGACAGACAGATAACTAATATATTTAACAGACAAAACAAAAATCTACAGTTCACTGCCATATAGAAAGGATAAAAATCTTTGAGAAAATGTGGCGGTTCGTACTATTTTGGTTCAGACCTTTCTCATTGGTCCTAACCCTTACTTATATACCTTATTAAACAGCTGTTTATCAGCAGTACATACGCCCGACACATGTCGTTGCGAATTTAACTGTGTCATTTTTGTATTAAACCGTGTCTCACTGTATGAACCTGTATCACTCTTGCCCCAAAATGACCCTTGTCCTTAATTATCTGCATTGTAAAGTCAAACCCGCAGTCAAACTGTTGTGCATCACCGTAAGAACATGTATCACTCTTGTTACCAAATGACCTTGTCCTTAATTATCCGTGTTGTAACGTCAAAACCTGTAGTCAAACTGTTATGCATACATATGGGATCTGTATCAGACTACAGAAACTAAATTTCAGGGATCATCCTTGAGATTTAATCTGCTGTCAATCCAGCGAAGTGATCAGTGAATGTGTGACCTAGGCATTACTTCCAAATTATAACTTTCTTTTTATTTGAGAGATCCTTCGTAGTTGCAAAAACTTTGATGGCAATGCAAACATGAGAATAAGCTTTAATTTGGACATCTAACATATACATTTACACCTTAGACCAGGGTTTTTTAATTTGTTGGTTACGGATCTGCCGACCGTATTTTGCTGATTTGCAGAATAAAAATTAAATTGACTTTTCGTGTTTTTTTTTATTCTCCCCAACCCTAACAAATACTTTATCCCTGAAAAATAAATAAAATATTCTTTTTTTATGAAATGAAATGCATTAATTAACACCAACAGAATTGATAACAACTTCCAATTAGTATCTAAAAATAGACAAATCAATCATACATGTCATAACTGACCTTGAAATGTGGTGTTTGCGCAAATAATTTTGCGGAACGAAACCTGTGTTTAAAACCCATTACCCAATAAGTTTGTTTCCCGTATTTGTCATCAGGCCAAAATAAAAAGATTGTATGTTTGCCCAAACGCGACCAACCCAAAATTAACCCGCCGACTCAAATTCATTTTTTGACGTTTTTTAGAAGAATTTTTTTTTTGCAGATTTTTTTCGTGTTCGCTCCGTCATCGTATAAAACTTAAAGTTTGTCGTCTCTGCGTTTGAAAGTAACTGTGAATACGATTAAAAGAAAGCGTATAAGAGATGCAGTTAATTGATATTCGATGTTCTCAGTTTTTATCTTCTGACTTATATGTAACGAACGTAAAGAAGTGAAACATGTGAAGTGGCACATTTTTTACGCTGTAGTTGTCTGTACTACCAAACCCTTACCTATATGTTCAATGTTAATTTCATTGTGTACTCGAATATCTGATAAGAATATTCAGGTAGATTTGTGCAATCGAATATTTTCAATGTTATTCTGACAGGAAATGGATCCGGAAGTTGCGAATTTACAATCTTGCAAGAAGATTTTGTTTTTTCTGAATAAAAAGGAATTATTTCTTGATAAATTGTTATTTTTAATTTAATCTTCCTTTATCATGTGAATTAGATGCCTTTCTATTCAAATAGTTCAAATTTATAAGTCTCAGTTGACAAGATCGGTACGTTGCTGTTTGGGAGAGTTTGATAAAACTATAATTGCTCACAGAATCAGAAATATAATCTAAACTGAATGTATTAACTCCTTCTGAATAATTTATTTCAATATAAATCCCCTTTGACAAGCGAAATCTGGCTTTTGTCAGAAATATCTTTTTTCACATGTGCAAAAGTAAACACATGGTATGCTGGGATTTTATACAAATTTGTGAGGAAGCCTCTGGAACCTGATGACCTAAAAATAAAATAGTCTTCAGAAAACGTTAACTTTATGCAATTATATTTTATCAATACTGATTATTTTAAAAAATTTAAACTTGATTATTTATAGAAATAAAATTATAACAAATATGTTTTTAGTTTGGAGATTCTGCAGAACATGCTTTGATCTATTTATAGCCAAATTAGTTTACCTGTGTGATAATGTAAAATATAAATTTGTTTTCAAAACAAAAAAAGACAGAAACTATGGATGGTAAATAATAATTCATTTAAAATATTTTAGGACATTTAATCTATTTTAATAGATATAGGATTTAAAAACTGCAAACAAATAAAATCATTACATAGTCAGCTGATAATTTTTTACACAAACATCGTGTTGATGTAACTGTTGAAAATCACTTCATAAATCCACCAGCCCTTTCACACATGTAGCAATTGTCAGGGTTGTAAACATCTCAGGATACAAATCATAAAGTAGACTAATTTATTTATAGAGGTTTTAAATTCATGGCTTTTGGTTGACTCTACAAAGGTTTCATGAAAAAATACAGATGTACTGTTTCAAGATCTTTTAATATTTCATGCAAATTCTGAAGAAAAAAAAAAAAGAATTTGCCTACCTACCTACCCACACCCAGTCATCATGGGTCGGGTTTGGGCAAACTGAAATATTTTTAATTGTGGCCTCATTCCGTAAGATGCATCAATTCATAGAAAATGGAAAATGGACTTGTCCAAACGTGGAAGACGTCAAGTTAAAGTACTAAATATATACAAATCATTTGGAATTTTGTTGTTTCATAGATAACAGAAAAAAATCGTCCATTTAGATATTAAAAACAGGAATGCATGACAACTGATGAACCAAATATCCTTGTGTTTCCAGTGGACGAGTCTATCATATACGTTTTTGACATGTCTGTTAAATAAAATTGAGAATGGAAATGGGGAATGTGCCAAAGAGACAACAACCGGACCATAGAAAAAAAACAACAGCAGAAGGTCACTAACAGGTCTTCAATGTAGCGAGAAATTCCCGCACCTGGAGGCGTCCTTCAGCTGGCCCCTAAACAATTACATGAATTATATACTAGTTCAGTGATAATGAACGCCATACTAATTTCCAAATTGTAAACAAGAAACTGAAATAAAAATAATACAAGACTAACAAAGGCCAGAGGCTCCTGACTTGGGACAGGCGCAAAAATGCGGCGGGGTTAAACATGTTTGTGAGATCTCAACCCTCCCCCTATACCTTTAGGGAACTACCATTTGATTTTTATGGGGGGGCTAGGATGAAAAATTTTGTCCTGCATTTTTTTTTAGTTGTAATCTCTGTCCTGCCTTTTTATTTTTCACTCTATTCGGTCCTGCCTTTTTTTTAATTAGTTTATCCTGACTTTTTTTACCTAAATTGTCATCCTGCCTTTTTTTTTTGCAAAGTGTCTCATCCTGCCTTTTTTTTTACTCAAAACTCCTGTCCTGCCTATTTTTTTCAAATTTCATCCTAGCCCCCCCATAAAAATCAAATGGTAGCTCCCTTAGCCAATGTAGAAAAGTAAACGCATAACAATACGCTAACCTATTTTTGTACGACTTTTTTGCAATTTTTTCTTTACTGTATCAGTTTTCGTGATTGAAGATCATTTTTCACCAAGTATCCTGAAATTGAGTAAGATCTATGCGGATCTGTTTTATTTTTATACGACCGCAAAAATTTTAATTTTTCGTCGTTTATTGCTATCACGTTGGCGTCTTCGTCGTCCGAATACTTTTAGTTTTCGCACTCTAACTTTAGTAAAAGTGAATAGAAATCTATGAAATTTTAACACAAGGTTTATGACCACAAAAGGAAGGTTGGGATTGATTTTGGGAGTTTTGGTCCCAATATTTTAGGAATTAGGGGCCAAAAAGGGCCCAAATAAGCATTTTCTTGGTTTTCGCACTATAACTTTAGTTTAAGTAAATAGAAATCTATGAAATTTTGACGCAAGGTTTATGACCACAAAAGGAAGGTTGGGATTGATTTTGGGAGTTTTGGTTCCAACAGTTTAGGAATTAGGGACCAAAAAAGGGCCCAAATAAGCATTATTCTTGGTTTTCGTACAATAACTTAAGTATAAGTAAATAGAAATCAATAAAATTTAAACACAAGGTTTATGAACATAAAAGGAAGGTTGGGATTGATTTTGGGAGTTTTGGTCCCAACAGTTTAGGAATTAGGGGCCAAAAAGGGGCCCAAATAAGCATTATTCTTGGTTTTTGCACCACAACTTTAGTATTAGTAAGGCAGCAACCATTTGATTTTCTGGGGGGGGGGGCTATGGTTTTTTTTTCTGTGCAAACTTTTTTTTTCGCCTTCGGCGAAGAACAATCTATTTTTTTAGCGACAAACCGAAAACAATTTTTTCTTTCAATTTTAGCATTACATATAGTGGCAGCTGAGGGTGAAACAAACAATTTTTTTTTTCTCAGGGTCCAAAACAAATTATTTTTTTCACCAAAACCTGGAAACAAACTTTTTTTTCCAAAAAAAACCATAGCCCCCCCCAGAAAATCAAATGGTTGCTGCCTAAATAGAAATCTTTGAAATTTAAACACAAGGTTTATGACCATAAAAGGAAGGTTGGGTTTGATTTCGGGAGGTTTGGTCCCAACAGTTTAGGAATAAGGGGCCCAAAGGGTCCAAAATTGAACCTTGTTTGATTTTATCAAAAATTGAATAATTGGGGTTCTTTGATATGCCGAATCTAACTGTGTATGTAGATTCTTAATTTTTGGTCCCGTTTTCAAATTGGTCTACATTAAGGTCCAAAGGGTCCAAAATTAAACTTAGTTTGATTTTAACAAAAATTGAATCCTTGGGGTTCTTTGATATGCTGAATCTAAAAATGTACTTAGATTTTTGATTATTGGCCCAGTTTTCAAGTTGGTTCAAATTGGGGTCCAAAATTAAACTTTGTTTGATTTCATCAAAAATTGAATAATTGGGTTCTTTGATATGCCAAATCTAACTGTGTATGTAGATTCTTAATTTTTGGTCCCGTTTTCAAATTGGTCTACATTAAAGTCCAAAGGGTCCAAAATTAAACTAAGTTTGATTTTAACAAAAATTGAATTCTTGGGCTTTTTTGATATGCTGAATCTAAACATATACTTAGATTTTTGATTATGGGCCCAGTTTTCAAGTTGATTCAAATCAGGATCCAAAATTATTATATTAAGTATTGTGCAATAGCAAGAAATTTCAATTGCACAGCATTCAGCAATAGCAAGAAATCTTCAATTGCACAGTATTGTGCAATAGCAAGCAATTTTCAATTGCACAGTATTGCGCAATAGCAAGAAATTTTCAATTGCACAGTATTGTGCAATAGCAAATATTTTCAATTGCACAGTATTGCGCAATAGCAAGAAATATCTAATTGCACAATATTGTGCAATAGCAAGAAATTTTCAATTGGAGTTATCTTTCTTTGTCCAGAATAGTAGTTGAATCAACTTAAATCATTGTTTTATACAATATACAATGTATATTCACTTTTACTACCAACTGATAAATTAAAACAATCTTTACCATTCAGTGATAACAAGCACTTTATTTTACATTTTAATATTTTATGATGTATTTAAATGAGTAGTTATTGTTGCAAACTCCATTAGGAATTTGAATTGAGATCAGTTTTGGAAAAAGGGAAAGGGGAATGTGAAAAAAAAGGGGGGGGGTTAAATTTTTCTCATTTCAGATTTCATAAATAAAAAGAAAATTTCTTCAAACATTTTTTTGAGAGGATTAATATTCAACAGCATAGTGCATTGCTCAAAGGCAAAAACAATATTTTAAGTTCATTAGACCACATTCATTCTGTGTC
This sequence comes from Mytilus galloprovincialis, assembly GCF_965363235.1. Classification (NCBI taxonomy): domain Eukaryota; kingdom Metazoa; phylum Mollusca; class Bivalvia; order Mytilida; family Mytilidae; genus Mytilus; species Mytilus galloprovincialis. The sequence continues at coordinate 35,721,875 of NC_134839.1, forward strand.
AGAAACCTATGCTGTGTCAACTATTTAATCACAATCCAAATTTAGAGCTGAATCCAGCTTAAATGTTGTGTCCATACTTGCCCCAACTGTTCAGGGTTCAACCTCTGCGGTCATATATAGCTGCGCCCTGCGGAGCATCTGGTTTCTTGTGAAGTTGTGTGAAAAATGACGAAATTTCTTTGTCTGTGGACAAAACCCCCCTTTCGTCACTTTTACTGTTCTAAAGTTATGATCCTTTACAAAAGGAAAAATATTTCCTTTCTCTAACTTTAGTTTGCCTTGTTACTAAATGTTACGAAACTTATACACAATGCTTAATTATTACCTTTTAAAAAGCAAAGACCATGTTTGAAATTTGGTGGCATCACTTTTACCATTCTAGAGTTATGCCTCTTTACAAATGGATACATGTCTGATATTTTCGTCATCTGTGTCCCATGGACACATCCCCATTTATATTGTAAAGTGAAATACTATGAGTATCAGTAATAGGATCACTTTATTTGGTATATACATATGTATATCATGTACATGTATATAAAGGTTCCTTGCAGCAACTACATGTCTGTAAGGTAGAGTTTGTACACGACAAAAAAAAATTTGTATATTGCTACATGTATATGTATCAAGTTGTCAGCTTCTGAATCCCCATATACATTTGTATTTCCCTCAAGATTAAAGAAATTAGAATTCCTGCATTATTATTTTTTTTTGGAAAGGAAAAAGGTAGGTGGGGGTAAAAAAACATGAGGAAGGGTAAATATTTTCCTTTTAGATTTAAGAAATTCCAAAGTAAAATTGGGGGTCACAATTTTTTTTTTCTAATTCAGACTTGTATCAAGCTTAAATATTGTGTCCTTTTTTTGCCCTTACTTTTTTTCCAGTCATATTCAGCTGTGCTTGTCAAAGGCTTTAAGCAGTATGTTTTGTTTTGAAATCTAGTCTTTAATGTTGGTCAGCATCCATTGATACATATACACTTAAACCTAGGACAAGAGGTGAGCGACACAGGTTTATATCCTTGTATAAACTACATTCTATTGCAGCGTTTGAATAATATATAAAATTTTTTATATTATGTAATTTGAAGAAAATATTAAACTTTAAGTGTACATTTTGTAAATAAAGAGACAATTCATTTTGCCATTGTTTACTTTAGTTACATAGTAGAACACAGGTATATCAGGCCTATCGATTAGGATATATAGATTCACTGGAGCATGACCTATCATGTTTAAACATTGACATTATTGAGTCTTTGTTGTCCTTTAAAAAAATAATGGTGGACATTTTATTACGGGAGATTAGCTATACATATAAACAGGTAAACATTCTGTGATAACAAGGTTGTATTTAGTCAACTTATCTGTTTTTGTTATCCTTATTGTGATAATTATAAGAATGGTGTTACATGTAGTCGTGTTTATGAGGAGATCGAATTGAAAAAGGATGTTATAATTTGCATTACCTCATGTTTAAATAAAGGTAGGTTAGTTCTAGGAAAAAGAAACCGAAATTAGAAAAAAAGTTTTATCATGGTTATATTAAATATAAATAGCTTGAATATAAGACATTGTAAGAGATTGTTGTACATGTACATGTACATGTTTTTGTTTATGCACATGGTAATGATTTATACACATGTACTTAGATGTGTGATATTTTGTATGTATATTCACATAATGTACTGTGGATTCAGTATTTTTTTGTAGGAATCTGATAATTTTTGGGTATTGTTTATTGGTAAACCTCAAACCAAAAAAAAATCATAAGGTTATTTTATATGTGGCAGGCAGTTATGCAGACTTTGGCAAAAACTACTAAAACAGACGAATCCATGTACTGTACTTTGTTAATTTTAATATCAATTTTATTATCAACAATGTAAATTATGGGACGAGAGGTACATGTAGTTGGATTGTAGTTCACCTCTAGAGACATGAATGTGTTTAAGATACATGTACATTTTGTATCTATGTAGTTTATGTATCAACAAAAGCAGGAATTTGTTTCAAACTTTAGTCTATTTTTGTCTCTTTTTTTCAGAAACAAAATTGAAGAAATTACAGATTCTTAATCAACATATATTTTTAATCATATCTTTGCCTTTGGGAAATTTTCAAGAAGTGTGGTAAGTGTTTATAACTAAATAAGTTTGTATTACCAGTATGCATGTGTACATGTAAATACATGTGTATATATATACTTGAGCAGAAGGTCACATATTTTACAGAAATGAAAAAAACACAAGTGAAATGGCATAAAAAGTGAAGTAGCAGACTGGCAATGTATCTCACAAAAAACTTGAGTGAGACAACATTCATTTAAAATATAATATATTTCAGAAGAGGGAAAATGTATCCTGTTTTGAAGAACAATGTGTAGTAAGACCATGTGATGTTGTTAAACATATAAAGTTTGAAGTACATTTTCATTGTACTGTTATAAAAATAGTTGTTTTAAACTATATTCTTAAATTTTTTAAAGTAATTTTTCCCATATGTTTTGTACATTTGTGTTACATACATACATGTATATACTATGTGCAATACATCTTATTTAGGAGGAAGTTGTGGTATATTTGAAAAATTATCTATAGGGAAACAGTTTTATCATGTTTTTTATACAACAAACATGAAATGGTCAGATAATGATAGAAAACTTGATCCTTAATATTTTGACTTGGGAGGAAGAACATTGCTAATAATTGATTTTAAACATGTAAAATATAAACAATCGTCAGATCAGTGGTAAGCTCTTTTACTTACAGTCTTGGAAGACTATGAAATAACTATAAATATCTATATATATATATATATATATATATACAATGAAAGTAACATGTAAGAATGTGTTTATAGGACAAATGTTTTTGAACAAACAAATATTGTCAGGTGTTCAATTGTATTTAAATTCTCAGAAGGGAGCAATATATCAAATGTGCTTTTAAAAAGATAATATGATAAGTAAGATAATATTATACTAGGTATTCAACAATTATTGATTTATGATGATATAATTTATGATAGTCAAGCCCTTGTGTATTCCTAGTTTAAAGTAGTTGTAACAGTAAAATTATACTATATTTTATGATATGTGGCATAATGTGCCAGTCCATTTTAGAATGGAAATTGTTACAAACATCTTTTCTTGGCTCTGAAAATTGCCTATTGGGCAACAAATCGTAAAAGGTACGATACTTAATATTTTTATAAAACTTATAAATTATCATAAAACTTTAAAAAAAAAAAAATAGTATGCAACACCTTCAAGCCAAAAATAAAGAATTAGATGTACTTGTTTAATAGGTTTATATGTTAGTTCCTTGTTACATAAAATATGTGTACACTTGTACCAGTAGGTAAGATGACTAAGCTTTTTTTCAAAACCTTTTTTTTCAAACAAATGATAACAAGATATTTGTGTGTAAGATTTAAATAGTGAGTGGTGCTTGTTTGAAAATGACAACAAAAGTATCTTTGTGTTTTTAGTTGGGGCAAATTAAAGGTGACTACAGGTATATATATATTTTATTTTGGCTACTGAACTACATTGTATTTGGCTTTTTCTTTGTAACAAGTGCATCAAGCTGCTGACACTTATCATTCTTATAAATTTATCTGTGCCTATTATATATATATTGTCTTCTAAACTTGGTGAATGGGAGTTCAATGATTATTTAGGAGATTCTGTTTTAAGTGAGAATCAGAGTTATATAATAGGATTGAGACTAACACCAATTGTAACAAACAATGGTTATAGTGGACCATGGCATTGTTTTACCTTCTATATTCGATCAAGAATTAACTAAAGATAAGAATACTTTTAGGTTAAGAAAATATGGACTTTCTGAAATTATCACAGATAGGGAGGAAACAGTATGATTTGTTGGTTCTGTCCAGTTTATAGTTAAAATTATATATTATTAGATGCTTAAAAGAACTTTGATGTTTGTTAAATGTTTGTTCAAAGAAGCTTAATGTCATTAACTAATGTTTTCTAGTTAGTGGTCTTCCATCATTGTTTGTATGGTTTAATGTTTTTTTCTACTAAATCAATAAGTATTAGGTAAAAAAGATAGTTTTGTCTACAACATGCTAGCTACATGTAGTCAAGCATTGATTTGGAAAATCTAAGACAGACTGGTAAGACTGCAGCTATAATGTTATCCTGTGGCTGCAGGTCTGAATCTTAAAAAACTTGCATGAGAAACACAATAATGACTTTACCAGAATAAATAAAGTGTAAAAGTGTAATGATCTAAGGCTTTTATAGGTTGGAGTTATTTATGAAAATCCTCAACACTTGGTTCAATTTTCAATATGATCTTGAACCCCTGTCTGGCTGTCATCCATACTTTATTCATTTTAAATGTTTTCAATCTAGTTAAAAACCGATCTCTCTCACCAGTTTTCTGATTAGTTGGGTGGAAGATCTAACGAAACCTGCTTTGAGGTCACATGTGAGTGACCACGGAGGTGTGTCTTTTTTGACCAATGAAAATGAGTCTTCCACGATCTTGAAAGTTTATCGTGAGGTAAAGGGATTTAACTCATTTTATTTACGAAGAAATCGTCAGTCCAAAGAATTCATCAACTTTTTTGATTGGCTTATTGATAGGTTGTCAACTCATTTGCATATAATCATTATAAATTCATAACTTCTAGTTCTCTCACATGTGACCCCAAAGCGGGCTTTGTTAGATCTCCCACGTCAGAAAACAGGAGCGATGAGAGATTGGTTTTTAGATTGAAATGTTTTAACCCCCCATTTTTAACATTGCTTGAAAGTCTGTAACCATTAATAGGAAAGTATACAAATACTGTTAATTTAAATATCAGTGCACGTGGCTGTCTGAGACAGTTAAACAGGACAAAACAAATGAAACTATCAAAAGTGGGTCGACTAGTAAGAAGTTATTGAGAATAACATAACATTTAATTTTATTTTTACATTTTAATTTAACATGATAAACAACATTTCTTACTTTTAGCTTTGTCTCCTGTATAAAAATTTTAGTAGCATACATAAACAATTTATGAAAGAATAACTTATTGATTAATTTTACTGAACTGTAAAATTTAGTTTCCTCTCTGGATTCAGATTATCACGCCAAATCAACAGGAGGCAATGAAGTAAAAGAACTAACAACTTCCAAAAATTCAATCGAAAAACCCTCGTAGAATACACTGTACTTTTTTCCCATATATATAATTTCCTGTTGAGAACAAATACCATTAGAAGGCACAAATGTTGTCATGCATGAATATCATAGCCTTTAATTAATTAAAAATTTATGACCAATTAAGGCAGTGTTTACTAGAAGTAGTCATTGATTTTTGTACAAGTATAAAGATATTAACCTGATCATGTTGATTATAAGAAATGACTATGAAAGAAGACTTGTTTTATCACCGACTTTTAGATATTTTTGTATTGGATTACAGGATATATAGTTCCTACAGAAATTTATCTCATAGATTGTGTCTCTCTTTTTCAGTGTTTTCAGTCTGTAAAATAAGAACAGTCTGATTTTTTCACAAGATTAGTACAGTTTAATATCAGAGGAGACATTTTCAGTTGGCATTTGTTCTAAAACAAGGATTTGACAAGAATCTTGAGAGGCTTACTGTTAAATAAACCAGATTTACATACTTAGGCTAGCCCAGTTGGTTGGAAAGAAGGATTACAACAGTAAAGGTATAAATCATCCATTGCAGCTACATTGTATAATAAATACTCTTTGCTTGGAAAAATTTCACATCACATTATTTTTACAATTTTTTACCATATATACAAATAAATGTTTGCAATTTAAAATTAAATTAAGCTTATTTGTTGTACAAAATATTCATATAGATAAACATGAAATATGAAGATGTGGTATGAGTGCCAATGAGACAATTTTCCATCCAATATATATATTTTGTTAATTTTTTACAGTATTTAAATTTAGGTGATAATACATATATATACATTGGTTTTAATCCAATGATCATACAATTCAACCTTTACATTACATTGGTCAAAATATTTTTAGGTTCATATATATATATATATATATATACATTGGTCAAAATATTTTTAGGTTCATATATGGGCAGGAATTCGCTAATGCTACTTTAGTGTGACATTGTAAGAAAAAAATAAAAATCATTATAAGCTTCTTAATTTTTTACAAATTATTGCTACAAATGGTGTCCTTCTATTTGTAACCAAAAAAATCATTTTTAAACTTGCGTCAGTTTGGAACCAAAGAAAATAATGAATTTGGAGCATGTAACATGGACACTTTTTCCAAATTGAGATTAATGATTCCTTAACTTATTCAACATTCAATATCATATATATTGATCACAAAACATTGTCTATCATCAAAACTCTATATTTTCATTTCTTTCAGAAATTTTGTGAAAGCAAGTTTCCTCTACTTTTCTGTCAATGTTACATGCAATGTTTAAGAGATAAATACAGTAAGAATCATTTTCTTTCTGAACATGTAAAGGCTCTTTTTCATTGTGTTACCCTCACATTAAAAAATCGTATTAATATTTTTGCAATTATCTCATTTCTGTCATAAAATAGTGACTTAAATGTTGCATGTAACGTGGACACAAAAAATATGAATAATGAACCATGCCAGAATTGACCTTAAAAGATATAAAAAGCCTCCAAACAACCATCTGAATGTAAATTATACAATTATACTGCCACATTTCTCATATATGATATTATTTAAATAGTGGTTAATACCAAAACCATTCACCTAAATTTCAGACAGCAGACATATTTTTTAACTATACCAGTAGTTATGCTTGTTCATGGTGGTACACTATGGAAGGCTAAATTAAACGATATTCAAATGTCAAAATAACCAGAAAAATAAAATTAAGACCAAAGATAGATCAATTGATGAAGGAGTCATCCAAAATTTCCACAACATGAAACATTTTTATATCAGTAAGTAAGCAACCCGTTTTGTTATGCACAGGGATGAGATTGATAAGAAGACAACCACACAACCATCAGCATCCACGAAGTTTCTCACTCAATAACTAATACTGACAAAGTAAGGGTACAAAATGATTACATGTATCCCTCATTCATGTGACACAGTTACACTTAAAACTAATAGTATGAAAAACCAAGACAAAATATGGACAAATCTACGAGAGGTTGATACAGCTGCATTTATTGAGAATCTTATTTTCAATCGTTTACATAACTTCTATACAGAACAATTTGGGTTTCATCTTTGAGGTTGTTGTCTGATAGACATATTACCCTATATCTCGTTTTATTTCTGCTGGTTAACCTTACATTTATGATAACTTTTTAAGGTTTAAACAATAAATTTTATTTCAAACATTAAAATATTCAAAACAAGTTTCTTGTTTCTTGTTTTCTGTCTCCAACATCTTCAACTATCTATCTGAAAAAAGAAAAAAACAAAACAATTAATCTACCCTCAATCAGAACCAAAATCCATGCATAGATTATAAAATTTACAATAATATAGAAACTCTCAAATATCTTGTTTCGATTTTTCAATGCCATTTCATCTTGAAAACTTGTTATTATTATTATTTTGAAATCAGAAGGAACCTGAACCTCTTATAATGCAAAAGATATTCTGGAATGTCAATTATTGGCATAACAATTAAAAAAAAATGTTACAAATTGAATTCCTCATGATTTCTATAATGAGCATCAGTAAATACACATGATACATGTGTTGACTGGTGAATGAAAAGGGATAAATAAACAAGATTTTGAAATAACTATCTTCTACACTGCTGTAGAATGGTCAAATTGGAGATCACTAGTATGTCTGCATACACAGTCACCATCATCTGGTTTTCTGACACAGAACTACTATCTGACTGGCTGAAAGGACCGTCACCACCTGACTCACTAATAAGGACCTTATCAGACTGGCTAACACAGACATCATAATCTGCCAGGCTGATAGGGTTATCACCATCTGACAGGCTGAAAGGGATATCACCATCTGACTGGCTGACAGGGACATCACCATCTGACTGGCTGACAGGAACATCACCATATGACTGACTGACAGGAACATCACCAACTGACAGACTAATATGAACATCACCATCTGCCAGGCTGACTAGGACATCACCATCTGTTGGCTGACAGGGACATTACCCTCTGACTGGCTTACAAGAACATCACAGACTGACTGACTGACAGGAACATCACCAACTAACTGATTGACTGATATGTACATCACCATCTTCCAGGCTGACAGGGACATCACCATCTGTCTGGCTGCCAGGGACATCACCATCTGACTGGTTGACAGGGACAGTATCTTTTTGCAGCATCTTCCTGAGAGTTTTCTTCATCACATTTATTGCTGATCATCTTTTTCTTTCTTAGGTTTATATTGCCTGTAGATTTTTTTTATTAAAAATTGCATGTAAATTTTCAAGACCGACACCAATTTTGTTGTCAATGAAGAAAATACACTTCTAAAAAGAATATCTATATTTAGAAATAAAGATGAAGTTTGATGGTGGTAAAACAAGTTAAATTATCAATAATCTCTTTATAGAGCAAAGGAGTAAGTAAATGTTATCAGTTCTGTTCATGCATGTAACATTGACAGAAAAGTAAAAGGTTGTATGTCAATGTTACATACATGAAGACCAGAAGATGAAAGTGGTGTGCTTAATAGTCAACTTTGGAGAAATAATATAATTGCTGCCCAGTAATATCTAATTAATCATTTAGGTTATAAAATGTTATATAAATGTCTGACTTTAAGGAAGTAATACCTTTGCATGTAACATAAAAAAATCTTGACACAAAATATTGTTGTCAATGTTACTAACTAGTGTTAAAAGACAAATTAAACAGGAAAACATGAAAACGCTTTAATTTTGTAAAATAAAAATAAGATAATAGCTCCATATGGCAGTAAGTTTTGTTTACGCATGTAACACTGGCCTGAACATGTAAAAGTCTAAATAATAGACTGTCAATGTTACATACACAATTTCTTAATGAAAAAAAGGTTTAATTTGGGTTTACTTTATACATTATTTTTTAAAATAGGTATCATAATAATAACTTTGAATATTAAAAATTAGATTAACTGGTGATTTCAACACAGTAAAATCTTCTCATGTAACACAAAAAAGACCTGATACAAAAATCGTAGTCCATGTTACTCATAAAGTTATCATAGTAGCATCAAAGAAATTGTGTGATGACAATATTTCAGATGTTAGTCATTTATAAACTCAGATAAACTCATTTTAAAGCTCATAACAGAGGTTTGGAAATCAATGCTTTTAAAACATTATAATTCTGGGTTATGTATGTAACATTGACAGGAACACCAACAAATGATGAGGAAAAATTGCTAGTCAATCAGGGAAAAAAAACACAAATAATTAAAACTCATTTATTTCTTTAATATCATTTTAATGAAGCAAATTTAAATTTCAACAAGATTTTATTGATTGAATAATTGTATGCACATTTATTAGGTTGTAGCATGTAACCTGGACGCAGAAGATGTGTCAATGTTACATGCCTTTAAACAATAAGAATTACAAGTAAATATTGTAAAGTCTAGAAATCAAGAAAGATCAACAACTTCTCTGTTAAGAATTCAGCATAAATTTACATTTGATTTAATATTATGCACTGGCCAATTATGCTTTAAGTGTAATAAAGTAATATTGTTTTTATTCTGGTGTCAATGTTACATTTTATGTTTTCAAATTAAGTGGCCAGTTATCTTTATAATGCTGAGAATGAATACAAGTACTAGTTAATCAAATTGGCAATTAATCTGTGGTATTTCATGTAAAAAATTAGATTGATAAGGCAAACCGTACAAAAAAAAGCTTTTGCATGTATCATAGACACCTTTCCTTTGTAAATATTTTTGTGTCAATGTTATGTACAGAAATCTCTCCAGCAATAAAATGAATATCGTAAGGGTCAAACCTGTTTAAATACAAGATAAACTTATATTTTTTGACAAAATTGCAAAGCAAGTCACACATCATTATCAAAGAACCTAATTTACACAGAAAGTGCATGTAACACTTCATTGTGAGGTCAAATTAACCTGGTCCCACTCTCTTATCATCTGCTTGATCACTGGTATATGCCTAGTGTGAAAGATGACAAAGCCACATTTTAATGTAATTGTCAGTGGGTTGAAATGTGAAAAAAATAATTATGGTAATGCTTACTATAAAAAGTATACAACTGTTATAAAAAGATGAGTATTATTGGGCAGTATTGACACGAAAATGAAATAAATTTTCTTACCTTCTATATTTTTCAAACTTCAGTTGATTGATAAAAATCATGAAATCCAAATTGTACCCATTGTTGACACCTTTCAAAATTTGCCATGCTGGACCAATAACTTGTTTCCAAAGCTAATCAGCTAATGAAAAGGTGTATGTAACATTTGTTGACGGGAAAAGTTACATGCACTTGTCCATTTTCAAGCGTATTTTATTTGCAGCAATAATCGGATTCTGTACAAAATGGGGTTTCTAAATGATAGACGGATCATTTTGCAGTTGATTTTCAACTATTATAGTAGAACAATTCTTCAGGCATATTCTAAATATGACTAGGGGTTTTGCCACTGCAGAAATGTCACACTTTTTGTCTACAGTTTTCAACTACCAGCACATAACAAGTGCTGATTTTTTGTTGATTTTTTTAATTGGATCCATTTTTTTTGCATTTGGCAATTAAGACTAACCCACTTTGATATTTAAACAATGTTTATTCTCCATATTTGCATGATTTCTTTATTTTTTAATTGGATAAACACTATTGACCCTAAAATTTCACTAGCGAATTCCTGCCCATATATATATATATATATATATATGTAGGACTCTAAAGAGCGATGGTACTCTAAAGTGCGATGGTAACGCTAAAGTGCGATAGTCTACACTAAAATATGATGGTGTCTCACGCTAAAGTACGATGGTTGTTTGTTTGCTAAAGTGCGATGGTATAGCATGCTAAAGTGCTATGGAACAAAAGAGAAAGGTTCAAGGGAACTAATGTTAAAAACAAGTCGTTTTGCAAAATCTAGTCTGCTATGATATAACATATAATGCGATAGGCTTTTACTTTACCGGTAGTCTTATCTGACTGTTTCTAAATTAAGAATACGAATTTTGTATTTGCAACTGGCAAGGGGATGTGTTTACATTAATAGGCTGTTAAAACGACAAGCTACCCTTGTCCTGAACATGCATGAACTATTTGCCACTGGACGGAATAAATAAAATTTATTTTTCCCCTTTTTTGTAGCAAGTATTAATACATGTTATATTTAACCAAAATGTTCACACTGATGTTTTAATGGACAATTTCTGATTTACGCTTGAAAACGTGAACCTTTATTTTACCGATGTTTATACTCTTCAATAAAATCAATATTTTAATGTAAACGTAAACATAAATGTCCATTATTTATTTCATATTCCGGTATGCTCATTTTTGGTTTGTATAAACGACTGTTAACGTCATAATCCAACTACGTTTTGTACGTCTATACTTTGGCGGACCATCACACTTTAGCGTGACCATCGTACTTTAGCGTCCCCATCGCACTTTAGAGTCCTACATATATATATATATATATATGCATTGTATTGTCAAAAACAACCCATTTTTATGTAGCTGAAGCATTCTACTTTCCAATAAATTATACTGAAAGTCTACATTTTAACAATTTTGTAAAACTGCTATATTTTGGGGCCAAAAGTGGGTCTTACTGGCTCTACTCCTTTATACATTCTGACATTCAGACCAGACATAAAAACAAACACTTAGTAAAACATGTAAAAGATCCACACATATTTTAATAATCATTGCTACATTTGTTCATTCTTGTGTGTTAAACTGTAACAGATGGTGTTAATTTGTATACAATGTACAAGTTTGTATAGGACAAGTAATTGACTCTCATTCAATAATACTGGATCACAAACATGTACAGTCAGAGCTCAGACATAAATAAGTCTGAATCTGCTTTTAACTCATAGAGGTCTAAACTTGTAAGTTTTAGGATTTGTCTCCCTTTAATGTCAGACAAATTACGACTTGAATAAGTCCAATATTGTTAAACAAGAAATAATTGACCAGAATCAAAAAGTTGCAAATATCGACTCCTACAAGTCGATGAGTGATCGAAATTGGTTAACTTCAAGACCCACGCATACTTATAAGGAGGTCATGCATCTAAATCAAATAATGACAACATTGAAAGCCAATGCTTTGTCTTCTAAAGAAAAATATGAATGAGAGTCTAAAAAATCGGAGATAATGTTAATTAACCTTACAATGCAACCACCTGGAATCACACTTAATGAGGAAAAACATCTGTGTTTAGTAAGGATGTTCAATTAAATTATTAAATATAGATAGCTCAAGTCCTTGTGAACTCTCATACAGGTTTTTGCTGTCATAGGTGGTGTAGTTTGGCCACAAAGTAACATTAAGTTTTTTCACCAACATAAATAGACCTAAACAAGTCTGTCATTTTCTGACTTAGATAAGTCTAAAATTGAAACTACATTTTTATAATAAATACATGTTTCGACTTATTTAAGTCAAAAACAAAAATCGACTTGTTTATGTCTGAGCTCTGACTGATGTATTTGTTGTTATATTATGGAATTTGTAAATTGTCAGGAAGTTGACTGGTAATGTTTTCCTGTATTAATTATTTTATTACAAATAAATGATACAATATAGACCAATCTACATACATAATATACATGTTTTATCATTGAAATTAGAAGGCAATGTTTTTATGATAGTTTCGAATTCTAAATCAATTGTTTCTCAAATGTGATTCTATTGATCTCAAGTTTTTATGACCAAAATAATAGATGGCTTGTTGGTCAATATATATTTCTGAAAAAAATCCTGTGAAAAAGTTTAGTTCAATCATACATTTTGTAAATGTAGGCAAGAATGGTAGTCATTTTTAGTAGAAGGGCAACGTTTTAACAGTAGTTTCTAGTAAAATAATTTCTCAAAAGTGATTCTTAAATTGGATATATTCATAACTGAAACAACAGATGGCATTGGCGGATCTAGGGGGGGGGGGGGGGGGGGGGGTCATGGTTGGAACCCACCTTTTTTTAGCGGATCAATGCATTTGAAAGGGGACATATAATTGAAACCCCCCCCCCTCTTTGTCCTGGGTTAGGAACCCCCCCTTTTTAAAATGGCTGGATCTGACCCTGGATGGCTTGTTTCTTTAGAATTAACCTGCAAAACAGCTTTGTTTAAATGCAAGGTTTTAAACCTTAGAAAAGTGTCTATGGAAAGCAATTTTAAACCTATGGATGAGGCTTGCACTGCTTTTAATAGTGTTATGTCTATTGTCTTTAAAATTTGTTGCTACTTCTAATGAATCTGCAAAATTGTACTCCTTTTAAGAATACAAACAGATAATTACAATTTACAGCCATATATACGGGTGCAATAGGATAGAAAATCCTACTTAGATATTTTAAAATTACAAAGGAGAGGTTTCAATTCCAGATGAAATTTCATAATAAAAAAAAAAGTTGTGACTTGACAGAATTAGACTCCCATATGCATGCATGAGATCATGCAATTGAAACTGACTGTCTCTTGGGCTCTTTACATATATTTTGTGATTTGAAATTATAACTATCTTCAATTATTGGATTTATTTAGATGTAGAATTTAATTACACAAGACTTAAGAACATTTCTTTTTATGCTAATGTTCACAATGCACACATTTATAGGATGATAATTTTTACAGAAAATCTATAATTGTTTGATGATTGTAACATGCATCACTGACAGTTAGGTTTGATTGTATAAATACAAACTTTGTAAAACAGCTTTGTTAGTCATGTTAGTATGACTTTAATATGTTACATGGCAGAAAGTAGTTTGAAATGAGAAGCATGGCTTGGCATTGTCTATTTCTGTTTCCTTTGAAATGAGAAGCATGCTTAGTATTGTCTATTTCTGTTTCCTTTAGGTAAGTCCAAAATAATTTTGACATGTTCTTGTACTTCACACAGTCATCTACATTGAGATATATTGTTAGTTCGATTTGGGAAATGATGCACCAATAAGAATCTCTGTTGTACTTGAGTTGTAATCATGTTTTATTAGAGTAAAATGTTGCCTGAAAAGATGATACATATTTGATTGAAAGGAGATGTGGGGTTTATGTCAATGAGACAGTGATTGCATCAGTAGTCTCATAGTTGTGAGCGCCTTTCAAGTGCAGGAGTTCCTGGTTAGTTTAGTGTCTTGGTCAAACCAAACACTTGAAAATTGGTATTTTCTGCTTTTCAATATAGCACATACCGTCAGCAGAGTCACACTGTTTCTATGTAAAGTGAAGAAATCCCTGTGAATTGATATCTTGAAAATACCACTTTAAAAATCTGGCAGTGTTTCAGTCTAATACAGAGAAGGTATCATATTCATATCAAGTAACACGCTTTTGTCTTATATTCGCAACTGGAGTAAATGCCTAAAATGGAAAAATCTTCAAAGAGACAGAAACAAGAGACAAGAAAAACCAATAAAACATTTTAACACAGTCTTGAACAATAGAATAGGCCTCACACCTGTTTTATTTACAATAAAATATGTCATGGTCAAATAATTAACATTGGGTATCTTCTTACTAAAAAAAACCATGTACGCTATTACCCTGTAATTTAAGAATGTTTTGATGTTGTTTTTTTTCAAAATAAAAATCCAGTATTGTAAGTGACCCTATCAAAAAAGAAATAATGGGATAGATTAAGGTTTGACCTTACACAATGTAGATAATGTATTACTTTTCCATGAATAATAGACAAACCTTTACCTTTTTTGCTGATCAATAACAATCAATAAGTAATATATCTGAAATCAAGTAAGATAAAATGAAGGGAGAGTAAGTGATATTAATAAAATGCCAGGATGTGATACTAGGATTGTAATTGAATTTTGACAATAGATTGATTTAGATTGTATGTAGAAGGTTAATTCTACTCTGTGGGATGTTGTAGTTAGTCTGGGATGGAGTATATTTAACTACAGTTTCATTGGGAATAGAAACTTGACATTGAAGGATATTAGATTGTTCAAAGACATTATATCTTAAGAAGCTAATGACAAAACAGTGTATTCGTAACAGTCATGAACAGTATTTATCATGTTTATAAATACCTAAAAATGTGAAATAATTTTATGAAAATTTGTAAATATACACTTTATTTTCATTCCTTTATAAATTATAAAAATAAAAAGATATTAGCCCAAAATGACATGGAAGTAATTATTAGCAACTATAGTTCACCATGCAGCCTTCAACAATAACAAAACAATTAAACCCATATTGTATAGTCATGATAGTCAGCCATTTGCATTAATGCTGTCTTGATGAGAATAAAACACCATAAACAATGCCCTGAGTAGATATTCACTTTTTGTTCTCTTTAATATTTGCAATCAAAACACATTTTTTTTTGTACTGTAAATTCATCATGATCATCATTCATGGGGTCAAATAGATTTTCAAAAAAATAAAAAAATTCTACAAAATGATATACATATTTTAAGAAAATGAGATCAATGCAATAATATCCCTATAAATAAAAACAACATGGATAAGACACCTCTTAGACAAAGTCATTATACATTTATATAAATTACCATTCTTGGACCTAAACTGTTAATTAGTAAAGGTCATTTCTGTATGAATTATTGATGAGTGCAAGCTAATTACACCATCTGTTCAGCTTCTGTGTAGGTCATTTGTGCATGCAATACATTTTACGATTATTTTAAGGATTTAAACGCGGGTGAAGAAGAAGATATACATGCACCCGATCTTGACATTAATCAGATATCTAGTAACCCCATTTATGATGAAATATTGAATGGAAGTATTACTGAACTGGAAGTCTTGGAAGTCTTGGAAGCGATGAAAAATTTAAAAAATAACAAGGCTCCTGGTTCTGATAAAATACTTAATGAATTTTTGAAAAATTCACCACCTGTTTTTATGTCATTGTATTGTAAATTATTTAATATTGTATTAGATACTGGAATTATTCCAGACTCTTGGACAAATGGCATTATTAAACCTGTGTTCAAAAATAAAGGCAATCCTACAGATCCTGATAATTTTAGAGCTATTACACTTATCAGCTGTTTGGGAAAATTATTTACTTCCATTATTAATACTAGACTAAATTTTTTTGCAAATGAAATTTCGCTTATATCAGAAAATCAAGCTGGTTTTAGGAAAGGATATGCAACAACAGATAATATTTTTTGTACATTTATTGACTTCAGAAAAGCTTTTGACACTGTTTTAAGAACTGGATTATGGCAAAAACTACATCTTAGTGAAATCAAGGGGAAATGTTTCAAAGTTATCTTTAATATGTATCAAGGTATTAAATCTTGTGTTCAATATAATGGTGAACAATCAGAATTTTTTCCGTGTCTGATTGGTGTTAGGCAAGGGGAAAACTTGTCTCCTTTTTTATTTTCCATTTTCTTGAACGATTTGGAACAATATTTTAGAAATTTAGATGGTATTCCTTTAGAACTTTTAAAGGAAAAATTTGAAAACGAACTTCATATATTTTTTGAATTGTTCGTAATTCTGTATGCTGATGATACAGTAATCTTTTCAGAAACTAAAGAAGGCTTGCAAACTTCCTTAGATATTTTCCAGTTGTACTGTGAAAATTGGAAACTGAAGGTGAATGTTAAGAAAACTAAAGTTATGGTATTTAGCAAGAGGAAAACTAAACAAAATCTGAAATTTTCACTGCAGAACGATTTACTTGAAATTGTTGATACATATTCGTATTTGGGTGTCATTTTCAAATACAATGGTACATTTTTTGATACCAAGAAGAAACTTGTAGATCAAGCCCAAAAGGCACTGTTTTTTATTTACAAAATTATACGGAATGAATCTTTACCTATTGATCTACAATTTAAACTCTTTGATTCTATGATAGAACCTATCTTACTGTATGGTTCTGAAGTTTGGGGCTTTGAAAACCTGAAAATTATCGAAAAAACTCACTTGAAATTCTGCAAAAGGGCGCTGAAAGTTAGAAACACTACGCCTAATTTTATGGTGTATGGAGAATTGGGTAGATTTCCTCTTGAAATAAAGGTGAAAATTAGAATGATTATATATTGGTGTAAAATTGTAAATAATGAATCAAAACTATGCAGTTTATTGTATAGACTGATGCTTGGTTTAAGGCCTAAATCTAAATACACCTTTAAATGGGTAAATTGTATAGAAGCAATATTAAACGATACTGGCATTGGATATATTTTTGCCAACCAAACAGGCTACTGTGATAAAATGTACTTAAAACAAATACTTTGTGATCAATTTGTACAACAGTGGTTTAGTAATATTGAAAATTCATCACGAGGACAATTTTACTCAATATTTAAAAAAGATTTTACTTTAGAAACATACCTGCTAAAACTTCCTGAATATTGCAGGCTTTGGATCACACACTTTAGGTGTTCAAATCTGCGTCTGCCTATAGAAACAGGCAGATGGCAAAATATCCCGAGGCACGATAGAATATGTACTTTGTGTAAGAGTAATATTGGTGATGAATTTCATTTGTTATTTAAGTGTACTTATCAAAATATTGTTGCATTAAGGGAAAAGTTTCTGCCAAGCTATTACACAGTGAACCCTAATTATAAAAAAATGGAAGGTCTTCTTTCAATATGTAATGTACAACTGTATAAACGTCTTTCTGTATTTATCAAAAACATTGCCAATATGTTCTGAAAATGTTAAAAAAAACCCAACATGTTGTATGTTATTGTTATATCTTTATACTATGTCATTGATACCACATAATTACTTCGTCATGTTTATATAATGCTATTATGTATGACCTCATGTTACACATGTATCTGTGTCTGAGTGTTCAAATAAAATCTGGAAATCTGAAATCAGTATGTGTGTCTGTGTATTTTGTTTTATTTTAAGATTGCATTCATTTGGGTTTAATAAAAATTGGTGTGTCTTTATTGTATGTGTATCTATTAATCCAGATTCCACAAGATGTTTCTTGCCTCCTTTGTAAAATAACCCAGATTGTTTGCTTGGTTTAACATGTTTAAGTAAATTAAAAAGTTAGTCTTTGTCATGAATTGCTTCTTATCTTGAAATTCTCTTCAACTTGAGGCTTTATAATTGATATTATAATAGAGTGTTAAATTGTTTTTTATATACATGTATTTATAAAAATATCATCATGATCATTTCATGGACTATAAAAACCTAATTTGTCAAGATCTGTTAGTGTTATTATCAAAATACTGTCCATTTATAAGTTTCTAAGGAGCAATTTTTAAGGCCTCTGGAGTTACTTAACGATTGAGTCGGTAGATTTCTTTGTTTAGCAACAACAAAAATAACTGTCTTTAAGGCTCTTTTTTTTTTTACATCCCCTAACCTGAGAATTTGAGGGATTTTTACAACCAAATTACTTTTTCTTTTAAAGTGAAAAGGGAGATAATCAAACATTGAAATTAAAAATAAATCCTTACAAATTGGCCTTTGCAAATAAATATTACTTGCATTTCAATATGTTCAAGTATATGAAAATTACTTGTATATAAGTGTTACCCCTGATTGATACGGGTTTTTAATTTGGGAAATTCTCAAATATTAACATGAAACTTGTGCATACAAAGATATAACACAAGTCATTGACACACATGACAGCAACTCATTATATATATGTTATATGTTCTATTTATAGACTATTCTTTTGGAAGAATATGATAAGTAAAATTTGTAAGGAAATGATTGCTTCATTCTTTTCAGGATTCTCAGCTTGAGTTCAAGCAACTTGATGTAAACAATTAAAATGAAGTCAATGGTAACCAGACCAAATACAATGACTGGTGGAGGTACCAGTGTGGGAACCAGTTCAGCTGGTGATGGTGGTGGCTGCACTGAGGAAAAAGATAAAATATCAGGTAAAGACATTTTTCTTTTTTTAAATTAATAGCCAGAGACCAGAATATGGAGATGAAAGCTTTGTCTGGTCAGGTTTGTATTGCAGATATTGACCGCTGGTGGTGACCCGAACGTAAGACCTCACAATCATATTTAAACTGTCCAATGTCAAAACAAGCACATTTTGGCTAACTCAAAGAAATTAAACAGGAAGTCTAGACATTTTTGTTTGTTAAGGTGACAAGCAGATGTCATTTAAAGAATGTTGGATTACTAAGTGAAATCTAACATATGACAGAAAATTGAAATGTGTTTGTGTTGACATTTTTTGAGTTATATAATAGGATTGAGACTTACACCAATTGTAACAAACAATTGTTTATAGTGGCATTTACATCACTGAGTTACATGTTATTGTTATTTGCAAGTTGAGTTCTTTATTAGTTTTATATGACAGTTTACCATTCACAAATGCTTTTTTCATCTTAATTCACTATCATGCACTGTAAAAAGACTGTTCATCAAGTTATTTTTACTGTATCTACAGAGCAGATGAATATTCTCTACTTGTTTTATCAGCAGATTAGACCATGATACAGGCTTTGGCTTTTAGTTTTTTATGTTTCATTTAATCGTATAATTTTGTTGGAAACTTTGGCTTTTGCATTTTCCTTTAAATTTTATATGTATACTTTGTGGAAAAATGTTTACTTTTAATGTACATGTGTAAAAATTTAAACAGCACAGTTTTAAGTCCTGCTGTAATTTGGTAATTTTACGTAGCGAAGGAGCAGTATAATACTTGGTGAACAGTCTTTCAATGTAGCAACCATGTCTATATTTCTCATGGTGTTTAACCTAGTTTTGGTAGATTTGTTGACCTGTTGTTGCATGCTTATGTTGAGTAAATCTTCCTTATACAGAATATACAGTAATATAAATAGTATTAAAATAACTAAGATATAATGTAAAGTTTCATAAAAACAAATGATTTTGGGAATACAGAAAGTTGTTGTTATTTCTTTATGTTGGTTAAAGCAGCTGTAAGCATATTAAATAAATGACAAATAAATATGTTGAATAATTAAAAGATTGGTAATATGTATTTGTGCCATTATTCGATTCTTGGTTGAAATGTGTTTGAATATTTTCTGACAATAATGTTCAAGCATGTTTGTAATTGTGGATTTTCATAAGAAAAATAATTTATTTTACAACATGACTTAAAAAAAAGCTTCTGCTCGTTACAGGATAAAGAAGCACTTCCTTTTCCAAAATTCTAAATTTTTAAATGTCAATCTTGATCAAATTTTTTTATCTATATCATACATGTACAAATCTGATTTATCAAAAAAATAAATAATTGTTTTTGTTACAAGGAAATATAATTTAAGGAAAACCTGTCTTATTGAGTATTGTTATCACACAATAGAATTAAAAAAAAAAAATATAGTAGGGCAGTTTTTTATTTCCTTTGTCTGGAAGATTAGTACTCATAAAATACTGGTTTGCTACAGTGGAAATCAATGGCAAGAAGCCAATAAAAAAAAATTAGCTTCATAATTGAGTTTAATTACAAGAATTTTTAATCATTGAGGATTAGAAAACACTAATTGAGTACTACTTTTATTACTTCATGACAAGGGAGATAATCTACTTTCTCTAATTCTATGGAAATTTATCCCTTTCCGAACCCATTGTATAAAAAAATTTAATCAACGTGTGGTTGCCGGTGATCTCAAAAGATCATTGAATAATTTTAAGGGTCATGACCATTTTAGCTAACTGGATGAATCAAAATTTTTTGCTTTGACCTTTCTATATATTGTAAGTCGGATTTGTCTTTAAATTTGTACATTTAGAATAAACAAAAACATTCAAATTGAAAACCAAGATCATGTTTTCAAAAATAAGTTTTTTTATTTAAAATTTCAAAATCTTAAGTTTGTCTTTTAGTAGATATAAGTAGAAAAAAAAGACAAATATCTTTTGCATTTATTCTCAAATATGGTGACTTTCATATTTTGATATATACTGAGAGACCTTGATATTTTACAGGTTAATGCAGCACAGATAGTTTGCATTGAATCACTAATGACAATATCTGATTTGTTTTCAGTCGGATAAATGCCATTTACCAAGATAAAAGGTAAATAATCAGTCCCTGTAAAATTCAATACTTCCATTGACACCAGGAATAATATTTATAAAACATTTTTTGATTAAAATACTAAAAGTAATTAGCTAGATAAATATAAACCGTTGAAGTGTGAATTGTTTCCTGTTTCGGTGATTTTTTTATGTATATTATTGTGGAATACAAATTTAAATTGCAATTCAGTATTAACCAGGGATGATTTCTATCAATTATTTAGCTTGACTTGACACAAGAGATGGAGGGAAATTGCAATGAGGGGTGTGATTTTTAAAAAAATTAAAGATGTTTAAAATTATTTTATTTAATTACAAGATGATTTTTATCACCCCTGATTAATTTACGAATTTCTATTCTGTCATAATTTATTCTGTCTTTCTTTTTCAAAGGTATTTGATTAAATGCATAATTTTTTAATTGTACATGTAACTTTAAATAAAATAAATAATCAATTTAATGCTATAAATACTAATTAGGATTTCTGCCCTTGTATTAAAGGTCAAAGCCACCATCAGGTAATGTATTTCTGCATTTTATTGCCTTCTTTGTATTATAAACATCAAACAGTTGTACTATGCTCTGTACCTGTATAGACATTCAATCAACCCTAAACGGCTTCAGTCTTAAAACACATTTCCAGCCATTTTAAAACTTTTCATTTATGTTTTTGTTTATTTGAGGTTTCGTTATACAAATTTATCCAAAAAAAAAATAATTTGCCATTATTTTAAAGACAAATTAGCATCAATTTATTTCCGAGTAAGTAAAGAGGGTTGATTCTGTTGAAAAATGAAAATTATTTTATACTGTGAAAGTATTATTGTTTGTGGGTTACAAATTTTCATGGATTTGGTTGGTCCCTTGAATCTCAATAGTAAGTACTTAAACAAAGAAATAAAAAGTGAAATTTATTGATTTTTAAGCTATTTTTAAAAACCCATGAACCACTTATGTTTTCAAAAACCATTAACATTTATACCTGCGAATAACAAGACTTAATTAGAATTGGCAATATTTGAATTGTGTGTAGAAGTCAGAGGAATAGCTGGATGTCTTTACAGTCAGGGACAATTTAAAGTATTTAAGTATTATCCATCTTGCGTGCCTTTGGTTTGTAGAGACAGCTCTTTCAGCGTTGTTTTACTATACAGCGTGGTTATAATTTTTTTTTTTTACTAAAAATCATTTTAAAATAGTTCTAAAAAGCCTACTGGATATGGTGATTTCGATCAGAATGGCTTTGAATTAACATACAAATGCAAGAAATTTATAGAGAGAAAAGAACCAAAAATCTTTTTATTCAGTCAATTTTACGATGAAATTTTGATCCAAATTGATTTACTGATATGATTTTCCGTGTAATAAATTGCATGGGTTTTGGTGATCAGATAAAGCTAGCATGTGTCATTCAAGTTTAGTGATTTTGACTTGCTCCCAGAAAAACAAAATGACTAAAAAGAACTCAACTTGTTGATGATTATTAAAAAAAATTTCAAATTATATTAATATTTATGAGTTTGTAAATTCAGACTTTGTTTTGATTTGTTTCAGTCTATATATTATACATGTATCTGCATACATTTTTGTGTGTCATATTGTGAAACAGTATACTTAGTTATGTAAATGCCACTACTTGTTCATAAATGTAATACTTTATTGTGTTGGTTATTTTTGCTATTTTATGAGTACTTTATAATTATCTACCCTTTTGAGCATTTCTGCTTTCCATATTCATTTGAATATTGAAGTTAATGAAATAAAAGGTAATGCATGACTTTCCATCTAGAGGGAAAACAAGATGCACTTATTTAATTATTTATCATTTTTATCTGGAACAAGAGTTCCAAGTGCTTTTTCCCTTCATTATAGTTTTTGTCATATTCAAAATATATAATGCACAAGTTAAAGGGTCACGACCTTTGACCTTTGTAACATATGTTTGCTGTCTACTCTCAGGCCTGATTCCTCCATGATTCAACAGCAGGTTAGAGGGTCACGACCTTTGACCTTTGTACGTTTGTGTTTCTCTTCTAACACCTATATCTGTCTGCTCTGCCGCTAGTTGTATTAGTGGCGTGCGCCGGTTTTGGACGTTGTGTTAACCTTGCTGTTTTCTTTGACTAATCTACCCCATTATGTATTCTTTACATATTTATGTAATAACTGATTAGCTACCCTTTAATTTGTGTTGTAAATCCTTTGCACTATCTCAAGAGCAACTTACATTAATGCAGTTTGATTAATTTCAAATGAAATTTAGTAACTTGGAAAGAAAAGGATTTAGGACTTCGTTGTTTGGGTAAAATATGAAAAAGTCTAGATATAAATTTTTACTACAAAAATGAGTAATCTATCTTAGCCATCTTATAGACTACAGACTTATAAAGAAGTAAGTTGAGCTTGGGCACTCTTGCTTTGAATATAGTTTTATACACATAATGCTTGTTACAACCTGTTTACAAAGTTCTGTAAAGTTATTGAAAGAGTTGATTGATGCACAATGTTTAAGTTATATTTTCATATTGTAAGATTGGTGCTTATCAAAGGAGAAGTTTTTAAAGTTCTTCCATGTTTTAATAATATTTTAATATCACAATTACTTACTCACAGAAAGATTCTGACTTTGTTAACCTTTATTTGAACATGAACAGGAGAAAAAAGATTACAAAGCAACTCATACCTAGCACTTTTTACCATATATTATTTTTTCATAAAGTTCTCGATAGCATAAATTAGTGTTGTATATTTTATGTAAGCGTTATAGCTAATTAGTTAGTCTGTAACTAATACTATCGTCCCTGCATGCAAATATTTAAAATAACCTATACAAATTTTATTATTAGAATGTTATGTTAAATGATGCATTTATCTTTCATTCCATTTACGCCAACATTTTTAAGTCACAACTAGTGCAGCTGAGCTCAATCATATAAGTAGTTATTTTTAAAAGATTGGCTTTAGAGAGATTAATCTGCTTAAGGAGAGAGATATCTTATTTTTCTGACTTTAAATGGTGTTACTCAGCTAAATAATATGATAAGAATGGTTGGTTATAACAGATCTTTTTTGTGTTGCTTTTATTTGATTTTTCAGCATGAGGATAAAAAACGGGGAGGTATCTATGTACCACTGTTGATGCTTCTGTGCTTGTATTTAATTTAGAATTCCCTTTACATATATTGCATCAAACCCATGAATTTTTACTACACTTTTCTACACTTATGTGTGAATGGGTGTTCAAACAATTTTTTCTTTGTCAAAACGTTTGTTAGATTTGATTAGGTCTTTGAAACAAAAATAAAACAAATGTGAGTATAAAACATGAAAATTGTTTAGCTAGTTTTTGTTATTGTATCTTATTTATATTGTGCTATTTTATTAACATTCATTCCTTATAATTAGGCGATAACAATCTATATAAGTATTTTTAATTATGAAGCAATTCTTCACGATTCTAGTTTTTACCTTCACAACCTTTTTTCTATCTTTTCTGCAGAACATAACCTTTTTGTTATATGCTAAGAATTTCATTGAATTGTTTTTCAATTTATTAAAAATTCTTTATAGTACCAATTCTTGTTTGAATTGCAAGACAAAATGAAAAGAGACAAATTCTGAATTTATATGGACAAATCTATTGTTTATGGGCAAAGAAAGATAACTCTATCTTGAATTACAAAACACCAGTATAGAAATAGGTTTCACTAATGTATGTTTACATTTTTTGTATCAAGTATCTTAGTCACTTTTTTAAGAGTAAGTACATGTGGTTATTGCATCATACTCCAAAAATCTATAACATTTTTTAATTGACCATATAATCAGAGATTTTTCTGACACCATTGTATACCATAGAAGCATTTGGTTCCTAGGGTAACAACACATCACACAGGTTTACTATTTCTCACTTAATAACTAATCCTAACCTTTAAATTGTATTTTAGTTTGGTGTAGGCTGCATGTTCTGTTGTTGAATGAACTTTGAAATAGTGAAATGTTAAAGAGAGGAGTTTTAACCTGGCTTGGGTCAAAGTCAATTTTATTGTGTATTCATTCATACTTTGTGCTAGATTCTTGTATTAGTTTTAGTTTTCTGTCTTGACTTGAAGGAAAATCATATGTCTGTTATTAACAATAATTGCATTTGAAGTTTCATTAACTTTGTTGGAAAAAATATTGGAAGGATTATATTACCTATTCTATGTACCACATCTGAATGAATAAGATCAATTTTGTTTCATTTGATTATGTTTTGTTAGGGTTTAAAAATACTTATTCTAACTTTACCATTGAAGAATTCTGACATGCAGTCCTCTATTGAATAGCAAGGGTAAACATATTTCATTGAGATGTGATCAATATTTTTATAGCTTTTTCTCTGTTGTAAGAACAAAATTCCTATTTGTTTAACGATTTGATAATGATTTTGTTGTTGTTATCATCATGTGAATGTATGCATGATCTGTTATGGTAATTCTAAGCGCTAAATTCTGCATGAAGATACATCATGTACTATACATCAAAATAAAATTGAATTAGAAGTCTTTTAAATGTTAAAGAAGGTTATATATAAACTTGAAATCAGGTAAATTTGTAGAAGTGTGATTATATATTTCACGAGCAGTTATAACTGGACTTGAGCTACTTCCGATACTTTTATATTTCACGAGCAGTTATAACTGGACTTGAGCTTCTTCCGATACTTTTATATTTCAGTTATGCACTAGCCTTATTGTAAGAAACTAATACTTGTTGACCTTCATTGGTTATACAGTTCCTTCAACAAAATATATGTATATGGTTCATTAGTCAATACAGTTTAAATAGAAGGGGAAAAAACAATGTTCCAATTGAAATTTGGGCAAATGATTGAAAAATGTAATAGTGGCATTTCATATGTGTACGAAATTTGACCATGGAAAACATTCCTGATGGCAATATAAGCCAATTTATAACAAGCCAGGATCCTGAAGGTCTTTTTGTTTCGGCACGGAGATAATGTAAAACGATGGATGGCTGTGTAGAAATATAAATGTTTATAACAGGAAGTAGCTCATCACCTAGTAAAGGATATTAGACGGCTTCCAATCTCACTAATAAGCTTTAGCAAGTTGACTACTAGAGCATGGAATGGAGAATATAAAAACAATTTTATGTGCATGCTTGAGGAAGAACAATTAATGATTTTGTAGATGTTCTTAATATGGTTGAAATGGTTTATACTCTATAATTATAGGACACACTATGTCTCCATTAGTAAGTGATGAATTATAGGTGGAACTTTCTTTAGCTTTCACTCCTTTGTCTTGCATGGAGTTTCATTATAATTATTTTTTAAAGCTTTTTTTTTTATAAAGCAATATAATATTTATAATCCTTCATTTGACCTTCATAACAATTCTTTTTTATACTAGCACTTTTCAGACAGTAAAAAGATTTTTTACTGTTTCTGTTTTTGTTGACATTTTAATACATGCTTCTGTCCTCAAATGTATAAATATTAAAACTTCTAAGTAAAAGTTTGTTTTTCATTCATTAAATCTGAATTTGTAAACACTAGAAGATTTAAAGATACATCATGCCGTATGCAGTGTACATGTATACAATATTGAATTGAAACAAAGAAATTTTCTATAGAGATAAATATTTGAAAGCTGAATAAAATTCATATTTTTTGTTGGAACCTTTTGTTATATAATTTGAATCAAGGTTTTTATTTTCTGTTCTTTGACCTTATGATACATACAGGTAAAATCTATTGATATATTATATATATATATTTTTTGTTATATCCACATATGCCTGGTAATTATATGGTGTTTTTGTTCCAACAGGTAAAAAAGTTCTGCTTTGTGTATGTAGTGATGTTCTCCTCTAGCAGACAGGTACATTCAACTGTAAATTGTTCAGGAAGGTAGTGAACATGTCCAAATCAATTCTCCAAAAAATGGATTCAATTTTCATGAAAGTGTCTGAAACAAATTTAAAAAAAAAAAATTTTTAATGCAGTTATTTACAGTATTTGGGACAAATTTAATGTTCCTGAACAAGAAATAGCTGTAAAAGCTGTTGAAATCCTCCAACAAAATTTCAAAAGTTTGTTTATGTCAATTTTACTTTCCATAGAAAAATATGGTCTAGATACTAAAATGATACATATTATATGAAATTTTCTTTCTTGAGGGTGGGACAATATATTTGACATAGCTTGGTATGCTTTTTGTTACATTGTCTATTACCTTTTATGAACTTGATACTAGTTGAATGACCTGTGAATTAAATTTATTGAGATTACACTTCAATGTTGTTTTCTGTTCTTTTTTGGACTAAAAAAATAAAGTAATTTCATCAGATTTTTTTTTTAAATCAAACAAAAAAACATCAGTTTAAACCAAGAATAGAAAATCTTATTTAATAACAAAATATCAACAGAACAGAAAATGGCATCATATAATATTGATGTATTTCACAATTTGGGATATTGCACGATCTTTTTATTCTAGTTGGTGGATGTTATTGATACATGCACTAAGAATTGCTACAATTTAACAGTGTGAAGCTACTTATAAAACTAAACACCAGAAAATCTTCTAGCTTATTTTCATTACTCAGAAAGTCATGATATACTGCATGGAATTGATTTTATTGTTCTGTAATAACTATTGTATATATCCCTCATCAAAGATGAGTCAAATGCTGCAAAATATATATATACAGACATATTTATATAATGGAAGATAAATTATTGGACATCTGAAAACAAGATTATATGATCGAAATATATAGTAGAGTGAAAATGATTATATATTAATTAAATTAAAGAAGTAGACATGTCTATCCTTATTGCTAAATTAATACATTTCATTCCCACTTAATTGAAATTATATGATAATTTCTCTGAATATTTACATACTAGCATGTACAGGTAAGAAAAGTCTTTTTCATTTTTTTTTCTTAGCAATGCTGTGTGTTGATCATGACTCTCTGATAACCAAACATGTTAAAGCTATCAACAAAACTGACAGTAAAATGCTATCTTGATTGCACATCGATTTCGTTTGGAAGTGATCGATTTCTACTTGATTACATGGGTTTATAAATTTCTGGTGTTTAGTTATTCAATATCCTCCTATCTCTGGCATTTGGTTTGTCTAGCTTTGTCAAGTGTATCCAGTATCTTTGTAGTGTAGTCATCAGTTTTACTGGTATATTAACATTAATCTGACATTGTCCTCATTACAAGACCTCTAATTCTTGCTGTAATGTTTTTCAGCTAAAGCATTGGGGTCAAAATCTGGTCCTAAAGGAGACAATGTTGCAGGAGAGAAAACAATTGAGGTAATTTATTTTCATTTGTATGTTTTAAAAAAAAAATGTTACAAGACACTAACAATAGAAAAATACAGCAATAGTACTGTGTTCTCTCACGAAATTTCAATTTGAATCCTTGTAAAGAAGGGATTTTCAGATATCATCCGTGCATAGAAGGAATATTTAGATATCATCCGTTTATAGAAGGAATTTTCAGATCTATATCATCCATGCATAGAAGGAATATTTAGATATCATCCATGCATAGAAGGAACTTTCAGATATCATCCGTGCATAGAAGGGATTTTTAGATATCATCCGTGCATAGAAGGGATTTTTAGATATCATCCATGCATAGAAGGAATTTTCAGATATCATCCATGCATAGAAGGAATTTTCAGATATCATCCGTGCATAGAAGGGATTTTTAGATATCATCCGTGCATAGAAGGAATATTTAGATATCATCCGTTTATAGAAGGAATTTTCAGATATCATCCATGCATAGAAGGAATTTTCAGATATCATCCATGCATAGAAGGAATATTTAGATATCATCCATGCATAGAAGGAACTTTCAGATATCATCCGTGCATAGAAGGGATTTTTAGATATCATCCGTGCATAGAAGGAATTTTCAGATATCATCCATGCATAGAAGGAATTTTCAGATATCATCCGTGCATAGAAGGAATTTTCAGATATCATCCGTGCATAGAAGGGATTTTTAGATATCATCCGTGCATAGAAGGAACATTCAGATATCATCCGTGCATAGAAGGGATTTTTAGATATCATCCGTGCATAGAAGGAATATTTAGATATCATCCGTTTATAGAAGGAATTTTCAGATATCATCCATGCATAGAAGGAATTTTCAGATATCATCCATGCATAGAAGGAACTTTCAGATATCATCCGTGCATAGAAGGAATTTTCAGATATCATCCGTGCATAGAAGGGATTTTTAGATATCATCCGTGCATAGAAGGAATTTTCAGATATCATCCATGCATAGAAGGAATTTTCAGATATCATCCTTGTTGATAGTTAATCTCTGAAAATTTTCAGACAGAATCATGACACACATCTAGAGCTCTGACATTTGTCTGAAATTAATATTGTGTTAAAAATGACAAAAAACAGCTTTCACTGTTAATACATATAAAAAGATGTGGTTAGCATTGTCAGGATTATTACAACAATTGTATTTTATTATAACAATCATGCATTTTTAACATGAATATCAAGAACAAATGAAAGCTTTTCTCTGTTTAAAGACACAATTGTATACTAATAATAAACTCATCATAGATACCAGGACTAAATTTAGTATGTACGTAAGACGCGCCTTTCGTTTACTAAAGACTCATCAGTGACGCTCGAATCCAAAAAACTTAAAAAGGCCAAATAAAGTATGAAGTTGAATAGCATTGAGGACAAAAATTCCTAAAAGTTTTGCCAAATACAGCTAAGGTAATATATGCCTGAGGTAAACATACAGGACATTTATATTGTGTAGGTTTTATAGACTAAAAACAATTATATTTTTTTTCAAATTGCAGGCGAAAAAGAAAGGAAAATTACAGAGACTTGATGTTGGTCCACCGAAAAAAGCGAATGAAAAAAATGGACATGAGAAGATAAATAACCAGCATGGACTGGAAGATGTTCCTCTACCAGAAGTTGACATTCCTTTACCACCACAGAAGCCAGATGTAAATATATGTTACTAGTATACTTTTCTTCCCATGACATTTTGATAGATATATGAGTGCCAATGAAACAACTCTCTCATCCAAGTCACAAGGTTTAAAAGTAAACCATTATAAGTCAAGAGTCTACAAAAGAAATAAGACAAGACTTCTCAAAGCCCTTCAAAATACTAGACTTAAATGGAGCAATCTTAAAGCACAATTTGGATGACAAGATTGAGCAACTGAAACACTACAAAATAAGAAGATTGAGCAACTTGGACACTGCAAAATAACAAGATTGAGCAACATAAACCCCACAAAAAACAAAGATGTGAGTAACCTAAGTTCTGCCAAATACTGAGATAGAGCAACATAAACCCCACAAAAAACAAAGATGTGAGTAACCTAAGCTCTGCCAAATACTGAGATAGAGCAACATAAACCCCACAAAAAACAAAGATGTGAGTAACCTAAGCTCTGCCAAATACTGAGATTGAGCAACATAAACCCCACAAAAAACAAAGATTTGAGTAACCTAAGCTCTGCCAAATACTGAGATAGAGCAACATACAAAAAACAAAGATGTGAGTAACCTAAGCTCTGCCAAATACTGAGATTGAGCAACATAAACCCCACAAAAAACAAAGATGTGGGTAACCTAAGCTCTGCCAAATACTGAGATATAGCAACATAAACCCCACAAAAAACAAAGATGTGAGTAACCTAAGCTCTGCCAAATACTGAGATTGAGCAACATAAACCCCACAAAAAACAAAGATGTGAGTAAGCTAAGCTCTACCAAATACTGAGATAGAGCAACATAAACCCCACAAAAAACAAAGATGTGAGTAACCTAAGCTCTGCCAAATACTGAGATTGAGCAACATAAACCCCACAAAAAACAAAGATGTGAGTAACCTAAGCTCTGACAAATACTGAGATATAGCAACATAAACCCCACAAAAAAAACAAAGATGTGAGTAACCTAAGCTCTGCCAAATACTGAGATAGAGCAACATAAACCCCACAAAAACAAAGATGTGAGTAATCTAAGCTCTGCCAAATACTGAGATTGAGCAACATAAACCCCACAAAAAAACAAAGATGTGAGTAACCCAAGCTCTGACAAATACTGAGATAGAGTAACATAAACCCCACAAAAAAGTAAAATGTGAGTAACCTGAGCTCTGACAAATACTGAGATAGAGCAACATAAACCCCACAAAAAACAAAGATGTGAGTAACCTAAGCTCTGACAAATACTGAGATAGAGTAACATAAACCCCACAAAAAAGTAAAATGTGAGTAATCTGAGCTCTGACAAATACTGAGATAGAGCAACATAAACCCCACAAAAAACAAAGATGTGAGTAATCTAAGCTCTGCCAAATACTGAGATTGAGCAACATAAACCCCACAAAAAACAAAGATGTGAGTAACCTAAGCTCTGCCAAATACTGAGATAGAGTAACATAAACCCCACAAAAAACAAAGATGTGAGTAACCTAAGCTCTGCCAAATACTGAGATATAGCAACATAAACCCCACAAAAAACAAAGATGTGAGTAACCTAAACTCTGCGAAAACTGAGATAGAGCAACATAAACCCCACAAAAAACAAAGATGTGAGTAACCTAAGCTCTGCCAAATACTGAGATAGAGCAACATAAACCCCACAAAAAACAAAGATGTGAGTAACCTAAGCTCTGCCAAATACTGAGATATAGCAACATAAACCCCACAAAAAACAAAGATGTGAGTAACCTAAACTCTGCGAAAACTGAGATAGAGCAATATAAACCCCACAAAAAACAAAGATGTGAGTAACCTAAACTCTGACAAATACTGAGATAGAGTAACATAAACCCCACAAAAAAGTAAAATGTGAGTAACCTAAGCTCTGCCAAATACTGAGATATAGCAACATAAACCCCACAAAAAACAAAGATGTGAGTAACCTAAGCTCTGCCAAATACTGAGATTGAGCAACATAAACCCCACAAAAAACAAAGATGTGAGTAACCTGAGCTCTGCCAAATACTGAGATAGAGCAACATAAACCCCACAAAAAAACAAAGATGTGAGTAACCTAAGCTCTGACAAATACTGAGATAGAGCAACATAAACCCCACAAAAAACAAAGATGTGAGTAACCTAAACTCTGCGAAAAACTGAGATAGAGCAATATAAACACCACAAAACACAAAATTGAGCAACATTTAACCCAAAATACACTAGGTTTCAGCCATATAAACACCACAAAACATTAAGATGGGGCAACATACAAGTTACATGTTAAAATAACTTTTATTTAGAGGAAACTTGTAATTTTATAGAATTATCAAACTATCTACTAACAACATTTGACTTCCAAGTTTACCCCTTAAATAATATAAGCTCCCTAATCTTTTTTATCCGGAAAATTTGTATATTTTTAGGGTTGTTTGTCCCAGCTTTCCCAAATGTTAAGTTGTAATATAAAGTATTAAAGAAACAAAACAAGATTCAAGTAGAAAATTTTATTTGTAATTGTAAATATGATTTCAGGAGAGCAAAGATGGAAAACAAAATTCAAAAGAAGGTGTTACAGTTAATAATGACAAGTAAGTAGATATGGTAGCACATACACTAATAACTACCTTGAGGCCTAAATTAAAATATTGTTTGTTTCCCCAATCCCGAGCCTGCCAAGCAATATGTGGGTAGGTAGGTAGGGAAATAATTTTATTTTTCCAAAAAGCTTGAACATTATTGGACGATCCGGCAAGCCTGAAAATCCAAAATGAATAAAATAATATTTGACTTAGTTTTGACAATCAAATTTTATGAGTAGCACCAATTTTGCAGGGTCGGTCGGGATTGGGGAAACAAACAATATTTTATTTTAGGCCTGATAGATCCATGTGTTTGGCTAGAGGTCATTAATAGAAAAGAAAGGATATGTGATATCCATCCAGGACACAAAATCAGTCAATGTACAGCAAAAAACATAGCAAAGGAACAGCACTTATCTCAAATACACATTGAGGCCTTTAATTTACTAGCCTCACTGCAAGTTCAGACAACCGCTATCCATTTTAAGAGGAATTCATTGCAAATTGTTGATCATGCCACAACTGTAATTGAAAGAACAAAGTCATGGAGTAATATCATTAAAACTAGCAACTAGATTCAAATGAAGAAAAAAAACAAACCCAACAAAAAGATACTTAGAATTCAACATACTATCTTCAACGATAAACAAGTGTAGTTAACTAAAAAGCCACAATTTCGTAATCGATTGCTTAAACTTTAATTCTTTTGAAAGTGAAGCTTTGACAAAAAAAGTGTTAAATTGCGATAAAATTTTCTCCTGAAAAAATGTATATACACATTGCGTTACACATGAACACATGTTACTACTTGTTGTCAAGTAAACCATGACAAGAAAGCATACCTAGAGGGTATGCAAAGTATAAAATTGAAACAAACATGAATTAAGGAATAAACATATAATCCAATTAGAAAATAAATGGAAAATTCTGTCTTCTTTTTACCCATTTTGATGAGTGAAAACATATTTTTGGGTGCTTCAAGGCAAAATGATATTCTGTATTAGGATTTATTTTACTACAGTATCTAATCTTGTTATCCTCAAAATGTAAAATGTTATTTTTATATTTCAGAGATGATGAGAACAAAAGTGGAGTTGTTTCATTTTCATTCAAGAAAATTGGAACTAAATTATTAAATACTGCTTTTAATACGGCCCAGGAGGAGGATGACAAACAAGAAGCAGAGTCAGATGTAAAAATAGAAAAACCAAAGAAAATTCTGAGTGCATTTACAAGAGTGAAAAACAAAGATGGAACAATGGAATTAGATTGGCCTTCAGAAATGATACAACATACCACCACTCAGCCAGTTATAACGTTCAGCTGTAACCCTCTTATGTTTGACTTTACTGCATTGTTTTCTAAGCAAAGTGTTATGTCAGAGCGACTAAAAATTTTAACGGAAGAAGATAAAAAAGAGGAAATGAATGATAAGTTGGTGAATTCCGTTGATGCTGAAGCAGTAGAAATATCTAAAAGTACAGAAGTAAATGATTCCCAAGATAAAATTGTAAATGATGTTGCTAGTTCTCATTCTAAAAGCAAAACAAAAAAGAAAAAGAAAAGGAAACATAAAAAACATCATAAGGAAATAAAAGCTGACAAAACGGAGGCGAGTGAAAAGAAAAAGAAAAAGAAGAAACATAAACATAAACATAAACATGATAAGGATGATAAGGAAGAAAATAAGGAAAATAAAGACAGCTCGTCAAAAAAGCGTACCTATAGAAAAAGGACTGCTGATGCAATTGCAGAATCTGGAAATGAGTCGGATGGTAAAAAAGCAATAAAGCAGAAAAAGCAGAAAAAATCTAAAAAGTCAAAGAAAAAGATTAAGCTACCAGAAGATAAAATTGAAAATAAAAAAAGTAGTGAAAAAACATCTAAGAAAAGCAAAGCGAAAAAGTCATCAAATGTATTAGATCATTTAATTGATGAAGTGGATGGAACAGATATCAAGATTAAGAAGGAAAACACCACTGATGACAAAAATCCAGTGAAAAAACTGAATATGAAATCTACAGAAACTGAAATTAAACAAATTGCAAAAACTACAGTAAATGAAACGAAAGTTACTCCTAGTGCTATAAACTCTGTTAAAGTTGAAACACAGGAGTCTGGATCTTTATCATCCAGAAAAAGACAAACCAGTGAATCTAGTCATAGTGAAGCTACTCCCAGCTCTTCAAAGAAACAAAAACTTACCCCTAGTCTTTCAAAAGAATCAGAGAAATCCGCAACAGCGAAACAGGAAGACACATGGAGCAAACTGGAACATATTTATGAACCTAAAATGGAGGAAAACCCAAAATCTAAATGGGATACTAGTGACAGTGATAGTGAAAATAAAATGGATGCAACAACGAAACAGAAAAAGTTAACGAAAAAGAAAACAGATACTACTGTGAAGAAAGAAAAAACAGAAAAAACTTCACCCACTGCAAAAACTGTGGTCAAAACAGAGACTAGTTCAGAAGTTAAGAAAAAATCCAAAAGTAAAAAATATGACTCAAGTGAAAGAAGTTGGACACGATCACGTTCAAGATCTCGCAGATCACGTCGTAGTTCATACTCTCACAGTTCAAGTCGCTCACGTAGTCGTTCATATAGCACTTCATCATATGACTCTCGTTCAAGATCTAGTTCATATAGTAGGTCACGTTCTAGGTCCAGAAGATACCGGTCGAGCTCATACAGTAGTTACTCTTCAGGTTATAGTCGTTCAAGATCTCGCTCTTCAAGAAGTTATTATTCAAGATCAAGATCCCGGTACAGTTCTTATTCACGTAGTAGAAGTAGGTCATCAAGATATTCTACGTCAAGAAGTAGATCAAGGTCATATTCAAGGTCTCCTTCAAGACATAGTAAACATAGTAAACGTTCTTTCTCACATTCCTCTCATTCTAGTCATGCTAGTCAAGGAAGTTCCAAAGTTATGAATAGAAAACAAAGAAGAAAGAAAACATTGAAACAAAAACGCGAGGAGATGAAAAATATAGATCCCCTTAGTATTCCCTTGCCAGATCTTGGCGCTGATGACAAATCAACAACAGAAAGTAGTGAAATTAAAACTGAGGAGAAACAAGAAAATCCTGATCCCATGAGTATTCCATTACCTGTAATACCTACAAAAGATATCAAAGTAGAGAAAGCTGACAATGTCAGTCTTATATCAGCACCCCCTCCTCCTCCGCCAGGAGATCAAACAGTTCAGAATATTCCACCACCAGTCATGCAGAACTTTATGGCACCTCCCCCACCTCCAGGTATGATGGGACCAAACCATCATCACGGCATGTATCCTGGTATGCCATACGATCCTCGAATGAGAATGCCAATGCCGCATTATCCAAACATGCCACCACCAAATTACGGTGGACACTATCATGGTCATCCACCATATTCACAGGATGTGGCCAAATCAAGGTCACCACCACCACTTCCACCTCCGAGGTCACCATCACCTCAGCGTCCACCTCCACCAACAGAGGAGGAAGAGAAAAAGGAAGTTGAAGCAATGTCTATGGATATTCCAGCTGATCAAGCTGAAAGATTTCAGAAATTACAAAAACTAGCTCAGAAGCATGCTATGAGATCCTTGAAAAGACAAATGAGACAGTTAAAGGGAGAGAATCCAAGTGATTCTTCTTCATCTTCAGAGGAGGAGGAAGAAAAACCTGCAAGTCTGCAGGGTGAAGAATTAGATGAAGATGTTCAATTGATGCCTATCATGTCACCATCTCTTAGCATGGGACAGCCAACTTATATATTGGCTCAACCTAATCAGACAAGTAGTCCTCTTACTCATCAAATAGTAGTAGGGAGTGATGGAAGACAATTTATTATACCATCTGTATCTGCCAATAACTTTGCAGGTGTACCTATTCAAGCAGGTGCACCTATGTTTGCCATGCCTGGAGCTCATCATTCAGCACAGCCATCAATGTTACAATTAACTCCTGGAGCAGGAGCCACACCTGCTCATCTTACGGGTGCTGTTCAGTCCCCATTCTTGACAGGAGGAATACCTCTTGGAGCCTCATCATTTTTACCTGGACATCATCCGTTATTTCATTCACAGTTGGCTCAGTCACAGCTAGCTCATTCACAATTAGCTCATTCACAGTTGGGTGGTTTACATCATTTAATGCAGCCATCCATGTCTGGCATGTCATCAGCCTTTGGAGGACATGGACCTATTGTCGTAGGCAATCAAATACTTATACCTCGTTTAATTAGGCCCACATTATAAAACATTATGATATGTGATAGACTTGTGACTAAATTGTGAATAATGGTGATATCTGACTACAAAGTTTTCAAATTGAAAACTAAAAAAAAAATCATGGTGTTGCAAATGTACATTTTAAGAATATATTTCATTTCTGTGAGTTCTGTTGCAAAGTTGGAAAAGAATATAGCTTGTTTGTTCCATGTTAGACATAGAAAAATAATTGGTCTTTTACTTTGTTAATTTGAATTTTGCTTCATTACTTCTATATTACCATTTATCTTTTAATTGGTTTTGCATTAAGCATGTTAAGTTGGAGCTTCTAGGGATTTCGTTTAATTTTGTGTCCCATCATTGTAAGTGCTATAATTTTAAGAAATGATTTGGTTTTTGTATTTAGATTGTAAAATTTTAATGAATTTTAAATAATTGTGTGAAAAAAGCCAAAATCATTTGATATGAATTTTAAGTATTGTGCTTTGAAATTTTAATTTAAAATGTGTGAAATATTTGTCTACAAATTTGTAGAAATGTTATTTCTTTCCTTTGAATGCATTCATTTTTAAATGTCCAAGAAAGTCTACTATTATTTAAATTTTTGTTTTTGATTTAAGGAGCATGTATCGTTAATATTTAAGAAATGGGAAAATAGATTGGTGGATGTTGTTTAAAAAAACACTTGACTTGTTTTGTAATATTTTTGTTGGTAAATTATTTAAAATGTTGATTGTTGTATTTGTACAAATTCTTCTATGCAAATGTTGTCTTTATTGATGCGGTTGAAAGAATGTTCAAATAGTCTAAAATTCAAGTTTTAATGCATAGTGAATCTTTAAAAATTTTAAAACAAAAAAATAACTTTCACAGGAAAATGTTTTCAAAAAGTATTAATTCCCATGATTATTAAGAGTAAACTCTGATACATATCATGCATATTTATCAATATATTTCATTTTTTCCCTTTAGACATGACATATTAATGAATTTCATATGATGAGAATCATAGTTTTTATTTGGTCTGTTTATAAATCAGTTCACTGTTCTGATGACAGAATACTGGTAACCATTCCAGTAAATTTTGTTGGCAATAAGTTATTTTTTATGCATTCGAACCTTTGCAGATTGTTCAAAGATAATCAAGTCTTAGTAAGCACTTCTCATGACATGATTCATAGACTTAACTATATGGGCTAATAAAGACTCTTCATTTGAATCCTATAGAAAATCTGCTTAAGTTAAAGTGATAAAACAACAAGGTTCAGCTATTAATGATTTGTGTGATTGTGGTATGAATAATGTATTTTAATTTGTTAATAATTATAATTTGTTTGTTGACCTTTAAGGAATGTGCAGACTGTTCTCCTAGTATGGAGTATAAAGGAGTAAAATAAACATAAACATATGATGTTTGATCTTTTTTATGCTGTTTGAAGTCATCGGTTTAGTTATAATGATTAATTGCTAATGCCTCTTCTGCTACAAAAAGTAAAATCACAAAAATACTGAACTCTGAAGAAAATCAAAAATGGGAAGTCTCTAATAAAATGGCAAAATAAAAGCTCAAACGTGTCAAACGAATGGATAACAACTGTCTTATTCTTGACTCGGTACAGGCATTTTCTCAACTTTTCCCTTGTATGACAGTTGCATCAAATTCCATTAAACAAACAGACATAATCAAAAACAGGGGTTCAGCAGTCAATATTGTGTTATAATCTTTATCACAAGAAAAAACACAAATATTTATAAACAAAGAAACAAGAAAAAATCGGCAGAAGAAGTGAGATTTAGATGAACTTTTATTATCTACAGCAACAACAATTGTTAAAGTATATTATTAGGTCACTCAGATGAGACACTTTCTCTGTAACAAGTTATATATATTTACATAATTTCGGAATATATCTTATTCATCAACTAAAAATTAAAAGAGGTTTATTGATTATTTTGGGGTAACATTTGAATTTTGAATATTTCATTGATATTTAAGATGAATAATTAATTAAATGCCTGTTATGTTAGTCTGGTCGGGTAAATGTCAAAATATATAGTGAACTTTCATATGCAAGGGGTACAATCAAAATCACGTGATGGATATACACACACCGGAAGTTACAGTCGAACTCGCCGCTTGAAATGGTAGTAGTTGCATTTTCTTGTTTATATCAATAAAATTTAATAAATAAGGTAGTGCACCGAATGTCGGATACTATCTAGTTTTGAAATAGCCAATTATCCTTGCTGGAAAGCGTGCAGTTAATGC
The DNA here is from genome assembly GCF_965363235.1 of Mytilus galloprovincialis. Lineage (NCBI taxonomy): Eukaryota > Metazoa > Mollusca > Bivalvia > Mytilida > Mytilidae > Mytilus > Mytilus galloprovincialis. The sequence goes on from NC_134839.1 coordinate 35,761,161, forward strand.
TAACACTTCGACACAGTTCCAAAATTTCACCAGATAACACACACACCTCATATGTTTTTATAACAAAATTTCTGAAAAGTCAATGTTATGGCAGTTTTTAGTGGAAAAAGAATGCATTTTTTAATTCATCATCTTTAATTTTGATTTAATCAATTAAATAATTACGATAAATGGTCGTTTGACAGGAGAATAGCCGATTTTCACAAATGATACCACACACACCGCATTAATTTAACGGATAACACACACACACACACATACACAAACCGAAACTGAAGGTATGTACAAAGTTTCAAGCAAAGTCAAATGATGTATTCTACTACATTATACTAAAAAAATAAGAACAATTTAATATAAGCCTTAACCTATATAACATTTTAATTGAAAAGCAAGCTCTCATCGCTTTAATTTTCTTATATGTCGCGTGGTGTATCTTACAAAACCTGGTTAGAGGTCTTAAAAATTTATTCAAGTGAATTCGGAATGGTGTTCTGTTCGACAAATCATTTTGCAGCTTTCACGACCTTGATTGTTTATCGAATGTTAATCGATGGGACTTAACGCATTTGTATAACGAAGGGAGAACAGGTTTGATTAACATACAGAACCGAAATCATCTCATTTGCATATCAATATAAATACATAAATTTCAGTTTTCCTACCGTAAAAGCATGGCATGATCCAATCACAAGTCGCACAAATGTTACCGCAAATACTAGCCAAAATTTCATTATTTATACGAGATAAACTTAAATAATGAATGGTATAAGCCTCGGTCACACCTTACCGGATAGCTCGAACGCACGCCTAACAGATAATCTTTTTTCAATCCGTTGATGTCCGTTAGACGTCCGTTCTTATTCGTTAGACGTCCGTCCATATCCGTTGCATGTCCGTTAAGCGTACGTTTTATCCGTCGGCGTCCGTTTTGTCCGGTGGAAAATTTTGAGCATGTTCAAAACTTTGAACGGACGTCCAACGGATAAAATATCCGTTGAACGTCCGTTAGGCGTCCGTTTTGTACGGTACTCGTCCGTTTCGTTTCCGTTTTGTATCCGTTACGTGTCCGTTATACATCCGTTGGAGGTCTGGAAGATAAATTCACCAACGGACTTCTACTGGACGTTTAACGGATAAAACGAATAAAACGGATGTTGAACGGATGAGAAACGGACTTCTACCGGACGTATAACGGATAAAACGGATGATGAACGGATCTGAAACGGATAAATGCAAATTGAAAATTTCGCGTCAGAAATGCCAATTATTGGTACGTCAGATTTCTTAAGGTTCATGAATTCTTATTATTCTTAATCGATCATAGAGTATAGGCACGTCTTCATAGTCAAGCAGTTCTTATGCAGGCCAGACACTGCCCTTTGGTGGAGTTTTGAAGAATAAACCAAAACCAGTTACACAGAAACATTTTGAATATATATATGCGATTTACATGTACTATTATTGTCGCCTTTGATTTTTCCGTAGATCTTGTTTATCCGTTTTATCCGGTACGCTTCCGTTAGGTGTCCGTTTTATGCAGTACTTGTCCGTTGGATGTACGTTCGACATCCGTTCTGTCCGGTACGTGTCCGTTTCTCGTACATTGCATATCCGGTGTGTGTCCGTTATGCATCCGTTACACGTCCGTTTTATTCTGTCAGTACATCAACGGACTCCCAACGGATAACAATTTTGTCAACGGACAACTTTTATTTTCATCCGTTAGTCGTTCGTTCGTGCTATCCGGTAAGGTGTGACCGAGGCTTTAGCTATAAACTCATGAAGACAACCACTTAGTACGAACTGCATGTCATGATGATTGTTTGTTTTTACGTTCTTTGCGATTAGCTTAAATAATGTGTGTGTGTTATCCGTTGTTTTTTTTTCAGTGTGTGTGGTATCATTTTTGAAAATTGGATTTTCGACAATAAACCAAGCGTTTATCGTAAAAAAAATTATTGTATTAATCATCAGTAGCGGTGTTGAATTGAGACATGCATTTATTTTGCCAAACAAATCATAAAGAAAACAATTTTATGAAATTTTGATTAAAAATATGCAAAGTGTGTGGTTATCCGTTGAAAAAATATGGAGTGTGTGTGTGTTATCCGTCGAAAATTTGGAACTGTGTCGAAGTGTTTGCAATAACTGCACGCTTTCTAGCAAAAAAAATTGTGTATTTTAAAACTACATTACTATCCGACATTCGGTGTGACAACTTATTAATCAAAATTTAATTGATATAAACAAGAAAATGCAACTAATAACCTTTCAAGCGGCGAGTTCGACTGTAACTTCCGGTGTGTGTATATCCATCACGTGATTTTGATTGTACCCCTTGATATGGTAATAGGACAAGCAGTGTGTTTATATTTGGCATTAATTTTAGAATCTCTTAGAATATTATCAATTAGATTCCTTTTTGAAATAATCATTTTTTTTTGGCTTTCATGATTTGTTTAAAACTTACAAGAAGACTTTTAGACATCACCGTTTCCCCAAGGATCGGGATTAAACAGAGGTGGCAATTGCCATAAAAATTAACCATATAGGGTGCATCAGACGAAATAAAACAGTAATACACATTTTTTAGTTTGTACACATTGCGGTGATGGGGACAAACAATTACAGGACAAATGTCCATCTGTCCCTCTGTACAGCCCAGAATAAGGGAATTCCGTATGTACAATTCTTCCCAGATTTTAATGAAATTTTTATGAAGGGTTTATATCATTAAATGTCATGGACATGTTGGAAAATCAGTGCTAACAACTATTTTTACAGGACCAAACGTCCAATTAAAATATTATATTGAAAATTGCATCGTTAGTCTATAGAATAAATTTATAGAAGGATTATCACGAAAAAAATATTAATATCAACGCATTGGGACGATTTTACAAATCAATAGATATAGGAAAATGTGGTATGAGTGCCAATGAAACAACTCTCCATCCAAGTAACAATTTATAAAAGTAAACCATTATAGGTTAAGGTATGGCCTTCAACACGGAGCCTTGGCTCACACCGAACAGCAAGCTATAAAGGGCCCCAAACATTACTAGTGTAAACTCCGAGAGTGTAAAACCATTCAAACGGGAAAACCAAAGGTCTAATCTATATAAAAACGAAAAACGCGTATGAAGTACATAAACAGACGACAACCACTGTACATCAGATTCCTGACTTGGCACAGGTGCAAACATTTGAATCGGGAATAAAAGTTTTAATGGTTCCAAACCTTCTCCTTTTTCTGAAACAATAGTATAACATCACATCATAGAAAGACACTAAAATATCAATTGGAAGGCTTAACTCAATCAAAAAACGCAAATTAACACACAATGAACAAATAAATTTGATCTTTGATACCTGAATGCAAATATATAGTTAATAAAAATTATATGGGATAAATTATTAAGATAAAAAGTAAATAAACAGGTTTAAACAAAGTTAAAGTATGATATATACACAGGTAAATGAAAATAATTTTGTTGTTCAGTATACTTCTTCTTCTCTGTATAATCTTCAACTATTCTAAATTTTATTCTCCCTGAAATAAAAAAAAATTGAAAAATTTCTAAGCACTCTCATATTATTTCTTTTAGGGTTGCAGATACATTTACAAGTAGGGTTTATATCAGCAATATGTTAGTGTTAAAAAATCATTGTAATTCAATTATTTTTAAGGAAATATGTTTCTTTAAAATTTGATATCAGCCGTCTGTCCATCTGTTTGTTCAAACCAATTTATCGATTCATTGATTGATTCACTTCAAACTTTGCAAAATTATTGATCTTGATATGCCCACTTTAAGATCTATGAGATTGTTTTATTGACCTATTTTGAATAATATATAGACATTTTTCACGCATATGGGTTCTGCAATAGTGTGAACAATTAATTCAATGTCTATTAAAGGCAAGATCATCCATTCTTTCTATAGAGTTGCATCGCAACACCGTTACACAAGGTCACTTAAACTCGCCTTAACCTATCTTGAGTTATTGTATACTGTCCAAAAGATGATCAACATGCAGTTACACATGCGATAACGTCAGTGAATAAGTTCCAATATTTTACAATACTGAAGACGCGGTATATGGTGTCCATTGAATTTTGATAAGGTCTTGATCAGAAATAAAGTTACAATGTAGGTACCCGCATACTCCTTCCTCTCTACCACTTACAAAATGAACTGCAGCAAAGGGACTAAAAATCTATTATGTGACGGGTGCGAAAGGCCACCTTCGGACCCTTCATAGAGTTCATCAAATGGTTCTTTTCGTGCAGAGAGCGTTGCATTATACAAGGCTCATCGGATTTAAAATCATCATTTATTTCATCGCTTTACCCTTGGTCGATTATGACTAGGAACAGTTTGTTAAAACTTCTGCCCAGTTAAACAGTTTGATTTCAAATAATCAAAATGGTCAGAAGATGATATAACTTTGTTTTGTTAACTCTATGTTATAAAGCTACCAATACTAGTAGTTCTCTCATCAGCTCATTACAAAACAAAGTTATAACATCTACACAAGTTCCAACTGTAAAACTTAGAACTCAATGCAATTAATGTATTTGCATACAGTATTATGTTACTTTTGCGAATTCTTATCCATGCCCATATTTTCTCTCTATATATCAGTTATTATAATCATGGTACCTTTGATAACTATTTACACAACTGGGTCGATGCCACTGCTGGTGGACGTTTCGTCGCCGAGGGTATAAACTGCCCAGTAGTCAGCACTTCCGTGTTGACATGAATATCAATTATATCGTCATTTTAAAAAATTTCCTGTGACAAAACTTTGAATGTTTCGAAAAACAAAGGATTTTCTTATCCAAGGAGTAGATTACCTTAGCCGTATCTGGCACAACGTTTTGGAATTTTGGGTCATCAATGCTCTTCAACTTTGTACTTGTTTTGGCTGCGCCTGGAGTATTAAATTATAATCCTGGTACCTTTGATCACTAATTATTTTCTTAATTTCGCAAATATCAATTTGGAAGGACTGAACAAAGAAGGCAATATTTTTTTGGGGGGAAATGTTTTTCTATTATTTTGTACGGATTTTTTTTTTTGATGGATAGTTGTATGTTAGCGTTCATTGGTAAATATATAACATGCATTTTCTAATCAATAAATCAAGAAGGTGGGTTCACAAAGTTCGTCTATAGTGTAATGACGGACGATAACTTTGAATGTCACTAGAAATGAATAATGTGGACCTAATCGGATATTACAGTAAATTTTGATTGAAACAGACATCTAAGGACCTTCTCAAAGACTTGCTGCATTGATTTGAAAAATGCACAAACAATTAAATTGTCCGTACACGAGCAATATGAGTAAATGCACTCATTCGGACAGGAGGTGTTTGCGTATTAAATATCCGCCCATTCAAACAGAAGCTCTCCCAAGCATTGGGTACTACTAATTTTTATACGTACGTTTACGGTATACCGTTGTCTGTCCGTCCGTCGTCGACATGTCAGACAGTAACTCAAAACGCTTCAACCAATGTGCATGAAAATGTGGTGAATTGTTCATATTTATTGGCGTGCGCTCCCTTTCGTCTTTTATAAATTGTAAATTTTACACTTTTAAGTTATTGGATTTTATTCATAACAAAAAAGGGGGATTTTCTAGTTAATCAATTAAGATAACCATACTTTAGCTTTTCACCTATTTCTGATATGACATTGCGAAGTTATTGAACTTGAAATCATAGATCAAGAATAAAAATGGAGTTCTCCCTACAAGCTCTAATATCTTCTACTATTTTTTAGGCAAACGTACACCAAAATCTGTGGATAAAGTTTACGATTAAGAATAGAGGTTAAAATCTATTGATTTCGTCGATTTAAAAGGAAATCACACTTCTCAAAAGTGCATGTATCATATGCATCTGCAAATATTATGAACATATTGTTAATAAAATAATCCGTGGTGTAGTGGTTAGTGCATCGGACTACTAACACAAAGTTTCCTGGTTCGATTCCCGTCTGGGATGAAAATTTCAGGGACTTAATTTTCGGCTCTCCCTTAACACCATTTGCGAGTATGGTCTTGTTGAAACGATGATAGTCCGTCGGAAGGGGACGAAAAATGGCTGACCCGTGTTAAGAGAGAGACATATCTCTTGCACGTTAAAGACACCCTTCACTGGTGGTAAGCGGATGGTCGTAACTAAAGGTTACGACCATCCGGAGATGCATGGGAGACAACTCTAGGATTAAGATTTTCTTCTCCGATTTTCGTGCAGTAAAAGGTTCATTTGAGCCAAACCGCTTGTCTCACATACACTTATCGTGAGTGCGTTGATATTTAAACCAAATTTGATAGACAAAATCATTCCAATTTTCGTAAAATGACCATTCAAAAGTTCGAGCATGATGGTCGTAACTTTAAATGTGTGATGGTCGTAAATCCAACTACATGTATAATATTTTGGATGATGGTCGTAACTTTGAAAGATGACCGTAACTCGAGTATTTAGACAAATTTTATTAATGTATTTTAAAAGTAAAAGTAATAAACTCAGATGCCATATATGATTTGTTACAAACAATAGTATTTGTAACTATGATAATGGTATGCAGAAATTGAGCTAGAAAATGATTAAATACACACAGTTCTTATGTATTCCAAACGCTCATCATTAAGGAGTAACAGTGAAAACTTATCAACTCGCATTAAGCCAAAAAGTATGTTAGGGTTGAGTATTAATATTTTTTTTACTGTATGTTAAGGCATAAAACTATTAAATGCACGTGTATTCCCTCATAATTTTTTTTTATTTTCGACTTTTTTTTATCTTCAATCATGTCGGCAGGTGAAATTATTAAACAATCCTTTTTAACTTTTAATCAGCTATTGCAGTTCTTATAAACTATAGGCCTTCAAATATTCGGCTTTTGGTGGTTCATGCGGAAATTAAATCCACAAATACACTTTGGATTCCTGGGTTGAGATCAATATCGTAGCTGCTACGTAGATTTTGACTATTGAACGTGTAGCTATAGACTAGTTGCTACAAAGATATTGATAGCAGCTACGTAGCCGCTACGATATTGAACTCAACTCAGGATTTTTTAACGTGCTATCTTTATTTTTTTATCGATTACATAACAATTATATATTGCGGTATATCATTGATATTAGTTCTAAGTATTGGTACGGAATGAAAACTGAATCCATTGTGTCGCAATGAAAATTGTATTAACCTCGAAAGTAGGAATATTGTTGATATATATTTTACACTGCTACACGCGCTGAGTTTAAGAGTAAAATAAAATACTAGTTTGTAGCCAGACTTAAGCTTGTAACCAGGATAATATGTCAGAGACTTAGGTAGAACTAAAGGTACTGGGGCAACTATCACATACTAACCCCACGGTATGCAGGTTGAACATTATGTGTATGTTAGTTTAAACAATATTTATTCAGATAAATCAACATTAAACATATTATACAATGAAATAATATTAAGGATTCAGAAACAAGCAATTTGCTTTTACAAATCTGTCTCCCTCTACAGACATAATACACTTATTGAACAATACATAAATATAAATACTGGCATGCTCTGTAATAAATATATGAATATGAAAAAGGTGAAAAAGGAAGAAAAAAAAATCATGAGAAAAAATAAAATAAAAAAAATAATAAATAAACGAGAATAATTGTAATTTATACAGTGTGAAATGCTTGGGTTCCTATCGAGTGATGAGGCATTAACATCAAGGGTTAAAACGTTTACTTTTGATAATATATTTTTGCACCAAACTGAATAAAATACTATTTTGCTCATCTGAGAGTACCGTTGATCCAAAAAGCAAAGTTTTTGTATTTACTTGGACAGAAAGAACTGAAATAGAATCTAATAGTTCATGTCTTAAATTAATGTATATAGGACAAGATAACAGAAAGTCAATCTAATTAAAAACCGATCTCTCATGCTCCCGTTTTCTGATATGTCGCGTGGGACGCGACATATCAGAAAACGGGAGCATGAGAGATCGGTTTTTAATTAGATTGACAGAAAGTGAGTATTTGTTTCTACATCACCACAACGACAATTTGGAGAGTCTACTAAATTACGAACGAAAAGGTGAGAATTCAAAGAACTTGAATCCATTCTTAAGCGAGCATGAAGCATTTGACCAAAACGATGTCCTATATAATAATACGTTGGGACCTTACTATTTTGGGTACTAATTTGTTTTTTGAATAATGATAGAGATTCACATTTTCTTATGTTTAAGTTAAGAGTGTTCCATAGTTTTGTTGTTGCAGGGATGAAATATTCAGAATATAAACGGGTCCGTGTGTTGACTTGGGTAATATTATTTCTTTGTCTTGTATTATGATCATGTCTACTTCCTACTGAATCAGGCAATAAGTCTCTTAAATACTCTGGAGTTTTATTATTCAAAATTTTGTGATAATGAATTAGTCTATGATTGCGTCGTCTTTCAGATAATTTTTCCCATCGAGTTTCAATATATAAATTGTTTATACTGGTAAGTTTAGTACCCCCGTGACGATACGCGCTGCGTCAAGCTGAATATTTTCAAGTTTATCAATCAAATTCTGATTTTGGGAGTCCCAAACGACATCGGCATATTCGAGAATTGGGCGAACAAATGATATGTAAACTTTTTCAAGTGAAAATCTATCAAGAACATTTTTCATTTTTCTCATTATATTTATTCTTTTGTAAGATTTAGAAACTATATATTCAATATGGTCGTTCCAGGATCCGTTGTTAGAAAAAAAGACACCTAGATGTTTGTGTTTGCTAACTGTTTGTAGCTCTTGGGTATTCATATTTAATGGAGGATGAAAGGGTCTATTTACTTTTTTTGAAATTATCATACTTTCAGTTTTTTGGGCATTAAAATTCACAAGCCATTTTTTTGACCAATTATAAATCTTATCTAGATCGTCATTTAAAATTGTAGCTGTTTCTGTTGGATTGTCAACCATAATATATAATGAAGTGTCATCTGCGAATAGCTTAATTTGAGCTTGAATGTCTTCTACAATATCATTTATAAATATCAAAAAAAGGAGAGGGCCTAGAATGGACCCTTGTGGGACGCCTGCATTTACAGGTAACCATTCGGAACATGAACCGTTAATAACCACCCGCTGGACTCTGTTTGCAAGATAATTTTCAACCCACCTTAGTAAAGAACCTGATATACCCGCTTGTTGAAGTTTAAATAGCAGTCCCTTATGCCAGACTCGATCGAACGCTTTACTTATATCACAGAATACTACCCTTATTTCTTTACCGCTATCCCAAAATCCAAAATCATTTGAAATGTTAATTAATTGATTAACCGCTGAATCCCCCCGTGTAAAGCCTGATTGATTTTTCGTTAAAATATTATTACGCATAAGGTGATTGTAAACATGTTTATATACACATCGTTCCATACACTTTGAAATTACACTCAACAAGGAAATAGGTCTATAGTTTTTAACGTCATTCGGTTTACTATTTTTATAAACTGGGGTAACATTTGCTCTTTTCCATTGATCTGGAAAAGTAGACGTACTTAACGATAGGTTAAATAGCTTACATAGTGGATACTTCAAAACAGAAGATGCTTCTTTAACAATTTGGGACTTATTAGGTCTGGGCCAGAAGCTTTTGTGGGATTAACAATTTTCAATATATCTTCAACTTCAGTAACAGTAAGTTCTATATAACCAATGTCATCACTAATAGTTTTAAGTTCTTCAGGTAACATAGCACTTGAATCATCAATATTTGACTGGGAAGAAAAAAATCGATTAAATTCATTTGCCTTTTCGATTTCATCAAATATTAAGTTGTTATTAACCATTAATGTGTATGTTATATGTTTATATTGTATGAATGGCTACACATGGACTTCGTAATGGACATAACTTTCCACCTAATTATCAGCTTGATTTCACCCAATAACAATATGACTTCTAAAAATCCAGGCTAAAAATAAAGCGTATGTTCTTTAACTCAGGTACGGACCTGCGAATTCGCGGGAATAGTCTAGTCTAGATAACGACCTTCATAACCTATCAATATTAACTTTTAGATTATTTTGATTCCTTACTAATGCTCTTTCGACTTAATGTATCAATCTTAAATTGTAGATTTAAAATAAATCAGCTAGTAGGTACATCCTCAAAAAGTATTTACAATGTTTATCTTTTCAAAAGATGCAAAATCTAAAGAAGAAAAAAACATGTATTTCATGTGATGTCCAATTTATTAAAAATGCCTTTCCTTAAAATCATTTATTTTGTGATTAAAAATGATTTGATACATTTCGTGCTTTTTATTTTCAGCTAAGAATTATCATAACCAAGGCTGTGTTTCTTGTTTTAAAATGAATTCTCCACTTTTGAGAAATTTACATTGTTAATGAATTTAATCGCTTACATTAATTCATCTATTTGCCTCTGGTTAGTTTTATACATTATATTTTCAGTATACATGTATATGACTGTCATTTCATTTTGTATTGTTTCGTTCGGTTCGTTCCAATTTTCTTCCGTTTCGCACTTTACAGGTACCCCTCTCTTCACCCCTTTTAGTTTTTATCATTGGTGAAAACAACGAACTTCACAATTATATAATATAATATATTCATATAATAAAAGACACGTTAAAAACTCTTGACTTGCCTTGTTCGGTCCAAAACATTTACCAATTTGAAACTTTAATCAAAATTCCCCCAAACTAATATCTGAAAACTTTTTTAAAATTTTGAATTGATAAAAGAGGGACGAAAGATACCAAAGGGACAGTCAAACTCATAAATCTAAAACAAACTGACAACGCCATGGCTAGAAATGAAAAAGACAAACAGAAAAACAATAGTACACATGACACAACATAGAAAACTAAAGAATAAACAACACGAACCCCACCAAATACTAGGGGTGATCTCAGGTGCTCCGGAAGATAAGTGTTACACGAATTGAAATTTGCTTTATTTTACGTTGTATGTAAAAATTTTAAAAATTCTTCAGAAATACGTCATATAATATATGCATACAATAAAAGACACATTTAAAACTCTTGACTTGCCTTATTCGGTCTTATTTAAAACAGAGTTACGACCATCACAAATTTTCGTTACGACCATCCTCAACATTTTTGTTTTTTTTAGTTACGACCATCATGCTCGAAGTTTTGAATGACTATTTTACAAAAATTGGAATGTTTTAATGCATCAAATTTGATTTCAATATCACCGAACCACCGAATAGTATGTATGAGACAAGCGGTTTGACTCAAATGGACATTTTACCGCACGAAAATCGAAAAAGAAAAGTTTATCCCTAGAGTTGTCTCCCATCTCCGGATGGTCGTAACTTTTAGTTATCATCCGCTTACCACCAGTGACCCTTGTAGATTTCGAAAAAGAGCAGGCTATAATGCCGCTACAGGGCAGCACTCGCACCCGCAAAGTGGAAAGGGATTAATAAAAGTTGAAAAACTTGATTCCCAATCCACTATAAATAAATATGTTTAAACTAAACTAAATAAAAAAAAAGGTAATGTCAATGATTAAAGAAAGTTTACATCTATGATACCATTATTAAGGGAAGACAAAACAAAAAAGGAATATTGAAAAGAAATTTTTGACAACTTTTAAAAATAAGTCAAAATATAGATTATGTACGCATGCATAATGATCGTTGTATATTCATTCTAACTGTTACCTGAACTGCGTTCTTTTCTTAATCATTAACCATTTCATTACTTTTACATTGTCCATTGTTAACTCTTTATATGCATTTTTTTTTAAGTTGTATCTGTCATACAAAATTAAAAGTCTTCATGGTAAGTTGGACTAGTTTTAAAATGTTTATCATTTTTTTTAATGTTAAAAAAATTGTATTTCATGTCTTCAGAACTTGTAATATCAAAATTAACAAAGAGCTTTATATTTTAAAAGAGGATATTAAGGTAAGTAAAGCAATATAATTACTACTTTTTTTTAAATAATAAATTATGAACCCCGGCTGGTAAATATACTAATTGGTATCTACTTAGGAGTATTTAACGGCATTGACAACCCGGCCCTAATACAATCACATTATCAGGAAAAAAATATGTGACAGTGATCATTAAAATTATGTTATACTATTTTCATTTCTAATTTTTAATAAATTGCGTGCTTTTTTCCTTATTGGTAGGATTGTTCTTTTTGCATGGTAATTTTTTCTAATGTTTGCATTCTGTTTGAAAATTAAGGTTTTTCTCCTTGATGTTCAAAATGTTAGAATATGAAACAATACTATCCAGGGTTATTATTTATATTGAAGGACCTTCACGTTTTCTGCGTGCATCTCTTAAACGTGCGATCAGACGTTGGGATGTTAAATTCGATACTTCATGTAGAGATAGCGTCATGATCTTTGCATATTATAGAACTCGTTCTTACTGGCATACATAACATATTCTCCGCTCGACAAAACAATGGAACAACAACAAATCAGATACAGCCTCCCAATCAAAAGCAAAACCTTTCACACTATATATGTAGAAAAGTCTGAATATAAACAAATGATACCACAAATCAGCTAAAATAAATCTCTGTGTGCACTATTTGATTTCGTATTTAGCTGATAGCTTTTAGCTGTTTGTTGGTAAAAGCAATTGCGCATGATGAGTGTAAAAATATAAATAAATTATAAACATGAAAATCAGCTTTTATATCATTTCATAGATTAAATTTCAGATTTGAAGAACATGGCTGGAAAACAAATAATTAGGAATGTCATAAAACGACACAAATGCCAACCATGCGCAGACCAGAAGAAAAAGATAGTGGCGACAGCTTGGTGTACAGAATGTCAGGTGGGTTTGTGTAGTAACTGCCACAAACACCACGATTCACTGAAACTAACGCGGTATCACCACGTCATCAGCATGAGAGCATTTCAAGCAAAGATAACTACTGGACAATTAACACAAAAGATGGAGAAAATGCAAATTAAGGAACATCAGCAGAAACAGGTACTTTTGTTTATATCAAATCGGCAGGATTTTATTATTCAAGCTCTAAATGCTTGCCTACTATAAATAACGACAAGCCAAATTATATTAAGTATAAATCAGATAGAAATTTCCTAAATTGTTGCTAACTCCTTTAGACTTTTAAAATTGTGCTCTCCCACTTTGCTATGCATATCAAATATTTTTATCATTTACCTTTTTCTTTATTAAATTGTGTGTACAATATTTGATATTTGTGCAATCATATCATAGAAATGTTTGGGTTTATTATTAATACCTTAGCTGTATTTGGAAAAAAAAAACTTTCGAAGTTTTGGCTCATCAATGCTCTCGAACTTCATACTTTATTTGGCCTGTTTTAACTTTTTAAGTCGAGCGTCATTAATGAGTCTTTTTAAACGAAACGTGCGTTTGGCGCACTTAACCATCTTTGTGAATATTTTAAAATCTACTATTTACTAATCTGATGATATTATTATTTAAACTTGAAAAGTTTAATGAAAACCAACCGACCAAAAAAAAAAAACCAAAAAACAAAAAAAAACAAACAACATATAAACAAACAACAAACATACCCTCATAATGTCTTACCATATAAATATATAAAATTGCATACTATTTTTAACAAAGCATTATTTTTTTTATAATAGAAGATTAAAAAGAATAACACTCAACAAGAAGATCCAACAACAGAAGAAACTCCTACTGAATCAGATCCGATTGATTTTATTTCTAATGATATCGATATGAAAGCCAAGATGGATTCGGTAAAATTTAAGTATTTTCGCACAATTGAAATTCTCAAGGGTGACAAAACATCTGTCATCAAAGATTTAAAAGTTCTAAGCAATGAACACGTTGTCATGATAGATGGCAACAATAACCGAATACTGAGTTCTGAAATCGAGGGTATAAAACAAAACGAATTTCGACTTCCAGGCAAACCATATTGTCTGGCAATAGCTCCCGATGACACAGCAGCAATCTCTCTATATGATAATGGAAAAGTGATAATGGTTGATATTTTCAAACGACAGATCTTTCGAGAGATTGTCATCACTTGTTTTGGTTTAGTGTTTACTCCGGAGCACCTTATTCTTAATTGCAGGAAAACTGGAATAAAGGCTATGGATATGAATGGCGACGTGTATGCAGTTATACCAGAAGTACGAGGTGATGGTTATCTTTTCATTGGTCACGACGGTCATGTATACTGTAATTCATGTGGATCCAATCAGATTATAAGTTGTAACATACGCCGACGTTTAGTAAAAACGTTTACGACATTAAGTATCGAACACCCATTAGGAACAACAGTGGATGACGAAGGATTTGTTTATGAAGTTGGCGTTCAGTCTCCTAGCTCCAGTATTATAAGTCACGAAGGCAGCAAAGCTTCAGAGAGTATCCATATGATCAGTCCGACTGGAAAACATCACCGATTGGTGCTCACAAAACAAGATGGTGTCAATAATCCGTATGCAGTTTTTTACGATAACGAGAGAAAAAACTTACTCGTTGCCAACACTTTTGGAGAATCAGTGGTGATATACAGAAAAGAAGATGTGTTTCAGAAATGAAGTAGTGATATCCATAGATTTTGTTCAGATGACGCTTTTGTTTCTTGTTATTTGCAAGTATAAATTTTATTCTGAAAGTCTACATTTATACTTATATTTTCTTACCGTTATCACACGACATGCCAGTGTTTAATATTTCTTATTTAAAGATGACAACAATTAATTGAACGATATATCAATATATATTTCAAATTCACATGCTCGAACAATATTTCTATTCAATTTAAAATAGAAAATGACAATACAATCTTTAAAACTATTTATTAATAAAAGCAAAAAAGAAGCAGAAAGATTAAAAGATACGTTTTGTGTACCATTTGACAACACCACATTGCCAGATATGCATAGACTGACAAGTAGGACTTAAATCGGATGGATATAGAGTAGTTATCATGTCAGGGGACAACACTTGTCAGTCTTCAGGGATGTTGCATGCACACTAGGTTAAACTAAGCCATTCATAGTCATCTGTAACTGCCATCGCAGCTAATTTTACCGTAAACATCTTTATAAATTCTATCGCTTTGAATATCAGAAGCCAACGGACAAGGTTTACTGCGAAATATAAAGTGAACCTAGTTTATGGTTTCCGTTTTTTTACGTTTTTTTTTAATGCTGTTGAACGTAACTTGATTTGAAGCAGATTTTAGTAGTGTAATATCTTTTTAAAATACAAGGTTGTTTTATTAAAAAAAATACCATTTAAAATTTCAAAATTGCGGGTTTTGAATTTCAATGAATGCATGATTTATATTTCTGAAAATCTAATTAAAGAATTTGTTGTTGTTTATCTTGAACATCGAGGTGATAGAAAAAGAGGAATCATATGAGGAAAATAAATACAAGGTAACAGTAGCCTACATATTTTCAGTCTTCGTAAATCAATTTTGAACACAGCAAAATGTTTTTGTCACCAATTTAAAGTGCCTAACCTAAAGGGGGTGGTACTATTTAATGATTTTTCTTGTTACTGACAACTCTTTGATACAGATTGAAGTTTTTGTTAATGTTTTCCAAATTTTGCTTCAATTCAGGAGCACAGCTCAATATGTGTAATTCAAGGTTCTAACAATATCGTAGTTGGTAGCCAAATTGCAAACGCCCGAACATAGCCGAAAATCGCTTTTTAGTTAGTGTTTGCATGAAGGCCTTTGATAATCATAATCTCTATTACAAATTCAATTTCTCATGGATTTAACACCAGTGCGATTCTTCTTATTGTTTTTCAATGTTTGCTTCAATTCAATAGCACAGCTCAATATGTAAAATTGAAGGTTCAAACAATATCAAAGCTAAATATGAAAATTGTAAACGCCAGCGCATTTTTAGTTGGAAAGGATTCCATGGATAGCCTTTTTGGTACCAACTTATTTCTTATGTTACGGAATAGGACACAGTTGGATATGTTTACAAATCATACGCATAAACAGGTGTCTTAAAGAGAGGGACAACAGATACCAGATGGACAGTGGACAGTTAAACTCATAGATCGAAAAAAAACTGACAACGCCATGGCTAAAAATGAAAAAGACAAACAGACAAATAATAGTACACATGACACAACATAGCGCACGAAAATATTCCTTTCGTAAGTTGAGGCTTATACTAGTAATCACTGTTTACCTCAATCAATTCACAAGGTTTAAATGTGCAAATATGGGTTGTTCTTTCTGTTTCAGGATGGTTGCTAAAAGAACCTTTTTTTATTAATTATTTCTTTAAAATGGGAACATACGTGCGAGTAATATAGCAAATGAAATATGCAAGCACGGTACGACAGGAGAGAATGAACGTGAGACTACGAAATGGGAAGTTGACAATAGGAAAACTGAAATCTCATGTTTGTCACAGATCAAAGCTTGAGTAAATTTTAAGTAAAATATTAAGAAAAGAAGCACGGTTCACATCAGCAAATAAGATGTAAATACTCCGAGCTAAAATGTAGTTATATCGTTAGGGATACACAATTAGTAACCATCTTAAGACAATTGTTTGTTAAACTATCGGTACTCCATACTGTACAAATGCATTCTTGTTAAAAAAAAGTCCAGCATTTTGAAAACAGATATCGTCATGGGGGTATCTGTTGTTGTTATCAGTCTACAGGTTCATAAAGTAAGATTGCGCATGACCTTACACACATAATCTGTATTTACCATTCATATTTTGGTAGAACTAAACTAACTGTTTAATAAGATGACACAGTCGATATTCAATATTATAGTGTGTGTATAAATTTCTAAATATTTGCAAATTGTTACGGTAGTGATTGAAGCAGAACTTTTCAATTTTTAAGGGTCCACATATGATTGACACAGCTGGGGACCGCATTATTTCGTTCAAAATAAGCTGCTTGTTTTGGTTAATAATTCCAAGATAAGGAATAAACTAATCACAGATACAAGGCTTGTAACTTTTTTCAATAAACGCTCGTTTTGCCCACAAAAGAATCACCAGTGACGCTGAGAAAGACGGAATTTTTATGGTGATGATGTAGAAAAAGGTGAATAGGGACAGTAGAAGACTTATAATAACAGATATCAAAAATAAAAACGAAGAAAGGTGCAAACAACAATTTCAAACAAATATACAACAACAAAAACCACACTAAAACACTCAGGTGCACCATTAGGTTAAATTAAGTAACATATAGTTTACCAATGTTTAAATCTCATAAACTGATTTAGACATTTTAAGTCTACATTTGAAATTCATCTATACAGGTTATGAAAATAAGTACCCCATTACCGATTCCTGGAGTAAGTGGATTAGAAAAGCATACACTGCTTTAATGTTTTTTGAAAGAAAACGCTTGTTTAAATTTTAGTCATGTAAATTCTTTCAGACATGTTGCAAGTAAAAAAAGTAGATTCAGACCTACCTCTATTAGCTAAAACAAGTGTATGCAATATCATATTTTAATGAGTTTTATTGAAAAAATAACAAAAACAATGTCATATTATATATCATATATTCAAAATGTTGAGTATTATACTGCACCTGTAAAAGAGGAAATTTAAGTTATCTCCCTTTCTTCATAAAAGAAAGAATTCATAAATAACGTACATTAACAAACACGTACCTAGATCTCGATATACATTTTTATCATAAATCAAATTAAACACATTTCTAGCAATTGATGCCCTTCTTTTTTTTTTTGCTTATTAATATATAATGTACAAGACATGTCCTATACAATGATGTAGAATAATATGTTAAATATTAAAAAAAAAATTATGATTGATGCCCAGTGTCCAGTTTATATGTTCTTGTTCATGATACATGTCTTCACAAACGAGCAAACTTGTAATCATTGAAGCGACTCATCCTCCTTACAGCCACAGTACCATCTGTACCATGGATCATCTTCATGGAGGACAGATGATGACTGTTTTCTTTTTTGGAACGTTTGGCAACTATATTAATTCGTATACAAGTTATACGCATCTGTATGCTGTCCGGTACATCGTTTTAGTCACCAACTCGTATCTCAATCTACAAGGATAAAAATTTTATGAATACATTTAACTAGTATGAATAGATGAACTGTGTTCGGGAAAGAACTTCTCATTTCACAGATATACATTATTTCTAAAAAAAAAAAAGAGGGACGAAAGATACCAGAGGGACAGTCAAACTCATAGATCGAATATAAACTGACAACGCCATGGCTAAAAAAGAAGGGTAAGCAGATCCTGCTTCACATGTGACACCCGTCAAGTTAGTCGACAACCTCTGCTCTTGCTAGATATTAACTTTTCTTTCTATCATTGTGTGTTATTTTAATTTGACAGGTAAGTATGTTGCGAATGTAAAAAAATCAAGCGCTGTGCCATAAAGGTAGCAACTAAATACAAGTTGACACCATTTGCGAGTATGGTCTTGAGGAAACGATGATAATCCATCCATCGCAAGGGGACGATAAACGACTGACCCGTATTAAGAGAGAGCCATATCTCTTGCTAGTTAAAGACACCGTTCTCCATTTAAAAAAAGACCAGGCTACAAGGCAGTACTCGCACCCGCTAAGTGGAAAGGGATTTATATAAGTTGCAAAACCTGTTTCCCAGTCCATTATAAATAAATATGTTTAAACTAAATACAAGTATTTAGTATACATACAGAGTCATGTTTTCACTGTTTTTGACGCCGTTTTGCTAAATCCATAGAACATGTATTGATTGATAGGAATTATTTATTGGTGGTTATAATGTCTTGAACTAGTTTTCAGTAACCATTAATCATATGAGATTTGTGTATTCAGCCTTTTTGTCAGTTGTTTTTGTGTTATCTGTCGGTCTGATGAGTCCTTTCGACTGATTTTTGTTATTATGTTCTGCTTGTACCCAATGTCCTAGTTAAAAGGAAGATCAGACAAGTTTAACAACGACACATTCTTTAGATTTAATTAAGGCGAAAGAAGTTTACATATTTTCAGATTAATTAGAGAGACAAATCAAGGTTACAATAAAAAAAAATAGGGAATTTCATGAATGCATAATGAAGCGATACCGTGTGTGTCAACAGGGTAAGCTTATCCTGCTATGCATGCATCTCCTGCCATGCAAATTCATATAGTCACAATTTCACAATCAGTAACAAAGGCACAATCGGTTTAATAACAGATCAGGCGACTCCAATGGAATCTCAAAATCTAAAACATGTCGCCAATAATTGAAACATTGGTCAACCAAAACAAGCTACCAAAATAATTTAGGTAAAGGAAATGAACGATGCAAATAGTTATCAAAGGTACCAGGCATATAATTTAATACGCCAGACGCGCGTTTCGTCTACATAAGACTCATCAGTGGCGCTCAGATCAAAATAGTTATAAAGCCCAACAAGTAAAAAGCTGAAGAGCATTAAGGACCCAAAATTCCAAAAAAAGATTGTACCAAATACGGCTAAGGTAATCTACTCCTGGATAAGAAAATTCTTAGTTTTTCTAAAAATTCAAAGTAAGAAAAAACATAATTAAAATAGATTGAATAAAAAGTTAATACGCAGTACCCTCATCTTCTGGCGCAGAATATGAATTCACTAAAAACTGTCTTGATAACAATTTCAAATAAACCCAGGATTTGAATTTATATTTGCGCCAGCCGCGCTTTTCGTCTACAAAAGACTCATCAATGACTCTTGAATAAAAAAAGATCTAGAAATAGACCTGTTTATGTGTATATTCACTCTCTACCGTTGACAAACTAGTGAATTACCTGGTTTTTACACAAGTTTTCCATCTCCATGTTCCACACTCCGTTGTATATTCTTCACGGACAAGTGTTTTATACGTCTGTTGATATGGCATATTATGTTTCTCATATTTGCAATTTCTAAAAGAAAAATAAAGAAGACTTGTTTTTAATATTTTAAAGAAACAGCAGGAGGAATATTGTTCATTTTTATGATTTGCAAAATGGAGTTAAAAAAACGATTGGAATTTTGTGTAATCATTTAGGAAGAAAAGGGAGTGTAATTTCAAGTGCAATGGTAATTTCAAGGATTGCAATGTTAATGTATGCATCTACAAAAAAACATACATAAGAAATTCTGTAAATACTTTGTCTAATCTTAAGAATTCACACACCTGACTATCAATACATGCATGTTCCAGAAAGAAGAAAAAAATGCATGTAATAAAAAGTCATCAAAGATACCAGGTATAATTTATATGACAGAATGACGTTTAATGCTTATGATTATAATGTTGTTTTTTTTTTGTTTTTTTTTTAAATTAAACTAAATACATTTAAGATTCGTATTTAGGAAACTGAACAATTTGAGATATTTAGCACCTCATTTTTTTCTGAATAATAAAGAAATAAACTTTGAGCAGTTATGTAATGCAGGCGTATCAATAAGTAACTAAATCTTATAATCCCAAAGCATATACTGTTGGAATATTGGTATTCACTTTATAATAAGATAAAACCCTATTTTATTTAAGTCTTACCTCTTCATTTCATAAAACACACTATGATGGACAAATACAAAACGATTTTTTTACATCGAATTTTATATAATTGAGCTTAATTTGTATAAACAAATGAAGTTTTTATTATTCGTTAGCTCAAAACGACCAACTTCATGCCAAAACTAAAAAAAGAAATAAGATGTTTCAACTGAATCGTGATGGGAAATTTATAACTTGTTGTTTTTATTTTTTATGCCCAACCTATGATAGTAGAGGGGCATTATGTTCTCTGGTCTGTGCCTCCGTCCGTCCGTTCGCTTCAGGTTAAAGTTTTTGGTCAAGGTAGTTTTTGATGAAGTTGAAGGCCAATCAACTTGAAACATAGTACACATGTTTCCCATGATATGATATTTCAAATTTTAATGCCGAATTATAGTTTTGACCCCAATTTTATGGTCCACTGAACATAGAAAATGATAGTGCGAAGTTCAGGTTAAAGTTTTTGGTCAGGGTAGTTTTTGATGAAGTTAAAGTTACATCAACTTGAAACTTAGTACACATGTTCCCTATGATATGATCTTTCTAATTTTAATTCCAAGGTAAAGTTTTGACCCCAATTTCACGGTCCACTGAACATAGAAAATGATAGTGCAAGTGGGGCATCCGTGTACTATGGACACATTCTTGTTTCATTATAGGACAGCAATACAAGAACATATTAAACCATGTATAACCAGCGGTAACACAGATAGGCTTTAAGTATCTTTTTTCAAATAGAACAGATATCAATGTAGTGAACATGCAATTCTTGGTGCATGTATTTCAGGTCAACGGTCAATAGTCTACGGCGCGCAGACTTGTTTAAATGTAAAGCAAATTAATAAGAACATTGAAGGAATTTATGGACAGGATATTAATGAACGATAATTAATACATAATTGGACATCACCAGGCGCGGATCCAGAGGGGGGTTCCGGGGGTTGGAACCCCCCTTTTTTTTGGCCGATCAATGCATTTGAATGGGAGCATATAGCTGGAACCCCCCCCCCCCCCCTTTACTCTGGGTTGGAAACCCCCTTTTTAAAATGGCAGGATCCGCCCCTGCATCACTATATGGCCTTCAACATAATCAATACTTTAGCCCACGACTTCTGCAGAAACTAAAGTTTACCTAATTTCACATCTGCTTCCTCTATAACCCTTCGGACACCGACATTTGTCCTTTCTGCATTTGCCTCCATTCATGCAAGGTTGTTCACAACGACCTACAATTATAAAACCAAGATTTAATACTATGTTATAGTTTTATTACATGATATATCTAATGATAAGAGATAAAAAATACATAAAACATATTGCATTTAAAAAAAAAACAAATAATACAAATTCACGAAGAAATTAATATATTCCCATAAATCTTTTTATTCCTTATTTTAACCGACAGGAAAAGTGATTATTGGTCTTCGAAATATCTACCCATAATACCGTCCAATTTGGAAAAGAGAAAATGGAATTATTGTCAGAATAAGAGCAATTTCAGCAACAAATTGTTCAATACTTGTCTCTATGATGAGTTTATTCAGAATATTACCCCAAACTAAAGAAATATTTTGGCAGTTGTAGCTTAGCTCCATACACATGTAAAGTTAGTTTTTAAGTTTAATTCCACATAACATCACATTGCCTGTAGAATAATTTTTCATTAAAACAATGTTGTACTAAAAACTAACAGAGCATCTTTCAGTGTCGTCAAGTTCTTATGTTTATCTGTGTTGAGCGTCTGGCGTAATAAATAAGAAGCATATCATCTCTGTTGGGTGTCAATTTTACATCACATTTCTTTTTTGTCACAAAAAAAGTAAAATTTACGGTTTCAAAATGTATCATATCAAGAACACTTAAGTTTGTATGAATCAACAAAAATAAATTACCACGTAGTTCAATAAGAACGCTTTAAGAAGGAAATGAGACACACTTTATCTGATTGGTGGACATTCTACTTACCAATATGACACCATTTTCCTGAATATCCTTGTTGACATTTGCATTTATTAGGACCAATGCAGGATCCTCCATTTTTACAGGTCCTCTTGCATTTGACTGTAAGCAAGTATTTAGAGTTATAAGGAGTGATTACTAAATATCTAAATAGAATGATCATATCAAAGGAACATTTGAAAGTAAAGTTGTTTAAAATTTTGTTTTTAATTATCTTATACTTGCATGACACGGGTTATGTTCTTCTCATAAATTTTATGATAGTATTACACTAAACCCCTAATGGGAGGGATTGTGCCTGATATTCATATGATGAATACATAATCTTTCAATCAGTTTAATTGAGGTCTGGCGCTAGTATGTTGTTATTTATGTATTATTGTCATTTTGTTTATTTTCTTGCGTTACATCTACTGACATCGGACTCGGACTTCTCTTGAACTGAATTTTAATGTGCGTATTGTTATGCGTTTACTTTTCTATATTGGCTAGAGGTATAGGGGAGGGTTGAGATCTCATAAACATGTTTAACCCCGCCGCAATTTTGCGCCTGTCCCAAGTCAGGAGCCTCTGGCCTTTGTTAATCTTGTATGATTTTTAATTTTAGTTTCTTGTGTATAATTCGGAGTTTAGTATGACGTCCAGTATCACTGTACTAGTATATATATTTTTAAGGGGTCATCTGAAGAACGCCTCCGAGTGCAGGAATTTCTCGTTACATTGAAGACCCATTGTTGACCATCGGCTGTTGTCTGCTCTATGATCGGGTTGTTGTCGCTTTGATATATTCCCGATTTCCTTTCTCAATTTTATTTACTGTAAATTCGATCTTGACATGTGTTGCATGTGCATTTGTAAAATGGATATGTGAACAGATATGATATCATACATAACTTACTGAATTAAATGAACGAAGATGTAATTTAACATACATTATTTTCATATTGAAGTCAGAATATTTAAGTACTATGCTGATTTGAACTGTCATTTAGAACTTCCAAAGCCAAAATATTGGAGAGGAGAAGATTATTAGAATGTCTGGAAATCGATTTAATCAAGATAAAGCCAGCTGTAAGTATCATCAAAACCTGTTACGTTCATCTCTGCCTCAAGGAGTTCGAATCATCATTTTTTTCAGTAAATGTAACACATTAACATCATAAATGTAAATCAGACGAGAATGTGTGCGATTCATCATGACAAGTCATTGCCGTTCCGAAGCACTGACTTGTGAGAAGCAGATTTAAATACAAATAAAATGTTAAGAAATCATTTTCTACATAATGAAAAATCTGTACCAAGTCAGGAATATGACAGTTGTTACCCATTCGTTCGATATATTTTAGCTTTAGATTTTTCCATTTGATAAGGGACTTTCCTTTTTGAATTTTCCTCGGGGAATTTTTGTGATTAAACTTTTTAGTTGGTTATTCTGTCAAACCAACACTTTCAACACTTTCGTCCTTCCTAATTTTAGGATTTTAGTGCTCCCTATGAAGACAAAAATCAATATTTATAAACAAAACTTATATCTTTCTTTTGGTAGCTTTCTCTCATTTTTATACAGTAAAGTGCATAAGTACAAAATAAATTGGGAGCATGATGTGCTGTGTCAAGTTATACGTTATTTGTTCATTAATTTTGAGACTCTTGTTGAATAAAATAATTCTGATAGAAAATTACTTACAATCTTCACATTTTTTACCAAAGTATCCTCGATTACATTTACATGTATCAGGCAAAATACAGGAACCATGCTTGCATTTTGGTCTGCATATAGCTGTAAATAATAGATAATATATATATTTTTCTAAATTCTCGACTTAAAATGGTAGCTTTTCCAAAATGAAAAAAAAACACTATATATATTTGCTATTCTTTTCTTGAACTTCAGAAACGCTAAAAACGTAATGGGACGATAATTTTGAAATTGAAAACAACAGATATATAAATACATGTACTTAAAAACCCAATGAGCAATATGATGCAAAGGGACTTCGAATTTTGTCTTTGTACAATTTGTAGTAAAGTGATAGTGATGTGCAATTGTTTTCCCATTTTGTAATAAGACAAAAAAAAATGTTTGATTAGGGAAAAGCAAAGTTTTGTTCAAATTCAAACTCTGAAGTTTTGAAACATAGCCGTACATCATAAAAAAATCATAAAAAAATCTTTGGAATATTTTTTTTTGGTTTATAGGATTTATGTTTGTAAGTCTTGATTAATTTAATCTATGTATATACTACGTCACTTTTCACCAGCATGTAGAAGTTTTCTGTAATTGCAATCTGTTTTAGTATACATACCTTTATGACATCTTCTTCCACGAAATCCCTGAGGACATGAACATTTATTCTTAGAAACACATTTCCCTCCATTTTGACATCCTTTTCTACATACAGCTATAAACACAAAATCGTCACTAAATGATCATTTGAAAACGTAAATGTAGCAAAAAATAACAACGAAAACTTTTTAATAATAATCTGATAAGACTCAACAGCATTTAACGTCAGTCATTTTGTCCATATGTGTCTATTTCGTTATAAGACTCAGGACATAGTTTCCTTTTGCTTGCTTTCATCTATCTCATATAATTTAAAATAAAGGATACCTAGAAAGCATAGACTGCTTCATATCTTTCGTCTACAAATTGACCAGGATGGTCGTTTGCTAACTAAAGATTACCACTATATTGACGATTTCAGTTTTCCAATTGTAAACTTTGCATTTCTGAGTAGAAACATTTCAGCCGCGGCTGCATATGGAGTATTATCCATTTTGATACCATATTCTTGGAAATTGGTATCATATTATGATTTCTTCCATAAAGAGTTGCTGTAAATAAGGAAGCGATTGATTTTCTTTCTCCTACTGGAGTTCATATGAGTGTTTTGTCTTTTTTTCTTTTGTCTGCTTTCCACCGGGTTTTGTGGGACTTGTACTTAACGTCGATAGACTCCCTTTATATTTAGTTAGCCGACAAAAATATTTTTCTCTGGAAGTCTGCCATCCGGTAATAAATTTCTTGTTGAAGATCGACGTACGGGATGTATAAATTCGCAAACACGTGTTTTCGGAATGGAGAGAATTAAATTCTATACCTTTTTTTAGGGATTGTGCCATGCTCTCAAAATAAAGATTTTGGAAATA
The DNA here is from genome assembly GCF_965363235.1 of Mytilus galloprovincialis. Classification (NCBI taxonomy): domain Eukaryota; kingdom Metazoa; phylum Mollusca; class Bivalvia; order Mytilida; family Mytilidae; genus Mytilus; species Mytilus galloprovincialis. The sequence continues at coordinate 35,786,844 of NC_134839.1, forward strand.
TTGTATACAGTTATTTTACAAATATAAATAATTTGACTTCTTTTCTACAGGTTGGTATGTTTAACTATCAATAGATATTTGAAAATAAGGGGGCGTGACTTCCTTGTGTTAAAATTACCATAGAAGACGAAATAAATTAAAAGCAAAAATGAGTATTTGCCATCAAAACTGTTTCACTTACGTTGAGAACAATCATTTCCAGTATATCCTCGTTTACATTTACACGTGTTGTGACGGATGCACTTTCCTCCATTATGGCATGTGATGTCACACGATGCTGTAATATATATGAAATAGACATTAAAGTAAAATTTTAGTATAAATATTTATTGCAAATGAATCAAGTGTAATTTAAAAGATATGTAGTGTAACAAAGCTAATGTGTGATTAATATATAACACCATGCTGACGATTACTTTTAAAAATCGCCGAAAAAGTATATATCCTTTACACATGTTACAGAATTATAAGTGACTTTTATAATTTTCAAAATGTATACACATCTAATGATCTTAATAAAACGTCAACGCTGTAAATAGGGTGATTGCATCATTTAACTGTCCTTGACTGAAGATGTCTGTTGTTCGTCGGCAAAAAGTTATTTGTTTGTGCGTTTGTCTGTGACGAGTGTTAGTTCTTCTGTATGTTTGTGATTTATTTCTGTCACGCAGTATTGTCTTTTTAGCGATTTATTTCTTTAACATTTTCATATAAGCATGAGGTTTGAATAGCCACAAAACCAGGTTCAACCAACCATTTTTGTCTTAAAATGTCATATAACAAGTCAGGAAAATGGTAGTTATTATCAAATAGTTCATTTCTATGGATGATAGTGTTTGTTTGTGTTCCACTTCAGTGTTTCTGTTGTTCCTTTGCTTTCTCTTATAGATGATGTGTTTCCCTCGGTTTTAGTTTGTAATCCGAATTTGTTTTCACTCAATCGATTTTTGACTTTTGAACACCGGTATACTACTGTTGCATTCATTTAACATAGTGCGAACACTTTTTGGTTAGAATGGACTATCAATGAAGATTTATATTTGTTTACTTGTAAATTGTCACGTTTTACTTACGAGTACAAAAAGGTTCGGAGAACCCGGAGGGACAACTGCATATTCCAGGTTTTTCGCATTGGCCACCATTTAAACATGGCGGATTACAAATTGCTACAAATATGATATGTTATATATTAGTTTTAATACATGAAAAAAAAATGCAGTTATTAAGGCCAATTGTTACTAAAAGGCAAAAGGAAAAAGATACCAAAGAGATTTTCAAACTAAACCTGGGTTGATCTCAGGTGCTCTATCTTAATCGGGAATAATAATTAAATGCAAAACAAGTGCATTTTTTTTACTATGGAATCAATGCTTTTATTGTTTAGTCTGTTATTTGTTTTAAGTTTGTAGGGGGATTTTTTCTCTCTCAGGATAATAGATTATTCTTTTCAACTATCTCATTCTTATGTATTAATGTTTAGAACAAATAAGGAACAAAGCAAATAAGAACTGTATGTCAAGTTGGTCGATCCAGTTGAAAGAGAGATGACGTAAGGATTTCTGAATGTAGAGGGTGTAACACTCATCATACGTGAGGCATGGGATTTAACCTGCACTAATTCAGAAATATGCCATTCGTTTGAAGAGTTTGAGCTTTTGATTTTGTCATTTGATTACGGATTTTCCGTTTTTGATCTCCCTAGGAGTTTGGTATTTTTGTTATTTTACCGTTTTTTCCAACAACAGAAAAATTTTACATAACTAACAGCCCTTGTTTTTATTGCCAGGCGAAATAAGGCAACATGGCAATTCCTCTTTCCCTACTCAGCCTTCCGGATATCCACAAATGAAAGGTCATTTAATTTTAAATTTTTCATAAAGATAAATTATCATAAAAACCACAAATACCAACCATTTTCACAGTATTGTCCATAGTATCCGGATGGACAGAAACAGACACCTGGTGACAGACACTTTCCTCCATTTCTACAAATCTTCTCACATGCAGCTGCAAAATAAGTCAAACACAATGTTATTCGATACTGACGGTCGACAGGTTTTCAGAAGATAGAACAAATTATAATTAATTCATATAGAGGACACATAAATAATGCTTGTAAGGAAAATGAAATAAAATTATATGGCATTTTCATAGATTCCTTATTATTTTATCTTATTGTCAAACAGAAAATTAAAAAGATAAGTACATACCTTTTTCACAGTTCTTTCCAATAAATCCCGTCACACAATCACATGAACCATTAGTATTACAACTCCCTCCATTTAAACAAGACTGGAAACAATCTTCTGAAATCAAACAAAACAATAAAACTTAAAATAATATGGGGAGATGTAGGAAGTTTCTTCGTGAGTTGCATGATTAAAAATATTTTTTAACTAGAAGATTACGACCTACCAATCAATTTGATCTTTGTTTCAAGATGAACATGTCAAGACAGCCGTAGGGTCTTGTAGACTTTAATTTGTAACAGTTTAATGTATAAATCATTGAGTTTAATGAAACAGAAAATTACAACTAAGTATCTTTCTGTAGCCCGGAACATGCTAAATTAATTATTTGCAAGTTCAAACTCTTTATATTACGATTTATGTTTCTTTTTTTATTTCCGTTGCGTTCTTAAATCATTTAAAGACTGTAGGCGACATAATATAAATGAATATTTACCTTTACATTTATCAAGGTAGCAAAGTCTATTCTGAACAACTTGGGAATGATCGGGAAGACATTCTTCTACCTCGATTTCGTTGTTTCTGCAGTAACGTGACCTTGACTGTGTTCCAGTTCCACATGTTACTGTGCACGAAGACCATGACGACCAGTCAGCAGGTAAAACTGTTAACGAAAATAAATTCATATATCTGAACAACGGATCTTTAAAACTATTTCAATTATATAACTGTTACAAACACTTTACCTCTGTAGAACACTGTACTCTATTAAAATCAGTTTCAACAGAATATAAAAAATTAGAATGTGACTAGCATTTATAAAGAAAAATTATGTTTACCTTGATAACAAGATATTCAAAATCACATACAAATTTAAAAAAGAAACAACAGTATAACCTTTAATTTTCGTTTTGTCTTTCAGAGCTTTGTCTTTCCTTTTTCTTTTCCTCCTAGTCTTATTATCATCGTCTCCGTCTTTGTTTGCCTGGTCCTTAATTGCCTTTTCCTGAAAGTATATATACCAAAAAATCAAGAAATATGTATTTTTTTCTAACAATTTTGGTTATCCTATAACATCGATTCGTCCACCAAAAATTAAAGAAACTGTTCAACATAATTATATATATATATTTGTCGGATCTTTCCTATAAGATATTCCAGTACACCACTTTGATTCAAACCGATCTGAAATGGCATCACTAACGAACGTTAACATTATATAGCCTATTTGGCAGAGTGGCGAAAGGCTCTTTGTGTCGGCACGTTATCATAGAAGCATTTGTTTAAATCCTACTCGGCGAAGGACCAAATTTCCTACAGCAAATTTGCATATCTTTGGAAATGTAACATAGATGTTCGCTCGGAACAGTCATGCCAAGTCCATTGTTGAAATGTGAATAAAAGAAAGTAGGACAATTGTCAATGACAGCAACTCTACGATTAAAAAGACAAAAGTATATCTAGAGGGAAACATACAGACTGAATCTTCAACCATAGAGTTTTCTTTACTGTATAACAAGTTCTACATAGTCTTGTCCTCAGTCTTTAAAAGTCATAAATAAATTAAACAGAAACTATAATATGCTATCAATACCAAATTATCTTAAATAACAAGAAAAGAAATAAAAATGAAGACACAATGACATAAGACAAGAGATGACGAGGTTCATTTTACAAAGTAGCAAGTTAAAAATAGTTGTCGTGAGTACCCCTTTTTTAATAGAATGTGTCTCTTTGTCCTTTTATAAATATGACCACCAATCTTAGATACATTTGTAGTACATTTTATATAGATTAAACCTGTATTAAAAGACCATGTGTCTAATTAAATACCACCTTTTTGCTCTCCCTTAAGTTGTCTATTAAAACAGGGCATAACAACCACTTTTTTGCTCTCCCTTACGGGGTCTATTAAAACAGGGTTAAATGTATATCCCTTTAATCGAATTATACCTGATTAAAGACACCATCTTTTGATTTGTTTTGGTTGTGACATTGCTGCTTTGCTGCCTCTGGATCTGGAATGATAAGTGCTTGCTCCAAATTACCCTAAAACAAAACAAAACATTCATTCATTCAAACAATTACAGCTTGCAACGAACAAATGAATGTACACCAAGAAGTTATATATCGCACCGTTATAGAAATTGCGATAGGCTCGTATATGTTGTCTGTTATAGGCAAAATTCTGCACCTATTGAACTAAACTTATTTTCCGGTGGCAGTTCAACTTTTGCGCCCTTCGATTGATTGTGCTCAATTTGCAGAGCCTATCAATAAGATTATTTTCGTATTTGTTTTCAACCAGTGTTCCCGCTCTAAATATACAATGAATATGATTCTTTGGGCGTTACATAAACAGCAATCATTATATTTCGGTAGAAGATTATTCATTAGTAGGTAAGAAATGTATATAAATCTAATATTACATAAACATTTAAATTGAATATCATCTTTTCATCGCTGCTCTTCATTGCAGTGGCGAAATACTTCTTTTTTTTAAGTTATTCGTTATTAAATAAAAATAGCTTTCAGAAATGATCGAAAACACGATTCAAACAATGACTTATATGAAAATACAATTCACTTTTAAAAACTAATGATTTTAAGTAATATTACCTCAAATGGTATGCCATGCCTGGCAAAATATGGTCCTATCGCAAACATTAGGTTATTTCCTAATTTTGAATGTTTTGATCTGCTGAGATTTTGTTCAAACACACTATCACAGTCGAAATATAAAGTAATATGTCTCCTTTTTACACTAAAAGCTAATTGGTGCCATTTTCCATCAGCTATTGGAATGTCGAATAATGGCGATTTCTCACCCGGAAGATCATTTTGATCGGAATACTGGAAAAGTGTTTGGTCGCCATATTTTATAGCAAGTTTTTGATTACCCATGATATCACTAAGTGTCAATAAATATCCTGATAATCCTTTATTAATTTTTAAATAAAACAAAATGGAAAAATCTTTAGGAAAATCTAAATGAAATACTGATGAAAGAGGTGAGTATAAATTAGCTATTGTTGTAATGTTGTAAGCGGTATGCCGCTCTGAGTCAATTGTTACTCCTAGAGGTAGTTTATAAACTCCAAATATCTCCAAAAAATCTGTTATCCCTGTAAAATAAATGAATTAGTATTATTAAAACTGTATACATACTGAATATATGCAATAATACAGAGCGCATTTTTCTGTCTCAAAATATTTTATATCCTTTAAACTGTAAACAAATAAAATTGAAAATGGAAATGGGGAATATGCTAAAGAGACAACATCCCGAAGACTGATTTTTTTTTTTTTTTTTTTTTTGGTTCGCCAATGTCTGCTTTGTGCGAATATGTCTGTTCAACATTTTTAATCTTTAAGTAACGCTGCGTTATTATTATACCAATTATCTCTTCATATTTGTTATCTATAAATCAGGGTATTGAATTGATAAACACTTTAATTTGAAAGTGTAATGTTGAAAATGATTGTATTCAACTTTTAATTATTTCACAACGAGGTTCTAGGTTTTATGGGACCAAACTTTATTTCCTGAAAAAGGAAGCTATTAATGTCAACATATAGATTAGTTTAGTACTCACGGCAAATAAAATTTAGTTGTCGTATAAGCATGCGATAACTTAGGTTTATTTAATCAGTCGACAGGTTTTTTTTTTCAGATTTCAGTTTGATTATAGATTGAGCATGAAGGTTATATTCTGTCTTTAGATAATTTAATACCTGAACATGGAAAAGTATTGCACTGCCTTGTATCCACATTTGTGCCATCACAAGAGCTCTCTTTCTTTGAACATGCTCGCTTTCGCTCTTGTTGTCCAGTGTTACAGGATTTACTGCAGGATGACCACTCTGACCATTCATTCCATCCTAGAAGATTATAAATTTAGTCAATATAAAATAAGGCGATGTGATATCATTAAGGATGAGACAACTATCCATTTAAGTTCAAATGATATGGATGTAACCAAAACCTAAAGGTAATTTTATGTCCTTCAACAATGAGCAAAACTCGTATCGTATATATATATATATGTGACAGACAGTAACCAACGAAAAAAAAACAGAATTGCAGACTCCTTATTTAGGACAGGCACATAAAAAATGTGGCGGAGTTTTAACATGTGTGTAGGCGCTGAAGTCCACTTAACATGGGACGGTGGTATAACATACACAACATAAGACTAAACTGTAAAATTCAATTGAAATGGCTAAACAGACTGGCATGAAGCATAACAACTCTTTAGTCAATTTAATGTTTTTAATGTTAACAAAAGGACAACATATGTGTAATGTGCACTAAGTATTTTGACGATTTCATTAGTTTTATTTCTATTTTTATATATTTTGAAGCGAAAAGCTTTACTTTAACTTTATCTATCTAGGTCTACCGAACTAAACACAATTTTATGAACTTTTTTAAGATGTACATAACATTGGTTCACAATCTATTGTATCACTAAGTTTAATGAACTAAAAATGTCAAAATAGAATGCACTTTAATCATGTAGTTCATATAAATAATAGTACATCATTTAAAAGAATTAACTTTGCATTGGTCTGAGTGTCATGCTAGGTTCATGCAAGGGTAGTTACATACGTATCGAATAAATGCGATGCCAGCTGAGCAGATATTTTCTTTTAAATCAACTGATGCATAATTTGATATTTAAAATAAGTAACAGAAGAATTATGCTGACTTAATATTAATAAAATCCTCGTCCTTTGGTCTCAGACGCTGGTGGATATTTGTTTCATTGGTGATCGTATCACAACTCTTATGTGAGCACCTGATATCACCTGAGATCACCCCCAGTTTTTTAGTGGTGTTCATGCTGCTTAGTCTTTGGTTTTCTATGGTGTGTCTTCTGTACTATTATTTGTCTGTTTGTCTTTTTATTTTTAGCCATGTCGTTGTCAGTTTATTTTCAATCTATGAGTTTGACTGACCCTCTGGTATCTTTCGTCCCTCTTTTATGTTTTTACTTTGTCTTTCAAATAAATATGCAGTTAATATCATCACTTAAAGTTCATGTAAAAAAAAAAGAGAAAAATGTACACCCTTATTCTTAAAAATGAGAAAAATTTTAATTATGTAAAGTTGTAAAATAATAGTTATTTCACGAAATGCGACTATCATGACTATGTATATGTGTTCTTTAATAGCCATCATAACTTCTTATTTACCTAACCACAATCGCCTTCCATACCGAATGTCAATGGGGTGCTTTAATACGGGTGTCAATTTATGTTATTTAGGTACAATCTTAATCTGATAAAAATATATGAGATCTATCATGTCATGATGAATAATCAATTAATACATTACTCGGTGTAAGTTTAAATGTCTACTGTTTCTAATTAATTCATTACTCAGTGTAAGTTCAAATGTCTACTTTTTTTTTACTTTTATAAATCATTATGTCAGGACAATCATTGTTTTTAAGAGTTTATTTTGTAATTGTATAAATTATTTGACACGGATTGGGATAGACCATCACATTGTAGGATTATGACTCCGTCAAATGTCACTGATGTCACTGATTGCAACATACGATTTTATGAATATGCCTTCGTCAATTATCTCATCATAAACATGCATGAAATATTTGTCACTGGACGTTAAGCAACCAACAATCAATCAATCGTCAATTGACACTGATGTGCCTGACATTGATTGATACCATGACCACATTGTAGGATTAAGCCTTCGTCGATTGACATGGATCGGCACGTCATATTGTAGGATAAGGCCTATATTGATTGACATGAACATCTATCAGGATGATGCCTTGGAATTATTTCTTGATTTTCATGATTTGTTTTGCAGAGAAAAATTACAGAGGGATGTATTGTTTTTATGTTTCATTGCAGTAAAATTTAATATAAGAGAAACATAAGGCTTTAACTTATGTACTTTTCCGTCGCTACAATGTACCAAAGGATTAATTTCATCAGTCAACACCATTTATACGGATTTTGATAGGAATGAGGTATAATTTCATGACATCTACCCACATACAACATAGTATATATAATTTTGATGTATGTATAACGTTCATTTCTCATTTATCTTTTGGTGTATCATATAACTTAGAAAACCCATATCATAACAACGTGCAGTTTTAAATACTTGAATTTTACCTAGAAATATGAATATGTTTTGTCTTTTGCATATGTAGTTTTATCCTATCTTTGTCATTCAACTATTTTTAATTTAAAGGTTGTTATCTTTTAACACAAAACAATCCCGAATTTAACTGCTGTAATTAGAAAAAAAAACAGAAAGGAAACGTAAACTGAATAATTCTAAATTAACAAGTTGTTCTATGAGCTATTGCTTTATCATGATACCCACGCTTTAGATTTCGCTAAACACGAAAAATATCAAAATACAACGCATGGTATAGGTTTTTTTCCACATTTTGACACTTTGATATTTACATTTTCTAAGATTCGTCATAGGTTTGACCCTATTAACGAAAGACATACAGAATAAGAATAGAATACCATACCTCTTTATAAAAAGTATTTCATCATTTTCAAGGTACATTCTATATAAAATATAATTTGTGAAGAAGATTATCTGTTTTAGGTTCGGGTTTTTACTAATAGGTAAATTCATTACATGAGAAATTCAAAAGATCGTACATTAGACTGAACAACTGTTAATCATCGTAAAGTAACAGACATAAAAGTCATATTTCTATAGAGACTGTTTGCGTTTATGCCCCTTTTTGTGTTTCTTGTAACAAATGACGTGACTCTGTGCGTTACACCCCGTCATTGTGTTAATGTCATTTTTACTATTGTGCTTCGTCTATATGCCTTTTTTGTGTTTCTTTGTTACGTATTTGTTAGTTTTTATAGTGATTAAGATTATACACAATGTTGACTGCTATACCCCAATTTTTGACATTTTTTACCTATTACGTCTGTTAGTTTTGTTCACTTATAATTGTCAATATAATGGAATTGTATGCGACTGTCGTATAAGTGAGGGGTTTCGCTAACTATAAGACCATGTTTAATCCACCATTTTCTACATAAGAAAATGCCTATACCAAGTCAGGAATATGATAATTGTTATCCATTCGTTTAATGTCTTTGAGCTTATAATTTTGCCATTTGATTAGGGACTTTCCGTATTGAATTTTCCTCGGCGTTTGGTATGTTTGTGATTTTACTATTTGAACTATTAAAGACCGGTCTATTTAAGTACAGTACACCTCCTCCTTCTATAACCTTGATTGTGGATTTGATTGTATATTTCACTTTTACAATTAACCAATTACATAAAACATTAACTTAGATATGGCATTTCCTCTATATGTTGTTTATTCTTTACCCTAGACTACATTTGACTAATTTATTTTTTTCTTATTTTCAATTCGTCACCGCCATCCTGTTTTATTTCATTAAATATTGACAAAACGGCTAAATCATTTAAAACTTAAATTTCTGTTTATCATTTAAATTAAATTTGTGCAAACAACCGTCTCGTCCTGATTTATTTACATGTTAAATTGCAGCAATTATTCCGAAATTTCATCGTTTTCATACATTTTATTTCACATAAAATTCAACTTGCAAGTGAAAATACTCTTCTAATAAATTACAATTATAGAACACTTGCGGAAAAAGTGCAGTGAAAATTAATACCCTTTAAATAAAATTTCTTTAAAAATGTTTTTTACGATGTAAAATATTGCTCGGGTAGAAAGAATTAAGATTCCTCAAGAGATAAAGAACTCTTCTTGACTCCGATAACGATTTATAAATGTTAATAGCGATACAAATTTGAGATGCTTATTTAATTTCTGACAAAGAGCAAAACTGCTATCAAACATCTATGTCTTATTATCATTTATTTTATATAAATTTGAATATTATAAAATGCGACTTTTGTAACGAGAAAATATTATTAATATTAATGTACATTTGCGAATCGTAAGACCTAATTTATACGAGTTCTGAAAATTCAACAACTGTTTCGTAGGCTAGCGAAGCTATCATGATTCAGTTGATTTTCGAGAAAAATTTCCAAAACCTTTTCATAACGAATATTATGCATTATTTTGGAAGCAAGGTTTCTCTTAAACGTGTGAATTATTATGTAAGTAAGCAATTTGTGCAGTGATGTTTCAGTTTTATTAAGGACTTGAATCAGTCATTCTAAGAGGACAAAGAGTAACGATACAATGTGGTTAGTTTAAAAGTTCGTAGATGGATGTTTTTAATTTTGCCGTATACTACAAATTAAATGTGCAAAAAACAAGGCGATTTGCTGGGGGGATACTGTATTTAACAACAAAAGTTAAGAAAAATAGCATCCAAACTTTAATACGTCCCTTTTTTTAATGATTCAATTAATTTAAAAATTAAAATTATTTCAAAAGTATCATGCTAATACAACACAAAATGGCGGCTCTCCTATGTCACCAAAGTCACGTGATGTCTAACTTAATTGGATATGTGGCATGAAAAGTTGGAGAAAAAATAATCCCCTACAGCATACCATCTCGACCTTCCACCTGCTCTTATTCTGTCACCTATATATGACTGTAGATGTCATGATCATATTCAGACCAAGACCAAGACTCTCTTTGCCCCTCAAAAGAAAAGTTGAGGTTTATTGATTTAGTACTTACTAAATGATACGGTTATTTATTTTGTATGATAGCTTTGACATAAGAACCCTTAATGACGCCCCTCTCATTAATATGATAGTTTAATAACCAGAGTCAATACGTAAACGACATCTATATATAGAGATGAACACTAAACCTGACAAACTCGTCACTGGAGGTCTGTTGGGTACTAAAACTGACAAACTCGTCACTGGAGGTCTGTTGGGTACTGGGTTTTGTTTCAATATGTAGAAATTCTACACTCATCCTATTGTTATTGTGCATTTTTGTCAGTTGAAGAAAACTCGTGACATCTTTATCGTGGGAAATCAACATTATAGTACAACAAGATTCAGTTTCTAATAGTTGTTTTCACGCGAGGCAAGCTGGAATTTTACTTTTTTTTTACAAGTAACGAAATTTACCTTAAAAACTAAAAGGAAACGAACTTAATCGTGTATATGTTAATATAATTGCCAATAAGACAACTATTTACCAAGAGTCCAGAGTCCAAATGACTATTTTATTTGGGTATCATGTTAGTATGTGTTTCGGGTTCACATCATTTCACGCTTAACCGTACGGCGTGAATTCGAAACGAACGCGAACGCGTCAAAGGGAAATAAAGACACGGTTGAATGTCTGAGCTTTTTTTAAGAAACAAAGTAAATGAAAACTTAAATTTCTTATCAGTAAGTGTACATTAATATACTCCGATAATGTCTTTGGTTAACTTATTATTTAAAGGAAATTAATGCAGTTCAGAGTTATTGTTCGGAGTGCAGTATGACAGTCTTTTAAGTGTGCACTTAATTCCACTTTTCTGTTACATAAAGTGTTTTAAAAAGTAATTTCAACAAGGAAAGCTATCGGTAGATAAACAAACTTCTAAAAAGAACAATTTTATCGATAACCTTTGAAATTGTTTGAATACCGTTAAATAGTACTGTATTAATTTTTGTCCTCATTCAAATATTTACCAATTGAGAAAACTGTCGGAAGATCTTCAACATTTTTATTGAATTGATAAGATTGTCATTTAACTCAAAGAAATCTTTTCAAAAAGCTAATACATTTTCCAATTTAACTCTTATCACCGCATAAAAAATAACACTAAACAATCCATTATATTTAAGTATACTTAAGAGTTTTATTCATGCTGTGTAAGCCTATATAAAAAGAAAATCATATATCCTTATGACTTTTCTCGCCTCCATTCGAAAAGATCGATGATGCGTTCATAACGATACCAACTGACGGGTGGGCCTTTAACGTAATACGTTGGCTTGCAGCGCTTTCATTCTCTCAATCATAATTTTGTCGCCAATTCACACCACCATCTTATTAAATTCGTCTGATAGATTATTAAGAGTAATATTACATGAACTAAACTATTATTAATATTTAGTGTTAAGCTAGTCTGGGAAGGGATTAAACGTAGCAAATTAGGCATTACGAAAAACCAAAAATATGTCCGCGTTATGATATTTATATTTTGGTACATTACCTGAAGCAGAGCTTAAAGATCAGTCAAAAGTATCTAAATATGCGGATTTTTAACTATGGTGAAATAAATCAGACCACAGTTGTTTTGTTAAATATATATGCCTTTTACGACATGACGTAGTTACCAATGAGTATCGTGCAGTATCGTACAAGATGACGTTAAGATCCGATAGCTAGATAACTTGTTTTTTTTTTTATTTTCCAGCAGACTTTTCACGAATTAACAATATGAAGAACAACAGTAAAACAGTGTTCATCTCATAAATTTGTCTGATGATATCCTGTTGATATTGTTGTTCCAAACGCATTCTACTTTTCCACGGTTTTAAACTTGTAAGCATGCACGTTCTCCTGAAGAACTCGGAATTTGGCAAGAATCACAATTAATTGAGATTTCAGTATTTCACATCTGAAACTATTTTTTTCTATAGTGAACGTTTTCTTTTGAAGTTGTATCTTTGATATATCTCATTCTGGTATCTTAATAGGCGTCATCAATAAGATATTTTTGCCATATCATCAAAATTATGTTTAAGTTAACTACTGTCTTTATAATACCTTTTTCGAAAAGTATAACTGAATTTAGTATGAATTTGCTTTTGAAATTAGAAATCAATATTTGTGATCAAGATTTAAGATTACAGATACTAGTTATGTAAATATAAAAATAAAATGCTCCGTAGGGCGCAGCTTGATACGACCACAGAGGTCGAACCATGAACAGTTAAATTGGACATTTACCTTTTATGGTCCAATATCTAAAATCTAAGTACATGGTTAGATTCAGCATATCAAAGAACCCCAAGAATTCAATTTTTGATGAAATCAAATAAAGTTGAATTTTGGACCCTATAGACCTCAATGTGGACCAATTTGATAACGGGGCCAAACTTTCAAAAATATAATAATTGGTTAGATTCAGCATACCAAAGAACCCCATTGATTCAATTTTTGTTGAAATCAAACAAAGTTCCTTTAAAGAAAACCGCTACATATCTTCCAGTTTTACAGCTATCCCTTTTTCTAAATCTTACTGAGAAACGCGAATGACTTTTCGGAGAAGGATGGTTTTAACTTAACTAAATATTTTCAGTTATTGTTCTGAATGGATTTTCTTTTTATCATAAATTCCCCTATTACACTGTCAAGCTGTTTCATTAAAGAAGTTTATATAGTTAAATAGCCTCGATTTAAATCTTATAAAAACGTATGAAATATTTGTATCATTACTGTGCTATGATTGATTTCTATCAATGACCGTCTCACATCATTCAAAGTTTTTGTCTGGTCTGCCAGTTTTATTTATCAATTTTCACTTCAAATTCTCGCTTGTTTAAATTTATGCAAATTAGAAATAAATTGTTAAGCATGTCTTCATTTTTCTGAAGATAACTCGAAGTGTTTTCTTTGATCATTTTTAATTTGATATTAGATTTGAATTATATAAGATTTAGATAAATTGTTTTGCTATATTTATTTACACATAAATGAAAGCGTGAAAAATGTAAGAAGACTCTTGCAGTTGGCGGATGAATACATCAAAGAAGACCGTAGCAATAGTTTACTTAAGAGTAATTCGACACGCGTCTGTCGTGAATTCTAATTAATACATGAACGTTTATTGATTGTGAATCACTTCGCAAGAGTTAAGTACTTTATAAAATTAAATGACGTTTTTGATTTTTGATTAATATTTACCATATTTCATCACCTTTTAAACTATGTTACGGTTTAATCCGGAAGATAAATAAAACTGAAGATGATTAATCATACACTGAAAGAGTCAATAATACGGGAGTTAAACGTTGACGCCGAGTTAAAGCTGGAAAATGAACAATGAATAAAACATATTTTAAAATATAATAAGAACCCCGGATCTATACAGTGGTTGCAACGAATACATTGCGGGAAGTGAACTTTAAATGGGTATATATAAACGATTTTACTTCAATGTTGTTGACTATCCCAAATATAATGAAATTAGGTCTAATGAAAAGTCCTAAAACTTACCCGTTTCTGTCCGAGGGGGATTTAAAGGGGGCCGGCAGGGGGCCTGATCTCCTCCTTTATTTAGGAAACATTTGGTTGCCTATATTGGGAATTACTGAAGCATGACTGGAGCGGTCCTCCTCTTAGGCAATCAGTGGGCTCCTACTTTTCTGGATCCGCCATTGTCCGTCTTCGGGGTTAAGAACTTATTTTCTTGAGGAATGGTGGTTCTTTTTACGCCCCCCCCCCCCCCCCCCCCCCCGTATTCATATTTATTTTAAGATTTTGGTTGACTATGTTTTGAGGTTGCTGTCTTATTGTGATTTTGGTCAGACGTTCACTTGGTCTTTCATAAAGAAACTTTATACACAACTCTTTTAAATCAATAACACTCTCAAAAACTATAATACTATATCTTTATGATAGTTTAGTAGAGGTATGATGGCTCTTCATACATGTACATGAATAGTTCTTTCTTCGCACATGTTGCTCAACAGAATATCGGAATAATGATTTTTAATGTGAGCAAACCATATAAAATGTAGTTAAAAGGACTCTTCGAGTTAGTATATTGAACCAACTAAAACCGACTATACGGAATGGTTTTTTTTCTCATTGTTGAAGTTCGTGCAGTTGCCTATAATTGCTTACGTCCACTTCGTTTGAAATTTGATGGATAGTTGTCTCATTGGTAATCATACCATACTGTCTTCTGATTTTAAGAAAGAATGGACTGAAAGTCTGCTTAGCTACATTTTCGATGATAACCAGAGTTTGTTGCGATATTTGAGTGTTCATTTACTATTTAAGATATAATTTTTGATAATATTTTCAAAAGCGAACACCAAAACGTTGGGTTTGGTTAAAAAAAGCACCTACCAATGTTAATTAATTCAACCAATTACATATATTGTTACCACAGTCCTGTAGCCGGATTCTTGATCAGCGAATTGCGAAATACCTCTGTATCGAGATCTCGGAAGTGATCGAACGTCAAATATTACAGTAGGATTGTTTAATAATCCAATCTTTACATAAATATTTGTTTACAAATGACAACTTGTCTCGAATTATAGTTATGATATTGTTTAAATATTTACAAAACTTAAATCAATAAGGGAGCATTACTCTGCAGACGACAGTGGGATTTACTGCTGTCCTGTCAGGGAGATCAAAGAATATTTTGTGTACTCGGGATGTTCCAGAATCAATCTGTTATAATTCACATATTGGTGTGAATTTCAACAATGTGATCTCGTGAACTTTCAAAGAGTCTTGTATATATATATATATAAGATTTATTTCATAATTAAATAAGATATTATTTACAAAATTCTACCGTACTTTGGACCAAGATGGCTTTTTGTTCAAACGTTCATATTTTGTATAGATTAGTATTTTTTTTAACATCATCAGTCCTCATAAATAGTTGTCTATAATTGTCTTCTGAGCATAAGGGAAAATGTGATTTGGTAGGCGGTATTCCAATTGGTACTACTTGTGCAACTTATAATACATGACCCGTGTAAATATCAATTCATCACTATGAGAAAAATGTTTTTTTCTATTTTCAAATAACAAAAAAAAAAAGTTTTCTCTCTTCTCTTTAATACAATTTGTTAGTTCGAAGCAATACTTTTAGCGTCACTATTGGGATTTAAAGTCAACATATGTTATGATGGTATGATACTAAACCCCTCACGGGGAGTATTGTGCCTGATATTCATATGATGAAGACATAGACTAATTTTTCAATCAGTTTAATTGAGGTCGGGAGCTGGCATGTCAGTTAACTGCTAGTATTTTGATGTTATTTATGTATTATTGTCATTTTGTTTATTTTCTTTGGTTACATCTTCTGACATCAGACTCGGATTTCTCTAGAACTGAATTTTAATTTGCGTATTGTTATGCGTTTACTTTCTGCATTGGCTAGAGGTATAGGGGGAGGGTTGAGATCTCACAAACATGTTTAACCCCGCCGCATTTTTGCGCCTGTCCCAAGTCAGGAGCCTCTGGCCTTTGTTAGTCTTGTATCATTTTAACTTTTAGTTTCTTGTGTACAATTTGGAGTTTAGTATGGTGTTCATTATCACTGAACCAGTATATATTTGTTTAGGGGCCAACTGAAGGACGCCTCCGGGTGCGAGAATTTCTCGTTTCATTGAAGACCTGTTGGTGACCTTCTGCTGTTGTCTGCTCTATGGTCGGGTTGTTGTCTCTTTGGCACATTCCCCATTTCCATTCTCAATTTTATACTACGAAAAGTCATCGGTTTTTGGTCTAATCCAATGTTGACTGGACTGTCGTGGAGAAATAGCATGATGATAAATTTGTTGAATTACCCTAATGAACAATAAAGTGTTAAACCGGTCCTGATATGGAACGGCTAATAATGACGTCTGTATATAAGTGTATCAAATTTTAGTTTGCCTTTATGTCAGACACAATTACCATTTACCGAAAAAATTATATCAAAGAATTGTACTCTAATATAATTCCAAAATATAATTGAATCCATCTTCTGAAATAACAGTGAATTGATCGATTATATTTTGTAAACAAAAACAGAAAGGGGGGTTTGCAGTCTTGACACTCATCACTGTGGAATGAAAGGGAGTAAATTAATCTCCTTCGAAATGCATTGTTGGGGATACTTGAGCATTCATTTTGACAAATTGGAAACTTTTATAGTTGATACAGCCTATTAAAGTCAAATGAAGACAAAACACGGCGTGAAACTGTGATGGAATAGACGGGTAAGGATTGTTAAAGTGGAGATGTATAGTCGATTTAACACCGCCCTATAATTACTCCGTAACTCTAGGATAGTTATTAACTGCGGACTATTGGTATTAACCGCAGAACATGGTTATTAACTGCGGTCCTTTGTTGTGCATTATTCAAAATACTAGTTTCCCGAAGAATTTTTTTATAAAAGTTTTCATAGTTATACACTTTATCGAACAAAAAAGGACGTCCAATACCAGCAATTAATTACACCCAGGCGATTTATTTCCAATTTATTTCAAATAAAAATCGTTCAGTAACTACCGCTTTTATAAAATCATATGTTATTATATCAAACATAAACTGTTCTGTGGAATTTTAAATCATGAAGAAATCGTCTTAAATTGTCGCGCGTTGCACCCTTGGGTATCTTATTTTTATGTTTTAGAATTCTTCAGAAAAGCAGACAAAAAATAGATGATAAAAGCGTTTTCCAAGGGAGTCCATTTTGGTTGTCTCGTGTTCGTTTCGAGTATCAATATTATCTTAATATATCTATTCAACCTTTTGTATAATTTAACAGATTGAAAGAATAACATATAATTCAATTTTAAGCTTTACAAATTTGGTAGCCAATTGTTATATTGGATTTGAAAAAGACTTTAAATTATAATGAATACAAATTTTAAAAAATGCAGGGCGCATCTTGATACGACTGCAGAGAATGAACCCTGAACAGTTTGGGCAAGTATGGACACAGCATTTAAGCTTGATTTTTGAAGTATCCGCAAATATTGTACTGCTACACCACTTTCCTATATTACGGATAGGGTTGTGCGCCGCTTACAAATTCAACTCCAACACAATATGCATGTACCTTTCCAAAGTCAGGAGCCTGTTATTCAGTGGTTGTTTATTGGTGGTTTTTTAATATATCGGCTAAATACAACGTAAAAAGATAGAAGAACTAGACACGATTTGGTCAATATATATATATCTATTTCTCACATGATTTATTTAACATGCTTAAACAAATTTTGAAAAGTCATACTATTTACGATAAAAAAAAAATCCAAATGGTCTGCAGTTCTGTTACATTACGGATGAAGACACTATTTTGAGACATAACTAAAACATTATTTTGCCAATTTTGCCTCAAAGAACTTTTTTCAAAGACTGTTTTCAGAAAAATGCAAAACAAATGTCGTTTTATGAACAAGCTTTTGATACATTACGTGAATAGATGAAACTAAAGTTTACAACTTAGTTAATTCAATTAGTAAATTAAAACAATTGACAAAATCTTGCATCCCCGCACTGTAAGATGCCCAAAATAGAGAAAAGTACAAATTTAAAAAAAGATTGAGACTTTTATATGTCTGTAACTGAAAAAAATACAAGTTTTATAATGCAATAATGACTTCTTCTGTCATGTCGCATAATATTTTTTTATATAACCTCCTTGATCAAATGTACATGAATATAGCTCTTTTTTCAAAAAAAAATGAAATTAATAATTGCTTGGAATTTTTTGTATCATATCATTACGCCCAAAAATCTAAGTAAATATTTACATGTACCTAATTTCAAATGCTATTATAAAATAACGATAAATAATTGTCCTCCGTTTATGCGTATTTTTATAAAAATATAATACAATTCATTCATGTTGTTTTCTTCTTTTTCAATACTTCTTTCAGAATTTTTAACAAGTATTATTTGTATCAATAAATAGTCAACCCATGCATCCCCGTTTGCGATTCTAAATTTACATCGTACAGATAGAGCAAAATGTAGCGCCTAACTTTGTTCATATTAAACAGCCTGTATAGTTAATACATTTTAGAAATAAACAATCATAATAAGAAAGAAAGAAAAACAAGAAAGCAAATTCAAAGTACTATATTTTATGCAGTCACATAGCTTTTATTTTTAAATCTAATAAGATACTATAGTACTTAATGCTGTAGTTTTTGAAAATCAATACGATAAAAAAAAAATTCGCGATACATAATAGTGTTGCCTGGACGAAACTATAATATATACTAATCAACAAAAGAAACGATACAAGTCTTTTTTTCAAATTTAAGATAAAGATTTCCGTTTATAGGACCAATATAGAAGGTAGTAATACTTAATCATTATGGAAATATAAATCCGTTTAAAAAAAATATTTTTTTGCTTTCGTGATGTTTTTTGACGATTTTTTTTGTTTTTTACAAAATTTACATAAAACGACAATTTGAAAAACAGAAGTTTCAACTAATGATGCCAACCTCTCATTTAAAGGTAAAGACAATGTTTGCCATCAATTTGTTTTTAAAAATCATACAGTTTCTTCGTTTATTTGTTTACCAAAGTTCGGCCCCACGAGAAATCGTTAAAATGTATACATTATCAACTGATTTACCATAATTAGTATGTGTAAAGTGATATTCAAAAAGCGGTCACAATCTTAAAACTAATCCGAAATGTTCCAAATTTACTGTGTGTTGTTTTCATATCCATAGCATTGATTTGAGACAAAAATAAAAAAAAAACTTTTTTTGCATTTTTTGAGATTTCAAAAAAACACTTTTTTTCCCAAAAATTTGAAAAAAAACAATATTTCATCCCATTAGTTACAACATGAAACACAACTTGATTAGCATATTGAATATTTTTAAACAAAGTTGAAATTTTATTTAGTACTTAGAAAATTACGTGTCGATTTTTTATTCAACTTTCCGCAAAACTTATTTGCACCCTATAGTCGTTTACAGGGAATTTAGATACTTTCCGACAAGTTTTGATTTTCATTATCACATGTGCATACATTGCAAATGAAAGCTTTTTAAAATAGTGTATTTCATTTTGTTTTATATTTAATACTTTTTGATAAATTTTATTTCAAAGTCGTGTATCGTTTCTTTTGTTGACTAGTATATGAAAACGAAGAGATGTTGTGATTCCCAATGAAATCCACCAGAGTTAAAATGAAGTGGTGGTAAGAAAAATAGGCCACCAGATGGCCCTCATCAATGAGAAAATACATATTGTAAAGTCGTCTATATATGTATAAAAGGCCCCATCATAAATTATTTAAAACAATTCAAACGATAAAATTAACGGTCTAATTTACAACGATGTAAATGTACAGGTCATTAACGCATACTATTTTGTTCTATCAAGATTGCAAAATTCAGGTCCAAGAACCACAACACAAGCCAAAAAATAACATTTTTATTTATTTTTACAAATAGTCGAAACGCAATTCATGTGCACTCTTAAATGGTACTACAAAAGTATACATTACACCCCAGTGATAAAATCTGACCAGTGTCAACAACTGATTATAGCCCTTAACCTTAATGGCAGGCCTAGTATTTAACCAATTGATTTTTTAAAATGTGTTGAAATGTTCATTCATGTTTTGTTTATGCTCTTCAATATACTATTTCTCATTCTTATAATTACTGAATGAAATACTTTGGACTTTTTTAACTGATTATAGATATGCTTTTTGTTATATGATCAGATCGTTTGTTTACATTTTTTTCTGTGATTCGGAACTTTGGGCGTAATATAATCTTTACTGTGAAAAAGAAATTCTTTAGCATATTTTAACATCTCGTAAAAGACGTATTTCAAAGTTCTTGTAAAAATTCATATCATTTATTTATACGTACGAAAATATAAAACATTTCCAAAATGTGCATATTACTATGAAGAGTCTCTCCGACGATTGTCGTATGTGGTTTATTGTATGTCAAGGAATTGAATTAATAACTTAGATATTTGGCCACCCCTTTTTTGTTTCAATTTGGTCCTAACTTGTTCTTAAATCAAGGAAATATGAAGTTTGATTTTACACGAATTGGATGTCGGCGATTATACGTACATTGTTAAAGACAATTTGGTGCTTTACTTGAAATTATTTCGAAATGAAGTTAATACAATTATTTTTGGCTATATGTTGCGTTTCGGACCAATTCCAGTCCCTTCGAAACGAATATATACACGTCCGTTTGGGAATGGTGTGTACTCCCGATAATTCAGTTTTTAAGTAGGAAAGTTTCACACAGAACTTTAAACAACACTTGCAAGAATTTTTTAGGGTTTATTGCCTTTCTTATTTCCACATGTTCCTCTAGCTGTTAAAATTCCTGGCCCTGATCTTGACAGACCCATTTTGCAGAGCCTGTTGTATAGAGTTTTTGTTAATATGTTCCTATCCTGAATATTTATGAGATGCTTTCAACCAAATAAAAGAGGGGTGCACGAAGCTTTGTTCTAGCTTTAAATAACATTGTCATTAAATGAAGCTAATTTCACTAAATATGAATTAATATTAATATTAATTATGCTTTTTTTCTGACATTTTTTTGTAGTTTCTTGAACTTTCAATAAAAAAAAAAATGGTGCACAAACAAATCACAATTTTTACAGTTATTTATGTGTATCTCACATTTTTGAGATACATTATAAAAATAATACCTTATCAGTTTTCTACTCTTATTTCAATTAATTTTTACTGGTGACTTTAAACATTATTTTCCCTTTTTTAATGTCTGTAAACCTAGACAGTCAAGGGTAATATAAGAGTAATAAATGAACCCTTAAATATAGAGATGTGTATTCTGAATCATTGCCGTTTTTTTACATGTTTTTTGTGTTTATACTTGCAAATAGTAGTTTTCATAGACAATTGGGAGTCTATGAATCTACATTCACCCTCCACTTTCCATATCCAGGACAGCCAGAATTCAGAGCTAAAGAGGCAGGGTCGATTTCCCCTGTATTTGTTTTACTCACAGGCTTAGAATCAGAAAGCTGTTAAAATTTACTGGAATTTTTAATCTTAAAGAGACTCATTGAATTGTTTAACTGTATTTCATTGGTTTCATAAAAACCTAGTTATTATTAATTTATCATTGCGAAACATTGTTGTTGTGGATAATTTTGATATTATATTACAGATTTTACTTGTTTTAGGATAATATGCCTTGAAAAGTCAACATAGACCAAAATGAAGGTTTACTTCTAATATATTTTTGTTTTTTGGTGTGTGCATCCTTCCTATTCATTTTTGGATTGAGAATACACCCAGAGTTGCAATTTTTTATCATCATATATTATATCAAATACTTATTAATGACTATTGTGTCCAGTGTTTGTACATAAGCGATAATTTTCTTAGAAATTAAAGAACACACACAAATAAAACTGTGAAACTAAGTATTTTAGCAAACATTTATCCAAAACAAAATGACCCATATTTGAAAAAAAAATATATTGAGGGGATATTGGTCGTATACTATTACCATTCTTATGAATCTTACCTATTTGCTTATAAACTTCATCTTCGGTATACCAAGTATCTTCCACAACGGCACCAAAGAAATCATCATACTTTGCAGAAAGACGATTTTTGTATACAGTCAAGAAAAAAATGTAACTTTCACCCGTTGAGACATCAGAATAGCACATTTTCTTGTCCCCAAAATTCCCTATCATGAATGTACTCAAATCATCTATACTAGTTGCTGTTTC
Source organism: Mytilus galloprovincialis (assembly GCF_965363235.1). Lineage (NCBI taxonomy): Eukaryota > Metazoa > Mollusca > Bivalvia > Mytilida > Mytilidae > Mytilus > Mytilus galloprovincialis. The sequence goes on from NC_134839.1 coordinate 35,809,432, forward strand.
TAACATATTTTTACCCTTGTATACTTGCTTTATTTTTATTTTTGATTCATATGTTTCTGATTTTGTTCTAATTTCTTTGAATGTTTGTAATACGGTACCGGATACCACAATTTCTGCAAGTGCAGTTCTATCATATACGGAAACTGGTGTCCACCCGTTCAGCAGATATATGCATCCTGATATTACACACGGCAACACAGATACTATCAAACATTTTAAAAATGCTTCAATTCCCACCATATCAGAAAAATTGATCAAATCTGACTTAAACTTTAAATAATTCTATTCAAAACTACACCATTTAAAACTGATATGAAATAAATTAGACGGTCATATTTCAAAATATAAATCTCTGTATGTATATAAAATAATGCTGTAGAGCTTCACATTTACTCCATGATAACATCTTTACTTTTGTAATATTTGTCAGAAATTGATTATGAGGTCAAATATAACTTTTAAGTGATAATAGTGCATTTCTTGTCCTCCCTTCTTCTCAGTTGACAGGATTTCAAATAAATGTAACTATTTTAAACACAATGCGGTTTGTTTTCTTTTACTAGTAGTAGTTAGTAAGTAATTTGTTACATGTTCCATCGTCTCACATAGTGAAAAAACACTGAATTCTATATGTATGTAATATAAAGCTAAATTTCCTATTCTACATGGATATACTAAACTAACGAATTCACCGTATTTTGTTACTTGTTCCACTTTAAAACTATTTCATATCGCCTTAAATTAGTAATAATAATTCCAACAGTTCACAATTTTTCGTAACATCAACGTTATTTGTCTCCATTATAATTACACTTAATTTCAATTTTAGAATCTATTGATTCTTAATCCTTATGAATGATAAGAACACTCAATTAATGATCTCATCTTCAATAGAAAAGAGGGTGGATCTTAACGCAGCCAATAGATAGCTTATTAGTCAAATACTTTTCTCTTTACGTTTAAACATCCTATTCCAAACACTCGAACCATTGTCAATTGCAGATAAAACGCAGATTCATTTATATTAAAATTATTCAAGCGAGTAAGCTTTTAGTTAAAGTTTGGCCTACACCCACTGCGGTAAAGGAATGCCCCTTTATGGAAGTTGACTGACAAATAGCTTGACCTATAGTCACTAGAATAGAAGACAGAGTGCGTATGAAGTCAGATTTAACAAAGAATCGTTTATACAATCTGATAATATTTGATACGTCCATGAAATATAACATTTTACATTTAAAGTACAACGTTATGAATACGTTCAAGATATGCAATACAGGCTCCTTTATCTTTATTATTATTTTTCATTCAGTGTTCTTTTCCGAAGAAAAAAATATGTAGTTAAAAGATACGAGTCAATTAAGAAATGTTTCTGCATTGTATCAAAGTTAATCGAATTATGCCATTCATAAAATAATGTACCAAGTAAGTCATTCATAAAAATGAAGACATTTGTGTGTAAATCAAAGTAAGCTATAGATATTCGAACTTCACGGAAACTAAGGCAAACCCGTATTTGCTTCGGATGTATATTAAGTATATTAGTCAGCTTCACTCAAGTTCGTCTTTTTTTCAATTAAGAAAAACTGTTGAAAACAAAAATAGAGCTGAAAATTCCTGTAAAAGAAGAAACATACTTAATCACACATCGTTTGAATACAGATAAACAATTTTTACAAATTCTTATTTTATTTCAAATATTCTATTTTGGATGGAAGACTTGCTGCGATAAATAGATTCTACTATAAAAAGATTGTTAACATTGATCTTTCCACTTATCTCTGTAAGATTTTTGTAAAATTTATGATTGTTGAATTATAAGTAAAGTTATCTTTTACGTAATCTGAAGATAAATAGAACCTGGCGGTCGAAAGTTTATCTAGAAATTATTAAATAGGCATTGACTCAATCAAACAGGTATTAGAAATGTCAAAAGCAATTCAGCATACATTTTTCAGCTCAAGGTGTCAAGCACTTCAAATAGATAAGCTTGTGTCATTGGGTGGTAAAATGATATGTCGTTTTTTTTTGTCAACGAAAGAACTTTTATAATGTGCATGCTCTCAAACGCCAAGACAAAAACACTAACAAGAAGGTTGAACCCTTGAATGCTGCCTATTTCCGATTGGTCCGATAAAAGAAAGCACATTCATAGGTTTGGATAGAATATTTAAATAATTGATTTTTTATTACAAATCCACAAAAACGATGTTGCAATTCAAGTGATAAAAAGTAACGACAAACATACTAGTGTCTGAAACTTTGCACGAGCGTGAATAAGGAAGTACAACACTTATAATTTTGCATTTGAATTATATTCGTATATTTCTATTAAGGTTTGCAATGAGTGGTGATAATACGATCAAGGACATCAAATCTTTGATAAGATGAAATAAATTTGCACAGACTACAGTCATATAATAATGATGGCCCCTAAACACAAATGTGTACTAGTCAGGTAAAAATGGACATTACACTTACCTCCGAAACATATGTGAACTTAAACGAGAGAGAAAAAAAACCATACAAGACTAACGAAGGCCACAGGCTTCTGACTGGGTACAGGTGCAAAAGAAAAATAAATATGTTTTGTGAGATCTCAACCCTACCTAGTACATGAAACCGGTCTAGAATTATTCAATAAACAAAACACAGCAATACGCACAGTAAAACTCAATTTCACAGAAGTTCGAATCATATTTAGGAATAGATAACAGAAGAAACTAAGCAAATGGACAATGATACTTAGATTAATAAAGGACTGCTAGCAGTTACTGACATGCCATCTCCTGACATCATTTAAACTGATTGAAATTTAATGTATTATTCCTCGTATGAAAACCAAGCACTAATTTATGCTCTTTGGTCGGGATGTTGTCTCTTTTACACATTCCCAATTTCCATTCTTAATTTTACAATCCCTTCCATTAGGGGTTTAGTATCATATCATCATAAAATATACGAGAACCCCGTATAATGCCAACAACTGGTTTTAGAATAAATGGGTAGTATATAAAAAGAATCTAAAGATAATAAACATACAAAGTCTTTCACGTTATTTTTTTTTATCATATAAAGGTTTATTTTACGACTGCAGTTTATAGCAAATAAAAGGAGAATGGAATTCACTAGGAAAGCAGCATTCGAAAAACACTCGGCAACTAAAAATAACCACTATGAAATCAAAGTCTCATATCAACCTTCACGAACTCGCAAAAGTCTCACATCAACCTTCACGAACTCGCAAAAGTCTCACATTAACCTTCACGAACTCGCAAAAGTCTCACATTAACCTTCACGAACAATTATGATATGGCATTTCAGTACTAATATGATAGTAATGTTAAAAGTACATAGATTTGTATTTATGTTTAAATTCTGATACTGTATTTTGGCATTATGAAATTATCTGAGGATGAAAATCTCGTATTATATTTTTGGTTTGCAGAAGCTGATACAATAAGACTGGACATATATTCTGGAGCTAAGCCATGTTTTGCCTTATACATAAGTAATAATTTGTGATAAAGTATTAACATTCATGAACTCGCAAAAGTCTCACATCAACCTTCACGAACTCGCAAAAGTCTCACCTCAACCTTCACAAACTCGCAAAAGTCTTACCTCAACCTACACGAACTCGCAAAAGTCTCACATCAACCTTCACGAACTCACAAAAGTCTCACATCAACCTTCACGAACTCGCAAAAGTCTCACATTAACCTTCACGAACTCGCAACAGTCTCACATCAACCTTCACGAACTCGCAACAGTCTAACGCCACTCAAAAATTAAAACTTCCCAACACAGACGCATCATTTTTGTTAAGCTTGTTAGTGAAATACCATAAATCTGATAGTGTAAATTTCACAAAGTCTTGCTGAAATATGCAATCTAAAATATTTGAATTAAGTGTTTTTTCAACACGTATAAGCATCTTGTAGGGTGCATGCAGTGCATCCTTCATTACTCTTCATATATCTGCAATGCCAATACATTAATCGAAAAGTTTGATAAGATAACGCTTCATTCATATTTTTTTTTAATCTATAATCAGATCTAGGCGGTACAGATATGAGACAAGTTATAATTATCTTTGGTATCGTGTGTTTTGTTTTGGTCTGCCCCACTAAGTATGAAGTGCAGGATTGAAAAGTATTCTTGTGACCATTTTTTATTATACGACCCCAAAATTTTTTTGGGATCGTATAATGGTATGATATCGTCGTCTGCGTCGTCTGCGTCGTCGTCCGAAGACACATTGGTTTCCGGATAATTACTTTAGTTTAAGTGAATAGATATTCATGAAATACCACAAAAGGAAGGTTGGGATTGATTTTTGGGATGATGGTCCCAACCGATTAGAAATTAGGGGCCCAAAAGGGGCCTAAAACAAGCATTTTTCTAGTTTCAGGATAATAACTTGTGCAGAAGTATTTTAATTGCTCTGAAATCATAACGCAATGTTTGAAACCACAAGTAGAAGGTTTGGATTCATTTTAGGGGTTATGGAGCCAAAGTTTAGGAATTAAGGGCCAAAAAGGGGTCAAAACAAGCTTTTTTCTAGTTTCAACTAGTTGAATTTCAAGAAAATAACTTATGTGTAATTGTATGGATCTCTCTGAAATTGTACCACAATGTACCATATAACAAAGGGGAAGCTGGGATTAAGTTTTGGGTTAATTGCCCAAAATATGTAGGAATTAGGGGCCCAAAAAGGGCCAAAAAGAAGCATGTTTCTAGTTTCCAAACAATCATGACAATAAGTTGTGTTTAAGTGTATTGATCTCTCTGAAATTGTGCTACAGGTTTCAATACTGCAATGAAAAGCATGGGATTGAGTTTAAGGGTTATTGCTCCAAGGGGTGTACAAAAAGTGGGGGGGATTTTTTGTTACCATTTTTTGAAGGGCTTCCTTTTTTTCAAAGAAGTTTCAAGAAGAAATCTTTAATTGCACAGTATTGTGCAATAGATTTGTTAGATCTTTGACCACATTAATTTTGTGACAAAAACCTATATTATGTCAAAAATTTGATCACAATCCAAATTCAGACAGAATCAAGCTTGAATATTGTGACCAAATTTGCCCCAACTATTCAGGGTTCAACCACTGGGGTCGTATAAAGCTGCGCCCTGCGGAGCACCTGGTTTTATATATATTGGTGTTATTGTTTTTCTATTACAGCTGTTAAATTTGATTTAGCACACAGCTTTTCGACCAAAGTGTCTTGTGAAAAATGTAACTCGTTTACAATTGGTCAATAAAATTATGGATTACATGCCTTATTATGACCCCCTGAAAAAAATCATTGGCATATAGTAATTGCTTTGTCCATCTATCTGTGTTTCCGAAACAAACGATTTCTTGATGATAACTTTAGTACCCCTTGATTGAAATATAACTTGTAAACATGAAAGATACAGAGAAGGAGAAAGAGCTTATTCATTTTGGAGTCAATTGGTCTTAGGTTAAGATATCCGTTACTTATAAAAAAAAAAATGAAACATGCAAGTTACTCGAGTATCCTGAATTTGATTGCAATGAAACTTGTATATATTTTTGGGTTGATGATTAATGTCGCAGTCACTGGTATTAAATAATTATTTTTTTTGAAGAAATTTCGTCCCTCCAACCATATTCATATGTTAACCCTTTAATAGAATGAAATTCAAAACATTGTGGCTGTGGCCATTGATTGACACATTAAATTCATCCATTGACTGGGACAGTTTACGTGAACGTGTGTCTGTAACGACCACTGTTCACGACGTACCTACGATAGACATTTAAACTGTGGGGTCACCAAAGGTTTCTTAACGCCTTTAATTATAAAATAATTCGAAAAATTAATCAGGAATAACCTTTATGTTTTGATTTATACAATTGATATAAATCAAAACATCGTGTTATTCCTGATTAATTTTTCGAATTACTTTATTAAGGTGTTGAGGACCTTTGGTGACCCCATAGTTTAAGTGACTTTAAAAAGTACATAGTGAGCAGAGGTCGTTACATACAAACGTTCACCTAAATTGTCCCAGTCAATGGATGAATTTAATGTGTCAATCAATGGCCACAGCCACACTGTTTTGAATTTCATTCTAAAAGGATATAAAATTAAGCACACTAAAAGTTAAGCGCTGCAAACATATACAGTCCAGCACTGGAAATGTAAAAGCAAAGCTGAAGATATAAAGTACTGCGCTGGAATTTCGCTGCAGATATGAGGTCCATCGGATATTTTCAGCAGTTGACTTTATATCACTATAGTGTTTGATATTTAAAAGTATATTAAGCGCTAGACTTTACATTTGTAGCAATAGAGTGTTCATCTTCATTGCTGGACTTAATACCTTATTCGCTAAATTCAAAATCTTAAACGCTGATTGTTTTATATTTTAATAATTACATGACATGTATGTTTCTTAAATACCCGTCCTTTTAATCAGCTGGAAGTAATCACGAGGCATTCTAATCAAATTGAATATCTCAATAAAATAATGATCAATTATGCTGCCATCGTTTAATCCCTACGCTGATCTTTTTACTTGCCTTTTTTTTCTCTATGTAATTTTTCATTCTACCATATCATATGCTCTTTGTGATAACTTTTATACATACATGCACAGAAGAGCTTCGGACTCATTACATTCACAAAGGGTTATTTTTATTGTCTATAGCACTGACTCGATACCATTGCTGGTATTTGTTAGGTATGCAAAGTTGAACTAGATGAAATTTGGTTATTCTGTTTGGGCCTCTTATTTTGGTTATATACAGGAAAGCGCTTCAAACGCATGAAATTTATAAAACACGTAGTTTTCATTTAATATCAAATAAGGGTGTGCGATCAGTTTTTATTCAGTAATGAAATGATTACAACGCTATCTTGGTGCAGATGTGCTCATCGGATGCAATGTTTACAAATCATCGTCAAAACTAATTTTTCAAATTGCTGAAATGATAATCACTGTATAATTATAGATTAGATTATAATGATAAATTCGTCCGCTATCATTTCTCCTACAATATATAAAGCCATGCATCCTGTTGGCATGAGGTATTTTTTCTTGCCAACACTGCTGCCAAAGGTTGCGTGCACTTAAAAGTACGTAAAATAATATAATATAGTAGCATTGTAGGATTACAGAAAGCTCTAAGTTGAGATTTTCAAATGGAAATTAAGATTAAATTTTCTGATTAATGCGTTTTATTTTCAAACTTTCGAACTTTGGTTAGCATGTTTCGTTCTTAAGTGAATTACTACATTTACTACAAGAGGGGCGAAATTTAAAAAAAAACTTGAGAAAGGAAATGCTTAGTGTTAACAGGTTATCTGAACTATGCGTATACAAGAGGGGCGAAAGATACAAGAATGATAGTCAAACTCATAGATCGAAAATTAACTGACAACGCCATGGCTATAAAGACAAATAACAGTACAGAAGACACAACATATAAAACTTAAGATTAAGCAACACGAACCCCACCAAAAACAAGGGGTGATCTCAGGTGCTCCGGAAGGGTAAGCAGACCCTGCACCACATGCTGCACCCGTCGTAACCATCATGATCATATATAGAAATCTATTTGAAAGTAAATAAATAAGTGGTCTTACCTGTTGTCTGGACCTTATAAATAAGTAAAATATCAACACTTTAGTTGCTATGTGGAATTTTGAAATGAACATTTTTGCTAGTAGTATTCATATGAATGAATATCGAACTGTTAAGACTATCCTTAATTGATATGTTTTTAAATTTGTTCTGTATACGGGTGTCATATGTGGAGCAGGGTGTGCTTACCCTTCCGGAGCACCTGAGTTCACCGCCAATTTTTGGTGGGGTTCGTGTTGCTTAGTCTTTAGTTTTATATGTTGTGTCTTGTGTACTATTATTTGTCTTTTTTTTTTAGCCATGGCGTTGTCATTTGTTTTTTTCGATCTATGAGTTTGACTGACCCTCTGGAATCGTTCTCCCTTCTTTGTTCAGATAACCTGTTAACACTAAACATTTCCTTTCTCAAGATAATTTGTTTAATTTCGGAACAGTTGAAAGATGGCAGAAAAACATGAGAGATAAATGAATAAATACACCATTGGGTAGCTTCATTGTTACTATCAATCTTTTTACACTTCAAAAAATGTATGATATGATAAGTTTTGTTATTGTCGAGTAAAACACCCACCTTCTAATAACTGTTTTACATCAAACCAGCGCCCTGCTGCCATTTTGTGTGTTTCGTGTCAACATTACTGAACTGTTAATTTTCATAAAGATAAAAGCTGTCGGTTTCTTTTCGCAGATCAATTTGCATTTATGAATTAATAGTCATGCACACATTTTATGTTAAGCTATTAAAATGAAATAGCATTTCTAAACTATGATTTTTTTTTTAATAAAACTATGTAACTATATAGATTTATCTCGGGTATGGGCGTGGCTCATACGTGTTCCTCATTATTAATGACAAGATCTAAAATTGAGGCTGTAGCTTCTTATACAGTTTTTGCAGTATTGCATCAAATTTAATGAGTTTTTACAAACCCATTATGATCTCATGGAGGTGCATAAGTACATTTTGTGAAAAAAGATTTGCAGTAAAAGACAAAAAAAGATCGACATTGAGACAAACGGACGGACAACTTATCTCAGTGCATTACCTTCAAAGCGGATGGATATGTGTAGGACTCTGAACCATGATGGTACTTCGAATCACGATGGTCACTCTGTGAAAAAGATAGATCATGATGGTATCGATTAATTTGACTGCAACTGGAGAAAATATTGAACTTATGATATTCATATACCAATTTATAAAACAATCAAGCTCTTATAAAACTAGTAGTTGGATGTCTGTAAACTTTAAACCTGGTATCACGCATCTTATAAACATCGCACATCAGTCGAAAGGACCATCGCACTTCGGCGCACACCATCTCCAGGGCCGTAAATTACATAGAGGCATGTAGGCAGTTGCCTCCTATTGCAAACCGAGAAAAAAAAGAGAAAAAATGAAGAAAAAAACACTGACAAAAAATCAAACAAATGGTTAAAATCATGCTTTATTTAATTTTAATAGTACTGGTTGTTACTCTTACGCCTATTAAGGAGGTTAGGTAAAAATATTCGATAGAGCAAGCATTCAAACGCAATGTCATGCTATTAAAACATGGAACAGGTGAACAATGGCGGAAAGCAGATTGTGTAGTCTCTCTATGCAACACATACATCTACATAGAAGTCACAATGTTGCAATATTGAATGCATATAAGTGCTAAAGAGATGGGATTCGACCAGGCACAGAAAAATCCCTTTAGCATTTGACAAAGCCTAACCGAATAAAACTTTCAGGGTAAACAAACATGTGTTACGCTATAATAATTTAAATTTGATAATTAAAGTTTTGTTAAGTATGCATTTTCATTTTAAGGTTTGAAAATTGTGTCTCTGAAATGAAGTAAAATAACTCCATTTTGACAGCCAAAAAACCTGATAAACCATAAAAAAAAATATTCAACTTCAGGGGGCATTTCATTTCAAGTACGCAAATTGGTTCCCTAAAACTTAGTAATGATAGCTTTTGAAGAGTCATAAAACAGGACAAAGGATAAAAAAATCTTACTATAACCGCACACTTTATCTAATGAATGTGACCTACCGAATTAGACTATTTACTGGCTTTGTTATCACATAAGCAACACGACGGGTGCCGCAGGATCTGCGTACTCTTCCGGAGCACCTGAGCTCACCCCTTATTTTTTTGGTGGGGTTCGTGTTGTTTATTCTTTAGTTTTCTATGTTGTGTCGTGTGTGCTGTTGTTTGTTTGTCTTTTTCATTTCTAGCCATGGCGTTGTCAGTTTGTTTTAGATTTATGAGTTTGACTGTCCCTTTGGTATCTTTCGTCCCTCTTTTATCTAACTTTGGATAATAAATATTTTCAATATATTCCAGGCGCTTATTTATTGAAATATTATATAAATTTAACAAGAGGTGAATTCTGGGGAAGTACATTGCATTTTCTGCATAAAAAGGTCCACAAATCAAGTTTTTAGCCTCGCTCCGCTCGACGAACCTCAACTGCCTCCCCTTATAGGGAAGGCAATTTACGGCTCTGATCTCACCCCAGCGTGACCATCACACTTCAGCGTCATCATCGCATCTCCGACTCCTACACATTTAAACTAGTATATCAATTATCTTTTATCAATAGAATGTTGATGTTTTAATAATAGAACAATTAAAATTATGTAGTAGAAGAGATGAGTCATGAAAGAAATCATCATTTTATTATAAGATTAAAATATTAATAAAACTGACAGTTAACATGTAGCAATTAAGATGATCTTTATCCAAACAGGTGGCCATAAAACACGAGAAACATTATGAGGAAAGTACAACTGGTTGATAATCTATAACTATCACATACATTTTATTTAACACTACTTATGTATTATGATGTACAACGCCAAGCAAACACTGGGACTATATTCATATAGTTTGCTGTCAGCTCGTTTGACACTTTTTGTAAAATACGAGACCGGTCATTTTCATACAAAAATTCAGGCATCTGTTTTGATTGCAAATGCAAGAATTTTCAGTAAACCAATCATCATGTCCTTTTAACTATTCTGCTTAACATATCATTGCAAAATATAGCAGTTTCTACGCATGTCTCAATATTAAAGTAGCAGATTTCAATTTGACCCGATGATTAGAAATCTGAATACCGGGGTATTATGAATTCATTTCGTCAACCGACTCGAAGTACCAATTCGATAAAAGAACCTCTACCATACTAAATGGTCCTCAATTTTGCCATATAGGAACCGTTGGTTAAGTACGTTGGTTTGATGTTCCATGACAAATACTCAACATTTATTTTATTCATGGTGTACATTTTTAAAGTAATCAGTTTATTTCAAGTGTGCATTCATGTAGCTTCAGTTCTGTAACTAGCATTCATGTTACATGTACAAAAAACAAATTAAAACATGAGTACAGTCCTGGTCTATAACCAACTATCAACCAAAACATGAGTACAGTCCTGGTCTATAACCAACTATCAACCAAAACATGAGTACAGTCCTGGTCTATAACCAACTATCAACCAAAACATGAGTACAGTCCTGGTCTATAACCAACTATCAACCAAAACATGAGTACAGTCCTGGTCTATAACCAACTATCAACCAAAACATGAGTACAGTCCTGGTCTATAACCAACTATCAACCGAGTACAGTCCTAGTCTATAACCAACTATCAACCAAAACATGAGTACAGTCCTAGTCTATAACCAACTATCAACCAAAACATGAGTACAGTCCTAGTCTATAACCAACTATCAACCAAAACATGAGTACAGTCCTGGTCTATAACCAACTATCAACCAAAACATGAGTACAGTCCTGGTCTATAACCAACTATCAACCAAAACATGAGTACAGTCCTGGTCTATAACCAACTATCAACCAAAATATCACATATTTTCATGTAAAACATAAAAAAAGGAAATATGAAACTTGACTTCAGGACCGAAATTGTCCCTCTGTACTGTCCATCGGTATGCTGTTTATCCCAATATTACCTGTGTATTCAGAATTAGACATTTTTCTTATACAAGATACATTTTTGTTCCCAATATGATAACAGAAGGAAATACGTCATCAAGTTTTGACCGATATAATTGTTCATTATGATTGATTTCTATTTTCCAATATAAGAGATAAAAGATATCAGCATTGTATTATTTTGACAGCTAATAAGAAACTTACAATATCACACATTGCTGTATTCGCTAAGGCGTTTGACGCAATATGCGCCGTATGGGTTAAACTGTCAGATATACTTATCTTAGATAAGCAGGAGATATTGAGATGGATTTTCGTGATAAATGACAGTTCATATTTCTTAAAGAGAATAATTTATTAAGTTATTTTTTGTGATTAAAAAGAGTTTAAGTTTAATATTGATTGCCAGTACATCTAAATAAAACGTAATAGCGAAATAAAGCAAACGGTCAAGGATAAGTATACTGCAATAAGAAAAACCTGCACCATTGCTTCTTCCCATACTTTGTCTATGAAGAACCAACCTCTCAAAAGCCCGTGTCGCTCATCCGTATCAATCAAGAACCAACCTCTCAAGACCCCATGTCGCTCACCTGAATCAATCAACAATCAACCTCTCAAGAGCCCGTGTCGCTCACCTGAATCAATCAATAAACAACCTCTCAAGAGCCCGTATCTATCACCCGTATCAATCAAGATACTCTATTGAAAATTGTGGCAAAATTTAATTATATCTTGATCAGTAGATCAAGTAGAGAAGATTTTCGTAAAAGATTACAAAAATTTAAGAAAAATTGCAAAAAAAATCGACTTAAAAGCGCAATAAGGGACGACATCAAAAGATCGATGTAGGATAAAAAACTTAAATCAAATAGTTTGGGGGTGGGGGGTTAAAATTCTACAAGTTTTGTATATTTAAAATCGATTTTTACATATATCCCTATTGGTAAATCAATTTTTCCCAAATTAAGTTAAGAGGGGGGTGGGGGTGTCAGTGAAAAAACTATGTGAATTAAGTTTTTTATCCTACATTGAACTTTTGATGTCGTCCCTAACTCAATTCAATTCAATTTAAAGATTTTATTGTGTGAATATTCAAACAAAGGGGTCGGATAAAGGCTCAACCTATATAAATCCTTTCCCAAAAGAGCAATTACTCCTTAATGGATCTATTGACAATTATGGTCTGTAGGTCGTACTTTGCTGAACATTATTGCGGTTTACAGAAACTGTTTATCTCTATCTATAATTATATTTGAGGTAATAACCAAAAAATGCACATTTCCTTAAAATAACCAACACAGGGGCAACAACCCAACAATGGGTTGTCTGATTTGTCTGAACATTTCAGAGCTGATAGAGGATCTTAACCTGATGAACATTTTACCTTGTCAGATTTGCCCAAAATGCTTCAGTTTAGTTTAAGATATATACTGCATTTTACCGCTATGTTCTATTTTAGCCATGCCAGTCATGTTTGTTGGCAGATGAGGTCATCGGCCTTATTTTTAAACAAGATACCATAATATTGAGTGTGGCAAAGTTTTGTTAAATTTGTCTGAGTGGTTTCAGAGAATATTTTTTGTAGAAGTTTTCGACGACGGACGACGGACGATGAACTCCAAGTGATGAGAAAGCTCACCTGGCCAAAATAAGGAGTTATTTAAAGATTATTTTAAAGCATTCCTTTATTCTGAATTAAAGTTATCAAATGAACAAACAACACGTCGAATTTAAGAAACTTGTATGACCAAAACCTGTTTCTGATGGTCACAAACTTTTCACATTTGGATTTCGTCCATGACTTTTGATCTGTTGCGTATCTGTTTAATGTTATTCAAAAAACCTTTCGAGTTAGAAGATTGGAAGAACAATAATTCTATGATTACACTTAATAACTACAAAGCATACACGATATTAGTGTGTTGTAGAGTTTCTATTCAATAGGATTTGAAACACTCATGTTTTATCTATAGAATTGTATTTCCCATTCCTTGTAATAAGTGACGTGTTGGTCAAAGTAAATTGTAATATTGTAAAGAAAATTAAGCGTTTTTACAATTATATGGTAATTTTTATAAATTTCCTGTTTACAAAACTTTGAATTTTTCGAAAAACTAAGGATTTTCTTATCCCAGGAATAGATTACCTTAGCCGTATTTGGCACAACTTTTTGGTATTTTGGGTCCTCAATGCTCTTCAACTTTGTGCTTGTTTGGGTTTATAACTATTTTGATCTGAGCGTCACTGATGAGTCTTATGTAAACGAAACGCGCGTCTGGCGTATTAAATAATAATCATAGTACCTTTGACAATTGTTTTTTTTTTAACAGGAGCAGTTGTCCCTTTCTTTTTAAAGAAACAATGTAAAATTGTGCAAATTAATAGAACATGAGTGTTTTTAACAAGAGCAGTTGTCCTTTTCTTTTTTCCTAAACAATGCAAAAGTGTGCCTTGTCTCCTTTGACTAATTAAAAGAATGATTTACACAAGTTCTACAGATCAAGTGAATCCAACACATGTCCAGGTTGTGCCTGATTTTTCCGGATCACCACCTCAAAGTTTAGATATTTGACATTTTACTTTACAATAGTGCGAAACCATGTTACAAATACGGGTTGATCATTTAACCTGATATCTTGCAATGAATTGAATTTTTACTTTGAACAAAACTGTAATTATTTATAATCCATCGTTTTAAATTAATTAAACCAAGCGTATGATTTTTTAACGTATTAAAATTTGATAAGGTTTAAGGTGAAGTGGTAAAATCACCTGCGCGCGAAACGGAAGTCATCTGCACGCGATTTATGGCTTATTTGAAATTGTCAGTTGTATGATTTGATAGTTTATTGATATTGCGGAACAAAGGTATATTTGTTTATCAGATAGCTTAATATATTTATATAATAAATGTATTTAAAATTTGTTTAAATGATTAATTTATTAGTAGTAGTTACACTTAATATAAATTTAATTGACAATTTAAACTTCAGTCAATAGACTTTCGCAACAGGACGTTGGAGAACAAAGACGGAATGTGACAAGGAGACAGTACTATCCTGAATTGATTTGAATATTAGTATTGATCGATAAACAAAATAGTTTTCAAACTATGTATACAACTACCTATTACCGGCTATCGATACTACAGATGCAATGGGTAACGTACAGTATACTGTAAAATAGTTATCAAAGTAACTAGGATTATAATTTAATAAAACATTCGGTATACGGTAGCAAAATCATTTGAATTGCAATAAACAAGGAACAGTACTGTTTTTTTTAATAATGGCAACAGGGAAAACACATCCTTTTGTGTCTGCCGTAGTGAGTCATTGTAATTTGCCGTTTGAAAAATGGCTCCCGTCACCGACTATTGACACCCAGAGTTTACAGGTGAACAATACTGACTCCCGACACTGACTTTTGTAACCTAGAGTTCACGGGTAAACAATACTAATTCTCGACACCGACTATTAGTACCATGAGTTCACAAATGATAAACACCGATTTTTGTCATTTAGAGTTAGTTTAAACATATTTTATTGTTCAAAACAAATGGATTAGACACAAGTTTTTCAACTTACCTCTGTCTTCTCCATACATGAATATACATTATATTTATATAGCATATTACATAAATTTGTAATTTTCTAATAAGCATGAAGGCATGAAAAATAATTAAATAAATCACAACTATTGTTATTATAATATTTATACACAAAAAAATAATAGAAACGGCTCAATGGATATCAAACGTTCTAATTTTGAATAATCAAACACACCCAAACGATCGGTCCGAAGGGAAAACATCTACTGTTACTAGTGTGTTTTTTAATGACTTTCTATTTACCTGTATAAGTTGTAAAAAGTAACGTGCAATATTGTGAATAAAGAATTTTGAGATACGGATATTAAATTCTGACGTTCAAAATACGGATAAAGGGATGAGAAGAACATAGATTTAGTGTAAGTATCGTTTTTTTTTATCTTACCTCCTATACATTTCCAGGAATATGATTGGTTAAAAGCGTCTGCGTGCAAACCGTTAGGTTCGTAGGGAGGTGGGCTTATCTCATACACGGAGTGGAGTTACGTCCCTTTATATTCCATATTAGGTAAGAAGGGGTGGGGCTTATTTCATACACGATTAGTAATGGTGTTATGTCCCTTAATAAAAACAAAACGGTACTGAGAAAAAAATCTTAAAAGTTCCAACCGACGAAGAAATTGATGATTAATATTGAAATAAATTCATAAAACACATTTAAACCTTACAAGTTGTTATTGTTGGCATATGTTTTTGTAGGATAAATGGAAGTATTTTCTTAATGCTAACAGTATTGAAGACTTGCTCATTTTGAGAATCACTAGTCTTATTTTCACACGTTCAGATAGTTGGTAAGATAAATTCGTTACATAGTGTGCTAGTGGCCTTATACCGTATTAGGTCACTAGCACACTATGTAACTAATAGTATTAACTTTAGAGTTTACAGGTGATAACTGACTCGACACCGACTATTGACACTAAGAGTTCAAAAGTGAACAATACTGACTCTCGAAACAGACTTAAATAATATGAGTTGCACTATGTAAGCAATTTTAAAATCTACCAAAAATCAGATTAAAATACACACACTTGAACATCTTATATTTGAATTATACTGGAGTGCAACATCTGAGTTATAAGAATAATCACAGATCAAGTACAAATTTGGGTAGCATCACTTTTACAGTTCTAGAATAAAACCCCTTTACAAATGGAAAAAATCTGATGTTTTAGTTGCTGTACTCTTACCTCAGTTTGCGTCAACCAAATGCTATGAAACTTGTACTTGGCTTCGTCCAACTCGCGTTGACTCGAGTTAAAAGATAAGAGCTAATACACACATGCGCAACCTTTCCGAATCGAAGTGAAAACTCTTCCAACGAGTTGACTATCAAAATAGAAAATATTGATGTAGCAGTAGTTGTGAATTAAAAATAAAAATAAAAAAAAGAAAGAAGTTTGTAAACCAAAAATGAAAAAAATCATGTACGCCTATAAATCATACTTTACTGGAGCTGATTGACGCCATTTTGAAACTCTATTAAACCTGTCCGAACCAGAACCCAGGGTTGATGTCGGGCGCCTTTTGACACATAGAGTTCACAGGTGAAAAATATCAACTCTCGACACCGACTTTTTACACCAAGAGTCAGAGTTTACAGGTTAAAAGGAGGGGATATAGTTTAAACTAGAGGATTGGACTAGCTAGTTTGTAAAAGACATAACATCAACAAATCACACAGACCATATTTTGGTAAGGAAAACCCTCAAAATAATTATGGTTTTGAAACAAAATAGAAAATTCTCAATATCAATATACGGTGAAAAAGATTGTGAGAAGGTCTCAATAAATTATATAAGAAATATAGGTGGACGAAGGAAACAAAATGGGTCCACACCAATAAAGCAACGGCAGAGCTCATCCTATTGCAAGATACCCCTTCCCCCTTATGATTAAGATTCTTAGCAGGTATGATTACATTATGATAGAGGTTTTGAAGGAGGAACAAATACAAAAGTATAATTATAATGCTTTGCTATGTCAGAGTCCATGTCAATGTTGCCCTAAGTAAATCAGAAAAAGAAACATCAAGATGGAAACATGATAAGGACGTGTAAAATTGTATTATCATATAAGCTTGATTCTGTAAAAAAAATAACCACAATATTATTTGAAGCGGTTTAGGAGCAAATGCTGATGTAAATGAAAACGGTTTTAATTTAAAAACAAAAATGACATTAGTGTCCCTAACAGTATATTTTGTTTGAGATCTGTTAACAAAAAGCACTGCAAAAATATAATATTGACGTCATTAAAGATTATTCAAGTTTTTGCGTGTGTGGCTTCAAAAAAAGATTCAAAATAGGTTTCTGCTCATATCAATTATTATGTCTTTAAACCTATAATTTTCAATTTTATTCAGATATGAATTAACTAGTCTTTTATTGTCAATATTTTATATTTTTTTCAGACAGCCGAGAGTCATTGACTCTTTACAAGGATATAAAAACTACTCTCCGAAAAGACCTTTATTGTTCGCAACATCACAAGAAAAATGATTTATCGCTCTGTTTCATATAAAGTAATCTTTCACAATGAAAATATTTGTCTCTTTTGCCAACTTTTACTAAAATGAACGGTGATATTCTAACATGGACCATTAAAATTGAAAGAAAATTTAAAATACATTACAGTTACCCCAGTGTTACTGTTTACAATCATAAAGTTAAGTAGAATCGCCATTTATGCAAACAAATATTGTATTACTTAAAATGGAGTGTTCCCCATTTCTTTTCAAAAGAAAACAGTAGGACATCTTTTTATTTTTTGAACAGATGAATTTCATCGAATCTACAGGACCATATAGATTAACGGGGTCATCTGAGTAAACCATTTTTATCAGGAATGTGATGTTAATTAAGGTGGATAGTATTTCAAGACAGTCTCCAAGAATGCAGTTTTACTCACCAACAGTTAAAGTATTGACTCCTTAAGTAGGCAACGTCAGTTCTGGTCAAATTTTCAATAATTCTTAACATAAAAGTGTTTTGCATACTTTACTTTGAACGCCAACCATGATCCAGGAAGTGTCTGTGTCTAGAGGTTCAATTTCATAAATGGTAACTTTTGATTACAGCACACTTTGGATCCAAATTTGCTGACAAGGAATAATTCCTCAAAATTTTAAGTTCGAAAAAGGACAAAATCATCGTATTTTGATAATACATGTATTTCTTATACCTTTTCGATTCCACCCTGGCAGACAGGAAACTGCCCATGCAATTTAGTCATTGGTTGCAAAAGAGAAAATATATTGATAAATCAAAACTCATAAGCGACATAATTACATAGAAAATTTTTAAGAGTGAATTAGGAATTAATTTATCTATAAGGGAACGACAGTTGTCTCTCTTTCTATGGAAAATCGGGAAATACAGTCGTGGATCAGATTTCTGATGAATATATAACATTTTCTATAAATATATATAATTTTATATATGTAGCAATAATGGCTACGAATTGAAGATAAACATAGTTTTTCTATAATGAATAAAGGTTATTCACTTTTTATTGCCCGCATTCGTTTTGAATGGATCCCTAAATCACAGACATGCTTTCCCGCGCGTCGTATCACAGGTTTCCAGACTAATTAGTTTTTAACATTAGTAAATTTTGATTTGGATGTTGAAAAATTCACAACGAAAGATATAACTTTTGTTACAACTGATATTGTGTATATACAAATATCACATATTCCAATAAATGATAATGACTATTCCATATCCTTGCATTCCCAAAACAAGGTGTTTTAAAAATTCCCCTTGCTAATAACGTTCAGTGTCTTATGCATGTTCAGGACGATCTACAGTAGACATAACGTTTTGGTACAGTATATCCACTAGTAAGAAAGGCCATTTTTTATGTACATAGAATTACTGAATATTATGATTTTAGACTATTATAAGTTGTTTTTCTAAATTGATTAAAAGACAATTCTTAGCTTTTCGAAAAAAATTATCAATTTTTTTGAAAGCTTGTAATTGGAAAGCTTAAAAGCTTTTTACACGTTTTTTTTTTATTTTAACTTAAATCTAGCCGTTTTGCATTGTTTTACTTTTGTCATGTAGGGGCTGTATATTGGGTTGCTCATTCTTGTAAGTATGTTTTGTGGCCTATAAATATTAACCTCTACGTCATTCAGGTCACAATATTCTAATGTTATATAATTTGTTATAGGAAAGACAACTCCACCGCTATTTGTCAATCTTTTGCGTGTCTCATGAAACACTGTAGACTTTTCTCCGCAGAAGTATCTGATACGTAATCTCATCTTGATAACTCCACAGGCATATTTCATCCATTTATACCATCATTCTATCATACTATTCTTATGATAGTGCAGTGCTGCTGCAAATGCATAGTTGACATTCTTCTGGAATATATGGAAGATGATATTATCAAATGCCGGACTTTTTGATCGACAATTTAGTTGTTTAGTTTTGAGGATTGATATCTCAACAGCAGTCTGTATTCCAATGAGTACTTATTGTGCACCACCACTTGCCGATTTGTTTTTGCACTCATATGAAGCAAAATTCATCCAGAACCATCTAAAAGACAAAAAGAATAAGTATCTTGCGAAATTCTATAATTTTACTTTCAGATTTATTGATGATGTCCTATCACTGAACAACCCATAGTATTTCAGCCAATACTTACAAAACATTTATCCCAGTGAACTTGAAATTAAAGATACTACTGATACTAGAAGAACTGCTTCATACCTTGATCATTTTCTGAATATTGACACATCTGGACGACTTCACACTAAAATGTATGATAAACGGGACGATTTCAACTTCCCAATTATCAATTTCCTATTTCTCAGCAGTAACTAACAATCTGCCCCTTCGTATAATGTTTACATATCTCAGTTGGTACGTTATGCTTGTGCAAGTTCACACTATACGGATTTCAAATACAGGAGTGTGATTCCGACGCAGAAACTGCTTTAACAAAGTTATGAGGAGAAAGGATTTAAAATGATACTCCGTAAATTTATTGGACACCATCACGATGCAATGCGATAAGACGTGTCACGGTATTTGTACTTCAACATCCATGACTTTAGTTATGATGTTGTATTTGTTATCCTGATCGGATATTGTAAATTTCTTATCGTTTGTAGTCGTACTTCTATTTTATTAATTTTCTATCCGTATGTAATAGTAAAGATGATTAATCACCCAGTTCATTTATATGATTCTAGTTTGGGACAACTGCACGTACACGATTTGTTTGTTTCTGATTTAGAAGAAATAACGACATAGCTAGATAATACAATTAAGTATCTAATTACTAGCACAATTTTATATCATTATTATATTAAATACATCAAATACTATAATAACAAACTGAATCTTGAACTCTATCAATTTTTTAGAAATTAATCTGTGACGTCACTTGTGTAGCGTCGATCCAGTCGTGTGACAGACAATACATGGTTCTGTTGTGCTGTTTTTATAGTGATGTCCTAGGTTGTTTTACGTGTTCGTTTTTATTCTGAGGTAAGTCACAACCTCGGTGTTGACATGAATATCAATTATATGGTCAATTTTATAAATATACCGTTTGCAAAAATATCAATTATGCTAAACACTAAGATTTTCAAATCCCAGGCACATATAACCTAAGCCATATTTGGCACATCTTTTTGGAATTTTGGGTAATCAATGCTCTTCAAATTTGTACTTCTTCGGCTTTTTTTTAACTATTTTGATCTGAGCGTAACTGATAAGTCTTATGTAGATGAAACACTCGTTTGGCATATCAAATCTAAGCCTGGTACCTTTAATAACTATTAGTATGTCGAATTTTTTCATTATATTGTTTATTAGTATTTATTTGTACTGTAATCCTGTCATGTAATGTTGTCATTTTAGGGTTATATTTCAA
This sequence comes from Mytilus galloprovincialis, assembly GCF_965363235.1. Lineage (NCBI taxonomy): Eukaryota > Metazoa > Mollusca > Bivalvia > Mytilida > Mytilidae > Mytilus > Mytilus galloprovincialis. The sequence continues at coordinate 35,830,515 of NC_134839.1, forward strand.
CATTACCATAAAAGCGCGAGGTCTGGCTAGCCACAAAACCAGGTTCAACCCACCATTTTTTCTTTAAAATGTACTGTAACAAGTCAGGAAAATGGCAGTTGTTATCGTATAGTTCGTTTCTGTGTGTATTGTATTGTCGTTCGTTTTTTTGTTCATTGTTTCTGTTTTTTCGTTGTTTTCCTCTCATAGTTGATTTGTTTTAGTTTGTAACCCGGATTTTTTTTCTCTCGATTTATTACTTTCGAACAGCGGTATACTACTTACTGTTTCCTTTATTTATAGCAAAACGTCCTAGATATATTCATCAATTATGCGGTAACAAATTTTTTGGGTATTCATGATTTGTAACTAATATATATGTGTTTCTCACAAAAAAACATTGCCATATCATTTATCTATGTTCTTAAAAATATTTTCATGACTATTTATTGATGAAATTTATGTATAACAAGCGAAAGAAATGATATTGTGCACTTGAAAATGTCTGCATATTTATACGATTTTTAATGAAGTGATTGATGCTTGAAACGAAGGGACCGTGTGAAGAATTTCTGCGCCAGTTTAACACATGAATTACCTCTCAAGCCAGTCAAGGTCATCTGATGTAATCAAAAAGAACAAATGATCATGAATATTCACATATTTTATTTTGCACAGAATAGGAACGGTTGAAATATCGTTAAACATAGAACAATATACTATTAGGTAAAAAAAAAAATATCACATATCAAGCACTAATTAATAGACAACTTTCGAGTTCGATGCATATCCGTCAAAACTCTGGTTTTAGTGAACGTCATTTGTGCTTTTAGGGGCGTCGTCACTTCCATTCCAGCGTTGAGCGAGTGGTTGGAAAACTAAAGTCTATATTGTACGAAATATTCGGCAAATTGAATTCTCAAAATTGACAATCAGCATTGCTGTCATTAGGGAATTGTCATTAAGTACCTACAGAACAATCATTATTTCTAGTTTATCCTGCACAATGACGATCACTAAGACGCTTGATGAACGCAAATAGTGCAGGGATACAGGCGACCCCCTCTATCTGGTAAATGACGGCATAAAGGCGCTCATAATTGTTTTTTCCGAAGGATGAATCCGAAAGTGGTCTATTCTTCGTTAAAGTGTAATAAAGAGTTACCATTAAGCAAGCATGATATACAGCTTGATACAAGAAAGCGCACATATGATACGAAGAGCAGAGACTATAGAGCACACATAATTAAGAAGGAGCAACAAAAAATACCACACATAATGCTTAAGTACAGAAATAAAACACACATAATACATAATTACAACAATAAAGCACACATAATACATAAAAACAATATAGAGTACATTATACATACACAGCTACTTTTGCATAGGTACTATTTCTGTACTAAAATTCTGTAGTACTGGAAATTTACTTTGAATACTCAGTACTATTTTGTTACTTTAAAATTATTGTAATATTTAGGTACCTGTATTTTACAGTACTTAATTTGTACTTGAAATTTAGGTACTACAGATTTTTGGTTACTACCGTTACATTTTCAGCATTTTGAAAGTTTTTCTATTTCAAATCTCTGAAAATTATGATTTTCAAACATGTAATGTTGTATTATTTCTGTACCAAAATATATAGTACAAATCAAGTACTGTAAAATCAAGTACCTAAGTATTACAATAATTTTAAAGTAAAGAAATAGTACTAAATATTTAAAGTAAATTTCCAGTACTACATATTTTTAGTGCAGAAATAGTACCTATGCAAAAGTAGCTGTGTACCATAAACATCACAACACATCATATAATTGCAATAAATTTAGTCCAAGTATAACAAATAGGCATAAAGAACAATGACTTCGCCATTCTGAAGATAATCTTTGAGTTTTTATGTAGGCATTGATTGAGTTGTTTGTAGTTTCTCTGCTGGTGGACTACCGGTCTTGAGGATTTTATGAACTTAGTAGTCAGTACTTCGGTGCTGACATGATTTATAACAAACCTTTATAGATGTATTCGATCTTTTTCTAAGGTCTGTTTTGGTTATATAGTTTTTCAACTGTTTATCTTCTGATAAATCTAGCTTTCAAACATTCGGCTTTGACCGTCCCTGATGAAGAAAATCTAAAAAAAAGCGCATACAACTAGTACGCATGAAATTTATGACGTCTTGTTTTCATTTATTTCTTCTCTATTTGATTGTTAATCCACAGTATGGCACTGAATGATGGTCTCTTCGTTTGCTGCATGCTCTTCTTTGAATTTAGATATTTTTGGATGTGATATTTAATGTTAATCATATTTTTTTAAACTGCTGTGGCATCCTTCGAGGTGGTTTGTCGTCATTTGTGAATGTTGCTTTCAAACCAGTATGTTGTGACGTGGTCTGTAAAAGAAGTGGTATTTGCTGTTGAATCAAAACTTCCAGGTCACCATGTGCATAAAACCAGACGTCATCCAAGGATGCCCGTGGTCCCAGAAAAACGAACTGCTGTCCTCCGTATTAGGTGGTGAAGTCTGATTCTTCTTTTTAATCCAACACGAGCCCTGTTGACTGCACTTAACTTGTATCTATCGCCATTCTTTAATAGTGATTCCGGGAATATATGAACTGGTAGAATTTTTGGTCATCAGCTTTGTTATCAATGAAGCAATTTGCTGGGTTCAGATAAATCTGACTGTCTTCAGTAGTGTAATAAATCTTGTGTAAATGGCATCTGACTTCCCTGATAAAAGTGTAAATACTAGTGGAAACATATCTCCATTAACCAATGCGTGTAAAATGTATATTGTAAATAAGTTTATATATTTTTTTAAATTTCATGAAACATTTCGATTTCTATTTTAACATCTTAAGAAATAAAATTTATTTAAAATTGATATTTGTTTGTAAATAAACGTAACAGTTTAGATATGTTTCATAATTCAAAAATGTTGTATTATTTAATCAAAATTGCATTAATCTGATGATATACCAAAAAATCAATTTTTATACTTTTATAAAATTTATATGAAATATTATTAGTTTGAACATGCAGTAATCAATACTAGTGTATGTAGTAAACAAACAATAGATACTGTTTGGTTAATGAAAAATATAATATTTATATGGGACAACTATAACCCTAAAATATCGGGAATAAACAATTTTCATAACAAATACTACATTAAGTACAGATCTGAGAGTAATCGCAGTTTCTGACAGCAGTTATAAAGCTAATTATTACAAACAAAAAAATCATGCAAAATTCTGAGAAAATAAATCTAAATAAAGGCAACAGTAGTATACCGCTGTTCAAAACTCATTAATCTATGGACAAAAACAAAATCGGGGTAACAAACTAAAACTGAGGGAAACGCATTAAATATTAGAGGAGAACAACGACACAACATTAAAATGTAACACACACAGCAACGAACTAAGCATTAGATAAAATCCGATGAGAATAACCAATATAACATCAAAACCAAATACATGAAGACTGTATAAGAAAATTGTTGAATCGAAACGAATGGTATTTCGTTTTATATGTGTTGATTAAAATATCATAACGCTAATACAACTAGGAATGATCCAAAAATTAATATACATGAATAAAATTTATGAACCATATGGTTGGTCGGTTCAAAATAGTAAAACTGTAAACTTCTGATATACAGGTAAACATTGTTTGTCTGTCTGGTCATTCAATTGGCCATGTTTCACTATCAACACGAACAATTCTACAAAAGATAATGATAAACATAGATTATAAAACTAATAAACAATAATTTACGTTAAACAGGTTTTGACCTATAATTTTTTCATAATGAATTTCTTTCTATTTGCACATGAACATAATAATAAGCTATACACATTTTTTTAGGCACAATGGTTATTTTCAATAAACAGATATATATAATATATGTAATAGTTTGGTACATTGCAGAATATGATTGCAAGGCAAAGGCTTTTTTAATATAACATATATATGAACAATTTCTGTGGTGTCTTGATTTTTTGGGGTTTTTTTTACGGACACCGTAAGGGGACACACAAAAAATTAGAAAATATTTTTTTAATTCGAGATCACGATAAAACATTACCGTTTTACCGAGATCTCGATAAAAAAATATATAGTTATCTCAATAAAACGAAATTGTTATATCGAGATCTTGGATTAGAATTTCGTTATCTCGATTTATTATATCGAGATCTCGGATAATTTTATCTTTATCTCGATTTATTAAATCGTTATTTCGAGTTATTATATCGTTATCTCGATTTATTATATCTAAATTTCGGATTATTATATCGTTATCTCTGTTAAATATATCGAGATCACAGATAACAGAAATTCCTTGGTTCAATGTATGGACGACCGAATACCAAAACATATATATAATTTAAAATATTAAAATACTCAACATTATCTTTTTTTAATTTTTACGTTACATTTGCTGTTTTTTATCCCATATTTATAGATATAACATGTCCATTGTGCCGTAATGACCATTAGAGGGGTTACGCGTGAAAATTAAGAAATAGCCAATTTTACATAATGGAATGGACTGCTACGACCCTTTAGCCCCTTATAACATACATACCTTATACTTCATTCGAAAGCTTATTTATAGAGAACAAAAGGCATATAATCAATATGTTCCGCAACGCCTATTAGAGAAGTAATACAGACCCTTCGACTCCTTCTTACACTACTTCAAAGCTTATAGAAAGAGGGATAAAATGGTATATTTATAAGCTTTCGACTGAGATATAATGTATATTTGGAATAAGGAGTTGAATTGTCGCAACAGTCTATTCGAATATTCAAAATATCCATTCCATTATTCAAATTTGGCTATTTCTTAATTTTCAAGCGTATTTTGGCAATGTCCTCGGTAACCCCTCTAATGGTCATTGCGGCACATTATTTATAACCATTTGGTTCCTCTAGTAATAAGCTTTCAAATGGTGTATAAAGTTTTCCCTAATTTGTGGCTGACGGATCGCAGAAGTTCATTCCATTATTCATAATAAGCTATTTCATAATGTTCACCCGTATTTTTATTTTTAGGTCCTTTGTTACTCCTCTAATATGCGTTGCGGAACATATTGACGATTCATCTTTTGTTCCTCTAATAATATGCTTTCGAATGAGGTATAATGTATATCTGTAATTAGGGGCTGAAGGGTCGCAGCAGTCCATTCCATTATTCAAAATATCCATTCCATTATTCAAAATTGGCTATTTTTTAATTTTCACTCGTATTTCTGGCATTTAGGTCCTCCGTAACCCTCTAATGGTAATTGCGACACAATGGACATGTTATATCTATAAATATGGGATGAAGAACAGCAAAGGTAACGTGAACTAAAATAAGATAACGTTAAGTATTTTAATATTTATATATATATGTTTTGGTATTCAGGTCGTACATACCTTGAGCCAAGGAATTTCTGTTAAAAATAGTTAGGGAAATCCACTAGTTTATTCTCCGAAACTAAATATATGAATGAATTAAGTTAAAAATTTTAAAGAGTGCTATGAACTTTTTTTTCTCATATTAATTTGATTATTTGTAAGATAACATAAACATGACGAATTCAGAAATACAGTTTCGTTTTATCAAATAACGATATATTTTTATCGAGATCTCGATATATTTAACCGAGATAACGATTTAATAATCCGAGATCTCGTTTTAATAAATCGAGATAACGATATAATAATCCGAGATATCGATTTAATAAATCGAGAAACGATATAATAATCCGAGATCTCGATATAACAGTTTTGTTTTAACAAGATAACGATATATTTTTTTTATCGAGATCTCGGTAAAACGGTAATGTTTTATCGTGAAATCGAATTAAAAAAAATATTTTCTATTTTTTTTTTTTTTGTGTACCGTTACGGCTTTCGTACTACAGGGGTTCCAGCAGTTCTCTGCCCTACTGAGTTCTTTAGTTTTTATAAAATATATTATTTTCTATTAATACGTTTTGACCTATAATGATTTACTTTTGTAAATTGTGACTAGGATGGAGAGGTGTGTCATTGGCACTTATACCACATCTTCTTGTATATTGTATATATTAACATGATGTTACGATTAACTTGACCTATAATGGTTTACTTTTATAAATTGTGACTTGGATGGAGAATTGTGTCATTGCCACTCATACCACATCTTCTTATACATTGTATCTATTAACAGGCTGATACGGTTAACGATCAATTTGACATAGATCGTTCATATTTATCTTTTGTAAATCTTTGACATTGTGTGAATTGCATGCCTTTTCTTACATGGTTTTAAGATACGAATTTCAGGACTCAAAACTTTTTTCTGTTACCTTGTTGCAAATTTTACCATTATGATATTTCATTTTAGTAATTGTTTTGAAAAATTTTCGGATGCCGAAGACTACTAAAGGGTAGTTTTTTTGAGTATCATCGAATTATCATCTCTATTTAAAGTGTGATGAATATGTAACATAATGTAAAAAGAATACCTTTTGTAAATCATTAATAAGAATTTTCGTTTTTAAAGACAATTCATTTTAATCAATGCAACAACAAAGAAATTATTTTGTTTTAAATAATATAAGATGACAAGCGTTGAAATATCTTGTAGTCACGCTCGAATAAAAAATGGTGGTTTTGTTTTATATTCCAATTCCTATACAGTCATGTATACATGTTTTTTTCTCTCGAAAGTATAGTACATGTATCTAAATCAGATGAAGAAAGGTCAAGAAAGTAATTTTTTGTCAAATTTACACACTGCATAACGATGTATGTTTACCTTTCACATATGAAGTAAAAAGAACTCCCACAGCTTGCGTCAGCCCATTGATAGTTAGTTTCCAATGGATCACAGCGCCAATATGTTAGACAGTCTTGATCAAATATGTTGTCTGGTTGCTTAATCAATGCTGACCTTCCCCAGTTAGTAAAGACCAATGGTAGGTTAGGTTTGTTCCAGTGCCAATCTCCTTCATTTGGCATATCTGAACCTCCCAACCATACTCCATTGCTACCTAAAATTAGGAATAAAGAAACTTTATAATTCACCACACTAACAGATAAAGAGCTAAACTTGATTTTACCAATAAGTATATAAAGTAAAGAAGCTTTGTGAAATAAGCGTTGTCTTATGTTTTCTTATTAAATGATCAGTTGGCAGTTCTGCTTGCATATGCTTTTGAATACACCTTTTCAATTTTATATGTTAAATGTTCGTTTTCCTTTTAACAATTGTTCGACACAATCGGCCATCCTCCGGCAAATATGATACAAGCCCAAACAAAAAAATATAAACAAGTATAAATTGAAAACTATGTTCAAACTTATGATTGCGTTGGATAAAAACCGAAATTTCAATTTAGACTTGTTTATATTTTTTCGTTTGGGCTTGTATCATATTTTCCCTCCGGTTTGTATGATCCGTTCATCCTATATAGATTATATATAAGATTCAAGAGTCTGTCTAAAATTGAGGGTAAATTATATGGCCTTCCAAATACCGTACCGATCCCTAACATCACTGAAGAGACATTTATTGTCTAAATCCGGATCTGATGTACAAACAAATATTGACACCTCATGTTTGTTACATAACATCTTGGCCACAAGTTTATGGTTTTCTGTTGAGTATTCAATTTATATTAAGATCCATTTTGTTACATCTTGTGATCAATTTTGTTTGGCAATCGCCAATGGCAGTCAGCAGGGTCAAAGAACATCAGTTGTTCGACCTGTTAGTCAAATGCGTTTTTTTTAAATATACTTTTTCACTTTTTTGGTCTGTTTGAAAATGTTTTCTTGTGCTGTATTTAGACCCTTCTACAACGAAATTGTTTCACATGCACACGTATAAAAATTGCTGTTTTTATTCAACGCAATCATAGGTTTGAATGTAGTTTTCAATTTAGACATATATATGAAATATATAAGAGGAAAAATCAGGAACAACAGAAACACTGAACTACTACAAAAACAAACGCAAAATACATAGAAACGGAATATTTGATAACAGCTGCCATAATCCTGACTTGGTACAGGACAAAATATACAATGGGGACAAAAAAAAATTCGAAACTGTAAGTAGACAGATTATGGCAAAAAAGCCACATCATTTCAGAAAAATGCTATTTATCTAGCTAAAGAAACCAATATGATCCCCATTAGAAACGAGGGATGAACTCCAGCGCCAGATAAGGTCATGCAGTTATTAACATACTTGTGTTGTGTTGTTCATTTCAAATAAAATCCGATGAAAAGTTGATTTCAAGATTACGATTCAGACAAGAAGAACATATTTGTGGATATTTTTTAAACACGAGAGTGATTTTTAATTTCTCTATTATTGACAGTATACCGTTGTCTTTCCAGTTTGAATGGTTTTACACTAGTCATTTTTGGGGCCCTTTATATATAGCTTGCTGTTCGGCGTGAGCCAAGGCTTCGTGATAAAGAGCGTTCTTTTTACCTATTATAGTTTTTCTTTTACAAATTGTGACTTGAACGAAAAGTTGTCTCATTAGCACATCTTCTTATCATATATATATCTTGTGTAAGAGTCAAAGATATTTGTCCTATTCTACATAGCGTCATAATCAATAGACTATTTCCTTATTACCAACTTTTAAATTCAGAATTTACATTTTTTCAACAAGTAACCTTCTTTCTGGTTGGACAGCCTGGTAGTCGTTAAACCAAGAGTAACGTAATGAATCAAGCTTTTAACCGGTACATATTTTGAAGGAAATAAACTGTTTTATGTGATCATTATACGACAAAATAATTGGAAACAGTAAACTTTCCTTTAAATGCACAGGTTTTATGTTTGAATTTAATTCTTTAAGTTGCTCTTACTTGACCGGTTCCCTCCTGGATATCTAACCACAGATTAGGTAACCTCTCGAAAAATTATATAATCCGGCGCCAAAAATCAGTTATATAGAAAAAAGTTTACTATATATCGCAAAACAGAACTGTGAAAAGGGGCTGATATGCAACAACGACATGAAGCCAGTATAAAATCCCCAAAAGTAACATGAACATCGTTTTGAAATTGTTTGGAATTCCTGTATAGCTTTTAATTGGTGCTGTCGTCTAATACGGTTGGTTTATTGAAATATCTCAAATATTTACACAAAACACAAAAACAAACAAGTTTACGACTACAACAACTTTTTTTTAATTCTACATTAATTTTATAAATCATTTAAATGTCTTGGTTCGTATGTTTGGGTAAACGATTCATTTATTGATTGCCTGATAGTTTATAACGCAAATAGACACATATTTCCTATTGATTAATTGATTGTTTTGACAACGTATAGGAACAATTATTTAATAGAAATACTTGTGATTTTCCGGGAAAATTTTTATCGGTTGGACATTGCATGGGTCCAATTTCTGAACAATCAGGGGGAGGGAGTTGGATCTGAATCCGTTTCAAATACACGTTTTTGGGTCAGTTGATTCCCAACATGTTTATTTGTAATCATGATATTTCTAGAAACTGTAATAGTTATTTCATTTGCATGATATCTTATAAGTATATTGGTCTATACGAATATATACAGTCATGTATAAATAATGTTTAATGATTTATCAATACTATATTTTATATTTCTTGATATTAAGGGTTATTGTAAGCTCCAAGTATTAAGCCGGATAATGTTAAACTTTTACTTTTATATAGTATACTAATTAGATCCCTATTCTAATCTATTTACAAAAAATCTTCAGCTTTCAAGTCTGTGTAAATACGTCATTACATTTTGTGTACAATTTGCTACAAACGTACACACAAGTAGTACAAACAAAGAAAAAAGTACAATATGGCTTTTTAAAAATGTAACAGTAATTTCATTTACATTATAATTTATAAGTATATTGGTCTATACGAATATATATAAATAATGTGTTATGGTTTATTAATACTGAATTGTATGCTACTTGATATTAAGGGCCATATTACCCGTCTTCCACGATCATCATTAATTGAATCATTCCTGTGTCTATGCAAAATATTTCATATAATTCTAATACTATTGTCTTCCTTGCATTGCGTGATTTTTTATCTTCTGATTAAATATTGACCTACGCTTCGTAAGAGATTTCACAAATTGATCTTCATCTGTATTACTTATAGTTGCAAGTCTCATACCAAACCTTTTGCAGTAGCTCTAAAAGAAATGTGCATATTGGAAAACTATAATGGCTAGAAAACAAGTATAGTTCTTAAAAATAACTGCATCAAATTATGTCTTTTTTTAAAATCAACAGCAAATACGTCCGTGTACATTTACGCCAAACATTTTTTATTTTAAAATGAAAAATAAATTTTCAAATTGCTCTGGAAATTTTAAATGTAGTTGGTTAGAAAAATGTAACAAAAATCTATTCAAATCACTTTCGAAAAACCATTTTCTCTATAGGATTTGAAATTTGTTATTCTCATGAAATTACATTTTTGATTTTACGAAGATATTAAAACAAATAACAATGATTTCATTTTGTCAAAAGTTTTAATATATTTAAACATTTGCATTTGCTTGGTTTAGAAAACAAAACATATTTCAATCTCATTCTTAAAAGCAAATATTGAAAATACTGACCTTTAGTATTTTTCAATTTAGTTTACAATATTGAAAAATGAAAAATGCTCTAACGTGGAGCATTTTTCAATTTGACTTACAATATTGAAAAATGAAAAATGCTCTAGCGTGGAGCATTTTTCAATTTGACTTCAAATATTGAAAAATGAAAAATGCTCCAACGCGGAGTATTTTTCAATTTGACGTTTAAAAATGAAAAATGAAAAATTGTTCAATTTTTTATTTTTCATTTTACTGTGCATTATTCAAATTTGAAAAATGTTCATTATTTAAATGTTTAATAATGAGAACGAAATGTAATTTGTTTCAATATAGGCGTTTCGAATGTTTCAATTGTTGACACTTTTCATTAAATGTTTTACTATTTCCGTTCTCTTCTTTCTTGTTTTAAGTGCTATATATCTTGGAGATCTTTTTAAGGTGTGTGTCACTGTGTGTGTGTGAACTATGTGTGGCTTTAGACAAAATAATTTTGTATCTCCTATCTTTTTAAATAGACAATACCCTTTTCTAAAATTTAGAATGGAAATGGGGAATGTGTCAAAGAGACAACAACCCGACCATAGAACAGACAACATCAGAAGGTCACCAATAGGTCTTCAATGCAGCGGGAAACTTCCGCACCCGGAGGCGTTCTTCAGCTTGCCCCTAAACAAATATATATATACTAGTTCAGTGATAATGGACGTCATGCTAAACAAATTAAACACAAAAAATAATTCAAGACTAGCAAAGGCCATACGGTGGGGTTAAACATGTTTTTGAGATCTCAAACCTCCCCCTATACCTCTGGCCAATGTAGAAAAGTAAACGCATAACCATATGCACAGTAAAATTCAGTTCAATAGAAGTCCGAGTTCGATGTCAGAAGAGGTTACAAAAGAAAATAAACAAAATGACAATGATACATAAATAACAACATACTACTAGCAGTTACTGACATGCCAGCTCCAGACCTCAATTAAATTGATTGAAAGATTATGTCTTCATCATAGGAATACCATGCAACTTCCTTTAGGGGTTCAGTATTATACACATAAAACATTTAAGAGAAGAACATAACCCGTGTCATGCCAACAAATGGTTTTTAAATGAATGTGTTTAGTTCCGATGTAAAGACCATATAAGTGAATCAATATTAAAGCCAAAATATGCAAACTTTAACGACCTCATCCTGACAACAGTATTGTAACTATATCCCTTCTTAATAAGTCTGTTTAAGGTGGTATGGGTGTCTTCCTCCATCTTGGATTTTAAAAAACAGAGAACCAAAGGTCCAGATTTTCCATCAGGTTAGCAAAATTTGATGCAGGAATGCAGATATTTAATGTACATTTTCATTTAAAAGTACCAATTTATACGAATATAACTTCTAAATATTGATATTTTTGCAAATGTTAATTATTTTTGGTTTTTATTTTGTTTTTTAAATTGGCAATTTAAGGGGAGGTAACTCTAAAAAAGTGCATTTTCTGAAGGATTCTGTATGGAATTTTCCTATTTTGTATTTTAGCCGGAAAAAAACGTACGGTGACCCTATCTTTTCTTTTGATATTCTCAAAGCAGTGTCTGAAAGCTATCTTTTCCTGAAGTATTTAACAATTCTATCATTTTGTTTAGTTTCTAAACACAAAATGGTGTTTTTTCCTGTATAATCCATACAAAATGTGTCATTTTGTCCCGTCCTGTAGCTTGAGAAAATGCGCGGTGACCTATCATTTTTATTATATTTTTCAACATATATCAATAGATACAACGTCTTGGCAAAGTATGAACAAATTCTATAATTTTTATTTTAGACTCCCATACCACCTTAAAGGTTTTGTTATCTTCTAATGTTCCTTGTTGTCGTTTGTTAATGTCACTAATAAGTGTTCTCGTTCTGTATATAGATTAGACCGTTGGTTTTCCCGTTTGAATAGTTTTACATTAGTCATTTTTTGGACACTTTATAGCTTATTGTTTGGTGTGAACCAAGACTCTGTGTTGAAGACCGTACTTTGACCTATGATGGTTTTTATTTTAAAAATTTTGATTTAGAAGGCAAGCTGTCTCATTGGCACTCATACCACATCTTCTTATATCTAGAGAAACGTAAACAAGCTTCACATTTGAAGTTTATTTTTAACTGAAATGCCACCTTACGTTCATTCCAAATATTAGAAAATCTGTCTCAAAATGAACAAAGTGATTAGCAATATCAGTCTCAAACCTATTTTGACTATACATTTACCAAATAAACCATTCAATAAAAATAAAAGAACACAGGAAAAATTAAACACTTAAATTTTCAAAACTTTTCTCCCAGAGACAGTCGTATCTAATTCCACCAAGCACTGACTCAAATGTCTACTTCTTTCCTGATTAGTTTTTCCAAAATAATGCATTTCAGTTAAAATCAGAAAAATTGCTGTAAAATTCAACATCAACCTCGCGGGACCAAAATTTAGCATGGGTAATTCTGATTGATGTTCTAGTTGTAAACAGAGACGATGAATGTCAAATGTTAAAGCACTATTGGTACATTGTATCTAAATAGCTAAGTAAATAAAAAACCCAAAACAGTGAAAAAATTATATAATTCATTTTATCTAGTTAAGAAATGGAGCATTCAATGCCTTCCAAAATAAGCCGTATTTAGAAGGAATATGGCATATTCATCAACCTTAAGGATGTTCGCTGCTCTGTTTCAAAATAAATAACTTTTCATAAAACTAGTATGCATTGATAGGAAATAAATTGAGGAATCAAAAAAGCAAAAAAAATGGGGGTTCATGGGGAAATGTTTTTAAGACATTCAAATGGATAAAACCAGAGGATTCCGTAAATCTGACAAAAATTCCAAAACATGACCAGCAGACATCCTTACACAGGGAGATTGGTAAAAGAACAGCTTTCCTATGTGCTGTTGGTATCTTTACTCCTATTCTAGGTTGTCAACGAGGGTATTACCAAACCCGTAGCCAGTGCATGCAAGTACGAAATTTTATGTTAATATAATTTCCTGTTGCAATATTTTTTTATTAACTTTACATTTGGGAATATCTTTCTCGGCTTCAGTAGAATTTTTCTCTCGTTGAGGGCTTTATAAGGCTCATTATTAACGCCTCAACACAAACGTGACTTATAGCATGAGGATGCTTTGATCACCATAGATGCTGCTCAGATTAATTTTACATTAAGTTTTTAAAGAAGTTTACAAATGTTTAAGCAACGATGCAAATACTAAACTTGGGAGTAAAAATAAATATCTTTTACCAATATCTATTTAATTTAATATATATAGAGAGAATATTTAGTTAACCTGAATGTTAATAACAAAATAGGGAAATATAAAATTCATGGTTTTAAACAAGGGAAATAACAATTGCATAATAATCCTACGCCACATCACAAAATTTTGCTGGTGCGTTGTTGTTTTCCTATCTTTTCGGAGTAAGGTAATAAATGTGTATATACGGGTTCACACATACACACATTACATTTAAAGCATAAAAACAAAACTTCCATAGGCGGATCCAGGTGGGGCCCTGAGGGGCCCGCCCCCCCCCCCTTTCGTGGGAAAAATTTGGTTGATTATATAGGGAATCATTGAAGCGTGACTGGAGCGGCCCCCCCTTTAGGTCTGTCAGCGCCCCCCCCCCCTCCTTAGGAAAAGTTCTGGATCCGCCACTGACTTCTAAAGTGTAAACAATGAATGAAAAAAAAATTTGATAATCTATTTTTCAATATCTTTGATTGAAAAAATTGAAAATGTTCCACACAAAATTATTTTCATTTTTGAGAAATTTTTCTAAAGATGAAAATTCAACCAATACTGGACATTTTTCATCTTTCCTTATCTAAAGGCAAATTGAAAAATGCTCTACGTTGGAGCATTTTTCATTTTTCAATTTTTAAAGGCAAATTGAAAAATGCTCCACGTTTTATCATTTTTCATTTTTCAATATTTTAAGGCAAATTGAAAAATGCTAAATGGTTAGCAATTTCAATATTTTGTTCTTTAGAAGGATATTGAAATTTGTATTTTTCTAAAACAATCAAATTCAAAGGTTTTAATTTATTCAAACTGTTGATATGATTAAATCATTTAAAGACAAACTTATCATTACTTTTTATATTATCCTCGTGAAATCAAATAATTTAATCTCATAAAAATTACAAATATCAAATCTCATAACGAAAATGATTTTTCAGAAGTGACTTCAACAGATTTTTGTTACATTTATCAAACCAATTAACTTTAAAATGTGTAGAGTATTTTGCAAAATCTATTTGTTCAGCTTAAAATGAAAAATGTTTGGCGTAAATATACACAGTCTCAAATACAATATTGCTTTCATTAAAAAATATTTTATCTAAAATCATGATGATGACAAACTTGAGTAATGAAACGCAACCTCATTGTGAAAAGTCTCAAAATACCACCTAAGTTCAGTTGAAAAAATATTTGTAATTTTATAAGTGTTGAACCTGATGTTAAGTAGTTGTCGTTTGTTGATGTGGTTCATAATCTTTTTTTCTCGTTTCTCATTTATTATAGAGAAGAGGGACGAAATATACCTGAGGGAGAGTCAAACTCATAGATAGAAAATAAACTGACAACACCATGGCTAAAAATTAAAAAAGAAAGCAACAAACAAACAAAACAAACAAACAAACAAATAATAGTACAGAAGACACAACATAGAAAACTAAAGACTAAGCAACACGAACCCCATCAAAAACTAGGGTTGGTCTCAGGTGCTCCGGAAGGATAGAATCATATTCAAAACAGTGTGGCTGTGGCCATTGACGACCTAGATTATCCCATTGACTGGGACAGATTATGTGAACGTTTGTCTGTAACGACCACTGCTCACTATGTACTTGTTAAAGACACTTAAACTGTGAGGTCACCAAAGGTTCTCAACACCTAAATGAAGTTATTCGAAAAATTAATCAGGAATAACACGATGTTATGATTTATATCAATAATATAAATCAAAACATAAAGGTTATTCCTGATTAATTTTTCGAATTATTTTATTAATTATAATATTATTGAAGGCGTTAAGAACCTTTGGTTACCCCACAGTTTAAATTCTATAATAAGTAAGTAGTGAGCAGTGGTCGTTACAGACAAACGTTCACTTAATCTGTCCCAGTCAATGGGATAATTAAGGTCGTCAATCAATGGCCACAGCCACACTGTTTTGAATATGATTCTAAGCAGATCTTCCTCCACATGTGGTAGCCGTCGTGTTGCTTATGTTATTACAAATCCGGTAAACATATTAGACCGTTGGTTTTTCCGTCAGAACGGTTTTACGTCTGGCGTAAATATAAAGTTTCAATTTTGGTATCTATGATGAGTTTATTTACAACCACTATCACCAGCACAGGAGTCAGCACTTCTATGTTGACTTAAGTTATCATTGATATGTTCATAATTATAAATTAACTGTTAAGAAAACTTTGAAATTTTGAAATACCAAGGCTTTTCTACCTCAGGAATAGATTACCTTAGCTGTATTTGGAAAAACTTTTAGAAATATTTGGTCCTCGATGCTCTTCAACTTCGTACTTTATTTGGCCTTTTTAACATTTTTTTTATTTGAGCGTCACTGATGAGTCTTGTAGACGAAACGCGAGTCTGGCGTAAATATAAAATTTCAATCCTGGTATCTATGATGAGTTTATTTACACTAGTCATTTTTGGGTCCTTTATAGCTTGCTGTTCGATGTAAGTCAAGACTCCGTGATGAATACAGTACTTTGATCTGTAATGGTTTTTCTTTTACAAATTGTGACTTGGATGGAGAGTTGTCTCATTGGGACTCATACCAAGTATTTTTATTTCTATTTAGATATTATGAACTCAATATTTGAGGAAAACCATAAAACTGCTCTTATGGCTAATAGATAAATACGTACACTTGATATTTTCATTACTTACTTGTGCATCATACCAATCCAATGTATTTTCAAAGTAGAAAAAAACCTTGTTTTTGTAATTAGTACCTGAAAAATACATTCAGATTGTTGAGTTCCAACATATATGAAATAACAGATACCGGTAGCTGTCAATTTTATTGACAACATGTATGTAATTATATGCGTTCTTTACAAAACTGAGGAGGTGTGTTATAATTGCTAATTAAACAACTTTCCACCAGAGTTCAAACGAAGAAGGGGTAAAGCAATTATAAGCCACCGGCATTCAACAATGAGAAGAAACTCATACCTTAAAGTCAGCATTAAAAGATTGTGAGATGAAACTATTCCAACAATAACTAATATAATGGCTTAGATTATAATAAAAAGATTAAGGAAAAGAAAGTTTGACAGACACGAACCAATGACAATCACTGCACAATTTACAGGAACATTGTGTTAAAAAAGTAAAATCCCCAAAAAAATCTGAACTCCGAGGAAAATTCAAAACAAAAAGTCCCTAATCAAATGTACCAGGATTATAATTTTATACGCCAGACGCGCGTTTCGTCTACATAAGACTCATCAGTGACGCTCAGATCAAAACACTTAAAAAGCCAATAAAATACATCAAACGAATGGACAACAACTGTCATATTCCTGACTTGGTACAGGCATTTACAAATGTAGAAAACGGTGGATTGAACCTGGTTTTATAGCGCTAAACCTCTCACTTGTATACAGTTGCATTAAGTTCCATTATATTTACAAAGATGCGTGAACACAACAGACATAATAGGTAAAGTTGTCAAAATAGGGTACAGAAGTCATCACTGTGTCACAATCTCAATTAGAACAAAAACAAAAAATATTTAACTAAGAACCACAAGAAGCATCTATTAAAATACTTAAATAGTATGGCTACATATCATACTGAAATTTACATATTAGTTGTCATTTAGACTTTATCCAGACGAAATCTATCAACCTGATTATATAGTGCTAAATCAAGATACTTGCCAACATGATAGATGAGAACAAATCTGAATAGTTTGTTTTTCTTAAGAATTGAATGCTACTTTTGGTAAACTCATTGGGGTACAAAAATCTTGACCGAAGTACATTTTGTATGAAGCGCGGAATCGTTTCATTCTAAAAATGTGTGCACGGTCAAAGCTTTTACACCCCTATGAAATTACTAAAAAAAAGTATTCAATACTTATGACTACATTTTTAGCTATTATCATGAAAATACGATTTTTATCTTAGTGTCGCTGTTATTTACCCGTGCACTTAATTGTGTGAGCTCATGTCTTTATGCATTTTACTTTTCATTTTGAAATGAAGGTTAATTCCAGAATGACACAAGTTTGCTATTAGCCAATCAAAATAACGTATCACAATGAAACATACATGCAATATTATTATATACTAATGAAAGGTAAATGAATGTTCACAAAGTTGCATTCTTTAATTCGGGATTCAGTGTTGAATTTATTTAACTTAGATTGAAAATAATCTCAAAAGTGCTATTTTGAAAATTCGCATACACAATATTGAAGGAAAGACATGTAAGCAACATTTACACACTTATAGTAAATAAGATCGCTGAAAAGTTCCTTTTATTCTAATGTTTAAAGTAAAATTTGAGTTGCATATAATATTAAGAGTGATGCACAACCAGGCTATGTTAAGATTTGCAGGCGATATAGTATTTTCAACATTGTTATTGGTTTGGATTACCAATTGTATTGATTCGATACATATGAGTGATACACGTCTGCCAAATAAAAAAAATAAGCCTTTTATCCTTGTTTTTTTTTTTAACTTTTCTGGTAATATTTTAGCATGGTAATTATCATGACAGGTAATTCAGTCTATGGAAGAAGCGTATCGATAAACACTTTTCTTATATCACATAGCGATATTGTCTAATATCAGTTGTAAATATGCAGGCATTCCATGCGGAAAATGTTGTTTTCGGCAACGAAAAATTAAGAAAATACTAACTTTAAAACTTATTGTTCAAATATAAACAACAATTGAGTCTAAATATACACTCAGAAGTTAGTAAGAAGCTAAAGTTTATGTCCGTGTAAAATTTGAAGTGCTGTGTTTTTCTTATATACATAAATAAACAAATGCTTTTAGTTCTTATATCAATGCGATACTTTTAAAATATCATTGCGGTGTTTTTGTTATATCAATATTAGTACTAACTAGTATTAATATTAGACTGCTGTACCCATATTTTGACAATTTTATCTATTACGTCTGTTTTGTTCACGCATCGTTGTAAATATGACAGAATTTGATGAGACTGTCATACACATGAGAGGTTACGTGCTATAAAACCAGGTTCAATCCACAATTTTCAAAATTTGAAAATGCCAGTACCGAGTCAGAAATATGAGAGTTGTTATCCATTCGTTTCGTGTGGTTTTATCATTTGATTTTACCATTAGATAAGGGACTCTCTGTTTTGAATTTTCGTCGGAGTTCAATATTTTTGTGATTTTACTTCTTAGTAGTATCGTATGTAAATAAGCAGTTTTAAGACCATTGCTTAAATTCAAATTGTTTTTTGGTAACATCTTACAAATTTCTCAATTAGTTTTGGAAGCAAAACTAATCAAATAAGGGTTGAATAAACAATGTCGTAATCAAATAGCTAAGTAGCAAACTGTTTGTTCACATATATAACATTTAGAAAATTTTATAATGAACGCACCGAAATAACATATATCCGATATGCTCGCAACGCACGCATGGAAGACTTTCTTTATTGATAACAATGAAACTAACTTGTGACAAAGATGAATCATACTGTCCTCGTTCAGATTGATTCGACAAAATCTGACCTGTACTTTTGAATCTCCTTTTTTTATACAAATTAGACCGTTGGTTTTCCTGTTTGAATGATTTAACACTAGTAATATTTTTGTTCCTATATAGCGCGGTGTTCGCTGTGAGCCAAGGCTCCGTGTTTAGGTCCCTACTTTGATCTATAATGGTTTACTTTAATCAAATTATTACTTTGATGGAAAGTTGTTTCATTCGAACTCATGCACCATCTTCTTATATCTATACATCTTTAAAATTTCCCCTTATAAATAAATGCTTTCCGGTCCTCCAACTGAACGATCTAAATTTATAAATATAGAAAAGATATTTACACATTTCTAACGTCAAAAGACATTTACATCTTATTTATTTGTGTTCTAAACATTTTTTTAGTACTCATTGAAGAAATGAATTTATAACAAGCGATACGGATGCTATTTTTCACTAAGAAATGTTCGCGTATTTATACGATCGGTTACTAGTAAAAACGAAAGTTAAATCTTTGTGGCAACAATACACCGGAATGTCCTCACGGACATCGCGATGTTAAAGAGCGTCCACGCGGCGAGCTGATTATGTTCATAGAAATATCGATTTACCAACGGAAAAAGTCTTTGATATCCAAAATGAACTGTTTCAATCTTTTTTTTCTATGTTAATAATAAATACATTTCTGTTTGACAAGATTTTTGATTTTCGTTGTATCTAAAGTTGTCCAATTTATAGTCTGCCGCTACTCAGTTGGTATCTTCAAAGTTCGGGACAACAGCATTTGTGCATTTTAATTTGTTTGGATTAATTATTTTACCATTTGAATATTCATTGTAATTTGGAGCTGTATTGGATTGAATGTTTTGAATGAATGTTTCTTTTCAGTAATGATATTTTCTGTCTATTTCGATATTACCAAGGTGGATAGGCTATAGCAGTGTGACCAGTATATTAGAATCTAATGGGTCGGTAGACTATTCGCAACCGCATTTAAATTCCGCCATTGCATCATCACTTCAAATAGAATTAGTTGGTCAAACCATGTGATTGAAAACAATAGACTGAACAGGTTGTTAACACTTTCAACTATCAATAGGGTCAAGCAACATTTTCGAAGTGATACGTTCATGTAAGCGTTAATTTTGTTACAGTAACGAAATTTTCTAATTTTGTGAATTATGTTTGCAGTTTTCTTGACATGCATTGTGACGTGTCATCGTATTCATTTTATATTAGAAAACTATAGCAGTTATATTAGAAAAGTATCTCAATCATAAATTTTTGATATTAAAAAATCATCTCTATGATAGAAGACACATATCGCATTGATATAATAAAATATAGCAGTATCTTTGACTTATAGGTGATCTTGGCTTAGCAAACAATGGAATTCATCTCAATTGCATTCCACTGAATCTGCTACATGATATTTATAGAAGGTGTACATCTACAAATAAATAATCGTGCATTTATGTTTCATTTATTCAACAATTCAGTTTTCTCGTTTAAATACACCTTGCTTGTTATTACATAAAATAATACATGGAAATTATACACTAGACGTGTGTCGTGTTAAATGTCACCCGTTTTAAGAAAAGAGTCATTTCTTTATACCGACAAATCTGCCTTTCTTCGTACAAATGCTAACATTTGTCTGAAATTTCCCACAATGCAACTCGTTGATGTAAGACAATATCGCTCATTGATATAAAAAAAGTTTTTATCGAATCGCTTCTTCCATAGACTGTAATTATACATCATTACATGAATCACTAAAATAGTTACTTAATTTAAATTTATGAGAATAAGTGGTATGTGGTATTATTGTCAATAAGACAAATCTCCACAAGAGACAAAATGACACAGAAATTAACAACTATATAAGTTATCGTAAGGCCTTTAACAATGAGCAAAGCCCATACTTCATAGTCAGTTATATAAGACCCCCAAACGACAAATGCGAAACATTTCAAACGAGAAAACTAACATATACGTTTCTTACCTCTTTTTAGAAATAACCACCCTGTTGCTGATTCAGTATTGTCATGGCAACGACTATTTCCAAGAATGCATTCATTTGTTAAGAGATTATAGTTAGCAAAACAGCAACCACTGTTTTGTAAGCAGAGAGCAGTACAAGCAAGCTTAGAATGTACTATTTTAGCCGGAGTATTAACAGAAATTCGTTTGTCCCTCTCAGTGATAAAACCACCAACGTTCTTTGCATTCACGGAAAATAAGGTGCACGGTACCAAAAAAGTTAAAATTAGCAGAAATGTTCTATTCATTGTGTCCTTCTCTTTGAATTCGGAATAAATGGATGTAACGTTGGTCTACGTTACAGTCTGACTATTTTCCTGCGTAGAACGTGTTTATTTGATCATTGGATTATGTCTATCTTGTTTCTGTATGGACATGTTTAATTGCTAGAATACAGTGTTTATTACAGTTCAGTGGAATAAAAAAAATGAACTAAAAATTAAAAACATTTAGTCACAGTTTAGCGAACGTTATCCTAATTTTCTAGTAATTGATATTTGAAACTTGAAATTATTGAAAGTTATACCCAGTGGGATTTCTAGTGAACGACAATAAAAGAAAATAAAGTCGAGACAGTCAATAATACCGGTGCCGAATCGATACTGATCAAAAGTTAATTCTAAATAATAAATGTACAATTTAGAGAAATATTTTTTTAACCTGTGTTATTAGATATATACAGTACTTGCAACCTTAGGCGTTACTGTTTGACGTGAACTTGACTGATCGGTGAATAATCGGTGACGGATGTTTGACTGATCGATGAGTGATCGGTGATCGGTGAGCCATAGGATCCGTCAGATAAGTCAAATAACCTATGTAACTGTTACCGTGACAATGATCAGCGATCGATCAGTAAATTATATTTATGCACGGATCGGACTGATACGCATATATTTAAAATTCTTATGTGAACCGACCTAGACAGTGTTTACAATCGATGAACACGGACCTCTACGAAGACACCTTAATTTTTAATTTGTAATAAAATTGGTTGCAATACTAAAAGTAATAATAGTTTAACAGTATAAGATGCTTAGAGCGTTAAATTATTTGTTTTGATTAATAGTTTTGTATTGAATATTGCTAACATAAGCTGATAAGACAATATAAAACATAATATGTCTGTTCATATGAATTTCGTCCTGCGAAAATGGTAATTATTGACCGCCATTGGATTTAAGAACTTTTTATAGTTTAGAATTGGTTGTTTTTCTTAAAATTAAAAGAATGTCAGAAACATCATATTACAATTTTGTTTAAAATAACCAAAAGTATTCTTCTTTTTATTAAAAATGTCACTATTTTATTTCAAATCAGTTATTTTAAACATATTGAGACAAGTCTTTTAATTAGAATTTAGATATAATAAGATTTTTAAAAAATTCAACTTTTATTTTTGTGGAATAAGAATGCAGTTATTGCTGTATTTTGATACAAATTATTAACCGCCATATGAATTCAGTACTTTTGGTATATCAGGATTGGCTGTTCTTCATAAAATATGCTTACTTTATAGAAAAAGCTCCTAAATTTTCATACGCGTTGCCTTAAATCCAAATATTTCTTCATTTTACAGAAAATTATTGACCGCCATTGGACTTTTGTACTTTTTATAGTTTAGAATAGGTTGTTTTTTATAGAATTAAAAGAATGTCAGAAAAATCATTCAAAATTTTGTTCGCATTGTTTAAAATTACCAGTACAATTCTTGATTTTATTTAAAATGATACTACAAATGTATTTTATTTGAAATCATTAATTATTGACCGCCATTGGATTTAAGAACTTTTTATAGTTTAGAATAGGTTGTTTTTCATAAAATTAAAAGAATGTCAGAAACACCAAATTACAATTTTGTTTGAAATAACCAAAAGTATTCTTCTTTTTATTAAAAATGTCACTATTTTATTACAAATCAGTTATTTTTAACATATAGAGACAAGTCTTTTAATTAGAATTTAGATATAATAAGATTTAAAAATAATTTAACTTTTATTTTTGTGGAATAAGAATGCAGTTATTGCTGTATTTTGATACAAATTATTAACCACCATATGAATTCAGTACTTTTGGTATATCAGGATTGGCTGTTCTTCATAAAATATGCTTACTGTATAGAAAAAGCTCCTAAATTTTCATACGCATTGCCTAAAATGCTAATGTTTCTTTATTTTACAGAAAATTATTGACCACCATTGGATTTTTGTACCTTTTATATTTTAGAATAGGTTGTTTTTCATAGAATAAAAAGAATGTCAGAAAAATCATTCAAAATTTTGTTCGCATTGTTTAAAATTACCAATACAAATCTTGATTTTATTGAAAATGATCCTACAAATGTATTTTATTTGAAATCATTTATTTTTAACATCCTCAGACAAGTCTTTTAATTCGAATTGAGATATAATAAGAATTAAAATACTCAAGCTTTTAATTTTTGTGAAATAAGATTGCAGTTATTGCTTTAATTTGATACAAATTATTAACCGCCAAATAATTTCAGTACTTATTGTTCATCCCGATTGGTTGTTCCTCATAAAATATGTTTACTTTAAGGAAAAAGATATTAAATTTTTATACGCGTTGCCTAAAATGGAAATATTCCATCATTTTACTGAAAATTATTGACCGCCATTGGATTTTTGTACTTTTTATAGTTAAGAATAGTTTGTTTTTTTATAGAATTAAAAGAATGTCTTAAAAATCATACATGTACTAAAATTTGTTCTCATAAGTATGTGTTTATTTTTGATTTTGTAGAACCAGAATGCAATCATTTCTTCATTTGAATGGAAATTATTGACCGCCATTTGATTTTTGGTACTTTTTAGAGTTTAGTATATGCAGTTTTTGATAGAATAAAAAGAATGTCAGAAAAATCATTCAAAAATATGTTCGCATTGTTTCAAATAACCAAAATTATTCTTTTTTTTTATCAAAAATGATACAATTTGTTTTTAAATCAGGTATTGAGACAAGTCTTCTAATTAGAATTGAGATATAATGAGAATTAAAATATTTAAACTTTTATTTTTGTAGAAAAAGAATGCAGTTATTGCTTTATTTTGATACAAATTATTAACCGCCATATAATTTCGGTACTGTTTGTTCATCCCGATTGGTTGTTCTTCATAAAATATGCTTACTTTAAGGTAAAAGATATTCAATTTTCATACGCGTTGCCTAAAATGCAAATATTTCTTCTCATATTGGAAAATATTGTAACTTCAATTGCAAACAGTTGTTATAAATGCCTTTTTATAATTAATTTTGTATAAAAAGTGAATATTTGAATGATAAGTATGTGTTTACTTTTGATTTTGTTGAACCAGAATGCAATCATTTCTTCATTTGAATGGAAATTATTCAACACCATTTGATTTTCTACTTTTTAGAGTTTAGAATAGGTTGTTTTTTTATAGAATTAAAAGAAAGCCTTAAAAATCATACTAAAATTTGTTCGCATTGTTTAAAATAACCAAAATTATTCTTCTTTTTATTAAAAATGATACTATTTGTTTTTCAAATCGGTTATTTTTACCTTCTTGAGACAAGCCTTCTAATTAGAATTGAGATATAATTAAAATACTTAAAGTTTCATTTTTGTAGAATAAGAATGCAGTTATTGCTTTATTTTGACACAAATTATTAACGGCCATATAATTTCGGTACTTTTTGTTCATCCCGATTGGTTGTTCCTCATAAAATATGTTAACTTTAAGAAAAAAGATATAAAATTTTCATACACGTTGCCTAAAATGCAAATATTCCATCATTTTACTGAAAATTATTGACCGCCATTTGATTTTTTGGTACTTTTTAGAGTTTAGAATAGGTTGTTCTTATAGAATTAAAAGAATGTCTTAAAAATCATACTAATAGTTATCAAAGGTACCAGGATTATAATTTAGTACGCCAGACGCGCGTTTCGTCTACATAAGACTCACCAGTGACGCTCATATCAAAATATTTATAAAGCCAAACAATTACAAAGTTGAAGAGCATTGAGGATCCAAAATTCCAAAAAGTTGTGCCAAATACGGCTAAGGAAATCTATGCCTGGAATAAGAAACTCCTTAGTTTTTCGAAAAATTTAAACGTTTGTTAACCGGAAATTTATATAAAAAAAAAATGACCACATTATTGTTCGCATTGTTTAAAATAACCAAAATTATTCTTCTTTTTATTAAAAATAATACTATTTTCTTTAAATCAGTTATTTTTACCTTCTTAAGACGAGTCTTCTAATTATTGAGATATTATGAGAATTAAAATACTTAAACTTTTATTTTTGTGGAATAAGAATGCAGTTATTGCATTATTTTGGTACAAATTATTAACCGCCATATAATTTCAGTACTTTTTGTTCATCAGGGTTGCTTGTCCTTCATAAAGGATGTTTACTTTAAGGAAAAAGATATTAAATTTTTGTACGCGTTGCCTAAAATGCAAATATTTCTTCTCATATTGGAAAATTTTGTAACTTCAATTGCAATTAGATGTAACAAATGAATTTTATATCTATTTTCTGAGACTACTATAGTAGTATCAGGTATTTTGTATAAAATGAGAATAATTCAAGAATAAATCTGCTTAAAATTTTAATTTTGTTGAACAAACATGCAATTATTGCTTCATTTTCATGGAATATATTGACTGCCATTAGATTTTTGTACTTTTTATTGTTTAAGAATAGTTATTTCTTTATTTAGGTTAAAAAAAAAAACATAATGTAATGTTGTTTGCATTGTTCAAAATTATTCATATTTCTAGTTATAAAAAACAGCATTTTTTGATAATTTTTTTTTTCAAAGGCTTCGATTGTGATAGGAATAGAGAAAGTCCGTTATTGTGTTAATTTTTTTTTTAAAGAATTTTATGAATATAAGAATACAAAGATTAATAGATATTGAAAATAATAGACTAATATTTTCAATTACTGATCCTTTCATTTCGTTTTCCCGAGTATTTTTGGAAAATAATAAAATCAAAATCGCGATATAGACACCGTTTTTGAGCTTGCCGGCTTTGAAAATATATAACCTAAATAAAAATGAAAAAGACCATTCTTTAATGATTATATTTTAATTTAGGTTTTATCTGTACATTTCTTTTCATTTGAATTCATCAAGCTAAATATTTAATAAAAAATGTATCAGTTGTACGTGCTTGATCGTTCGTATTTCACGGGTCGCCATTTTAATGAAATTAAACGAAACTAAACTAAGAATCCGTAATCTGTATTAGTTTATCCTGTGACGTATTAAAGTTCGATCCGTCAGCAAGGTCGATCGGTACTATAGTCAATTACTTTTACTATAAGTCTGACGGATTATTGACGTGAGTTTGACGCGAACTTGACTGATCGGTGATTGATCGATGACCGCTGATTGCTCGCTAAACAGTAACGCCTAAGGTTGCAAGTACTGTACATGCAAATACATGATGTTTTATGTTCAGTATTTATCGAGATAATTGCTTCAGAGTCTTGGGAAACTGTTACTTTTAGAAACTGGCAACCTTTGCTGCATATTGATAAAAAAAAAAATGGAAAAAAACATGTACATCTAAAATCCAAAGTTCTTTCGGGTCACCAATTTTCTGAGTGTTCTACAAATTCCTCTGTTACAACTTCCCAAACAATGCTTATTTTACACTCCGAAATCACCAGTGTGCTCTTACCACATATGCATACAATAGGCAACTATTGTTTTTTCGTCAAATTAACTTAACATTTAAAAGTCTGTCTGTGCAGATTAAAAAATTGAAGATAACTCTTTTTTTATAGAGTATGTATCTTTCAACTATTTTGAATAAATCTTCAAGAAAAAGTCGTCTCGAGTGTTTCTGGTCTTCTACGATTTTTTTTAAATACGAACGATTTTCTACCTCAGGAATATATTACCTTAGCTGTAGTTGGCAAAACTTTTGGTCCTTAATGATCTTCAAATTCGTACTTTATTTGGTCTTTTTAACTTTTTTATTCGAGTGTCACTGTTGAGTCTTATGTAGACGACACGCGCGTCTAGCGTAACTACCTAATTTAATCCTGGTATATATGATGAGTTTGTTCACATTCGATGTTTACATCGAGATAAGGTCTGTTTGATTTTGCTTAGAAACTAAATTTCAGAAGTGTCATTCTTTGCTGCATATCAATAGATTCCTTTGGTATTTTCCCCTGACTTTCTCTTATCTAGCTGTACATATATACGAAACATTAGCATTTTCCAGAGAGGTATACAGATATAAAAAAAATGAAGTAGGTTCTTCAGGAATATATTCATTTTGCCACATTTTAAACCAGTTTTACACCAAGCTTCTATAGCCTGCTGTACTCGTCGTTTGGTACTTAATGAGGAAAATGATAATATTAAATGGAAGTTTTGTTTTCATTTCAATTTAATTCCATTTTTGATATTTACCAGAACGTTTTTCAGTAAATCCATATTTGATATCGTCCTTGCAAAAATAGGACAAACATGTAGAAGATTTAGTTTCCAGTGTTTACAGGGGAGGAAATATTTTGTCACTAGATTTACCACTCTTCCTAGCGCAAGGGATTACATCTTTAAGGTTGTATTGGAGTCTAAATTAAAAATAATGGAATTTGTTCATACTTTGCCAAAACCTAGTATATATTGATTTATGTTCAAACAAATGAACTTTCTTAAGCTACAGAGTGTGACAAAATGACACATTTAGGGATTATACAGGAAAAAACATCATTATGTGATTAGGAGCTAAACAAAATGATAGAATTGTAAAATAAAATACGAGAAGATAGCTTTGAAAACATCAAAAGAAAATATAGGGTTACCGTGCTTTTTCAAGCTAACATACAAAATAGCAACATTCCATGAAGATTCCTTCAGAAAATGCACTATTTCAGAGTTACCTCCCCTCAAATCGACAATTTAAAAACAATAAAAATCAAGCAAAAATAATCTGCAATTGTAAAAAATATTAACATTAATGAGTTATAATCTTATAAATGTGTTCTTTTAAAAGTGCAAATTCACATTAGTTATCTACCTTCCTGCATCAAAGTTTGGTAACTTGGTTATCTGTACCTTAGATTTTCTGATGGTACAATCCAAGATGGCGAAGGACACCCATACCACCTTAAGTGTATCTGAACCACTAAAGTGATTAGGTAATCCATAAGACCCTTTAACTGATTTAAAGGAAATGCAATCTTGTTTATCAATATGTAGCAAAGGTTGGTAGTTTTTAAATTTCAGTTTTACAAGACTCTGAAGCATTTATCTCGATAAATACTGAACATAAAACATCTTGTTTTTGCATGTATATATCTAATAACACAGTTAAAAAAAAGTAATTTCTCTAAAATTTACAATTATCATAAAGAAATAAGTTTTTATCAGTATCGATCCGTCACCGGTATTGTTGACTGTCTCGATTTATCTTCTTTCGTTCACTGGAAATCCTACTGGGTATTCAAACATTTTCAAATATTACTTACTAGACAATTAGGATAAAGTTCGGAAAAACTGTAACTGAATGTTGAGGCTCCTACAGGGTAACCCCCTCAGGTCGCAAGGTCGCTTTAAAATTCGTCGAGAGGTCGTTTTTAATGGAAATGTACAGGTCGTAGGTCGTTTTTTTCCTAACACAGAGGATGGAAGTTGGTCGGAGGTCGTTTTTTTCCAAATTTTACAGGTCGCATGTCGTTTTTAGAAGGCCCTCAAGTCGAAAGTCGCCTCTAAAAAGCCCAGAGGTCGCAGGTCGTTTTTGACCCTGCGGGAGCCTCAATATTAATGATTTTTAGTTCATTGTTATTATTCCTCTGAACTGCATTCGACAAAGTATTCTATCAATTAAACATGTCCTTAAATAAACAAGATAGACAAAATGCAATGATCAGATATATACACGTTCTACGCAGGAAAATAGTCTGACTGTAACTTAGACCAATGACACATCCATTTACTCCGAAGTCAAAGAGTAGGACACAATGAATAGAACATTTCTGCTTATTGGAACTTTTTTAATACCGTGCACCTTATTTTTCGTGAATGCCAAGAACGTTGTTGGTTTTATCACTGAGAGGGACAAACGAATTTCTGTTAATACTCCGGCTAAAATAGTACATTCTAAGCTTGCTTGTACTTCCCTTTGCTTACAAAACAGTGGTTGCTGTTTTGCTAACTATAACGTTTTAACAAAGGAATGCATTCTGGGAAATAGTCGTTGCCATGACGAAACTGAATCAGCAACTGGGTGGTTATTTCTAAGAAGAGGTAAGAAACGAAGTAGTTACTTATCTCGTTTGAATTGTTTTACATTTTCTTTGCTCATTGTTAAAGACCTTACAGTGACCTATATAGTTGTTAATTTCTGTGTCATTTTGTCATTTTGTCTCTTGTTGATATTTATCTCATTGGCAGTCCTACCATATCTTCCTATTTTTATACATTTCAATTAAATAACACTTTTAGTGGTACATGTAATGATGTATAATTGCCTGTCATGATAATTTCCATGCTAAAATAGTACTAGAAAAGTGAAAAAAAACCAAGGCTATTAGGCTTATTTTTTATTTGGCAGACGCGTGTTGCCTCTACAGAGCCTTCAGTCATATGTATCAAATCCATATAGTTGGTAATCAAAACAATTACCACATTGAAGATACTATATGGCCTGCAATTCTTAACAAAGCCTGGTTGTGCGTCACTCTTCATATAAATGCAACTTAAATTTTACTTCAGATTTTCCGAAACATTAGAATAAAAGGAACTTTTCAGTGATCCTTTTTTCTATAAGTGTGTGTAAATTTTGCTTACATGTCTTTTTTTACATACTAAAATTATGGTGTATGCGAACTTTCAAAATAGTCCTTTTGTGATTATCTTCAATCTAAGTTAAAAATTTCAACACCGAATCCCGAATTAAAGAATGCAACTTTGTGAACATCCATTTGCCTTTCATCAGTATATAATTACATTGCAAGTATGTTTCATTATGATACGTTATTTTGATTGGCTAATAGCAATCTTGTGTTATCCTGAAATAACTTTCATTTCAAAATAAAAGTTAACATTCATAAAGACATGAGCTCCCACAGTAAAATGCACGGGTTAATAACTGCAAAACTAAGATAGAAATCATCGTGTTTTCATGATCATAGCTAAAACATTTAATTATAAATATTGAATGCTTCTTTTGGTAATTTCATAGGATTGTAAAAGCGTTGACCGTGCGCATATTTTTAGAATGAAACGCTTCCCCATTTCATACAAATTGTACTTCGGTCAACATATTTACACCCCAATGAGTTTACAAAAAGGAGCATTCAATTCTGAAGAAAAACAAAATATTCAGAAAAAGTAAAATCCCCAAAATACTGAACTCCGAGGAAAATTCAAACGGAAAGTCTCTTATCACATGGCAAAATCAAATGACAAAACTTGATATGTAGCCATACAATTAAAGTAATTAGAACACAATAACACCTGTAAAATATGCAGTGGTTTTCGTCTGTCAAATTTATTTTTCCTTAATCTTTTTGTTTTAAGCTTAGCCATTATATTAGTTTTACCGTTGGAATTGTTTCATATTTTTCATCTCATAATCTTTTAAAGCCGTCTTTACGGTATGGTTTTTTCTCATTGTTGAATGTCGTACGGGGGCTTAAAATTGATTAACCGCTACTTCGTTTGAACTCTGGTGGATAGTTGTTTTATTATAAATTATACCGCACCGCCTCAGTCTTGTAAAGAACACATAGATTAAATGCATGTTGTCATTAAAATTTAGTACTACCTGTTTTTATTATGTTGGACCTCAATAATGTGAATGTATTTTTCAGGTACTAATTACAAAAACAAGGTTTTCTTCTACTTTGGGAATACATTGAACTGGTATGATGCACAAGTAAGTAGTGAATATATCAAATGTATTTATTTACCTTTAAGCTATAAGAGCAGTTTCATGGCTTTCCTCAAGTATTGATTTCATAATATGTAAATAGAAAGAAGTAGATTTGGTATGATTACCAATGAGACAACTCTCCATCCAAGTCACAATTTCTAAAAGAAAAACGATTACTGTATTCAACATGGAGTCTAGGCTTACACCGAACTGCAAGCCATAAAGGGGCCCCAAAATTACTAGTGTAAAACCATTCTAACACGAAAACCAATTCTAATATATATAGTAAAGGAGAAACTAGAAAACGACTAAAGAACCACATCAACGAACGACAACTACTGAACATCAGGTTCAACACTTATGATTACAATAATCTTCCCAACTGAACTTATGTTGTATTTTGAGACTTTTCACAATGAGATTGCTTTTCATTACTTAAGTTAATCATGAAAAAAGGTAAAATATTTTAATGATATTATCCGATTTATTTCACTTGACTGGGCGGAGTTTAACCGGTTTGCTCATAATAAACCAGTTCATCTATAGATAGGTGTTTTAGGATAAACTCATCTATGAAGTGTCCAGTCATTCTTTTGTAAATTTCTTTGATGACACTGATAAGTGATTAGAAATCAGTAATAATTATAACGGCAATCATCCTAATCTCACACATCTTCAAGTAAACTGTACTTATGCAAATTAAAACGTAAGCTCCGCCGATAAGTTGAAATAACATTGGTAATAGCAGTATTGTAATTTTGTTGATTTTTAAAGAAGATATTTATTTTAGAACAAACAAGGCGTATTAATCAAATAGTTGGAAGCAGTTATTTTTTAGAACTAAAATTGTATTGCTAGCCATTACAGTTTTCACATATGCACATTTCTTCCGTTTTTGTATTTCTTTTATAAAACTGTGTTATTATCTTTTAGAACTACTGCGACAGTTTTGGTATGAGACTAGCAACTATAAGTAATACAGATGAAGACCAATTTGTGCAATCTCTTACCATGCGTAGGTCAATATTTAATTAAAAGATGAAAATAATAACGCAATGTAAGAAAGAGAATTATATGATATATTTTGCATAGTAAATTCAAGATTAAAATCGGTACAATTTTGAGGGAAAGTTTGCTGTTTAGTGCTTTCTACAGTTTTACACTAGTCATTTGTGGCTTGCTGTTCGGTATAAGCAAAGGAATTATTCAATTAATGCTGATCATGCAAGACGGATAATATGGCCTTAAATATCAAGAAGCATACAATTCAGTATTAATAAATCATTACATTTTATTTATATATATATATATATTCGTATAGACCAATATACTTATAAGATTTTATATAAATGAAATTACTGTTACATATTTTTAAAAACCACTAATTAGACATAAAGCTGATGATTTTTGCAAATAAATTATATTATAGAAGTTACTGTAAAAGTTTAACATTATCCGGTTTAATACTTAGAAGTTAATGTGAAAGTATGAGTGTTGTTTTATAAATAAAGGCAACAGTAGTATACCGCTGTTCAAAAATCGTAAATCTATGGACAAAAAACAATATCGGGGAATCAAACTAAAACTGAGAGAAACGCATTAAATATAAGACAATTGAGAATTGAGAGTCGCCGAGAGTCTAGAGTTTAGACATTTGATAAAAGGACCATTTCAATATTACTTATTTCATTGTTGATTTGGTACAGGAAAGAGGGACGAAAGATACAAAGGGACAGTCAAACTCATAAATCTAAAACAAACTGACCACGACATGGTTAAAAATGAAAAAGTCAAACAAACAACAGCACACATGACACAACATAGAAAACTAAAGAATAAACAACACGAACCCCACCAAAAAACTAGGGGTGATCACAGGTGCTCCGGAAGGGAAAGGTGACGGGTGTTAAAAATCCTTGCATGATTCTAGAAATATCATGATTACAAATAAACATGTTCGGAATCCACTTACCCGAAAACGTATAATTGAAACGGCTCCAGGTCCTACCTTTCCCCCCTCCCCCCTGATTGTTCAGAAACCTAAACCCGTGCATTGTATAACCGATAAAATTTATCCCGGACAATCTCTTTAATTGGAGGATGGAACATATATCATTCCATGAATTAGGAGTTTCTATTAAATATTTATCACTGGACGTTGCCGATAGAATCACAATCAATAAATTACTCAATAGGGAATATGTTTTTCTTTGTGTCATAAACTGTCAGTCAATCAATTAATTAATCTTATAACCAAACATACGAACCAAGACAGTTAAATGATAAATAAATGTAGACTTGAAAAAAAAAGTATTTTTTTTTGTCGTAAACTTTTATGTTTTAGTGTTTTGTGACAACATTTGAGCTTTGGCATTAAACCAAGCGTGTATGACGACTGCACCAATTAAAAGCTATACAGGAATTCCAAACAATTTCACAAAGATAAGCATGTGGCTTTGGGGGGGGGGGGGGGATATTTTGTACTTGCTTCATGTCGATGTTGCATATCAGTGCTTTTTTACAGTTCTGTTTTGCAAAAACATAAAAACATAATTTGAATTATCCTCAATAACGTTTTTGATAATTATTGGCGCTGACGCTGACATATATAACAGGGCATGACATGTTGCAAAATACTAGTACACATATTTGTGAAAATGAAGGACATATAGTAGACATTTTCTATACGATTTTTGGCTCCGGATAATATTATTTTTTCGACAGGTTACCTTATCTGTTGTTAGATATCCTGGGACAGGTTAAATAAGAGCAACTAAAAGAATTTAAATCAAACATAACATGTGTGCACTTTGGGTGGAAAGTTTACTGTTTTTCGATTATTTTGTCGTTTAATAATAACACAAAACAGTTTATTTCCTCCAAAATATGAACCAGTTCAAAGCTTGATTTTACTTCTTTACGTTACTCTTGGCTGAATTAAAAAGTTGTTAATAAGAAAATTGTCTATTGATTTGAACGATATTTAGGATAGGACACGTATCTTCGACTCTTACACAATGTTATATAGATATAAGAAGATGTGGCATGAGTGCCAATGAGACAACTCTCCTTCCAAGTCACAATTTGTAAAAGAAAAACTGTTATATGTAAAAGAACGGTCTTCATCACGGAACCTTGATTCAAGCCGAACAGCAAGCTATATATAAAGGGCCCAAAAAATGACTAGTGTTAAACCATTTAAACGGGAAAGCCAACGGTATAATGTCTGTCAATAATAGAGAAATTAAAAATCACTCCTGTGTTTAAAAATGCCCACAGATATCTTGTCGGAATTGTAATCCTGAAATCAACTTATGATCGGATTTGATTTGAAATGAACAACACGACACAAGTCAGTTAAAAACTGCATGACTTTGTCGAGCGTTGGAGTTTATCCCTCGTTTCTAATGGCGATCATATTGGTTTCTAAAGCTAGACGAATAACATTTTTCTGAAATGATGTGGGTTTTTTTTTTTTTGCCATAATCTGTCTACTGACGATTTCGGATTTTTACATCGCGATGACCATGAGGGCATTCCGATATATTACTATCGCCTAGATTTCCATTACGTAACTTTCGTTTTGGGTTTGTAACCGATCTATGAACATGATGAATACACGGATATTAACGAGTGCAAAATAACATTCCTTATTGTTTTTTTATAATTACTTCTCATCAATGAATACTGATAAAAATATTTTTGTTTAGAACATAAATTGATAATATGAAAATGTTTTGTCGTTATGTATATGTTTATATATATAGTAAGACCACAGAAAAGACATACAAGATCTTCTGCAATGTCAACTGCAAAAGCTCAAACGTGATTTACGTTCTTGAGTGTCCTAGATGTGGTCTCCAATATGTTGGTGAATCTATGCAGCCATTTCACAAACGCCTCAATGGCCACAGGAGTGACCTCACAAAAAAAACGTATATTCCTGTCAGCCAACATTTCAGGTTACCAGATCACAATCTGAAAGATTTTGATCACATGAAGATCCTTGTGATCGAACAGGATTGTACATGGCAAAATAGGCAAAGAGAAAATCGGGAG
Organism: Mytilus galloprovincialis; assembly: GCF_965363235.1. Lineage (NCBI taxonomy): Eukaryota > Metazoa > Mollusca > Bivalvia > Mytilida > Mytilidae > Mytilus > Mytilus galloprovincialis. The sequence continues at coordinate 35,865,871 of NC_134839.1, forward strand.
AGATTTTGGATAAAAACACTGGGTGTCCTCCATCCAGATGGAATCAATAGAAAGAAATAATTAAATTTACAGTCTAGTGTTTATATTATTATATTCAGGATTTTGGATTAAAATCAATCGACCAAAACTTACCTGTATTATTAGTGATCTATGTTTACACCTTATACATTATATCTCATTATTGTTAAAACTTTTGTCACCGAAGAAGGCCATTTGTTGAGCCGAAATATTTGCAATTATTGTATAATTTATATCATCTGTTCAGTTTTTCCATCTTTGTGCAATGATATTCAACACTTTTTAGTGTTTTGTTTTCCATCTATTTATCGGTATTGTTACACAATCTTTCAGACTCATATAATTTTTCCTGTTTGTGTAGTATTGTCAATTTTGATGATCCAATACCTATTAAGTTTACTGGTTGGTAGATTCTTATAGACTCTATATATATAGCAAGTAAATATTGATAATATCTATGCACACGTACCGAAAACTTGTGTTTAAGCATGCGGAAGAATATCTCAAGAACGTTTAAAAACAATCCTGACAAGGACCGGTAACTCTGCTTGGAAGATTGTTTTTGCGGGATAATATGAATGCCGACTCATTTTCAATCTTTTAGAAAAATCGATATTTTACAGAAGAGTGTTCACCATGCACTTGCACTACACTAATATTAGAACAGTAGAATAGAATAATATACAAATGTATGAAAATTATATATACATGTAAATATAATACATAACAAAAAAACATTGATATCGCTACAATTTATAAGGTATTTTGGTGAGGTTGAATTTCCAGTAATTTATTCATCATCTACTCACGAACTTGTCTCAGAAAAAAATATCTGTGTACATAAACCTCAGTTTCATGTATATAAACTCATCATAGATACCAGGACTAAATTTAGTATATACGCTAGACGCGCGTTTCGTCTACAAAAGACTCACCAGTGACGCTCGAATCCAAAAAAGTTAAAAGTATAGAGATGTGACAAGTGATGTTGACCATCCACAAGAACTTGCGGTCATCCGATGTTCAGTACTTCAGTACTTTGATTGTTGTCCCCATGGTATCTTTTATCCTGTACCAAGTCAGGAATATGGCAGTTGTTATCAAATAGTCCGTTTCTATGTATGTTGGCGTTTTTTTTGTAACAGTTCGGTGTTTCTGTTGTTCCTGATTTTCCCTCATATATATGTCTATCTAAAAATGAGGGTACATTTTATATGGCCTTCCAAATACCTTTTCGATCCCTAACATTACTGAAGAGACATTTATTGTCGAAATCCGTATCTGGTGTACAAAAAATATTAACACCTTCTGTTTGTGGCATAACATTGTGGCCACAAGTTAATTGTTTTCTGTTTAGTATTAAATTTATATTAAGATCCATTTTGGTACATCTTGTGATCAATTTTATTTGGCAATCGCCAATGGCAGTCAGCAGGGTTAAAGAACATCAGTTGTTCGACCTGTTAGTCAAATGCGTTTTGTTTAAATATACTTCTTCACTTTTTTGGTCTTTTGGAAAATGTTGTTTGTACTGTATTTAGACCCTTCTACAACAAAATTTGTTTTACATGCACGTATACAAATTGCAGTTTTATCCAACGCAATCATAGGTTTGAACGTAGTTTTCAATTTAGACTCGTATATACATATGAGGTTTTTACCAACCGCAATTTTTATACGTGTGCATGTAAAATAAATTTCGTTTAGTTCATTTCTGTAAGACAAAATAAGAAAATTAAAAAATCCATCCTGCGCTTTCTCAATAATATGTTTACAGAGTCTTGTACTACTTTTGGACAAATTTTATCAAAATGATAGAAAACCTCATCAGTTCTAACTCAAACTAAAAATCTTTTTACAGCTTCCGAAGTGCTTATTTGTAACATTTTTCAGCTGAACCAAATCACTACTTTACTTGCTATATGAGGCACAAAACACACAGGCACTCGTCTCAGAATTGTTTTCCCCTATATACCTTTATATAACACAAGGTACTAAACTCGCGACTTTGAAAAATGTCATACACTGACGAAATTCCATTAAACATGCCGTGTCTCGGTTGTCAACCCCATTAAAACTTATGCCAAAATCTAAATTGATATATCTTCACAATGGTGTATAACACGCCTACTGTTGTTGTCGGAATCATCCGAAGCAATCCTACCCAAGTATGTCAATCGTAATTATTTCGTCAACCTACACAAAATTGGCAATACACGTCTCGCAGTAAATGATTAAATATAAAAATTGTTTCAGAAAAACTGTTAGTTTTCGTATGAATAGAACTTATCATACAGTTAGTAAAATTGTATAATATACCGTGAAAAAAATGTAACAAGTGTTGTTTGTGTTATGTCTAATAAGTTACAAATTTTCCCATGACGTCAATGTCATGCAGACTCTCTCTTGACTTTACGTATGAAATGAAACAAGATCAGATAACTCCGAGAATCATTTAGACTTTCCCATAGAATTGACCAATCGGAAACCGAGATATACAAGGAGACTTTAAGCGTTTATTACCAATTCTTCAGCGGTTTGCAAAATTATTACAATTGACATACTTTGGTAGGATTGCTACGGATGATTCCGAAAATCAAATGTAGGCATGTTATACACCATTGTAAAGATAAATCAATTTAGATTTACCATATAACAAGTTTTAGTGGGGTTTACAGCCTATAAAGCGGTATATAACGGATATTCGTCACAAACTGACATTTTTCTAAAAAGAAAGTTAAGTACCTTGTGTTATATAAAGGTAGATAGAAATTTTTTTTTCTGAGACAAGTGCCTGTGACAAAACATAGAGATATGCCAGCAGAACTGCCGAATGATCATTTAATTTAAAGACAATAGACAACGTTTATTTCACAAAGCTTCTTTACTTTATACACTTATTGGTAATATTAAGTTTAGCTCTTTACCTGTAGTGTGATAAATTATAAAGTTTCTTTTATTCCTAATTTTAGGAAGCAGTGGAGTATGGTTGGGAGGTTCAGATATGCCGAATGAAGGGGCTTGGCACTGGAACCAACCTAACCTACCGTTGGCCTTTACTAACTGGGGAAGGTCAGCATTCTTCATGCAACCAGACAATGTATTTAATCAAGACTGTCTAACATATTGGCGCTGTGATCCATGGGAAACTAACTATCAATGGGCTGATGCGAGCTGTGGGAGTTCTTATTACTTCATATGTGAGAGGTAAACATAAATCAGTATGAAGGAAGTAAATTTGGCCAAAAAACCACTTTACTGAACTTTCTTGATCTGATTTAGATACAAGTACTATACTTTCGAAAAAAAACATGTATAAATGATTGTATAAGAATAGGAATAATTAACAAAACAAACAATTTTTATTCGAGCGTCACTGTAAGATATTTCAAAGCTTGTCATCTTATTTAAAACAATATACTGATTTCTTTTTTGTTGCATTGATTAAAATGAATTGTCTTTAAAAACGAAAATTCTTATTAATGCTATACAAAAGGAATTCTTTTTGCATTCTGTTCATATTCATCACACTTTAAATAGAGATGATAATTCGATGAAACTTAAATAAAAGACCCTTCAGTAGTCCTCGGCATCCGAAGATCTTTCAAAACATTCACTAAAATGAAAAATCATAATGGTAAAATGTGCACTAAGGTAACAGAAAAAAAGTTTTGCTTACTGAAATTGTTATCTTAAAGAACAGGTCTGCAATTCACACAATGTCAAGTATTTCCAAAAGATAAATATGAACGTTCTATGTCAAATTGGTCGTTAACCGTAACAGCTTGTTATATAATGATTGCGCATATGTCGATTTGAATGGTCGTCTTTTTTTCGAAGAACAAAAATCTAAATTTTTCTGAATTGTATGTGGATTTTTGTGATTTAGAACCATAAACAATTATACTAGTGAGTCACTAAAGGCCAAATAAGATATTGATGCTGTGAAATGCAGGGACTTGACCTACTAGAATTCGACCCGCTAAATTCAAAATCTGTAGGACCGTATGTCCAGTCAGTAATGGCGACGTCAGTAGTAAACCAATTAATAACAACGGCGGATATCCATGTCGATTTACTAAATGAGAAAACTGTGAGTAATAACAATCGATTAGAAAGACCGCATGAATCTGATTCCGATTCCGATTCCGATCTCTATTCGAAAAATGCAAAAAAACTGAAACCAGAAACTGTACACAAAAACCGTGTAAATCTGATTAACGGGTCACCTCACAGTCAATGTACACAAAATAAACACTGTTCAGACAAACTCGATGATATATGTGAGCTAAAGAATTTAGTGGTTGGGCTAGCCAATAGCATGAAAAAATTTTGTGACATCTTAACTAAACGGATGGGTGATATTGAAACTAACATTCCAAAACAAGTGACGAATATGATCGACCAAAAAGTGTCTGAAGAAATGAAAAAAGTTAGAGAAGAATTTAAAACAAATGAAAAACAGTATCCGAAAAAGTCGTCTCCTTAGAACAATCATATTCAGATGTGGTTAAACAAAATAAAAAGCAAACTCAAGTGATCAGTGAAGACAATCTCTCATTGGTGATCAAAAATCTTCCCGAAACAGAAAAAGAAAATATTGCTTATAAAGTTGACGATTTAATCAAAGTTGGAATACTATGGTGGCCGGATGCGGCCATTTCGCCTTTTAACGTTTTCGCGTTTTCTCCTTTCACTTTTACGCGAAATCGAGAAATCGAGAAATCGGGAAATCGGGAAATCGAGAAATCGAGAAAGCGAAATCGAGAAATCGAGAAATCGAGAAATCGGGAAATCGAGAAAGCGAGAAAGCGAAATCGAGAAATCGAGAAATCGAGAAATCGGGAAATCGGGAAATCGAGAAATTGAGAAATCGAGAAATTGTGAAATCGGGAAATCGGGAAATCGAGAAATACGGAAATCGGGAAATCGAGAAAACGAGAAAGCAAAAACGCGAAAACGCTTTCTCGCTTTCTCGATTTCTCGATTTCCCGATTTCCCGATTTCGCGTTTGCAAAGTGAAGGAAGAAAACACGAAAACGCGAAAAGGCGAAATGGCCGCATCCGGCTACCATAGAATACACTTAAATAGTATACAAGTTGCCGCTGTAGAGCGGAAAAAAGAATAACCACACAGGCAAACACGGAATTGTTATAGTTAAATTACAAAATAAGGATGACAAACAAAAGGTAATGAAGAAAAAACGTGAATTAAGAAAGACTCGTATCTATAAAGATGTCTATATCAATAATGCCATTCCTAGCGCACAACGACTATTGAACTCTAATTTGAGAAGTATTGTCAACGCAATTGGTAACGACAAGCTTGAGATCAGAGGATCAGTGGTAAGGTCTAGACACGTTAAAAGTACACGACACCGACACCAATACACAAAGACGCGGTGACCGAGACGATACGATAATCAATAATGTGAGTGGTAATCGTGGCTATTACAGACGAAATGATCGTGGTCGTGGAAACACTAGAGGTGGAAATAGCCATAACACTGATCAAAGATCAACGTATAGAAATGGACAATCTACCAATGATAATTGCAATACAAACTATAATAGCCATAATCAGTCAGAAAGGAATTTGAACGGTCGGGGTCGAGGAAATTACAGAGGTCAGAACGGAGGAGGTCAAAATCAAAATAGCCGTGGTGGGCATAAATACATAAATTGCGGATTTTGGAATATTAATGGTTGGAAGTCTGATGTAAATAGCGATAAATATATGTTTTTAATCTCATGTGTAAAACATTATAATTTGGATATACTTGGACTAGCGCAGACGCATCTTACTGGAGCTAAAGTTATTAGCGTTGAAGGTTATCAGTGGTTCGGTCTTAATCGTAAACATATTCATGTCCGAGCAAAATCCGGATCGGGTGGCGTTGGAATTTTAATACGAAATAGCATATGCAATGAATTTGATGTTACAATTGCAGATAATGACACTGAGGGAATGTTATGGATTAAACTTGAGAATAAAACCAATGCCAATAACGTTCTTTATGTCTGTGTTGTTTATCTTCCTCCCGAAAATTCCACACGTGCAGTTAACGTACATGAATTCTTTGACAACTTAATGACTAAAGTATACACTGTTCCTCAAGGAAACCCCTTCTATATGTGTGGTGACTAGAATAGCCGATGTTCGGACTTTGTTGATTCAATCACTGGTATTAATAATCTTCCTGATAGGCATAGTGTAGACTTTCAATGTAACAGTTATGGGAAAGTTTTTTGTGAATTTCTTACAGATGTTAGCTGTTGTATTTTAAATGGAATAAATACCCTATTAAATGATTACACCTATGTATCGACCCGCGGTCTGAGCGTTGTGGATTACTGCGTAGTACCGTACGAAATGCTGGATATTTTCAACAAATTTAAAGTTACAAGAACTAGTTTAATTATAGAGCAAATATGTGCTTATGGTAAATTTGACCTTCAGAAAATTATCCCAGATCACTCTCTACTTACTTGGGAAATAACGTTGAAATTTAGTCAAAGTAATAAAAATGCTGCCCAACCAAAAAACAATCGTAAAACTAAAACCAAATATGACATCAAAAATATACCAGAAGACTGGCTCAGTTCGGAATCTGCTCTGAATGATATTAATATTATTATTCAAAATTTGGAAATTTCAAATGTAACGCAAGACCAGATTAACAACATGTATGATGCATTTGTGAATGTTATTAAAACAGAAATGTCTACAAAATAATCATCTAAAGTGATTGTCTTATCCGACGGCGATAATAATAAAAGAAGGAGATGTAAGAAACCTTGGTGGAGTGAGGAGTTAACTGAATTATGGAACGACGTTTGTGCATCCGAAAAAATATGGATTAAATGTAAAATTCAAAATCAGAAAAAGTTTTTTCGACAAGTATTTGTTAATAAAAGGAAACTATTTGATAAAGCGGTCCAAAAGGCAAAACGCCAATATTGGTACTCCATGCAGGAAGAATTGAGTAATTCGTGTGGAAACCCAAAAGAGTTTTGGCGAAAAAATTGAAAAATTGGTGTAGGTAGTGAGTGCCAAAATTATATTCCCATGGAAGTGAAATTAGATAATGGTCAAATTTCTAGTGATAAAGATGAAGTTTTAAATAAATGGAAGTGTGATTTCTGTAATATGTTTAATAGAATTGATGATAGTGATGCAAATATATGTGAAAATGATGTAGATGTTTTATATGATGATATGTTAGATTGTGAAATGGTAAATCACCTGGATATGACGAAATACCAGTTGAATTGTACAAAAACCAAACTATGTAAATTGCACTAACTAGAGTTTTCAATATCTGTTTTGACTCTGGTAAAGTTCCAGCAATGGGGTCAAAAGGGATTATAACGCCTATTCAAAAAAACTCAACATCAGATCCGAGGGATCCCTTGTCTTACCGTGGTATGACTTTGGCATCAGTTTCTTACAAACTGTATTGTAGAGTATTGAACTCTCGACTAACATATAAGCTTGATGATATTGACTTCCTATGTGACGAGCAAAACGGTTTTAGAAAAGGTTGTAGTACTGTTGACCATTTAAGTACATTGTCTACTATTATAGAAACTAGAAAACTTCGTAAACAATCAACATATGTGGTATTCATTGACTTCAAAAAAGCTTACGATTGGATAAATAGAAATTTATTATTTTGTAAATTAAAAACAATTGGTATTAGTTCAAAAATGTTAAAATCTCTTTATTCTCTTTATAACAATGTACAGTCTTGTGTTAAAGTAAATGGTAACTAAACAGATTGGTTTGATGTAAATTGTGGCCTGAAACAAGGATGTATAAGAAGATGTGGTATGAGTGACAATGACACACTTCTCCATCCAAGTCACAATTTATAAAAGTAAACCATTATAGTTCATGGTAATCGTTTAACCTGTTAATAATTCAATGTATAAGTAGTAATTCAATGTATAAGTAGTTATCAAAGGTACCAGGATTATAATTTAGTATGCCAGACGCGCGTTTCGTCTACATAAGACTCATCAGTGACGCTCATATCAAAATATTTATAAAGCCAAAATATAAGAAGTTGTGGTATGATTGCCAATTACACAACTCTCCATCCAAATCAAAATTTATAAAAGTAAACCATTATAGGTCAAAACATGTTTTACGGAAACTGTTCTGTAAACATTATTGTTAATTAATTTTATAATGTATTTATATTATTATCTTTTGCAGAATTGTTCGTGTTGATAGTGAGACATGGCCAATTGAATGACCAGACAGACAAATAATGTTTACCTGTGAATCTGAAATTTACAATTTTACTTTTTTGAACCGCCCAACCATATGGTTTATAAATTTTATTCGTGTATATTAATTTTTGGATCATTTCCAGTTTTATTAGTGTATGATATTTTAATCGACACATATAAAACAAAATACCATTCGTATCGATTCAACAATTTTTTCATAGTCTTAAATTTTTTTTCTCTCGATTTTCTATCTCAGAACTTTCATGATTTTTTTATTAGTTGTAATTAGCTTTTTAACTAGCTGCCAGCAACTGCGATTACTCTCAGATCTGTACTAAGTGTAATATTTGTTTTGAAAATTGTTTATTCCCTAAAATATCAATTATAAAAAAGTATAAACTTATTTACAATGTACATTTTACACGCACTTGTTGATGGAGGTATGTTTCCACTATTCTTTGCATTTTTACCAAGGAAGTCAGATGCCAGTTATATACGATTTATAACACCTCTGAAGACAGCCTGGTTTATCTGAACCCAACAATTTGCTTCCTTGATAAAAAAGTTGCTGTCCAAAATTCTGCCAGTTTATGTATTCTAGAAACTACTATTATAGAAGGGCGAAAGATACCAGAGGGACAGTCAAACTCATAGATCGAAATAAACTGACCACGCGTTGGCTAAAAAAGAAAAAGAAAACTGACAAATATTAGTAAACAAGAAACAGGATAAAAACTAAAGACTTAGCAACACGAAGGGAGGGTCTCAGGTGCTCCGGAAGTTACGTCAGAACGTGAACACTTAAAGGCAAAACAGATCAGGATATACTGATAAAACATGTTTGAGAAAGTTCATATATTTGTATAACTACATCTTTTATAGTTTACTTTCTATCTAACAACAAGTCATTTCCATAACCGTACAAGTATTAAAAGCCATTAAAACAAATGATAAATGCTAGGAATTATTTGATATGTTTTATTTAAAAACTATATAACCTACTTTTCAAAATTATCATAGCTAATGTCTCTTCAGTGATGGTAGGAATCAAAACGGTATTTGGAAGGCCATACAATTTACCTGAATTAAGGATAGACTCTTGAATTTTAAAAGAGTCGAAATGGAATGAACGGATCATATAAACCCGTAGGTAAATGTATTACAAACCGAACGAAAAAAATATGAACAAGTCTAAATAGAAAATCAACGTTGGATAAAAACCGCATTATTTTACGTATGCATGCAAAACAAATTCCTTGGTAAATGGGTCTCAATACAGCAGAAACAACATTTTCCAAAAGACCATATATATAAGACAATATCAATGAAAATTCCTATCAGCGCATAAATAAGGACTACTGAGCTAGTGATACCTATAGAATAAAATTTCGAATTAAAGAAGTGAGAATTTTAATAATTTAGCTATTATAATTTTGAAACTTGTACTGTTATGGAAATGACTTGCTAGATATAAAGTAATCTATAACAAAAAAAAAGTTACGTCAGAGCGTTAACACGTTCAAGCCAAAACAGATCAGGATATACTGATAAAACTTGTTTGAGAAAGTTCATATATTTGTGTAACAACATTCATGTAATTTGTTAATATATTTCTGTGTAGTGTTTTTTTAACTGGTGTGGCTTTTTTATTCTTTGCGTTTATGCTATATTGTCAGTTTTTTCTGAATTATGAGTTTTTAATGCTTTCTTTTTATTTATTGTTTATTTTCAATTTTTAAACAAAAATTCACATTTATGATGAAACTGTGCAGTGTTCGTTTGACAAGTTATACCCTTGGAAGTAGTCAACAAACACGAACGATCCTATAGTTATGAGCAACACGATGGGTGCCAAATGTGGAACATGATCTGCTGACCCATTTGAAACATCTGAGATCGACCCCCGTTTTTTGTTGGGTTCCATTTACTTAGTTTTCTTTGTTCTGTTTTGGGTACAATTGTTTGTTTGTTTGTCTTTTTCTGCTTTAGCCATGGCGCTGTCAGTGTTTTTTTTTTTTACTTTGAATGTCCTTTTGGTATGTTTTCGCTTCTCCTCTATAAAGACATATTATATCAATTATAATACACACATCAATATGTTTTTCAGTATCTAACATCAGACATGTGTATGGTCAATAACCTGAAATCTTCAAGGTTTAAAAGACGGAAAATTATTGAGTTTACCTTAGATTAATATAAATCAATTATTTTCTTACTTCATTAACTTATCTCACATGTAATCACGTTTTATTTCTCTTAAAAATAATAAAGACCAGTAAAATCAAATAAAAATATATAATTTAGGTTCCTATTACAAACCAATTAAGATAAAGGAGTTAAGAAGATAAGTAGGGTGGTTGTTATAAATAAATGATGTATATTGACAGACAGAGTTATAAAAAATCATTCCAGAAAACCTCGTCATTTATACAGTTTAAGCAAAATTTAAAGATAGGATTTTTTATGTTCTTTGTTTAAAATAGAAAGTCAAACGAATCAAAGATGAGTATAAATAATATTGTACCAGAAAAAGGTAAGATCACAAAAAGACTGAACTCCGAGGAAAACTCAAAAAGGAAAGTCCCTTATCACAAAGCTCAAACACATCAGACGGATGGATTACAACTGCCATATTCTTAACTTGGTACAGGTATTTTCTTATGTAGAAAATTGTGGATTGAACCCGGTTTTTATAGCTAGCTTAATCTATCTCTTGTATGACAGTCGCATCAAATTATATTATACTGACAACGATGTGTGAACAAAACAAACAGACAAAATAGGTAAAAATCTCAAAAAAAGGAATATAGAAGAAAAGATTGTGTAGTCATCTTAATCACTATAAAAACAAACAAATGTAACAAAGAAGGTTAGCACATAATAATTGGTACCGTCAATGTAATTCTTTAAATTGAATAACTTATTTTCAATTACCAAGATTCAAATTCATTTTACAGAGTGACGCAGAGAAAGTTTAGAAATAATATAACATCTTTATTTATTCAGGTTCGGTTGAATATGTTCTCTGGTTGAATACAAACGACCAGTTTTAATCATCCACATGACCGATCCCTTAGAAGAAGAACTCACGAACTCATTAGAAAAAGTTATAGAGCTGAACATATGACCTAGGTTGTAATTGTAATACCATAACAGTAAAAAAGCTTAATTACTCTAAAGAATGTCTCCAAGAAGCGTAAAATTAAAGATGAGTGTTCGATAAGTTGAAAAAAAGAAAAATATAGAGCATACAAATTCATTATAAAAAAAACATATCACACTATTACTCAAGCCAAAAAAAAAAAAAACAACGAACATACAAAAAGTTTCCAAAACCAAAGCTGTGCCAACAAAAAAACCATGATGGAATTTAAATATATCATAATCAGAAAAGAATTATAATAATATAACACTTTAAGAATTTTAAGCGTTCAAAGCACACTTCTGAATTGATATTTAATTTATGAGGGACGTGCACTGTCAAAAATGTGAAAGCAAAGTGTGTATAAATACTGAAAGATAAGTGTAACGAAAAGGATCTACAAAAACAGTCATATAAGGTCATTTCTGCCTGAAGGATTTTGACCAGTTTTACTTTTATTGTTTTTAATTTGAAATTTCAAACGTTTTCATCAATTAAATAATCTGTAGTCCTTTTAAGAAAATAAGATTTAATGAAGAATTTAGGTAATTTAAACTTGATAACAAAGCGTATTTTTATCTTATTTTCACCTGTCCACAAGTTGTTGATGCCTTTAGAGAAAAAATAGCCCACAAGGAGTGGTATTAAACTATTGCTGTAAAAGAAATAAATAACATTTTATAAATCGAAGCGTCAAAATAACTTTTCGGGATTCAAGAACGCCTTTGAGAAAATCACTACCTTGTTTTTTTTATAATTTCAAAATTAATAAACGGGTAATTTATGAAAAAGGAAAATAACCAAAATACATGGAAAGTTCATAATAGAAAATCCTTTATCAAATGGCCACATCAAGGACACTTAAAAAAGAAAAAAAAACAATATCACCGAAATCATAGGAAAGTTCAAAACTAAAAAGTTATAAACCAAATCTGAAAAAAGCGAGACCAGCTGATAACAGATATGCAAATCCTTCTATGAAATCCTCGCCCTACATGTAGATTCTCAATCTAAATGTCATTATCAAGAGTTGACATATTCGTTAAAATATCCGATTAGATGTATTTAAAGCTCCAATATTGCAAAAAACATGTTGTTAATGAAGCAAGAAATAGACTAATCGTATTGCTTAATTAATTTGGTATGATGACTTTGAAGTGTTTATTTCAGTGGTTCTTCCTAGCAGATAACACTTTTTGACTTTTTTTGAAAAAGAGAGGCTTAAATATATCAGAGGGAATTACAAACACATAAGTCGAAAAAACTGACAATGTTATTGCTAAAAAAGAAAAAAATAGACAAACAATAGTATACAAGACACAAAAAAGAAAACTAAAGGTTAATTAATACGAACCCTACCAAAAGCTAGGGGGATCTCAGGTGCTCCGGAAGGGTAAGCAGATTCTGCTCCACATGTGGCACCTGCTGTGTGGCTCATGTAAGTACACTCTCAGATGAAGTTTACAAAGTGTGAACATACACGAGCGTGACGCATGAATGTGTTCTTCTTTGAGAAGGGGTTTTAACTGATCTTTAATAAGGTCGAGGTTTTTCTCTACATTCTACACAAAATGTGTAATGTTTTTTGAGAGGTCGAAATGTTAAATTTAATATTGACAACAGATTTTCTGCACTTTAAAAGGGACAAGACGTTGTAACGTTTCATAGGTCACATACATCTTCATTAAAAGACTTTGTTCTATCAAAATAACATTTCACAAAATTTTAAGTACAAAATAACAACAAACTTTATTTTACCTGTCTCTTGAACATTCATAATATAATATGCCATAGTACTTAGAGATGTACTTAGATGAGGTTTCGGAATTTGTTTCAGATGTTCAGACTTCATCGGGTTTTTCCATACGATACAAGGTAACGTATTTTGCCCCGTTTATCTTTTCGTATAAGTCTTAATAGCTCATAAAAGGTCACGTAACAAAATCTAAGCAAAGACCCATATGATACCAATGAATAAAATTAACGGTACCAATTTTCTTGCACCAGATGAGCATTTCGACAATACATGTCTCTTCAGTGATGCTCGTGGCCAAAATATTGGAAATCCAAAGCTTATATAAAAGATGAAGAGCTATAATCTAAAAGGTCAAAAAAGTATAGCCAAATCCGTGAAAGGAATCAGAGCTTTGCATGAGGGAGATACATTCCTTAATTTATAATAATTTCTATCATTTTGTAACAACAAATTTTAATAACACAAAAAATCCATATTTTCATGCCAGTACCGAAGTATTGGCTACTGGGCTGGTGATACCCTCGGGGACTAATAGTCCACCAGCAGAGGCATCGACCCAGTAGTAGTTATAAAATTAACGGTACCAATTTTCTTGCACCAGATGCGCATTTCGACAATACATGTCTCTTCAGTGATGCTCGTGGCCAAAATATTTGAAATCCAAAGCTTATATAAAAAATGAAGAGCTATAATCCAAAAGGTCCAAAAAGTATAGCCAAATCCGTGGAAGGAATCAGAGCTTTGCATGAGGGAGATACATTCCTTAATTTATAATAATTTCTATCATTTTGTAACAGCAAATTTTAATAACACAAAAATTCGTATTTTCAGGCCAGAATCGAAGTACTGGTACAATGAAATTATAAGGTAAAAGTCCGAGTAAGCCTTTTCCAGCCATATCTTTAAAAATCCAATGTCTCGAAAAGGAGTTTCATGACCTATCAATATTTTAGCTTATTTTGATCCTTAACTAATGCCTTTTTGGCTCATAGTATCAATTTAAAATTCTTGATTTATTAAATCTCATCTAAGTACATCCTGAACCATTCTTCCTTTTACAAGTTCCTCATAAAACATTATGGCAACCATACTCAAATCCCCATGATAATGAACAAAACGTAACATCTATTATTATATAATGTCACAGATGTATCAGTTATTCAGCTTAGTTTTATCAATTTTAACAATTTTTTTTCAAGTTACATCATTCTGGTTTATAAAACATATGCCGTGCAATTTTTAAAGCAGAAAAAAAAACTTCTAATGTACAGGTTAACATTTTTTGTCTCTCTATTCATTCAATTGGCCAGTTTTCACTATCAACGCGAACAATCCTACAAAAGATAAAAAGAACATTATCCTTGAGTTAGCAGAGCCTTTGAAAAGATATAAACAGCCAAACGTATGTATCTAAACAAACGAAACTATATAAGTTATAAATTATTGTTATTAGCTTTGGACGATATCAATGGAATCTTTAAAGTAGGATAAAGTACGATAAATGTTCTTTCTGAGCTATAACTAGTAAACGAAGTTTGGTCTGAAGCGGTAATTCCGATCTTAATATCACATGAACGGTCTGAAAAATAAATAGTGTTCAATCTTTCAGATAAATTCGGTCAATCGGTAAAACAACACAACTTCAAGCACGTGACTTGACCAGGAGATTCGAATATAACATCATCGGTCGGACGAATATACTTCTAGGATGTTTTTACTTTTGTATAACAGAAAAACCAAGAGTATTGGGTATACCTCTATGAAACAAAATCAAAACACAATCTTCAAAAATAAACAACCCAACAACAACAAAATCCAAAAAACAAAAAGCAATGGAACAGCGCATTTATTACTGTTCTTCGGATGTTTTATTTTCCTCTAACGATCTAGTTAGGTATTGATCGTTGGAACGTCTGACGCTTTTCTTTCGTGGTAATTATGTAACTGATAACTAATGTATAAAAACGTATGTTTTGAAAATGAGAACTTCTAAAAACAAATGGACATAATAGATTAAAAAAACTATAAACGAATTATTAATAATTACACTATACACATTGATGCAAAATTAGTTTAAATTACGAATAGACATATGTGGGCATTCCTGACATCCCGAGGTGTTTTAAACTATATGAAAACAAGCATTCTCTGACGTTTCTAACGTCAACAAATATTAACTTTTGCAAATATATACAAGAAAATGCATCTCTTTTTACCGATGAAATTTAAGTGAACAATCAATTTCTATTGCTATAACCACGCCCGATGGCTCAATTTTGAGGTGAGAAAAAAATTATAATTAAGAAATAAAAGTTAAAAAAAGATCACTGTCCATTAAAAATGATAATGTATTAAAAGGGATCGTCTTTTTTCAATGTTGTTTAATGACTTATTTTACACACGAAAATAATTCTGTTTCTTGTCCGGCAACAATTGTTTTACTTAAAAAATTTAAAATCCAGATAAACTATTATACATCTCCCAATGTTAAACGTATCTGTTTACCTTAAGGTAATAGAAATATTTGGTGTTTTGATATTTGGAAAGCAAATAATATATAATTGTGAAATATCATTTTTATCATTGACGAGAATAGATAATCGTAATACACATAAAACTCGAAAAATTGACATTTATACGAATGTAGGTTAAAGAACGATTTCCTGATTAATCAACAATATTGAATTCTTCTGTGTTTGTAAAGCTTTTTTAATTGTTTTAAAAGTGTTACAAAATATTTGCCTTATTAAATTTAACTCATTTTTTTTATAGAAGCGATACGTAAATTTTCATTAAAAACCTAATTGGCAACAACATAAGATTAACATCAAATGGGATAAATGTGTTACCAAAAAATAGTTTGAATCTTAGGGAAAAAAAAGATCTTTCACATGTCTTTATTTTATGCCATTAAAAACATTTCATTGAAACTTGGTATCGTCTAGTTTATTAGTCAAATGAATGACCTGTCATTCTGAAAGGAAAATAACTCGATATAGATGTATTAGTTAGTTATTACTTTTACTCTTTCTATTATTTTAATCATTACCTTTCGCATAAGTACGGATAATAATTTGAACATGTTTGGTCATCCCATGTATATTGAGTTTCAAACGGATCGCTTAGGCCATATGTTAAACAGTCTTGGCTAAATAAATCATTTGGCTGAGGAATCCCATTATAATATCCCCAGTCATAATAGGTTATCGATCGTGTTGGTTTGTCCCATTTCCAATTATCCTCTTGCAACAAATCTGAACCTCCCAACCATACTCCCGAACTCTCTGAAATATAAAAAAGAGAAGATTTTATATCTTTGGCATTATAAATGGTCAACAAAACTAGACTATAATATAACGAAATAAGCATATATAGTAAATCTTCATTGTGGGATTAATATTTCTCCTAAATATTTCTATCAAAGGGGTAAGAGAGATTGCCTATGAATTGCTAACACTTTCTGTGTTTAACCTATCTGAACGTTTTTTTAACATCATGCATTGGAAAAGAGATTGTTTGCAGTGTACATGTGTTTGTTTTTTCGTGGTTTGTTTAAATACGCATTGTTTCAAAGCACAGATTACATTTAATACAGAACAACATCTTTAATCGATACCTCTCTCTTACAAAATGCTAGTTGATGTTTTTTTTTATTAACAATAACCTTTAGAAAAACAGTTTTAAAGTTCAAGCAAGATGTGAGTACATATTATGCATAAAAGCATCTTTAATAATGGCATTAATATGAAACATGTTTGTTCTGATAACAACAATAACTATAAGGGAACGAATTATACTCTAATAATCACTGTAACGCTTGTTTAAAATATTTTCCTTAATAAATTATAGGCTCAAAAAACGACTGTCATACAAGTAGGAGGTTTTGCTAGCTATAAAACCAGGTTTAATCCACCTTCTTCTGCATAAGAAAATGTATGTACCAACTTCAGAATTTGAGAGTTGTTATCCATGATTTGATGCGTTTGAGGTTTTGAATTTGTTATTTGATTAAGGACTTTTCATTTTGAATTTGCATCGGAGTTCGGTAGCTTTGTTCTTTCACTATTAAATTCTTATATCGCATTTTTTTTATTATATCTAAAATAACAACTTAAAAATAACTTACGAGTAGTGAGAGATTTCAAGAATTCGTTTTCATCTGAATTACTGACAGTAGCAAGTCTCATACCAAAACTGTAACAATATCCCTAAATAGATAATACATTGCAATGGTTGTAATATTAACACTTTCATTGAAAAACAAAATGTTTCAAAGTTGCATGTTATCGGTTATATTTTAAAAAAAATAATTTCTTTTTCCAGTTACTAAGGTAAAAGTAGCTTTTTCAAATTTTTAATCAAATGCATTCTTTAAAAAAAAAAGAAATAACAAAATTGATATCATTAAAAACTTTATTTTCAAATATATAATGAGCTTACTATTTATGGAAAGCAATTTTATAAAGTATACAGCCAACTCACAAGGTTACGGTTAGGGTTATTGCTTAGATAAAGGTCAATTCAATGTAATGAATGACATCTGTATTGAAAAACTGGTATCAACGACACTATTTGTACAGCTTGTACATGTTATAAGTAGTCGAATAATTGTATTCTTCTGATTACATACTTGCGCATCATTCCAAGGCACTGCATTCCCGAAGTAGAAAAAAACCTTGTTCTTGTAAGCACTACCTGAAGTACGGAAAAACTTATAATGTTCTTTTATTTATAAAGAGATTATGTGAAAAAAAAATCAAATATAAAAAAATCAAAAGTCAGATGAAATCCGTAATGAAAACAAAATAAATTTGTTAATTGTGCGTGTTTATCCTAAAATTACACAAACACGACCGGATATAACGAGTGTGGAATGAAAATCATGTTTTATAGAACTTAAAGGAAGAAACAAGTTCAAAATGTGAAGCCCATGTTTGTTATCGTCCCGGAACACGTTAACTGAGTGTAAAAATGGGACCGAGAAGAAAAGCCAAATCCCTGTTTAAATAAACGAGTCCTTAACCAATCCACATATCTCAACACAATTCCTAAGACACAATTCTCTTTTTCTTGTAAAAGCATAAATCTTCCGAGATGTTGAAATAAGACCGAGTCCTTAAGCAATCAAAACATCTCAATATTATCTGTAGGACAAAATTTTATATTTTTGTAACAGTATATATCTTCAAAGAATCAATATAAGATCTCATTATCTTATTATAAAAAAAACATATATATAGTTTATTTTGATATATTTAAATATTTGATATAGTCGGTCAATATTACTATTAGATTCGTTTTGAACCAAACTATGTAGGCAAGTATCTATTTTATAATAATTCAATAGTTAAATCATATACGCATATACGCATATATACGCATAGATAATAATAGAAATAATTAATTTGATGATGTTATTTTACCTGGTGTTTCGGTTTAGGTTTTATTTTAGCTAGGCATTATCCTCATCAGGTACCCTAGCCTTACAGCAACATGATAAAAATAAACGAAAATTCTGGGGCAATGTCAAATGAAATTTATCTTTCTTTGAAAAAATTAAATTGAGCAGAATGTTTTTTTTTTAATTTTGAATCCTACCTCTTCTTAGAAATGTCCAGCCGATTTCTCTTTTAGTTTCTGCATGACACATGCTCAATCCAACAATACATTCTTTTGTTGAATCCCTGTAATTAGCAAAACAGCAATCCTTGTCTTTTAAACAAAGAAACGTGCATGCTAACTCAGATCTAACTATAATAGCCACACCTTTACCTGGAATTACTGAGTTCCTCTCAATGATTATATCACCTGTATTCGTAGTACACACCAAAATGAAATTACTCAAAACCAAAAAATTAAAAAAAAGTAATTTTTTTTTCATATTGTGCTTCATATGACTCCAAACTAAATGGATTTTTTATGATCGTTGTTTAAGTTTGAATGTTGCTGTGTTGGCAAGAGGTATAATCAACTCAATAAATAGCAGAATTTTTTTTTCCTTTGGGATATTTTTAATTATCAAAATAATTTGTTACCAACGGTTGATTGAGATAACAGTTTCATCAATGCAGTAAGAATTACTCTGCACTCAATTTGAATTTTCTTATGTTAAATATTTCAAATCTAATTATAAAAGGATAAGTGTCGTGTCATGGATTTGTATAGTTCCCTGTAATAACATTCTCAAAGGAAAAGGTTGATTATAGAAAATAATTACTATGTACTTCCGTACTATGGTTGACATGTTCCAATATATGTCTTCAATCTGGTAAAGTCAGCATCAAATAGTTTCAATTTATCGGGCGGGAGAAATGTAAAAGATGATTGGATAGTTGAATATTACTAAAAAAGTCTATGAATATAATTATTTTATTCACGAACCTTATCGCATATGCTTCTACAGATTTCAAAAGATAATCCTTATATTTCCATATACTATAGTAATATTTTCAAATTATCACATGGCATGTTTTATATCATATATTTTATCAGCCCAATGTTCAATATCAGCACAAGAGCCGAAAGCGCGAGGGCTAATATTCACCGAGGGCTGATGATACATTATATATGATAAATGACATCTTTTTATCATATGCCTCAACAATGAAGAAAAATAACAGATTAATGTATTCTTCTATGGTCGGGCTGTTGTCTGACACATTCCCCATTTCCATTCTCAATTTTATTAAGCAATAAAAGTTTACGGACGTCGGACGATAAATGCAAAACATCCGATGTGAAATATTTCTATCATATTTGTCAACTGAAGAGAAAAAAAACAATAATATGTGACCGTAATGTCATCAACGTGTTGTTATTTTTTACTCCTAAAAATGGAATTTAAAATTAAGTTATAAGGGAAGACAGTAATTTTTTGTAGTCTATTCGAAAAAACATTAAATATGTGGTGCACACGTTTAAGTAAATGCGGGTTTAATATGCGTGAACCATATTTTTGTTTATTTCTTCTTAGACCGAACAAATATTAAAGCAATTTCTTATATGTCAAATGAAATTTATCTTTCTTTGAAATAATTAGATTTGAGAAGAATTTTTTTTTTTATTTTGAATCCTACCTCTTCTTAGAAATGTCCAGCCGATTTCTTTAATAGTATCTGCATGACACATACTCAATCCAACAATGCATTCCTTTGTAGAATCTCTATAATTAGCAAAACAGCAATCCTTGTCTTTTAAACAAAGAAACGTGCATGCTAACTCAGATCGTACTATAGTAGTCACACCTTTACCTGGAATTATCGAGTTCCTCTCAATGATGATATCACCTGTATTCGTAGTACGCACTAAAATGAAATTACTCAAAACCAAAAAATTAAAAAAAAGTAATTTTTTTTTCATATTGTCCTTCATGTGACTCCAAACTAAATGGATTTTTTATGATCGTTGTTTAAGTTTGAATGCTTTTGTGTTGGTAAGAGGTATATTCAACTCAATAAATAGCAGAAATATGGTTTTCCTTTGGGATATTTTTAATTATCAAAATAATTTGTTACCAACGGTTGATTGATGTAACAGTTACATCAATGCAGTAAGAATTACTCTGCACTCAACTTGAATTTTCTTATGTTAAATATTTCAAATCTAATTATAAAAGGATAAGTGTTGTGTCATGGCTTTGTATAGTTCCCTGTTATTACATTCCCAAAGGAAAAGGTTGATTATAGAAAATAATTACTATGGTTGACATGTTCCAATATATGTCTTCAATCTGGTAAAGTCAGCATCAAATAGTTTCAATTTATCGGGCGGGAGAAATGTAAAAGATGATTGGATGTTTGAATATTACTAAAAAGGTCTATGAATATAATTATTTTATTCACGAACCTTATCCCATATACTTCTACAGATTTCTAAAGTTAATCCTTATATTTCCATATACTATAATAATTTTATCAGATTAGCACATGGAATGTTTTATATCAGATATTTTATCAGCCCAATGTTCAATATCAGCACAAGAGCTGAAAACGTGAGGGCTAATATTCACCGAGGGCTGATGATACATCTTATGAGATAAATGACATGTTATGATCTTTTTTATCATATGCCTCAACAATTGAGAAAAATAACAGATCAATGTATTCTTCTATGGTCCGGCTGTTGTCTCTTCACATTCCCCATTTCCATTCTCAATTTTATTAAGTAATAAAAGTTTACGGACGTCGGACGATAAATGCAAAACATCCGATGTGAAATATTTCTATCATATTTGTCAACTGAAGAGAAAACAACAGTTTGATATGTTTTTATATTGACAATAAACAAAATCAAATCAATACGAACACTGTATTGAAAGGTCAACAACAATTTTCCAAATTTACTTTCTTAATAAAATTGAGAAAGGAAATGGTGAATATGTCAAAGCGACAACCACCCGACCATAGAGCAAACAACAGCCGAAGGCAACCAATGGGTCTTCAATGTAGCGAGAATTCCCGCACCCGTAGGTGTCCTTCAGCTGGCCCCTAAAATATGCATAATAGTACAGTGATAATGGACGTCATACTAAACTCCGAATTATACACAAGAAACTAAAATTTAAAATCATACAAGACTAACAAAGGCCAGAGGCTCCTGACTTGGGACAGGCGCAAAATTGCGGCGGGGTTAAACATGTTTATGAGATCTCAACCCTCCTCCTATACCTCTAGCCAATGTAGAAAAGTAAAAGAATAACAATACGCACATTAAAATTCAGTTCAAGAGAAGTCCGAGTCTGATGTCAAAAGATGTAACAAAAGAAAATAAATAAAATGACAATAATACATAAATAACAACAGACTACTAGCAGTTAACTGACATGCCAGCTCCAGACCTCAATTAAACTGATTGAAAGATTATGTCTTCATCATATGAATATCAGGTACAATCCCTCCCGTTAGGGGTTTAGTATCATACTATCATAAAATATATGAGAAGAACATAACCCGTGTCATGCCAACAACTGTTATTTTTTAAGAAATAAATGTGTTTAGTTCCGATGCAAAGACCCTATCAGTGAATCAATGTTAAAGCCATAATATGCAATCTTTAATGACCTGACAACAGTATCGTAACTATATCCCCTTTTAATAAGTCTATTTAAAGGTTTTGTTAGTTTCTGAGGAGAATACTGACATTTTTGAGCTTTATAAAGAATATTTCCATAAAATTTTGGATGTGAAATACCTGAACGTATAAGATGTCTGCATGTTGAGTTATATTTACGAATTATTTCCTTATACCGGTGATAAAATTTAGTAAATGTTTTGACCAGTTTGTGATATCGAAAACCCTGGTGTAATAATTTTTCAGTAATACATAAATTTCTCTCGCTAAAATCTAATACATTGTTACATACACGAGCGAATCGTACAAGTTGAGATATATAAACACCATAAGATGGTGACAAGGGAACGTCACCATCTAAAAATGGATAATTAACAATAGGAAATGAAAAATCATCTCTTTTATCATAAATTTTTGTATTAAGCTTCCCGTTTATGATATAGATATCAAGATCGAGGAAAGGGCAGTGGTCATTGTTATCATTAGCTTTATTTAAAGTAAGTTCTACAGGATAAATTTCTTTAGTATACATACTGAAGTCGTCATTATTTAGAGCCAATATATCATCCAAATATCTAAAAGTATTGTTAAATTTTTGTATCAAATGTTGTTTTGATGGGTCTTTGCTAATTTTAGTCATAAATTGTAACTCATAACAATACAAAAACAGGTCCGCAATAAGTGGTGCACAGTTAGTCCCCATTGGAATTCCAATAACTTGACGATATACGGAATCTCCAAAGCGAACAAAAATGTTATCAAGTAAAAATTCAAGTGCATAAATAGTATCAAAGCATGTCCAATTGACATAGTTCTTTTGTTTATTGCTACTAAAAAATGATCTAAAAGAGTTTGAACATATGTACTCGCATTCCGACTTTTTAAATGCCCAGTTAATTAGGGATGTGAATTTTTTCTTAATAAGAATATGAGGCAAAGTGGTATATAGGGTAGAAAAATCAAAACTTTGAACAGATTCAAAATCACCAATATATGCATGCAATTTATCAAGTACTTCCAACGAGTTTTTGACACTCCAAAAGTAATTAATTCCACTATTTTCAAAGGCCTTATTTGAACAATTTATTATCAGGTTTTTTATTGTACCAAGTGTACTAGTAAGTAAAACAGACAATTTAGTAGTTGAACAATGGCTGGAAGATGAAATAAATCTATATTTGTAAGGTTTTTTGTGCAGCTTCGGAAGCCAGTACATAGTTGGGACTTTCATTGTGTTTGGTTCTGCTTGTAAAGAAGTAGCTAAAAGTTTATGTTTGTTACAGATGTCGTTTTCTGAAAATGAAGTCAGTTGGAATGTTGGTGAATTCGTGATTTCCTTTTGCAGAACCTCTATATAAAATTTACGTCAAACAATAATGATATTATTAGCAGCTTTATCAGCCGGGACAAAAACAAATTCCTTGGCTAGTTCTGTTAGTTTATTTTTGATACGCGAAATAGGGTTTTTATAGTTTTTGTTGAGGGTAAAATGTTCTTTAAAATGTTGTATTCGAATATCAACTATCTTCATTACTGAATTAAAAAAAGAGTCCAAAGATTTTTTGTCAGCTTTTTCCCGTTTTACCCATTTCAAACAGTAGGCGCGGAGTGAGTCGTTGATGATATTACGACACTCATTCCAGTTAATAGTTGACGGGGGACGATATTTAGCTCCTTTACTGAGGAATGATTTTAACTCTCGGTCGCGAACGATGTTAAGGTCTCCTGTTATAACATGGGAAATTGGTCCATAGGTGTATTCTGAATTACTGCAATTACACGACATAGGTGTATTTTCAGTGATATTTACATCTTTACACAATTGGCTATAATTAAACACATATTTTCGGGTAGATTTCTTGTAAATATAACAAATGAGAGGGAGTTCAGTATTATCAAAATATCCAGGAATTTGGTCTTTAACAGAATGGTCGTTAAAAATACCGGCAATATTTACAAAATCAAAACCTTTATTGACATACTTTATTTTAATAAAATGTTTTTTATGATCTTCAGGGCGATCAATTTTTGGAAACAGTTTAGAATAACAATATGCTTGAAAAGTTTGAAAATGCATTATTGTATAATGTGTTGTTTTTTTTTACATTTAACATAATATATTTTCGTATTTTGTAATAAATGTTTTATATCCTACTTTATTATGTTTGTCACTTGAACCACGCCATTGAGGTTCCTATCGTGTTGATCATGTAAGTACACACTCGATGTAAATTTTAATGGGTCGATGCCTCTGCTGGTGGACTATTAGTCCCCGAGGGTATCACTAGCCCAGTAGCCAGTACTTCGGTACTGGCATGAAAATACGAATTTTTTGTGTTATTAAAATTGCTGTTAATTTTATTAATTCTAGGAAAGAGGACTGGATTCTAGTTAAACAATTGTAACTTATTCGTCGTCATCTGTGATATAGATATTACACTATTATTTTTGGACGAAGTGGTATCTTTACCAGATGATTTGTTTATATCAGATGTTTATGTTATTAAATAAATCTACCAAGATTACTGAAATCTGCTTTGTCTACAGTTGTATAACTTTCATGCTCTCTTAGATTTATATTTTAACACAGATCCTTTACCATGTTTTGATAATAATTCTGTTTTGTATTATCTATGATTTTTTTAGTTTTATTCCTCCAAAGTCTATACTAACTCCTTTAACCAAGAGCAATATATTTATCTCTAACATTCTTTGCGTAAATGATTATACTATTATACCATGTATGTCCCTATTGGTGGACTATCTGTTCCCCGGAGTATCACCAGCTGAGTAATAGCTATGTTGGTATAATTATATATACATTTTTATAACAAACCCTTTTTAAATTGTCCTGTAACAAATTGAAAATTAGATTAAACTAATAAGGCACAGTTGAGCTTCGATATATTTAGCTATTTCCTTAAAGTCCTTTTTTTGGACATATAGCTCTTCAACTGTTAGGCAATTATACATTCTTGGCTATCAAATATTCGGCTTTGAGCCTTCTGAAGGTAACCTAGAAAACCCGCTTCGGACACATGAAGTTTTTCATTTCAACTCTCTTTTTAACAACAGAAGCATATCTATATAAATGTTATTAAAAACAAATGTGGTACGATTGCAAATGAGTCAACTCTTTACATGAGATTAAATGACACGGAATTTAACAATGAACAACCCATAGCCCATAGCCCATATTATATATATATATAAAGCCTTGTTCAACATATTTAACATTTGTAGGCAGGCAGAGGGATATTCTTCAAAATCAATTTTGTATCGATTTATGACATCTGAACACCGGAATGCTTCTGTTGCCTTTACTTATATTAAGGTGTAGTTTGCAGATCTAAAAAAATAATATATATGTTGTTGTACTGTGTGTATTTCTTTTGCCTTAATTCGCTCCCTTCATTGTTAATTGTTAAATAAATAATATCATCATTAACTGTATATTCACACATAACTGTTTATAAAATTTGATACTTTACATTTTTCTATGTACATGATTCTGTTTTATTAAATAAGTTGCCGTATAAGATTAAAGAAGAAAAAGATGATTTTCAATACACAAATTAACAATTTTTTTCTGTCTTATCATTTAATTGGCCAGTTTTCACCATCAACACGAACAATTCTGCAAAAGATAGACAAAAATATATTCTTTATTATATTTATGTGGTCCCTTTAAAAAAGGGTCTAACACCAAAATGTAAACAATGTGTGAACACATATTTTTACTAAATAATTGATATCAGCCTTAGACGATGTACACGCCATCTTGAGTCGTTCAAATGTTAGTTTTGAAATCTATATATATAATTTGGAACGCGTTACGGAGAGGAGGATCAATGAACATGGAAGATAAAAGAGGGTCGAAAGGAACCGGAGGGATAGTCAAACTCATAAATCGAAAATAAACTGACAACGCCTGGCTAAAAATGAAAGAAGACAAACAGACAAACAATATAACACATGAAACAGCATAGAAAACTAAAGAATAAGCAACAAGATGTTCGAGATTGCATGTTAGTTACGTAAGCGTGTCACTAATGTTCATATCCTGTTGTGTTTGTTGTTGATGACATATGTTCGTTGTTGTTGTGCAGTTTGCCTGTTGTGTCGACTATTACATTATTTTTTTGTGTGTTTCTGGGTGATAAATGTTTTTGCGTGTGTTTTGCTGTATTTCTTTCACGTAGTGTTGTCTTTACAGCGATATTTCATAACATTGTCAGAAAGCGGGAGGTTTGGCTAGCCATTAAACTAGGTTCAACCTACCATGTTTTCTTTAAATGTCCTTTACCAAGTCAGGAATATGACAGCTGTTATCAAATACTTTGTTTCTACGCATTTTAACGGGTTTTTTGTTTGTTTAATTCGGTATTTCTGTTATTCGTCTGTTTTCCTCTGAAAGCTGATGTGTTTCCGTCGGTTTTAGTTTGTAATCCGGATTTATTTTCTTTCAATCGATTTGTGACCTTTGCACATCGTTTAACTACTGTTGCCTTTATGTAGTATTGTACAATATAACAATATTGTCGTTCAGACCACCGTTGAATAATATTGCTAAAGGATCGATTTCGATACAAATACATTTGTATTGTTGGATAAGTTATGATATTCGAAATCAATATATTTATTATAATGCATTATATTTGCTTGACCGATTCTAGTTTAACACAAGCATCATGTATTTACATTATTCCCTATGTATGGTATGTCTCAACATTTCTCTATTTATTATAAACATAACAAAGCTCTGTTCACTGATCTGTTTACATTTTAGAAAATTCTTGTGTGATCTCTAGTGCTTTAATGTAAGCGAGTAATACTGATGTCAGTGAAATATCATAAGCAAGTACTGTAATCTCAAATATTCAGACGTTAAAGAAAAAATATATACAAGCTTACTTTAGTAAAATAGCAGACTTACATTGTATAGTTGACTATGCGGTATGGGCTTTGCTCATTGTTGAAGGCCGTGCGGTGACATATAGTTGTTAATTTCTTTAGGTCATTTTGGTCTCTTGTGGAGAGTTGTCTCATTTACAATTATACCACATCTTCCTTTTCTATATCATAAATAATACATTGATTATCATTATAAGGACAGTTGTCTGCTTTAATGCAGAATTGGGTTTTTAAAACGAAATGAAATATTCCCACAATTTAGTTATCGCAATCCACAAATCTTTGCTCAAAATATTAAAACAAACGAATGTATTGTAACTGACAATTATAACAAGAGACATGCACATCCTGAGACACTCCCGTTCTTAGACCTGCACATCCTGAGACACTCCCGTTCTAAGGCCTGCACATCCTGAGACACCCCCGTTCTTAGACCTGCACATCCCCTTCTTAGACCTGAACATCCTGAGACACTCCCGCTCTTAGACCTACACATCCTGAGACACTCCCGCTCTTAAACCTGCACATCCTGAGACACTCCCGTTTTTAATACTGTAAATTCAGAAATTATTGCGAGGTTTTTATTATTGCCAAAAAATGCGACAGGGTTTTAATCGCAATAATTTCAACTTGCATTTTGAAATTTTTTATATGAATTAAACATTTTTTTCTCAATATCGCAAAAATTTCAATTGCATTCCGGTAAAAAATGACACAATCGCAATAGTTAATGCACGCAATAATTTCTGAATTTACAGTAATATATTTTTGAAAGAGTGGTGAAAATAAACTGACAACACTTTTTCAACAATAAAAGAAGGAAAAGACCAAAAGAAAACAACTATATACAAAACTAAACATAGAAAAGCAACATCTCTGTAACATGAACCCCGCAAAAAGGGGCGATAATCTAAAGTACTGTGGAAGAGTCAGCATGTCATGCTCCACATGAGGAAATGAAAGCGTAGTTTAACTTATATACAGTTGTAAAGTAAACAATGCAGAACATAGTAATGCACACTACTTTAAATTTTAACAAAAAGTTATATGTAGAAATTTCTTTTAATAAATGAACTAATTTTTATCATTACCTTTCGCAAAAGTATGGATAAGAAAGAACAACATACACCGTCAACCCATTTGTATGTAGTTTCTAACGGGTCACAATTCAAATATGCTAAACAATCACTATTAAGTTAATCATCTGGCTGCGGAAATCCTGCAGAAAATCTCCAGTACACTACATAAGTATATATAAAATCAAATGTATTGTGGCATGCACATGAGTATTTCTATCTAAGAGTTTGTTGAAATTGCAAATATATTGATATTACTTGACGTTACCAAACTTTCATAACTTAATATGACCTCATGCATTCAGACATTGTGAAATGTTTGATACTTTGTGTGATTGTCCGGCTTGTTAATATACATATTGTTTTTCTAATATGCATTATATTTAATATTCAACCAAGTCTGTTTTTCGACATACCGGTATATTTCTTGTAAACTGCTAGATAATTGTTTTACCAAGAAAGTGAGTACTAGAGAACCGGTTTCGAATTCGAATTCAAGCAAGATATAAGCACATATTATACATGCAGGCATTGTAATCGACAGATTACCATTGATCTGTTCGTTCTATCTACATCTGAAAAGTGAGCAATGGTTTTCTTATAATTTCTCATAATAAATTACTGAAATCACGTATCACGTATAATTTAAGAAATGAGTAATTTAAATCCAGACATCTCTGAAATACTGACTTCTGAGATTATGTCATATGATTCATGACTAACAGTCTATCAGTAGATATAAACTTATACTTAGAAATTACACTTTAAGTGGTGTGTGTCCGAAGCGTTTTTCTTAATTTCTATATTGCGTTATTAACATTATCATGAGGTAGTGAACTAATCAGTGATGAGGAAAACGAAAATATCTTTAAAGTTGTACAAAGATTTATTTTAGAAACAGGGACATTTGGTCCGTAACAATAATTTTTATGTCGATGTCGATTAAGATGTTGAAACTTTATTTGATGTAACTTTATTTTCGAAACATTTACATATTTCTCAGCTACATGCACTATAATTATGAAAATACGAGTTGATCACATTTTTCGAACAAACTGACTTCTGAGTAACGGGCAAACCACAGAATAAACATGTTAAATAAGAATTGAAAATTATATTATACGAGTTTCTTATACTATGTTTCTAATTTTGTCATTTTTTAAAGGGACACGGATTTATATAAGTTTTTCTTGTTTCCAAATCCCTGTATTTATATTGTATAATTATACTTTGTGCACTTTTTGAAATAAAATATTGTTTAAACCAAAGATAAGTGCATGCTATTTCAAAACGTACTATTGTAGCCGGTGTATCAATTGGAACTATCCGGTCCCTCTCAATGATCAGACCACCACCTTCCATTGCACAAACCAATAATAAGTTGCACAGAATAAAAATAAATAAAACTAGCATTTCTTTTTTTCATTTTGTCCTTCCCGAATGACTTCGAACTACATGAGTGATTTAATTATCCTTGTCATATTTTGACTGTTTTTGTGTTGGAAAGAGATTCGATCTGTTCAATTCATAGCGAATATCTTGTTCCCTACGGAATAGATACAATTATTATAATAAGTTATTAAAAACGGTTGATTGATGTAAGATCCAATATAAATTCAGTGATAATAAACAATTCGATTTTTAATGTGACTGAACTAGTTCTTAGTTCTTGAATTACTTTATATTTGAAATCTAATTATCAAAACATATTTTTCGTGTAACGATTTTGGAAAGTTTACTGTTATTGTACTCCCAAATAGAAAAAGGTTAATAATAAAACATATTAATTTACTTTTAACTACAGTACATCGTGTTGTATTTCTTCCAGTCTTCAACTGATATGGTCACCATCAAATGATGGTATTTTGTTAGTAGTCATCAATAATAGAATGTTTATAGTTATCAAATGTACCAGGATTATAATTTAATACGCAAGACGCGCGTTTCGTCTACATAAGACTCATCAGTGACACTCAGATCAAAATAGTTATAAAGCCAAAACAAGTACAAAGTTGAAGAGCATTGAGGACCCAAAATTCCAATAAATTGTACCAAATACGACTAAGGTAATCTATTCCTGGGATAAGAAAACCCTTAGTTTTTCGAAAAAAATCAAAGTGTTTATTTTTCAAACATTAATCAAGGGCTTGTCAATCTAATAAGGCTTTCTGGTGAGATGCAGTATTATCCATCTGTTGAGTAGTCAGGTGGGTAAGTGATATCCTTCATCAAAAGTTTATCCGCACAGGTAAATTGTTCATAATTCTTTCCACAGTTTTTATTATAACCTCCATTATAATAAGTTGTGAAAACAAGTTTTTTTCATTATTTATTTGCATTCACATTGTAGCTTGAAGCTCTGAGTTTTAGATAGAACCATTTATTCGTTTGATTGTTTTCTCAATTGACCACAATTCACAAGACAAAATAATATTTGTAATTCAAAACTTCACGAGAAGAATTAATTTGCTGAAAAATCAAATGCAAATCATATATGTCCCATTTTTTTCTAAAATTTTGAAACTTATAGCATCTTGAGTAATTTGAAGTGGCTATTCAAGAGGCTGTTTGTAAAAATATATGTCTCAATTAAAAATCTGTTATACAAAGCATTAAAGTGGTCACAGAATTTTGGACTTTAAATGCACTCAAGTTAGATAATTTAATTTAATACAACCATGTTATCTGTTGATTTAGACCAAACGGTTATAAAAGGAAAGGGAATAAGTCACAAATCTAGTAGACAGAAATCAAAGTTGAATTATATAGGGGGAAAAGTCACATAAAATCATTTGACCTTTCATAACACATGTATTTGTGTAAAATATGGAATAATACAATATCATTATGAATAGATTTTTTTCATCATAACACATGTATTTGTGGTAAAAATAGTAAGGTACCAGGCTTATAATTTAACACGTCAAACGCGCGTCATACCCTCAGAGACGAAACGTTAGAATAAAGGAAAATCACAAAAATACTGAACTCCGAGGAAAATTCAATCGGAAAGTCCCTAATCGCATGTCAAAATCAAATGACAAAACACATCAAACCAATGGAGAACAACTGTCATATTCCTGACTTGGTACAGGCATTTTCAAATGTAGATTTTATAGCGCTAAATCTCTCACTTTTACGACAGTCTCATCAAATTCCGTTATATTTACAACTATGAATATGGAGTGATTTAATAATATTGTGCATAGTTAGGCTCTTTATGGTTTTGACAATTTATTTAATTATTCAGTCTGAATAGACTTGCACATCTATCAAACTCTTTTCAGTTCCTCCATATTTAAGATATAAACATTTGTTTTCTTTATTGTTAAAATATTTAAAAAGAAATTAAAGTAATAATGTAAACAAAACCGAGAGACATTTCAACTTTTATATGCTACATATAATAATGAAACTAACTTTATTAATAAGAAGATGTGGTGTAAAAGACCAAATGACAATCAAATTAACAGCTATAGTTCACAAGCCAATCCGGCGTAGTCAGTTATAAAAGCCCTTGAAATGACAAATGTTAAAAAAATCAAACGGGAAAATTAACGGTCTAATTTATTTATGAAAAAATGAACAAAAATCAAATATGCTACACACAACAACAAACGAAAACTACTTATTTACAGGCTCCGGAATTGTGACAGTTGCATACAGAATGTGGCGGTGTTAAACACGTGGGATAGCGCAAACCCTTCGACTTTATTTCATCCATATGTTAACTTCCATAAACTGTACCTTGAAACACATATAAAGTCTGGAATAGGTCAGAAGACAAACAGCAAACTCTTTATAAAGCTATAGATTAAAGTCAAAATAATTCAGAAACAAATGATGATAAAGTGTATTGGGTTATAACCAGTGACACAATGTTCATGTATGTATGTGGTTTATTGAATAGTTGAAGGTTGAAGTTATCGTTTTATAATATATCAAACAAAATCCTTTCCATAAAATGCTATAGTTATATTAAACAATTATTCATTCACATCATTTAAAATGTTTGTGTTTTTTTTTTAATTCATTGTTATCAGATGTAATCATAATTACTTTGCCAATGCTATCATTAATTTAATCAGACACTTTCAGAAATTATGTAATCATTGATTGAATTTAATCGTAGAAATGACAAAGTAATTGTAATTTAATAAATTACCTTGAAAGTAATCGGACCCATCTCTGAACCTAGGACACTGGTGTTACAGTACAACATAAGAACAAACTATAAAAACAGTTACAAATTATTAACTCGTCAGATGGATAGAAATAGAACTACATATAATAAAGGCAACAGTAGTATACGGCTGTTCCAAAGTCATCAATCGACTGAGTGAAAACAAATCCGGGTGACAAACTAAAACCGTAGCAAATACATCAATTATAAGAGGGAAACAACGAAACAACAAAAACACAGAGTGGGCGTACAGGAAGTTGTACATCTCACAACAAAATAACACTAAGTACAGATCTAGGAGTTATTGCAGTTACTAACAGCTAGTTCAAAGCCAATAACAGCTAATTAAAAAAGGATGCATCTAATAAAAACATATCAGTCAGTACAGATCAAACATCAAATGGATTTAGTTAAAGATGTCAAAAACTTTTGGAGAAAAACATGACATTGTGCAAGAAACCGTTTTCGACAGAGTGTGATGTTAATGTGCATATGTTTTAAAAATAATATTTAGTTTGATTTTAATTTACTAAAAACAAAATTTATGAGAAACCTTTTAGAATAGGTTTGTATAGAGGACCGGTAAGATTATACGGATCGTTTTCAAGTTTCCGGGCTAAAAAAAAACCCAACATATCCGTAAAATTGAGGATGTGCAATTCCGTTTGAAATAAATGTCTACAGGTGCAACTAAACTTCAAAACAAAATCGTTTTATCTAAGGATGAATATACTAAAGGTTTTAAGTAATTTGTGGTAACGAAATTCCTGAATAATCAGTAATAACTAAATTTAACAAAAAAAAAACACCAAAAAACATCACATTAGACACGAGCATAGCGAAAGAGTGATGATATCTAAAAACCATAAGATGGTACCAAAGGAACAATACACTCAAAAAAAGGAAAATTAACAATAAGGAAAGAAAAATCGTGCTTTTTTTCCGTAAATTTTAGTGTGAAGTTACCGATGTAAAACTGAAACGTCTAACTATAGGAAAAGACAGTTATTACCGTTTATATTTGCTTAATTTAAAGAAAGCACATTTGGGTAAATTTCGGCAGCATATGTAGAAAATAGTTGATTATTTAACGAAACAAAATTCATTAAACAACAGAAAGTGATGTTGAATTTATTACTTAGATACAATTAAGACGGGACATTACCGTGTAAGGTCATAAAATATTGAAAACAACACGTTAATTAATTTGTTGTGTCCGAAGCGCTTTTCTGGATTTACCTTCATCAGAAACGCTCAAAGCCAAACATTTGAAGTCCAAAGATGTATAAGTACCGAAACTGTTGAAGAGCTATAAACTGTGCTTCATAACAATGCAAGAACATGTTTAGCTTAGATTAATATATATCTATATAAGATAATTGGGAAAAGTAACAAGAAAACACATCAATCTGGTAGAAGTAAAGTCATTGAAAATAAGATCGCCACTTTGAGTAAACAAATTTCGAGAATCGTGTGTATGCTCTCAAATGAGTTAAACCAACCATGTCATAGTAATTAAATGCAAAAAGTATGCCAAAACACCTACTGAATATTCATCTGGAACACATCATCAGTAGTTATTTATTTCAAAAAATGCAATCACCAGTTCCCTTAACTGGTATTTTGATTGTTATTAATACCTTGTCAACTAATCAAACCATGAGGCATTATGATAGATATAAAAGGCCATCATGGCGAACCTTAATTTAATGACAATAATCGCAGAGTATGTCCCTGTCATACTGTACAAACACCTTAGTACCTTCATTTATCGTTTAATCAAGGTATAAAATAGTCTACAAATGATGTTTCTGTAGTTTCCTAGTATTGAAATAATACTTACTGGAACGGTGATGAAAGGATTATAACTGTAGTATCCCTTTACAACATCTATCTACGCTTCGTACATACACTGTATCATCATGTTGTAGATGTTACCATGGACACCAATTGCGCAGACTTTTTCATGTTATTTTCAGAAATCACAGTTTAGAAGATTTATGCACCAACTCAATAAAGATCCGTATTATTTTAATATAATTGATGAATTGAACAATATCTTCCTTGATGATATTTGTTTGGTAAAATAATCAAGAACTTTAAATATACTGCCAACACCTACCACATGTAATTTCCTCAACAGTTATCTTATATGAAAAGGCAATAGAAATATACCACTGTTCAAAATTAATAAATTGATTGAGAGAAACATATCCGAGTTACATACTAAAACCGAAGGAAACACAACAACTATTAGAGGAAAACAACGAAACGACAGAAACACTGAAATGCAACGAAAAAACAAACGACAATGCGACATACACAGAAACGAACAATTAGAAAACAACTGATATTTTCCCTAACAAGAGCCCTTTCCTAGATCCAGATATTTTAGTGTCGCACGACAAAACTGAAATGGCGATATAAAGGAGGTATTTGTGTTCCCTGTTGTAATTTTCCTTTTGTGACATTGATGTTCCGTTTTCGCAATGTTACGTTGATTATATATCCCAACTCGTTCGCTAAAACTTTGTCGGTAGATTCTTATATGCGCAATCTGTGTATCGATAATCTTAAGTTATTCATATATCACAACTTGTTTGTTAAACCCTTGTCTGCCGTTTCCAATGAGCGTAATCTGTGTATCGATAACCTTAAGTTATTCATATATCCCAACTTGTTTGTTACACTCTTGTCTGCAGTTTCCAATGAGTATAATTTGTGTATCGATAACCTAAAGTTATTCATATATCCCAACTTGTTTGTTAAACCCTTGTCTGTAGTTTCCAATGAGCTTAAGCTGTGTATCGATAACCTAAAGTTATTCATATATCCCAACTTGTTTGTTACACCCTTGTTTGTAGTTTCCAATAACCATTATTTATGTATCGATAACCTTAAGTAATTCGAATATCCAAACCCGTCGTTACACCCTTGTCTGTAGTTTCCAATGAAAGTAATTTGTGTATCATTGTTACGTTATCAAGCCAGACAGTTAAATAGACTCCAAAAAGAAAAGTTAAACTGTCTGTGGTACATGAACAAAATATACAGATAAAATTATGATAATTTAAAAATGACTTTATAAAATTGTATTGCTCAAAGAATATAAACACGATAAACGAAAACTATAGTATGACAATGATATTCACATTAAATAGAACAGATGAACTATAGGAAAATCAGCTGTTTTCCTGCACTTTCAATGTTGCTTTTACACTGAATTTATTTCATGTAAACTGATCAATAAATAATCTTGGATATATATTAATATTCATTTTGTTGTTATGTTGTGCTAAATATAACATTAAAGTCCAAAGTAAAGGAAGAGTTAGACGCCGGAAAATATGTCTAACCTCCTTACATTATACATGTATCCATCCCAAGTGTCGAGCACGTCTTTGTTTTCTGTATAGCATATATGTTTTTTTTTCGTCAACTGTTTTATCGTTTTTTCTTTGTTCTTGTGTGTGCCGTTTGTTACTTTATTTCAGTATTGTCCTTCGGTTTTGTTTGTACTTACTAGTAAATCAGGCAATTGGCTTCCTCATTTCAATGGTTCAACAATTTTGTATGTTAAGTTGAGCCCTTGATAGCATGCTATGTCATATCTCCTTATTCAATACTATATTATATAAAAATACGTAGCTGTGGTTTGATTGTCAATGAGACAAGAGACGGGAAAAATATACCAGAGGTACATTTAAACTCTTAAATCGTACATAAACTGACAGCGACATGGCTGAAAAAGTAAAAGGCAGAAAATATTGCACAAAATAACACATAGAAAAATAAATACTAAGCAACACAAACCCCACCAAAAACCTCAGGGGTAATCTCAGGTGCTCCGCAAGGGTGAGCAGATCCAGCCCCACATATAACACCTGTCGAGTTGTTCATGTTAAACTCTGCACCAGATGAGATAGAAGAAGTTAGGGTCACCGTACTGATTTATGTACAAAGCAATGAACGCAAACAATTCTGATTTATTATGACTATAGCGACAAACTACAACCGCTCTTGTCTAAGGCCAGGTACATAAACAATGTGGCGGGGTTAAACTTTTTTGTTGGTGGCAATCACTCCTTTAACCAGATGGCAAAATTGTCTAACTGATGAGGAATATTTGATTGTGTTGATTTGTTTGCCAAATTAATGTTGACAAGTTGGTTCAACATTTTTTTAAATGTCTTTTTTAATTTTCAATTTAATATCTTGATATTTTCTTTCTGTTTTGTCGTCTTATTTTTGCAAATTCATGTAAAGGAAACGCGAGTCTGTCATACATATTTTACACTTGATATTTTCAATGAGTTAATTTATTGATATACAAAACCACGCAGTTTCTTTAAAGACACACTCAATGTATGAATTCTTCTTTCTGCTCGACTTCTTGAATAAAACATATTAGATATATAAGTTAAAGTAAACCATTTCACTATAATTTTGCTTACAGCTAAAACTCAATTTTATTTTGCAATTGAATTAATTACTTGACATGTTGAACACAAGCGTAACAAATACTCTACTAAGAATAAAATATAAGATTAAATGCATACGGACACTAATGAGTCCGAAATATTGTCTATCAAGACAACCATATACTATTGATGTTTATGGTTTTAATATAAAAAAAAAAAATATTGATGCTTCTATTAACGAATCATTATTTAAGTATTTTGTTATTATCAATGTTTAAAATAACCTCAAATTCTACTTTCTTTTTCGTCTTACTCGTATCTAATTCCCATTTAAGCAGTATAATCAGATTTAAACAGTACAATAAAAACTATATAAAAGGACTAGTATGTAACTGTCGCGTATTCAGGTTGATCTCTTTCTCAATTCAATTCAACGGGCCAGGTTCTGTTATCAATACGAACAATCCTGCAAAAGATGATAATACCAATTTATTATAAATTAGCTTGCAATTTATTAAATATAAGATTCTGGTTTCAGAACACTTCGCTATGTCAAAATGACTTTAAAACGTATCATTAGATCGAAAAGAAAAAATATGTCAACACAGGCATCCATTGACGTACAAGAATATGACTGACGACAAAAAAGGACGACAGCCAAACAGGTAAAAAAAAACAAAAGGAGTCTCAACCATTTGGACAAATACTGTGTTTTCAGTATTCACAGTATCCCATCTTTTCAGGGTTTTTTTTATTTGGTTGTCTATATCTTAACTCTTAGTTATCGATTTCGCCTTGTAATTGTTTGATCTCGAGGTCTGTTGGGCAATTATTTGTAGACTAAACACGACTGTATTCCAAATATTAAC
The DNA here is from genome assembly GCF_965363235.1 of Mytilus galloprovincialis. NCBI lineage: Eukaryota > Metazoa > Mollusca > Bivalvia > Mytilida > Mytilidae > Mytilus > Mytilus galloprovincialis. Next base: position 35,903,557 of record NC_134839.1, read on the forward strand.
ATTTTAAATTTGTGTGTGTTGAAATTTAATGAAAAAATAAGATACTTTCGAGAACAATGTTTGAAACGTTTGAGATCTTCTGACAGTTTGGTCAACTTATGAAACAAAACAAATAAAGATACCGAAATTCAAAGCTGAAATACTGACAAAACTAAACGCTACAAATAAACGGAACAAGTGAAAACAACTGCCATATTCCTAACTTTGTGCAAGTAATTTCCGCAGAAATTGTAGATTTAGCCTGGTTTTATATCTAGCTTAACCTCCTTCTTGTATGACAGTTGTTTATAGTTCGCAAGCTAGTAACACGTGTTTGTTTTTGTTTTATCAAAGTAATAGCCTTCATTACAATTTGATGAAAAAATACCTTTCACATAAGAAGGGGTAAGGAATTCTACATCCTTCGTCTAACCATCTCCATATAGGAGAATATATCAGACAATCCGCTACCCTCACATCAGACGAAAGACCATCGGGTTCTTTATTATATTGATTATGTCCCCAATCAAAATAAGTTATTTTTCTCGATGGTTTATCCCATTTCCAGTCCTTTTTTGTCACCAAATCTGATCCTCCTAACCATGTTGCAGTCATACCTGAAATTAATATTACCAGTTTCCAATACATAGCAAAGTTATTCATAAAGTGTAAAATTGTATTATCATTTTATACAATAATGAGTAAAATAACATGAGATTTTGTTGGTTTTTTATTGTTAATAATTTTGATATCAAAGTTCCGTTTTGAACTTAACTTCTTGGTATAGGGTTTAGTCTTTGTGGAAGGCCGTACATAAGATGACATTAAAAGGACCATTTTAAATAAACTTTTTTTCATAAGCTAGGCATTAAAACTTAAATTTGATCAGCATAACAATCAGGTACTATTAAGAAGATGATTTTTATCCGATTTGTATTATTCTAATATTGAAAAAAACGACTGAATTTGTCGATACAACTTACCGATTCTCAAGAATATAAACCGACAAAAATCAGACAGTAAACTGAAGTAATTAGTGGACACAACGTATCGGTTCTCCAAATTGCAAACCGATATCGACCAGTCAGTAAACCGAAGTAATTTGTCGATACAACCTACCGATTCTCCCAATTGCAAACCGATATCGATCAGACATTAACTGAAGTAATTTGCTGATACAACCTACCGATTCCCCCGAAAGTAACCGACATCGATCGAACAGTAACCCATGTAATTTGTCAATACAGCCTACCGGTTCCTCCAAAAGTAACCGACAAAAATCAGACAGTAAACCGAAATAATTTGTGGACACAAGGTACCGAATCTCCCAATTGCAAACCGACAACGACCAGATGGTAAAACAAAATAGTTTGTCAATATAACGTACCTATTATTCCGAATTTAAACCTACAAAGATCAGGCAGTTAACCGAAGTAATTTGTCGATATAACATACCGATTCTCCTAAAAAAAAGATCAGACAGTCAACCGGAGTAATACATTTTAATGTTGACCAAAATATAGATTTTACCGTTCTGTAATAAAATCGCAGTATATGGGCAGCAGTGCTGCTGTGGAAGCTTCAGACCCAATTTTATAATAATTATTTTTTTAAAAACATATAAAAAAAATGTGTAATGGAATATTGAAAAAGATATGCTTTCAGTATGCTTTATGCAAATAAAGGCGGAAATGGTTTCACTAAACTTCTTTGTGCTACAGTTAAAACTTTAAAAGAAATGACATTTGCATTAGCATACAATTCATATTTCAGCAATGAACTTAACCGATTGTGTACTGCTTTTTATAATCCTAGATTATAATCGAAAAAGGTTGATTTACCTGAATGTCCATTAGTAGTTTTGCTTTGAATCAATGAGTAATCTATACTGATAACAGAAAAAAAAGTTGTATGCTTGCAAGTACGTCTACTGTCTACATAATATAATAAAAGAAGATGTGGTATGATTGCCAATGAGACAACTCTCTACAAGAGACCAAAATGTCACAGAAATTAACAACTATAGGTCACCGTATATAGACTGTTTGTCAGCGTTTCGATGGGTTGATTATTGTGATTTGTATCTCAATATAATGCATTCCATAAAACAACAGTACTATTGTCATCCAAAACAGCATTTCGTTAGTATAATGTTAAAGTTACTTACGAGAAGTGACATATTTCAAAAAATCATTTTCATTTGCGCTACTTATAGTGGCGAGTCTCATACCGAATTTATTACAGTATGCCTAAAATCAAAGAAAACATCTTTTTATTATGAATGTATCCTTTATCAAAATATATTATTTACCGGGTTTGTAATAACAATAGCAACACGATAGGTGCTACATGTGGAGCATGATCTGCTTACCTTTCCGGGGCACTTGAGATCATCCCTATTTGTTTGATTGGAGTTCGGCTTTTGTTTTCTATCATTTGTCTGTTTGCCTTTTTATTTTTTTAGCCATTGTGTTGTCAATTAAATATCCGATCTATGAATTTGAATGTCCCTCTGATGTCTTTCGTCCCCCTTTTTGAATCAATATTTAAATAAATGCTACTCTTGTTATTTATGTATATTTTGTCCAGAGCTAAATATGCCAAGTTTCATGTACTGTTGATGACGATGCTTTATAAAGTCTCCTATTAAATATGGCTAAATGTATAAAAATGTAGGAATGTACATTCCATATAAAGCACTTCACGTGTTATCTAGTTATTCTGTAAACAGGTGAAGACATTAATTTTCATCCGGATTAATTAAACTCTGTGTTCTAACACCATTCACCGTTATGTTATTTACTTACGTTACAGAGACCGGAATAAGGTGCTGGTATTAGATGTATTTGTTTATAAGTGTTAATAAAATTTTGTTTTAAGAAAAAAGAATGTAGGAAGGCATTTTCTCTAACTTTTGTGCTAATTTCACATTTCTTGAGCGGTGTGAGAAAAAATATTTCTCCTCACTAGTGAAATATCTGTTCTCGGCAAATGATAAGCCAAATTTGATTTTGACTTCGAAATTTCATGTTTTCTTCTGAATTTTCCTATTGTGATGTCATGAAAAAAGGCGACCATGCCTGATGACGTCGCATATAAAGAACACAACTTTCTGAAAATCTTGGAAAAATTAGGAAAAACTCATTATAACTATAACTCGTGTATTACGATATTTCTCCACTCTCAACAGTTAAATTTTAATTATTTAAAAAGCTCGGCAAGCCTCGCGCTTTAAATAATAAAATTTAACTGTCTCGAGTGGAGAAATATCGTAACACACTTGTTGCAGTGTAGGAATCTATATATTCTTACTCTGCAGGTAAATATTTTTAGGTTTCTTTCTACAAAACAGTTTTTTGAGAGACTTTGTCCAATTTACTATCAATTGTAATGATATCTTTTGTTGACGTCTTCGTTAGATTTATATATACACTTGTTGGAATGTTTTTTAACAGTTGTGTAAAATGTTTGTTGTTTATGTTTATACAGTTTGGGTACTAGATTCCAATTTTTATCACAATAGCCTATTGCGTATATATATCTATAGGCTATGCATACACTTTTACTATGGCATTTACGTACTTGTGCATCCAACCAAGGTAAGGCATCAGCGATGGAAAAAAAGACTTTGTTGTTGTATGCTTTACCTGAAATAAAGATTTACATTATATGAGTACCACAATGTCTAGAAATCATTCATGTGATAACAATTGATTATTTTACAGATATTTATTAAAATATTTAAGGACTGACTAATATTTTTTCTGTCTATGAAGACATTACATTAAAAATGTGGTACACAGTGAATAACCGGCGTAGCTGAACATCCTAATTGCTTTGAATAACATTGAGGTTTCTTGGATCTAGTGCATAGTAACTAGGCACCGTTTAATTACCTAATCTAGAACCTTTTTTTAAACTAAAAAAGTGTCTGCTGTTCGCACGGATAATTATGTCCAATCTTTTCCATTGCCTAATAATTGATAGGATAAATGAGTCACTACTTATCTAAAGTGTACAAAAAGGTAACATAATATCTGCACTATTTATTCCTTTAAGGAATGACTGTAATATTTTTTCTGTCTATGAAGAAATAACATGAAAAAAATATTATGTTATTTCGAATAGACAGAAAAAATATTACAGTCATTTCTTATAATTTAATTCTAAATTCCATTTTAAACCGTAGAAAACCATAACGTTGATGACGTCACGGTCACATGACTAAATTATATCTATGGGCTGATAAGAAAATAACGTCAACCATTCAGAAGACGTGTTACATCCAAAATTAAATTATTAAAGGATAACGTGTGGTTGTTCTTTGCAATGATGGTAGAATCAATTCCCAATTTAGCTTAAGTAGTATGTTTATTTATTATACCTCAGATATCATATCATAATTCCGAATATATTTGAAACAGTATGATTGTATTTTTGCTTTTTATATTACGATAGTTGATTTAGCCCCGATATTGATTTCTGTTGTCCCTTTCGGTATAATAAAACACTTACTGACTGGATATTTAACTATTTTATACTTATTGACTGGATATTCGTGGAATATTAAGTTTATTGTCCCATCGATACAACAATTGTCCTCGACTACGCCTAAGGGCAATAGTTGCATCTCGTGCACAATCAACTTACTATTCCATTCATACCCAGTCAATAAGTACACTTAGTAAAATGTTACCGGTGCGGCTTTTATATTTTACATCATTACTAATTGTGACTTGAAGGCGTTTTGGTAATCGGTGAATGAAATATGCCCATTTAACATAAAATAAATATTTGGTACATTGATATTCGAGAAAAGCATGACTTCTGTTTTATCTGTATTAATGACATGAGCCATATTTTTTACAATTCATTTAGGTTTATCTCATCGATGCGTCTTTTGTCGACGAAACAAGAGTCTGGTATTAAAAAGATAGATTATGATTGTCAATTATACAACTCGAGACCAAATGACATAAAAAATATGATATATCCTTGTATCTTTAATGATTTTTTTACATACCTTTTCTTAGTAACAACCAGCCGATTGCTGTTTGAGTTGCTGCATGGCACTTGTCCAATGTTCCAAGAATGCATTCCTTTGTTTTGTCCCTATAATTAGCAAAACAACAGTCAGTGTCTTTCAGACAAAGAGCAGAACATGCTAATTTGGATCCCACTATAGTAGCTTGATTATTAATAGAAATTCCCTTGTCTCTCTCAGTAATAAAACCATCAACATTTGCAGACATAACCAATAGGAAGTTGTCCCAAAAAGTAAAAACCAAAATTGGTAATAGTATTTTTATCATTTTCTTCTTCTAAAATAAGTCTGATATCAATGCATTTGTTTTTATTTCCATGTGGTTCCAAAAAAAACTCTGAATAAGTTGTGAAAGTTGTTATACTCTCATAACCGAACTGTTACAGAGCAACAACAAATTATAAAATGGAGTGGTACCTTTCACAATTAATTGAATTCGATGTACAATAATATATTAAGTTCAGGAATTTGTCGATATCCGGAATCAACGCAATATTGATAGAACTCAATATCTACCACTTAATTAACTCTCCAAAAGAAACCAAAATAGCAATACAACTGGATATTCTAAGTGGGAAACTTAAACAAATAACAGTAACAAACAAACATGAATATAAAATCGACCTAACGATACACCCGTGGATTATTTTACAGATATATTTAAGGTGTAATACCACCAAATCATGGTACATCACATCCGGTTGGATACAAAAATAGGTCGAAAAAAATATTCCCTTGAATTTGACAGCTGTAGGTAATTAATCTTACATTTTATTGCAGTAAAACATTTCTGTGGCATAAGCATATGTCTTAGGAATTTCAAAGCATTATTATTTTTTTTATTTGGGATTTCTATGGCATATTTTGTAAACTTGAGGTTACATGGTTACTAAACCTTGTACACATATTAAATACGGGGAGAAATTTGATTGTTAAACTTCCAGTGATGGTTATTTTCTTATATGCAATGAAATGTTTTGCGAACTTTTTTCTATAGTACTGGACAGGATAAAACTTTACCCAATATTTGAAGCAAAGATAAATACTGCACATTTTTTTGAAAAATGCAAATTTAATAAAGACTAATAGAGGAAAGCAATGGTGGTATTACACCCAAAGACCATCAAATCAAAAATGATTTCCAAAATTTTCAAATGGTATTCTTATTTTCTCAATTCAATTCCATTTTGTCGTTAAATCATGCATTTTAAAATCATGTAAACCACATCTGCGTCTGTTAGTTCAAGTTAACTATCAATTTCCCCTGTTGTGGAGATCTTAATGGGAATTCAAGGTCGTTAAACATCCCCTAGTAGTAGTACACTCTCTTCAGTTATTCCTAAATATAAGGTTTAATGAATAATAAATTTGTGATAAGAACATATGATAAGTAAAGATAATCGTTCCAGATGATAATGAATAATAAACAGAAGCAAGTGCTAAATATTCAGCATTACATAGACAAACCGTAAAGTTGTGTTGTAGTTCCATGTCTCCGTACCGTCTGGTCAATTTGTAGGTCAACACTATTACAATCGTATTGTAGGTAAGAAAAATGTCACGGATATATAATATAAAAAAGTAAAATAACAAACTTCGAGGAAAAATTCAAAACGGACAATCTCTAATCAAATGGCAAAATCAAAAGCCCAAACACATCAAAAGAATGGATAACAACTGTCATGTTCTGAACTTAGTACAGAAATTTTCTTTTGCAGAAAAATGTGGAATCAATTTGGTTTTATAGCTAACTTATCCTCTCACCTTATGTAAGTCACTAACTATTTCATTATATTGACAACAAAGTAAGAACTCAAAAAAAAAAGACATAGTTTACACAAAATAAGCAAAGACAATAACAAACAAAACCAAGGAGTAAACAAAGACTCACAAAACCAAAGGGCATTTACATCAACAGTTATAAATAATAATTAAGAAACAACACGAACTCCACTAAAAACCGGGAGTGAAATCAGGTGCTCCGGAAGGGTAAGCATTTAGGTAACAAAAAGATGTCCATCATAAGTCATGTACAATGTATGTAATTGGTCTACTGAAAAGTTTAAAGTTCGACTGGATTGCCCTTAGAGAGATCATGTTTTCCGCCTCTTTCTTTAAATTTGAAAGTCATAATTTAATTATATAACTGGATGACGAATTACAGGCTTATTGACAAATAATATGTAGTTTTATGCTGTCTATCCGAAATATGTAGCCGTTTGATACACAATTTCCTGTAATGTTTTCTGATATTTATCTTGATATTTATTGTAGTTGTTTAGATTTTTGGATATATTCAGTAAGATTGATTTGAAATTCTCAAATAGTATTTTGTAGATTTTAATGCTAGATTTATTTGCAATTTATTGAAACTGCGATTGTCTAATGCAGAGCTGAAGCGTTATCAAAATATAGTAAAGAATAGTTTTTAGTTTTTGCTGTCTTGAACTTTAAGTAACATATGGTTTATGTTGAAATCCTCACTCTGACACTTAGATGGGAAAAAACAGAAAAATCATCTACTGTTCCTTTTCTGTTAGTGTTTTCCTTTGTACTGTATTGAATTTGTGTCGTGAACTATGACATCCATTTTTTTCCATCATGAATGTACAGGATTGACAAAACATATATCATTGTATTGTCTTCACTCTGTAAACTAGTATAACAATATAATTGACACAAAAAGATAGATACGGGCGACTAGACATCAAAATCAGGCAGCGTAACAATTTCATGGTTCCTATGCGTAAGATTTTTTTGAATAAACAATTTATGCGCTTCTTATTCTCTTCATTTTAGATTGTTTGCTGAATAAACAATTTATGCGCTTCTCATTCTTTTCATTTTCATATAATTGTTGAATAAAGATGCAATAACTTGGTAAAATTGATGACAAAATAACGGCCATCTGGATTACCTTTTACAGAGAATTAATATAATTACTTAAGCTCATTTTCGATTAAGCAAAAAATAGGTTTATTTATTGAAAAAAGCACCCACAACGAATTAAAACTGCATAGATTTAGCTGAATTTGGTACAACCGTTTGTAATTTTAGGTCCCCAAGCTCTTCAACTTTGTACTTGTTTGGGATTGAAACTGTTTTGATATAAGCGTCACTGGTGTGTCTTATGTTTACGAAACTCGCGTCTGGTGTATCAAATTAAAAGCCTGGAACTATATACAAAATCATTAAAAAAGGTCTTTTTAAAACAAAAAATTGTTTAACAAACTAATACAAGATAAAGCAGATGCGAAAGAGAAATTTAAACACATAGGGGGAAGGAGAGATCTCACAAAACATGTTTAACCCCGCCGCATTTTTGCGCCTGTCACAAGTCAGGAGCCTCAGGCCTTAGTTTGTCTTGTATGATTTTTTTTTTAATTTTAGTTCATTTATATGTTTTGGAGTTCAGTGTAACGTTCATTTTCACTGAACTAATACACGATTGTATCTAGAAGCGGATGAAACCCACCTCCGGGTGCAGGATTTTCTTGCTGCGTTGAAGACCAATTGGAGGCCTTTGGTCGGGTTGTTGTCTCTTTGACATACTCCCCCATTTCCGTTCTAAATTTAAATATCATGGAAAATAACGACCGAAAATACAAATAGTATATCGAATATAACAAATTCCAATCGAAGCATCAAGGTTTTATCGACAGTAACAAAATATGGTTTGTTAGGAACTATGTATTGCAAGAAAAAAAATGACCAGTTATTTTTTATTTTGTCTATACAAAATTATTCATCTTCTCTTCTTACCGAATCCTTATTTCTCGCTAACAAATGCTAAAACTCCATTAATTCATGTGACGAAAGGCAATAACTATTCTCGATAAGCAGTCTCATTAGTATTCCAAACATTCGTCTAACAAGCTCAACAAAGAGATGGAATATACCGAGGGGTATTCAAAGTCGAGATATAACTTATAAGGCAAAGGCAAAATCAAACGATGAAAGTACATAAAAATGAGATGTGGTAATATTTCAAAAAAGACAACTATCCACCGGAGACCTAAAGACCTACCATAAGTCACAGTACAGCTCTTTTCAACCAGCATAGCTATACCTTATAGTAATCTATAAAAGTCCCTGACATGATAAAACGTCAAATATTTGAAAATTAGACAACAATCTGATTATTTCAAAACAACAACCCAAAACTACTTTAATATACAGCGAAAAACGACATCCACCAAACTAGACACTCCTGACTTGCAACGGACACATGCAAACGTGGCGGATGTTCAATATGTTTGCAGGTACCATATGCGCCCTGGAAAGTGGCGAAAAGGACATATGCAGAACAAACTATAAAAAAAAACAGCTGAAAGGGACTTAGCTGGTTCGATCGATTCAAACAACACACACACACAAATATCATTGAAAAAGATACAAAGTGCCCAAGAAAGCTAGTTCCAGACAACTCATAGCTAATAAAACAAAATCATGCATCCAGGACAAAGTATAAATCAGTACACATCAACAGGAATGAGAATAAAGACGTCAAAACAATTTTTGTAAAAATGCCGTTGTTCAATGCCAAAATATAAGTAACAGCAGGATGTAGAATCATAAGCCTGTATCATTATAAAGCTATTTTTTTTTCAAAATGAAAACTGCATTGAAAGCCATAATATTCCATAATGTTCAATCAACTCGATATGATGTCCATAAAACTTTAATTTGAAGGCATAAATACAACTTCATATCTTGATACCCTTGGTTTAATGTTTTGTTAGCAATAATAATCTATCCCAGCATTCGTGTTTGAGCTGTTGATGGTCATAATCATATTTACATCAGCTGTTTACAAAACTTTAATTATTTTTTTTTTTTGGAAAACTAAGAATTGTCTACACCAGCAATGCAAAGATAACCTTATCTGATTTCATCAATTAATTTTAACTCCATTTAGAGTTCATTTGGCCTTTTTCACTTGTTTGATTCGATTTTCACTGATGAGCTTTCAGTACATGAAACACATATGGCGTACACAATGTAAAGCTTGTTAAATATATCTATGATAAGTTTTTCTATCAATGAATTCATGATATGAAACGTAAGCTTTGATTTATCGTATCATTTGGAGATCTTTACTTCATATTAAGGCGTGCTGTTGAACTGTTGGTAAATTGAAAAGGAAAATTCATAATTGAGAAGCTGAAGTTATCCCTTTTGTCTCGATCGACACTCATTGTCAATTTCTATATGCAAGTCAGCAAATGACATACGCAAAATTAACTGTAATTTTTAACTTTAATTTAATTTCGGTGTGACGTTCGACATATTCCCCAAACTTTGGTGTTTATTTTAATAAGAGATCAACATCATATATAAACAGAATGTATATTTGAGGAATAATGCCAGCTTTCATACATTCCTCACGAGGATCTTGCGTTTAAAGTCTGTTTAATATGTAAAAAAAAAAACAAATTGACAAGAAAAGAACCAAAGTACCACAGTTGTTCGCAATATGATTGTATATTTTTTGTTAAAAACACTTCATCGAAACGTTACAAATATTATAAAATGTGTTTTCATTTTGAGGTCAATTGTTTTTCTGTATGTTTAAAATTTCGGATCAGATTTTGAATTTATGGCATTTCCAAAAATGAAATAAAATGCTTACAAAACAGTGATCATTTACATGTTTTGGTATTACAGAAAAACGATTGTAAACGCAATAAAATAATTCCCACATCATATAAACCGTTAGTTTTAATCTTGAGATGTTAAATCACGTTATTTACAGTGAAAACAAATTTAACATTATATAAAATTTGCATTATTATGAACAGACGGTAGCTAAGTGTAACTCAAACATACTTGTAATTAAAGGATTTATTCTATTATCAAATGTTTATAGATATATTTGTATGTAAAGGGCTTGATTGTACTACACATATTTCCTGATCTCTAACGTAATTGTGAATAGAACATTTTTTTTTAAATATAAAAATCGTCGTTTATAGTTTGTAATTTTGATCTTTCGTGTTTGAATTGATTTACATTTGCCTTTTAAAGCTGAATATGCGATATGGGCTTTGCTCATTGTTGAAGGCCATACGGTGACTTATATCTATTAATTTCTGTGTCATTTCGTCTCTTGTGGATCGTTGTCTCATTGGAACTCATACCACATCTTCCTTTTTATATTTAATTGGAATTTGAAATTAAAGGTGAAACTCGTTATTTGAACTGTTTAAATTTGTCTATGAATCTTATTTGCAAGAAAAACAGTGTCAAGCCATATCGAACAATGTTTACAAAACGTTTTAAGTGAGTTTTTCCAATTTCTTAAGCAGTCGGAAAAATGATGTCAAAATTAATTTCAACTCGTAAGCTGTCCTTCAAGATCGCTTACTCTACAGTTGAAGATTTAAAAAAAAAGGAAGACAAAAACCAAACTCGCCAATACGGGTATATAAGGAAAAGGGGGAAAAAAGAATTCTATTTTCCTTTTTTATTTCTAAACGATAATAATAAAAATCTAAATGTTTTTAGGAATATAACAAATACTGAAAATAACAATCTTTGATTAAACCAACTGTTGATGCATATGTTTTTTTCTTTTAGTTTTCCCATTTGATGGGAAATTTTTTTTATTTGAATATTCATGGAAGATTAGTATTTTTGTTATTTTACTTTTTTTTAAATTAGCATGAACATATCGGATTGTATTTATGATGTTTGGTTTCTTTAATCATTGTTTTATAGAAATCGTTTATTACTATATTTTGAAATTGAATTATCACGGTTGGATTACATATGTTTGTATGTTTGCAGTTCAGTACTGGCTTGAAATTGATGTTGTTTTGTTAAAAGTTTCTGTTTTAGATATTCAGAAATTGTTTAGAATCAAGGGTATTCTCTTCTCAATGCAAAAGTCTAATTATTCTAAGTTTTAGAATTTACACATGAGATAATTGAAATGATGACTAGAATAAACTATTTAACATTTCATGAAATTATTTTTCAAGCCATGTGGCAAACCATGCTTGATTGGTAAATTATACTTTCGGTTTAAGCTAGATTTTTTTTTATAACAAAACAAATGACGGACAAAACCCTGTTTTTTTCCTTTCTCATATGATTGTTTATATATAACTGAATAATGTATGTATTTAGTGCTTGTATGAATACTTTGTAAAATGCAACTTACACATAATATAAATATTTGATCTATTTTTCTGATCAAATCCCCTGGGCTCATTAGCAATTACTAACACAGGGAGGAACCTTGCCGTCATTGTTGTAGCACTAAGGGATATTGTTAACAACCAGTAGTGAAATAAAATATTTTAAATTTGAAAAAAAAGAGCAAAACTCTGATTCCTTGTCTGCATTTAGCTTAGCTTTCGGTTCTCCTTTGTTTGGTCAACTCATTTGTATAAAATAAGATTTTCTGATATTTCGTCATTGATTCTCACTGCAAGGACATAGATTTTCGAAATTCCCATGTGGTGCTGTGAAAATGATACGACGGATGCCACAAGTGGAGAAGGATCTACTTACCTTCGATATCATCCGCAGTTTTTGGGGGTTAGCGTTGCTAAGTCTTTAGTTTTCTATGTTGTGTCTTGTGTACTATTGTTTGTCTGTTTGTCTTTGTCTTTTTTAGCCATGGCGTTTTCATATTTTTTGGATCTCTGAGTTTGACTGTCCCTTTTGTATCTTCTGTCCCTTCTTGATACATGTACTATTCGTGTAAATTTAATTCATCGACCTCGACAACTGATACTTATGTTTCTCAAACCATGAACACAATCTCAAAAACATCCTATGAATCGTACGATTGTTAATACAAAATATTGTGAAGTTAAATTAAAAGACTGAGAGTTTAATAAAACAATCTATACTTAGAGTAAAAACTCCATATATCAACAGAGAAAAATAAATTAAAAAGTACTGGTTGATCAAACATAATTATATGTGAGCATGAAGGGGATATCAAATAATTCATTTTGTTTTCAAGTGCAAGAAGTTTAAATTGAACTTGAAATTGTTAATCTCTTGTATTACAAAACTTATGAGTTTGATAAAATTAAAATTATTACCATTACAAAGGAGTTTGTTGTATCTGCTTACAGAAAACTGACTTAAAACCTAGTCCAATTCCTTTATTATCTTTCATTAAATGATAAAAATATGATATTGTGAAACCTTATAAAATGTACTAATCCAGATTGTTTCTGTTGTTTCATAATATTTTATTACGTTACGAGAGAATCTAATGAAAAGAACATCCAACACAGCAATTTTAGAATTATGGGCTTTCAATTGCTTCCTTTTTTTGTTTATTCGAATTCCTGATACAAGAAAAATATTATTTTCTTATCTAATAAAAAAAACAAGAGATTATGTTCATACTATGATTCAGGGCCAATACATAAATTTCATTTCTTAACTGAAAAAAAGTCGAAGTAGTAATAGAATAGAATTTTAGATACGTAAACAATTACAATCGAACATACCAGGGTATTTTGTTTTAATTATTCGCTCTGCAAAGAAAGCAAGAAAGGGAAAGAGACACAAATATGGATATCAGAGATACTAGTTTTATTGTTAAGTAGAACATTCATAATATTGTAAACGAGGGACGAAATATACTCATAGATTGAACTTTCGAGGGAACATGCATTGTTGTTAATGATTTACGTTTTTATCCTACCATACTGGAAACCAACTTTAATTTCACGATTTTTAAATTAAATTGATGTATTTTAATTAAAAGAAAAGTTTTATAAGTTCGCTACGAAATATATTCTATCCGCGAAAGTCGCAAAAATAAATCGCTGGCAATATTTAGTTGTTTTACAATATATCATTCCCATTCTAAACTCCGACACACTTCTGTATATCACAATTAGCAATTGACTGAAGAACTGGACATTGTTTTGACGAGAACGACGTGCAAATACAATTTGCTTCAAACGAAAACGATGGAAAACGTTTAAACCATAATATTAATGTAATGCATATTACACAGACTCAGCTGACATTTTGTACAGAAACTGTCTTTGTAAGAAATAATGATTACAAAATTCGATGACAAACATACAGAACTCGGAGGAAAATTCAAAACGGAAAGTCCGTAATAAAATGGCAAAACAAAAATCTCAAACATATCAATAGAATAATTTTCCGTTGAAATGTACGAGTCTATTTGTTTATGCTATAATTACAATTTTCTTTGTTTAACATCAATTTTACTCATTCGCGATTTCTGTTGCGGTTACTCCTTTTGGAAAGTGAAGCTTTAACGGTTTAATTTGTTCTAATGGAGACTTAAGGTGGTACCTAACACTACAGGGAGATAACTCTGTAAAGTCAGCCAAACGTTTTGATAACGTTGTGTTGTAAAAGGAATATTAAGCTTCTCAATGATCAAAATTGGTGTTTGTCAAACTGCTATATAACCAGTGTATTTTTTCTGACAAAACGGTTGGTTCAAAATTTTTGAAATTTTTATATTTTTGTTAAAGGGTCAAAATAAACAATTTGACAAAATTTTATGAAAATTAAACGAGCCAAATTAATTTTGGTGAAAGTGTTGGGTACCACCTTAATTTATAAAATGTGTACCTATTTAGTATTGATAGATGAAGCATTTGTATTGAACGAGGCTGAATATTTCAAATTTTCAAACTTTACACGAGAATACATTATATACTTGCGTGATAGTACGTATTAGTACCATTGATTATTTAATCGGTATTTACAATTTGTAAACAGTTTGACTATCAAACATTTTGTTTTGTTGAAATAACTTGTAACTTTTTATGAACCACAAGAGTGTTAACGTATTAATTACAAACTACTAGATATAAAAAAAAAGTTTTCCTCCTCTTGACTTGACTGTCTTATTGATCATTCAATTAGCCAGGTTTCACTATCGACACGAAGAACTCTGAAAAAGAAAAAGAAATATGCGGCTTATATGGCAACTCAATGAGACGAGTTGTTATTAGTAAAATATGAGGCGAAATATACCAAGCGACGTTCCAAACTCATCAGTCGAAATCAAACTGACAATGCCATTAACACTACAGTCGATCATATTATTCCTCAAGTGTTTATAATACCTTCGCTTTCTTAAACAAGGCATTTTTAAAGATTTGATCAATCGTATGATTGTCACACAGTATAAAATTCATTAACTTGTGCACCTTTCGATGTACGTGTAAGAATGACACTTTGGATGTTATTTAACAAAAAATCACCATAGACCAGGGTTTGAGCGCTTGAACATCTTTATAACACTACCACATTTTTATCTTTTAAATCCAGCCGGGTGCATGTTTGCATTGCCAATCTGTTATTGAAATTTTTTCGAAGAATGTTTATCCCGTCTTTTTTCTATAATGAATAGTTATTCATTTGAAATTTTATCATATCTATTTATCTATAAAAATAAACACAAATACAAAATTTCAAATATCAAAAGTATTAAGGTTATTATTAAGTACGTCAGGCACGTGTTTTGTCAGGAAAAGACTCATCAGTGACGCTCAAACAAGTAAGTGAAATGATTTTTCCAAATACAAATAAGGTTATCTATTTTTGTTCAGAAAATTCTCAGCTATTCAATGTAAAATTTTGAAATTTTAAGAGTACCGTCATGCTGATATAAAAATCACTGTTAATGCGGGCAAGCGTCAGCACAAAACATTTAAAAGTCTAAAATGATTATGATTTTTTTTTTGTTAATTATATTGTCTTAAATATGAAGAAATATTAAAATAAAATGGAGTTGTCATCAGCTCAGTACTTAACATGATGTAAAACATAATTTTCTCAAACTTGTCGTTGAAAAACAAAGCAATTTTCTGTATACTACATAATGCAAAGTTGACCAATTTTTTTATTTATGATGAATAAAGCTATACGTTTTAGATGCTTTGTAAAGGTTCAATGTTTATAAATGTTTGCTATATTTTAGACTTGTACAGTACATGCCACTAAAGATTAGTTAACCGAGCTGAATTGTTAAATATGACGAAACATTTCGAATAACTATAATGAAATTAATTACTGTCTACGGCCACATCCGTGTATTTCAAATGTTAACATGTAAGTTAGTGTTCCTGAAATTATGAAAAGTGCTAAAGATGCACGTAATTTATTAGTAGTTATTTCTTATCAAGATGCCAAACTTTGTTCATTAGTTGGGAAGATACTGAAGATTATTGAAATTTAAAAAAAATCACTTTCAATACATTTTAAGACTTTTATTATTTGGTCCCATATTAATCGAGTTGAGGACACATGATTGATATATATTGCCTTGTAATGTTATTGTGAGGAGCATATATCTGTCTGCTTACATATTTCCCTTTTAATGAGTTATGCTTATAAGTTCCTTTTCAGTTTTATTTACCTTTCACACAAAAACGGAAAGTCTCTGCTACAACGCTCGTCTACCCATTGATACTGCGAAAACCATGGATCACAATGCCAAAGTGATAGACAGTTTTCAATGAACCATCCTTTTGGTTGTTTAAAAAATAGTGACGTTCCCCAGTCATCGAAGGTTATAGCTCTTGTTGGCTTATCCCATTTCCATTGTCCTTTAGTTATCGAATCTGAGCTTCCTATCCATAATCCGTCAGGGTCTGGAATTAAATGTATCAAGTATAAAATTATGGAACACATGCTTGGCAAACACGTGTAAAACTTTACATTCCTTTTTGTTGACGTCTAAGATAATGTAAGATTTCAAACATTTTTATGTTTGAAAAATGCAGCAATGCACTGTTTGTCACAAAGCAACATTTTGGTAATTTGACAAGGAAACTTTGTCCTTTTTTTTGGTATTTTCAAGATTGTAAAAATATAAAAAATATTAACCAGTTTCGATACATGGTAAGAACCAGGCATAGTGTGATACATGAAGGTTTCAGATTTTATCTATAATTGGCCTAGTAGAAGCAGTAAATGAATACTGCTCAAAAAATTATTTTAAGTGGGAAAATATGAGTTGTTGCCATGGCAACGGACACTCTATTTTTTTGTTGTTAAGCGTGGTAAAATTTTGCGAAAAAATGCATATTTTCAACTTTTCTGAAATTGGGATCTTTGCAAAATTATCAAATTTTCTCTGTTGTTTTTCAGAAAAGTGCAAATGTGTACAAAATAGTTAGCACTGTAGTTATGAAGTTTGGATACTTCTTTACCAAATTGAATAGAAAAATGCGTGGGATTTTCTTTAGTTTTATCACAAAAGATAGCAACCAATTTTTTCCTTGGAAATGCATAATTTTGCAGTTTAAGAGCTTAATTGTCCTGAATTGTTTTATAACCGATATGAAAATACGTAAAAGCTAACGCAAACTTTAAATTACTATCGTCAAGTGTTGTTGCCTTCAATTGTTAACATGGAAACACATAGTATCCATAGCAACATCCACTCTAAAACTGCATAAATAGAAATTTATGTAAAAAAATACAGAAATAGAAGGTGTTTATTTTCAAATCGGAATATGACTGCATGCTTTGCTTCACTCACAGTTTTTTCTGTTCTTTTCATAAAGTTCAACAAATGTAATATAAAATGTTATATTGGGGTTGGAAAGTTAGAAAAAAAGGGGAGTAGTTTATTTTTTTAAATATCATACATGTAGATTCTTGAAAAGATAACGTTTGGTCGGAGAGCCTGATTATAAATAGAATCCATTTTTTTTTCTTCAGAAATTTCATATATAGCATCGATATAACTTGGTTTTTGGTTCAGAGCTTAGTTGAGGTACATTGTATAAAAAGAAGATGTGGTATGATTGCCAATGAGACAACTATCCACAACAGACCAAAATGACACAGACATTAACAACTATAGGTCACCATACGGCCTTCAACAATGAGCAAAGCCCAAACCGCATAGTCAGCTATAAAAAGCCCCGATAAGACAATGAAAAACAATTCAAACAAGAAAACTAACGGCCTTATTTATGTAAAAAAAAATGAACGAAAAACAAATATGTAACACATAAACAAGCGACAACCACTGAATTATAGGCTCCTGACTTGGGACAGGCACATAAATATTGTGGCGGGGTTAAACATGTTAGCGGGATCCGAACCCTCTCCTTAACCTGGGACAGTGGTATAACAGTACAACATAAGAACAAACTATAAAAATCAGTTGAAAAAGGCTTAACTCATCAGATGGACAAACATACAAGTGGATAGTTCACTTGTCATGTTTTGGGATTTTTGTCAGATTTTCGGAAACCTCAGGTTTCATTCATTTGAATGCCTTACAAAAAATGGCTTTGACCTCCATTTTTCTTTTTTTATCTTTTACATGTATAATGATAAGCCACCTGTAAAAGTCTTATAAAATTTCAATTATTCTTTGATAGTTTTTGAAAATGTAAACTTGTCAATGAAAAAGTTAAAAGACTTTCGTGATTTATAGTTAATGTAAAATTCATAAGTGACACGCCCAATTCTAGAAATGTTTTATTGAGTAATAAATTACTTTGTGGTACCACATCCTCAGAAGGGATAATATACATATATAAGTGTAACAATATTTTCTTCATAATGAAGGTGATATACATAGAGATTAATACATGGCCTTTTCCTCGACCCATATCAGCACCTCGACTCCGTCTCGGGCTAATATGGGGGTCTCGGGATGATACCCAGGCTGATATGGAAAATGCCATGTATTAATCGCTTTATCATATACTTCCGACAATAGTTTTATGTAAGGCAAATAAACTAATGCAATAACTAAAACAGTCAAACACTTTATAAAGAAAATTAAAATTATGAATCAAATATACTATAGTTGTCCAACAACAGCATCATTAACTCCTTATATATTTATGGTAACATTTCTCATAGAGGCATTTTGAAACATTGAAAATTTGGAAGAGTTTTACGATCATTACTACTCCATGTTTGTTGTACTATAAAATGATCCATAATTGTCAATGGCATTTGTTAGCAAGTATTAAACTATCCCCACAAAAGTTCCCGTAAATTTTGACGTCGTCCTAAAAAACATCTGACGTCACAATGGAAAAGTAAACAACCGATACCGGAAACACCTGAAGTAACTTGCACGAGAGGCACTATTATGGGTTTTGTGCACGAGATGCACCTGATATGGGTTATCAGCCAGGGTGGGAAATTATGGCTTGTGTACTTCCGCTCATTACACATATGCAAAAGCTATCATATCAATGCTAAGTATATGATAAAAATTTATATATCCTACGTTTATAAATGTGACATACAAATTTATATATCCTACGTTTATAAATGTGACATACAAATTTATATATCCTACGTTTATAAATGTGAACATAAATATGTTTGCATGTTTATGTTTAGGAAATGTTTATTTCGTTTGTAACAATCATGTTGCTTTGGATTCAAAACCAATAAATGTCATATCTAATCAAGAACTGTCTTTCAAAAATGATGCCTTTTTTTAAAATGATCCCAGTTTGAAATAAATTCATGAGGACAATTTTTACATACCGGTAATGCATTAAAATATATGTACAAACTATGCAAGTAAGTTAAATCAAGAAACAAGTAATTTACCAAAAAGTAGTTTATTTATATAGATTGCATTTCACAAATTATTTCTATTATATTGTGAGTTACCCTATATAGTTTCATATTTTTCATTACTACAATTTATTGACATTTTAGGTTAAAGTATAAAACATAATGAAAATTTATAAAAAGGAGACAACGGACCATGCGTTTATAAGTTCCTACAGAACATCTGAAACTATAAGACATACTGAAGCAAACAATAAAAATCTTAGCCCTTATCGGTATGTAATGATTCATCACTACCTATGAAGGGTCTGAACAAGTCAACACAAATAACGTCAAAAGGTAAAGGAAATCGAACTTATCACTAATGACAACGGACCATGCGATTATAAGTTCCTACAAAACATCTAAAACTATAAGACATACTGAAGCAAACAATAAAAATCTTAACCCTTATCGGTATGTAATGATTCATCACTACCTATGAAGGGTCTGAACAAGTCAACACAAATAACGCCAAAAGGTAAAGGAAATCGAACTTATCACTAATGATTAATAGTTCATGAATGTTAAAGACACGTCAAACCATAAAATGGCAAAGTACATAGTATCACACTGCCAAGTCAATAGTTTAGCAATGGTAACAATTAAAAAAGTTTATTTACAATACACAAGACTTAAGTATGGAATTGATTCTTCTTGATGTGACAGCAGGCAACCCAATTGACGGACAGAAACTGTTCACTTTTTACAATTTGGTGGATCGACGTTTATTTCGATTTAAACCGTGAATACAAAAGCCCCTATATAATGTTATTGTGGCATCTGTAATAGACTAAGTGGATCATTTCGAATGTTGTCTTTTTAAACCAAAAAAGCTACAGCCCGATTTATGTCAAATAATTCTTCATTTGGAAACTTGGAAATGTATCCTTGTTTTTTGTTTAAATATTTGCAAAGTTTTAGAACATATTATCAATAATGCTTAGTACTTAAAGTAGAATTTTGAGTTGTCCTAGTGTAATTTAGCTGCACAAATGGGTTTTTTTTCTTCTTCAAATTATTGATTGTATATCGAAGATGTGCACATTTCATTTTTGCATTTAACTTATAAATATACTAAAAGTAGTTATATTCTAAAGCGAATGACAAGACCATATCAAATACTCGAACAAACGCATCATGTAGTGTAAAATCGTAAATTTTTGAAACATTATTATGTAATTTTAAAGCCATATAAGGAAATGGCAAATAATAATTACGAAATAACAAAACCACATCATGTTACGAAACAACTAAGTTACATTTAGCCACATACACATCAAGTAATGTTAAAACAACTTTGCCGAATAACACAACCACATTAAATAATCATGAAATGATATGAGTAATGATAAAACCCTATTAAGTAATGACAAAACTATATCAAGTCCATACGAAACCATATTATGTTATATCGAAATATCATTAAGTAATGACTATTTCATACTGAGTAATATCAAAACATCATTATGTTATGTCACAAACATATTATGTAAAGATAAAATATCATCAAGTAATAATAATACAACTTTGCGTAATATCAGGGAACTACATAAGACAGCTTTGACGTTCTATAAATTAATGTATCTACAGTGTTTTTCGAGGTCAAAGTATTCAAAAAATCCAAAACATACTAGAAATAAAAAAAAAGTTGATTGATTGATTGATTGATGTTAAACGACGCTTTCAGAACTATTATTCTATTTCGTAACGGTCAGTTTTTATTTGCAAAGGAAGCAGGAGTTCCCATAAAGAACCATGGACTGACCTAAGGTAGGAAATTTAAACATCCTGGTATTTTGTTTTGCACCTACCATATGCGAACTCAGAACCTCAGTGTTGAGACGCTAGTTATACAAAGGTTCCACTACGTAGAAAACTCGGCAAAAGAGATATCCAAAATCTACCAGCCTACCAGAGAAGAAATCAGATATGTGCGCAAAGGGAGATGCAGTTCTTATTATCAAATAATAACAATTTTTTTTATAAAACATCTGCAAAGAACAAAATCCGTATACTCAGTTCAGTACATGTAAAGAGTTAGTGTCAATCTTAATTATTTGACTACAGTATAAAATTGAAAATAGAAATGGGGAATGTGTCAAAGAGACAACAACCCGACCATAGAACAGACAACAGCAGAAGGTCACCAATGTGTCATCAATGCTACGCGAAACTATCCCATCCGAAAGCGTCCTTCAGCTCGCCTCTAAACAAATATATATTATAGTTCAAGGATAATGGACGTCATACTAAACTCCAAATTATACACAGGATCTAAAATTAAAAATTATACAAGACTAACAAAGGCCAGAGGCTCCTTACTTTGGACAGGCGCCAAAATGCGGCGGGGTTAAACATGTTTTTTGGGATATCAACCCTACCCCTGTACCTCTAGCCAATGTAGAAAAGTAAACGCATCACAATACGCACAGTCAAATTCAGTTCAAGAGAAGTCCAAGTGTGATGTCAGAAGAGGTGAACAAAAGAAAATAAACAAAATAACAATAATACATAAATAACAACAGATAACTAGCAGTTACTGACGTGCCAGCTTCAGACTTCAATTAAACTGATTTAAAAATTATGTCTTCATCATATGAATATCAGGCACAATCCCCCGTTAGGGGTTTAGTATTATACCATCATAAAATATATATGAAAAGAACATAACCCGTGTCATGCCAACAAATGTGTGATAACATTGTTTGACGGAATTCAATGTTTGCTATACCACTATCAATTTCAACACACTTTATGCCTAATACCACTATACAAATCAGAATGACATATTTTGCAGTGTTGTAAAAAAAAGATTCTACTTTGTAGTCGCGTATTATTTGTGAAACATTAAATGTTTTAAAAGGGAAAATTGTCTTTATAAAGTCCATAATTATATAAACTTTTGAAGACTTCGTATAACCTAACATACGCAAATGAAAGATCCAAAAACTAAACCAATACAGAACGACATGATTATGAAATAATAACAAACTTTTGGTTGACAAATTTGTATTAGTTATTGCAAAAACTTAAAATATCTGACATTTTCTCACTACCCAGTGTACACCTATTACTTACCGACATTATGATGTGAACCAGTTATTTTTATTGAATCTTACGCAATTTGATTGGATTAAGTTAGTATTAGTTTACCTTCGAACTGTTAATGCTTTTCATACATGACTTTTGTTTAATTTGTGGAGAAAAAAGATAAAGTTTACAAGTAAGACGTTTTATTCAATTTAACAAGTCATTCATCAAAGAGTGATGCAGATATACATTTTCATCACGGCTACACTAGATGAAATAATTGTTTATCTTAACAAAAAACACATTTTTTTTTTCAGTCTTATCGGGATACATTATAACCATTAATCCCAAAATAAAGTAATCATTTAATAAAGTAAAAATATGTCCCGTCTGCCTATTTTTGGACATCAAAAGTCAATACGATCGTTTAAATGTACATTTCGTCTACCTAGCAATATCTTATTACCCACTATAATTTGTATATATCTTGAATTTTAAATCTATCTTGTATATGTTTTAATATATATATGTTCCGGACCGTATGCGTACTTTTTTTTTTTTTTAAATGTTCATACGGTCGGCCCATACGCGTACGATCTGACTAATTTTAAGAAGATGGTCAAGTTTACTGATTAGATTCGAATATATATAACAGATCAAGATAACTGAAATCTCGAATCAATTCTAAAGGTTAAATTGTAAATTAGATAAACACGTAATGTTTTAACTATTTAAAAAAGACAGGTTAATCTCCTATATTCAGCAAATTACATGGAATTAACGTTCACTCATGGAGTTGAAAGTGATCATAATCTTGGATTTTTATTTTTTTTTCGAATATTTAGGAACTACAAAAACCGACAAAGACACTGGATGAATTATAAAAATAAAATCTATAGAAATAAAATAAGTAAGAAAATTAATAAGAACAAATGCAAAGATTATTAAAAAGGTAGATTTCTTTGTTACTCTAATAGTTGTTGATAGGATCTTCCCCGATTGTTATGTAGAGTTGATGATTATATTGGTAAAGATGCATGTTTGTACAAACTGTAATTCGAATTTCGCATCTGACGTTACTTGTAAAATGTTCACTTATTCACTTTATTCATCTAATTGTAATAATATTAATTTGTAAAAGCCAGTCGAATGAACATGTCGATCAATTTCACTTTTTAGTATATTTTGTTGTTTAAATTTCTCTGCGGCACTTCGGTGATCCAGTGGTCTAAATGATTCTTTTTATTAATAGACTGTCAACATTGAGGTTGTGACAACTAACATCGATCGTGGCAGATGCTTTCGATTTCACCCTTGCTAGACTAGGATAGTTAATTTGTTGTTTATTTTGGAATATCAGTGGTTCTCTCCTGGCACTCAAGTTTCCTCTGCTATCACGATTGCCTCTATTGAAATATTGTAGAGTTAATAGGCTAATGTACAGCAATACATTCTAAGTTACTTACGGTTTGTAATGGACTTTATGAAATCGTTTTCAATTGAGTTATTAACAGTTGCGAGTCTCATCCCAAAACTGCCACAATGTGCCTAAAATGAAAGAAAAAGCAGGATTAGAGATTTTTTTTTATACATTTCCAACATATCTAAAACGCAATGTGAAGATACACAAATAAACGATTGTTCATAAGCTACTGGTCTGTTGTTTAAGACCAATCTCTCTGATACATTTTCATTATTATTGATTACGACAGGCAGTATCTGTAAATATTTCAACCTTATGATATTGGTACTAGTTTTCATAAAAACAGTGTCTGTATTTGAAAAGCCAGTACAGACATAAAGTTATTGATTCATCAAGTATATATTAGTAATATGCAATTACTGAAAAGTACTGCTTTATACAAAAATTAGCATCGGAGTCTAGTAAGAGTTTCTCGTCTTCTAATAATGCTATATAATGAAGTTTTTTTTGTGTATTCTGATTTTTTAACGTTTTGTTACATGATTGTTACCAACCTGTGCATCAGACCAACTGTTGGAATCTCCAAAATGAAAGAACACCTTGTTGTTGTAGACTCTACCTAAAATTTAGATGTATTAGATCGTAATATAATACAAACTGTGCATACTAAATTATTACCTAGATACTTTTGTGTGGTTAATTGATGTCACAACTCTGGAATTTCTACAAATATGTATTTTCATACAACCTCTAAATGCGTTTTGCATTATTAGATATTAAAAATAAACATCAAAATATTTCTTTCAATATGTACATTTAACAAACTATACAATGGTTCAAATACATATGTGGTGAAATATATCTTCTGCAAGCACAACACAAATAAAACAATAACAACATCAAAACAAAATAATAATACATTAAGGTATCATGTGAATAATGCTTTCGTGGGACCCCTCTTTTAACTTTAACGTCTCATAGAAAGAATCAAAGAAATATGCATGATCTTTATATCTTTTGGTATTAAAATATTACGCATGTTAATAATAATAATAATAATAATAATAATAATAATAATAATAATAATAATAATAATAATAATAATAATAATAATAATAATAATAATAAAAATAATAATAATAATAATAATGATAATAATAATACCTCGTCTGAGTAACTGCCATCCTACTGCTTCTTGTGATTTAGAATAACATCTAATAGGTGTTCCGACAATGCATTCTTTTGTAAAATCCTTATAGTTAGTAAAACAGCAACCATTGTCTCTTAAGCAAAGTGATATACATTCCACTTTAGAGCGTACTTTAATAATTAAATTTTCTGTCTGAATTTGTCTATTATACTCTGCATTGAAATTGGAAATTTCTCTCGAATTAACCGTGATTACAAAAAAAACCTTCATAGAAAATAAAATGAACAAAGAATATTTCATGATTTTCAACTTCTCCTCCAAATAGCGTGTACTGCGCCTTTAAATGTTTAAAATGTTTTAAAAGTTTGTTGAAATGCAGCACTAGTATTCCCCTGATAACTGATTTAATTAGGATAATAAATGATTATATTCGATTGGCTTGTTTTGCATTATTGTCAACTTCATTCAAAAGATATCCTTTCTTGTGTATATTTTTCTTTTTTATATTTATTTTTCAATTATGATTAATGGGATAGTTTATTCAAGGAACGGTTAATTTGGTGCATTATACAACAAGCTATATTCAATTAAAAATTCTGAAATTTTAATGAAAAATAAGCTCAGCGTGGGAAGTAATGCCAGTATGTGTTTTATTTATTTTCCTGGTTATCAATTTTTGTCGTTTGGGGTGGTTTTTGGATTTCGAGGTTTTCCAGAGTCTACATACATGTCTATTGAAATCGATTACTTCGTTGAAAATTCAAAATGCGTGATTCACCTTTACCCATGAAATCAACCAAACTTGGTATCGAACGAATAAGAACAAATCAACAGTATATAATATCATCACAAATTGAAAATAAGTATAAAATGCAATATTTCATTTGATTTCAGGCAAAAAGATAAGCATTTCATATTATATCGCACTTTAATTATCAAAGTTCCAGTCTGTTATAACTCGGCATTGAAAAATTATCTTGAATAAACCACAATTACGTGGACCATAGTCAAAGATAGTAAAACCAATACAAAATATATTTGATGTTTTAACTTCTCCTTCAAATATCGTGTATTTTGACTTTCAAGATAATTTTATTAAGTACCGTCCCTTATATCTCCTTGTTGAATGAATTTCTAAGCATAGTAATGATTATATTCGATTGACTTGTATACAAGATAAGATAAGAATTTAACTAATCTATATTAGTGGGAACTGCCCTTGCTTTTAAACATTTTTTTATTGAAGCGTCACTGATGAGTCTTTTGTAAACGAAACGCGCGTCTGGCTTTAATATAAAATTTTGATTTGTATGTTTGGTCCTAATTGCTCTTCAACTTCGTACTCTATTTTGCCTTTAAAAGATTTTTTGATTGGAGCGTCACTAATGAGTCTTTTGTAGAAGAAACACGCGTCTGGCGTAAACATAAAATTTTAATCCTGGTATCTATGATGAGTTTAATTGCAACCACTGGGTCGATGCCACTGCTGGTGGAGATTTATTTCCCCGAGGGTGTCATCAGCCCGGTAGTCAGCACTTCTGTGTTGACTTGAGTTGTCATTGATATGTTCATAATTATAAATTAACTGTTAACAAAACTTTAAATTTTTGAAACACTAAGGCTTTTCTACCTCAGGAATAGATTACCTTAGCTGTATTTGGAAAAACTTTTAGGAATTTTTGGTCCTCAATGCTCTTCAACTTCGTACTGTATTTAGCCTTTTAAAATTTTTTTGATTGGAGCGTCACTGGTGAGTCTTTTGTAGACGATAAGCGCGTCTGGCGTAAATATAAAATTTTAATCCTGGTATTTATGATGAGTTTATTTGCAGATGTTTTCTATTGTTTTCTTCATATTTTTTTTTCAATTATAAATCCTCTTATAAAAGAGGGGCGAAAGATAC
The DNA here is from genome assembly GCF_965363235.1 of Mytilus galloprovincialis. Lineage (NCBI taxonomy): Eukaryota > Metazoa > Mollusca > Bivalvia > Mytilida > Mytilidae > Mytilus > Mytilus galloprovincialis. The sequence continues at coordinate 35,930,654 of NC_134839.1, forward strand.
CAGAGGAACAGTCAAACTCATTGATTGAAAATCAACTGACAACGCCATGACTAAAAATGAAAAAGACAAACAGACAAATAGACAAACACACAAATAAAGACAACAGTAGTATACCTCTGTTCAAAATTCATAACTCAATTGAGACGAAAACAAATCCGGGTTACAAACTTAAACCGAGGGAAACAAATCATCTATAAGAGGAAAACAACGAAACAACAAAAACACTCACGTGAACAAAATACAAATGACAATGCAACACACAAGACACAACATACAAAACAAAAGACTAAGCAACACGAACCCCACCAAAAACTGGGGGTGGTCATTGGTGCTCCGAAAGGGTAAGCAGATCTTGCTCAACATGTAGCACCAGTCGTGTTGATCATATTATTACAAACCCAGTAAAAAGTAATTAAGGGGCCAGCTGAAGGGCGCCACCGGGTGTGTGAATTTCTCGTTGCATTGAAGACTTGTTGGTGACCTTCTGCTGTTGTCTGTTCTATGGTCGGGTTTTTGTCTCTTTGACACATGTCCCATTTCCATTCTCAATTTTGGTTCGATAAGTCACATTCGAGAAAAGGGGAGGGGATTGTAGTAACGACATAAGGAACATATTCGATATCATCTGTGAAACGGTTATACGGTCATTTCATTACGGTGAACCAATTCTCGATGGCGTCCGTTAAATTTACGAAGGGATGATTACAACTTCACCATTTGGAACTCTTGGTTTAAAAGCTTCCTATTGAGCAGCAACCCTCTATCAAGGAAATCATGATAGGAAACTCTAGCCCGGGAATATCGTATAAATCGTTTATTGGACGGTTTAATCATTATATTTTTGTTATTTGTATCATACCGCAAGCTATTTGTCTTGTATTTCTTCAATTCTTAACGAGGCACTGGCATAAAACGGGGAAAAAAGAACTTTCGGTTTCATTTTTCTTTTATTCGTTGTTATCAACGGAAAACGAATATAATATACAGCTTTGTTCTTATATTGGTGCACTAACTGTGCATGCTTGCGCAAAGTCAAGATCATTTATTCAGTGGTTGTTACTTGTACTTATTCAAAGTAAAAACTTAGCTCATGCAAAAATAAACAATCCATATATAAGTACAACAATATAATAATTAATGAAAACATTAAACGATAATCCAATATTACATTATATAATAGCTTATCATAGAAATAGATCTTGTATACCCAATATAAAGATATTGAAATGTTAAGTCATCAACATCGTAATTTGTAAGAAATAAAGATGCTCCAAAACCAAAGCTGACAAAATTCACATATTAAATACATTTGCAGTTGACCAAAATACTAATGAACTTCTAACAAACAATTTTACAACTTGAATTACAAGTTTAACGTTAATCAACCCAAACTCAGACAAAGTTAAAAAAAAATAAAAACCAACAACAAGTTTTTATAATAAGCTAATTATATAAAAAAAAATGTTATCTATAAATCAAAAAGTTATCAATGTATCTATTTTGCAGTGATGGTATGGGTAGCATTTACGCTATTACAGTACTACACACACTTAATTTATTTTTTATAACCATTTATTATAGCCCCGTCCTTTTTCAGAATTCGTTTTTCCTTTGGACTATCACCAATTTAGAATTTTAACACTACACTTTTGAATTAATGGTCCATCCATGAAATTATCTGGAATTACACCTAGTTCAATAAATATTCATACACAAGACTTGATAACATTTATGTTATACAAGATAACATTAAAATGAATGAAACACTTTATTAAATGCGTGCGTCAAATAGCTTATCCTACATTGGAACCTTATATTTGAAAACCATTGATAATACGTAGAAACGATGAAGCAAAAGATACAGGAAACTAAAAAGAATAACCAAAACATCAACTTTGAACTTTTGATTTTTTTATCTGTAAGAGAGTTTCTTCTTTTTGAATTTTCTTTGGAGTTCGATATTTTTTATAATTTTTTGTATGAAGGAGTCGGAAAATTGATTTTTCAAGTATTTCTTAATTTTTATACAAGAAAACCTTTTGGTATATCCTAAATCATCGTGTAGTGTGTATCCCAGGACAAAATGATAAAATGAATGGCGAGACCCAGCTAATCTTTTGAAATGGATATTGAAAGGGGAAGTAATCCAGATCACAGACAGTGTTGCATCAATAGACCGTTGCTGTTTTGGGATAAAAAGTAAAATTACAAAAAAAAACTCCGAGAAAAATTCAAGACGGAAAGCTCCTAATCCAATGACAAAATAATAGGCTCAAACACACTTTAGAGCCATGTTGATCTGGCCATTCGGTCCCAACACTTAATTCTTTCAATCGTTTATGGATGGATTTATCATACATAAATAAAATCAAAAATAAGAAAGTAATGAATGAGGTTGTTAAATGTGATATATGTCTTTTTGTACTTCTTTGTTAAAGATTTATTTGAGGTACTTGTACATCACGTTATTATTGTTTCTTGTCTTTCAGTTTTTACTTATTTGCTTTGTCTATATGCCTTTCGGTCTTACTACGAAAACTAGTTTGTTGTTTGTCTTTCATTTTTGCTATGTGCTTTGTCTATATGCCTTTTTATATTTCTTTGTAACATATATGACGTGGATCTGTACTTATACATCCTTTCATTGTGTTATTGTACTGTGGTAAATTTGTGTATTCTTGTTCTCAATTTTTGATAATCTGCTTGTTCTATATGCCATTTTGTGCCTCTTTGTTACATACTTGTATGTTGTTTTAAGAAATTTAGATTATAACACATTGTTGACTGCTTTATTTTGATATTTTTGGCTGTTATGTCTATTTGTTTTGTTCACGCATCGTAGTGAATATTATATAATGGAATTTGATGCGACTTTCATACAAGTCAGCAGTATAGCTAGCTATTAAACCAGGTTCAATCCACCATTTCCTACATAAGAAAAGGTCTTTACCTTAATCAGGAATATGACAGTTTTTATCAATTCGTTTGATGTTTGGAATTTGCAATTTGATTGTTGACTTTCCGTTTTGATTTTTCCTCCGAGTTCAGTATTTTTGTGATTTAACTTTACACTAAACAAATGGATAACAACTGTCAGCTAAACCTAACACTTGTATGACAGTGGTAAAAAAAAATCATTATATTGACAATGATGTGTGAACAAAACAAACAGACATAATAGGTAAAAATGTCAAAACTAGGGGTAAAGAAGTCAACATTGTGTTATATTCTTAATCAATATACAAACATAAAATGTGTTACAAAGAAGCACAAAAAGGCATATAAACAGAGTACATTAGCAAAAATGAAAGACAAGAATACAAAAATTTAGCATAATACAATAACACAATGACGTATAGGTACAGAGCCACGTCATATGTAACAAAGAAACACAAATATTTTTCAACTGATTTTTATAGTTCGTTCTTGTGTTGTACTGTCATACCACTGTCCCAGGTTAGGGGGAGGGTTGGGATCCCGCTAACATGTTTAACCCCGCCACATTATTTATGTATGCGCCTGTCCCAAGTCAGGAGCCTGTAATTCAGTGGTTGTCGTTTGTTAATGTGTTACATATTTGTTTTTCGTTCATTTTTTTATATAAATAAGGCCGTTAGTTTTCTCGTTTGAATTGTTTTACATACTCATATCGAGGCCTTTTAAAGCTGACTATGCGGTATGGCCTTTGCTCATTGTTGAAGGCCGTACGGTGACCTATAGTTGTTAATGTCTGTGTCGTTTTAGTCTCTTGTGGACAGTTGTCTCATGGGCAATCATACCACATCTTCTTTTTTATATATACAAAGCACGCAAACCACAAATACGACGAAACGGAGCTACTGTAATACAACTTATGAGTACGGATGTCATTTATTTAAACTCTCCCTTTGATGAGGCTTCGGCTCTTTATAATAAGGTGACAGTAGTCAAACGATGTTCGAATCTCGCAAATAAATTAAAATGTAGGATCAGGAAAATCAAGGTAACAAACACAAGCTGAGGGATTGACATCCAGGTGCGTAGACTTGGTGAGTGTCTTCTGCTGTACATGCAACACTAGACTTACCATACGAATTCACACTTAGTAAAAATAATCGCAATGAGATATAGGATACAATAGGTAAATAAACCCAGACCAAAAGACTGGCATCAAACGATCTAAGACAGAGAAAACATTTCGCTAGTGAGTTGAGAAACTGACACAACGTATCGATGTCCCCAGTGAGTTGAGGCACCAACACGTCGTATCGGCCAACCCAATTCCTGATGGTGAGCATAAAATGTATGTAGTGTCGATTTCACTCGATCTTTCTCATAATTTTGTCGGAGCATTTTTTGTTGAAGGAGCAAACCCTGTCAGAGTTCATATAGTGTGAACATGCACGAGCATAAAATTTTAACTGAGATATTTTAACACCATACGATAGAGTAAATGGTATGTTACTGTTGTTGGAAGTTGCCAATAACAAATTTGTAATTATCCCGTTTGTCATATATTTTAGTCTGAGGTCTTCCGTCGGTGTCAAAATCGAGGAAAAGATCAAGATATGAAACAGACTCCTTCGGTGGTATCCACTGGGATATATGAAATGTAAGCACTCGTTGAAATGTGGGTTTCTGACTGACAGAATATCATTCATATATCTGAGAGCGAAATAAAATAACTTTGTAAGGTGATTCTTCTTTTGTTTATTTTAGAAGGTTTTGAATCAATGCTGCTTCATTTGAATACACAAAACAAGTTGGGCAGTAGTGGTGCACTATAAGTACACATTGGAATACCGTCTGCCCACTAAAATTTCATCCCCCGAACTCAACGAATATGTTGTAATCAAAAATTCCATTGTTTTGATGATTTAATCACCAGTGTATGTGTAGAGGAAATCAGTTGGTCTTCACAAAGTAACATTTTGCACAAGGAATTTGAACCCACGTTTCTCATTTGTGTAGAAAAACTTTGTTTAATGTGATGATAGTACTCTGTCTTTCAACTGAGCATAGTAGTGTAATGTGTAGAAACATTAAATGTTATAATGTAACAACACACTGTAAAAATATAATATTGTGTGAGGCCTTGTCTGCTAAAACAACAACACATTTTTCGTGAAGGAGGGATGGAGCATTCCACAACATTGGACTTCCTAAAAGGGTCTGTAACCCATGAGCTGGCAGTTACCTATGTTATGGTATAATCCTCAACTGTATCTACAAGTAACCTGAGAATCTTTTTTCGGGGTGATGTACTGTAGAATACGACATTTGGGTCTTGCTTAAACGGTCCAAGCTAATCACTGGTAACGATGCGTATGTCTCTATGACACGCCGAGCGGCATTATTTTTGTATAGGGACGATGCGCAAGAGGAATCAGGTGGTTTGGATTTTAAATCTTTGAGGGTTAAGGTCACATATAGAACGAAACTGTTACATTGAAAGAACATCTTCGCATGCTTTAAGTTAAAGAAACAATCACAATATCAGTGCCGAAAATATAACATTCTGTCTCTGTACTAGAAAAGCGAAAGATACCAAAGGGACATTCAATAAGAATACTTTTTTTTTTATTTTATTTTTTTTTTCTAATATTAAACATATTTTAATAATAATCACCTTTTACATCAACCCTCAGTTGCCCAGGGAAGCAACTAAGGGGCCCCGATTTGTACAGTCTCATTTGTCGGGGGAAAAGCAAATGAGAAAAAAACTCCCACTATAAATTATTAACATCTAACTTTATAAGTATTATCTATCCTTGTACTAATGTACATGTACATGCAATCATTATCGATCTATATATCTATACATCTCACCATATATAATTATTTGAATAAAGTATTTGTTTTATCTTTATTTATTTCTCACAAAGGTTACCTGTATTTATTGAGCAGTTTCAATTTTATCGTACATCAAGTCGTTCTTTTGTTATGGTAATTTCAATTACATTAAATTTCTGGTCAAGTGATCATTTATCACGTGCGATTCGTTAAAGGGATGTGTAGTTCATTCATAAAAAAATGGATTAATGATTTTGATTCCCAAAAAGGATTTATTTCAAAGATATGGTGAGTAAATATTTGTTTATAATATGAACCTGTAGATACAACATGTCATGTTACAATTAGATGATATACATGAAATACATACTCAAAGGGATTTAAAATCTACAATTTTAAAGCCCGTTATCCATTGGGTACAAACTCGAATATTTTAATTTGGGCAGGTGGTGGTTCACTGTTGGGTATTTAACATTTGTGTTGATTAGTTTGCTCGCAACCTCGCTTTGGTCTTTTCGAAATCCGACGGCAAGGTTGCAGAAGCGAAAATTGGACGAGAAAATAATCTTCTTAAAAAAAAGTTGAAATAACACCTGAAATAGGTTTGATAAAGGCCTATAAGTGTATATTGATATACGATAAAGACGGATTGATATCGATTTAATCCCGATGTCTTGAAATTTTAGTTAAAAGCGACATTTAAAAACATACAAAAAAAAAATTTAATGTGCAAATGAATTTCGAATTTAAGTAAACGGTCACAGCCAAAATAAATCAAACCAAGATTGTGATAGACATTAAATTTTTATGCAATTTGAAAGTGTGAAGGAATCTACAACTGTTATTGCCGTACTTTAGTGATATAAAGGGTTTCCAAATCAACCAAATGTTTTGGAAATAGCTTATTGTCAGCATATAAGTTCATAGATATATTAGTTCATCTAAATACAGGACAAAAATGAGCAAAAAGTTGAATGTTTTTGACTATTTATTGACAAATAACACGAAAGAGCAAACTATAGGCATATAATCGGAGAGAGATTTGAGAAATACGTATGTTGTTCGATATTCACTTTTAATATTATATATATATATATAAGGTAAAGCACATGTATTTATTTGAATGAAGATAACACATACACTTTAAGTTTCAGATCATGTATAGGAGGTCCGGCAGAAAAAGGGTGCCGACAAGCAGGGCAAATAATGGAGGCGCAGCGGCGGCTGCAAAGAAGTCGAAACAGCAACAGGAAGAGGCGACTGCTAATATTGCAGATAGATTAGCTAGGAATTTACCTAGAACATGTGGAACACCACCTGTACAGCTCGGCTCAAACACTGTGACAACTAATGTACTACCACAAAGTCCAATAATGATCCCAGCAACACTGCCAGCAGAAACAATTTACCCTGCTTCAGGTAATACAACATTACACCAACCCCTAATTAACACAGGTTATGCCTTACCCATTGAAACGGTTAAGGCGTCAGATGACATAGCGCGAAACGTATCGCAAAATGTCAAACAAAAAGTAATAAATGGGGAATATGTAGATATGGGCAGTTTGTTAAATAATTCACAAAACATAACAGGAGTGAATCAAACACTTACATTTAATCAGGGACAGATTATATTACAACCTAAGCAACAGGATACAAGAATTAACACAATAGGTATATGGACGGATGCCTTTTTAATATATATCAGTATTTATTGTTCTATACATACATCTCAGTTCCAAGAACTGTTGAAGTATATGCAAACTGTCAGGTTAGGGGCTAAACGTTATGCAGGTTTACGATGGAAATTGTATGATGAACAGTTTAGACTACGTAGATCACAGTAGCCTGCTGGATCCTGGTCTGTCATAGACACTGAGCTATGGTTATTGTATATGCAACCAGCAGGTCCAATTAATGGGCCAGAGTTCAATATTGTACAAAAACCAACAAACAATTTTCTTAAATGCTATGCATATAATTATAATGGGACGTGCACCCAACAATATTGCACATACAAACATGCTTGTTTAAAATGCAGTGGGGTACATCCGATTATATATTGCACTAATAGCAAAGTGACTAACTCTAATAATCCTCAGTCACCTGGGATTGTTCAGAGATTCAGATCAGCCCAGCCTCAAAATCTCTTTCCCGACTTAGTCTATTTTGGCACCTTCTGCAGGAACGAAAAAAACTGGAAAGCAAAATCTAGTAAAGTTTATAATTTTCTAAAACATAAAATGCAGTTACAATTTATATATCTAGTTCCTGCCATCCCTAAAAACTTTTGCAGGTGAATAAGCTTGTCTGTACTTAGAGTAAAATTTGTGGTGTAAATACGGCCATATTAGCCAAAAGGTTATGATGAACCTTAAAATCCCCAAGAATGGTATTTCTATTATTGTTATCAGTAAGCATGTTTTTTCAAAAAATAATTTTCTGTCACCAGCCAAATTGGGAGCATAAATATTGTAAATAAAAATCCCGTTATTACCTGGTGTTTTAACATGTACAGAAATTGTTCTACCATTACTATCTTGGCCGTTTTTAGAGATTTCAAATTTAAATTTTTCTGAAATAGAATCGCTACCCCTTTTGAAACACTTGATCCATGATTCCAAAAACTGTCCCCCTTCCATTCGTTTTTCCATTTCGTTTCGACCTCGCTGGAGCTATGTGTTTCTTGCAAGCTATATATATTGTAAATAATTAGTTAGTATGATTTGGGCTTCTTGGTTACTTGTTTCTCGCTTGAGCCAGGAGTGGAACTTGAACTGCGATTACGTTTTTTACTCGGGGTTTGATATTCACCTTCACATTCTGAATTAATAAAGTCCTCGAATATATTTTCTACCAGTTCTGTACCGAACATGCTGATATGAACCCCATTCGGGTCGTTCAAGTCTAACAGTGCTCGGTATGGTGTTTTGTTCGGAGCGAATTCGTCCCATAGGTCAATGTATTTCAGCACTTGATTTTTACACAGAGTTTTTGTGAAAAACTATTGACAGATCTTGCTGCTGTATTTAATGCTTGTATAGAGGCACTCTTACCTCTTCTTGGTAGAATACTGCATATGCCAATGCGTGCATTTTGGATATTTGGTTTTAACTGCATCTATGCATGTCGTGAGATTTGCCGTTATTTGCTCGGTGTCACTCCTGTGCTTACTGATATCATTTGTCCCTAATGATAAAATCACATTAGTAACATAGTCAGCATTCACTATATAGTCAGATTGGCAAACAAGTTTGTCAATTTGATCAAGAGTGGTGCCTGATACCGCTATGATATTTACACTTGGGTCCTGAATTTTAAGGCGACTGCAATTGGATGCACCAAATATTATTGTTTGAGAAGTCGGGAGTGTAGCGGGTTTTTTTTTCAATCACACTTTCAGTGGTTTTGTTTAGATCAGTCACACTTTCAGTGGTTTTGTTTAGATCAATAATAACTTCCTTTGTGTTATTATCCTCGGTAAACGAGTCATCTTTATTGGCGTCTCTGCCTACCTGAATGTCATGTACATAGTCACCATGCATTTCTTGGTCATCAGTCTGACAATCCCTTTGTATGTGACCTTCTTTCCCGCACCGGTAGCATAACTTTTCGGAGTGGGGACAATCTTTAATTGTATGTGCAGTACTGTTGCATCGATAACATTTGCGTGCCGCTTGATTTTGACGGGAGGGTTTGTTTGCACATCGATAGGATGGATGGTCTGTTTTCGTACAGTATGGACACTCTGTCCTATTATTGTCTGCGAATACCCTGACACTGAACATCCCGAATTTGGTTGCGGTTGGAATTATTGGGACACAGTTTCTTAGTTGCACATAACGTGTGCCGGTCTCAATATTTGTATCTTTTGTAACCGGAGGGGTTTTTACGTTGTGTATTTTCTGTGTCAACTTTTACATATTGTACCCTAGACCATGTAAAGAGTAGGTATTGAAATCCTGAGTCTCTGATCCTTCATATTTGGCTTTGCAAAACTTAACACTAGCAAGTTTTCATAGTTTATTAGCAAATTACAATTCAACAAATATCAACAATCGTGTAAAGACTTGTAAAGATAAAAACATGAAACATGTATATGAAAAGCAAGAAAAAATTCACATAAAAGTGACAGAGCTCAATCAGTCATTAAAATTTGTCTATTTGCATTATAATGCTAGACACAATAGCGACATTGTGTCTAGATGTAGTGAAATACATTACACCTTTCGTGTAGACAACGCCTTACGTGTAGACAACACCTTTCGTGTAGACAACATCTTTCGTGTACACAGTGAGCGAGGTCTATGCAAGACCAGTTAGTCAGCGAAGTCTGTGCTAGACCTTTCGTGAAGACCGTGATTGAGGTCTGTGGTAGACCTTTCGTGTAGACGGTGACTGAGGTCTGTGGTAGACCTTTCGTGTACGACGGTGACTGAGGTATGTGCAAGAACAGTAAGGCAGTGAGGTCTGTGCTGGACCAGTTAGGTAATGAAGTCTGTGCAAGACCAGTAAGCTCTTAAATAAAAGCTAAAATGAGAGATCGTTAATCCAACCAAAGTGGCTTATGAAAACAAGCCCAATACAATTATTTAAATCAGCGATTATTCAACAAATACTATTCAAATATAAACACTCTATAACTAAATTATAAGTTGCAAATTCAACAAAATCTGAGAATAAATTCAATGAATTAAAGCACAATAATGTAACTAAATATATTGACATGCTAAACAACAATTTTTATCAATAATTCATATTAACAATAGTAATTTTAAAAATGTTAATTTTACAACAGTCCATTTTAAAGGGACATAATACTGTTCTAAAACATAGGGTCGCCGTTACATTCCTCCCACCTTAAAAAAACTGAAGCCATGAAGTTTAAAAACAAGTCAGGTATGCATCTCCATTATACATATACAGTATAATTCCATAAATATTGCACACGGAACAAGAATTAAATAAACAATTGAAACGTCATACTAATTGATAATGTTATGTATAAACTCAGCATAGATACTGGGATTAAAATGGTGTTCGCCATACGCGCTTATATTTTATAAAAGACCCATCAAACTAGTAAAGTTAGATAAGGAAAGTAAAGTACGATATTGAAGACCATGATTTAGTTTGCAGCTGCAATACCAACATAGATCATCTTAATTCTTCTGGAGCCGATGAAACATTCTGCTAATACAGTCTGCAATTTTGTTAAAACAAAGGAGGTAGAAGACACCAAATTGAAAATTAAAACTAAAAATGAATGGCTTAGAGTTGTAACATTATCATAACCTATATGAGTGCTCTGCCAGACAGTAAAGCAACAGTAATTAAAAATCCTATTATAAAAGAACAGTTTTCTTCTTCAGAACTTGAATGTGTTGTTAATCTTCTATTGGCCAGGTGTCTTTATCAACACGAACAACCCTGCAAAAGAATATGAATATTTTTTAAATACAAAACATTTTTATGTATGATTCTTCTTCTTCATCATCCATTTTGATCGATTTACTTCTTTAAGACAAACCTTGATCAGTATGAAACTTAACAATCGAGCATCTTCACCTGACTTTGGAATTTTCACAATTAGTTATGTTGACATTGAAACAAAAAAAAAGGTGAAAAAATCAAAAATGTTCATAACTAATAAACTCATCATAGATATCAGAACTAAATTTTATCTAACGCCAGACGCGCGTTTTGTCTACAAAAGACTCATCAGTGACGCTAAAATCCAATAAAGTTTAAAAAGGTCAAATAAAGTACGAAGTTGAATAGCATTGAGGACCAAAACTTCTAAAAGGTTTGCCAAATACTGCTCAAGTAATCGATTCCTGAGGCCGAAAAGCTTTAGTATTTCAAAAATTCAAAAAGTTTTGTAAACAGTTAATTTATAAATATGAACATATCAATGAAAATTCATGTCAGCACAGAAGTGCTGACTACTGGGATGGAGGTACCCTCGGGGAATTAAAACTCCACCAGCAGTGGCATTGACCCAGTGGTTATATATAAACTCATCATAGATACCAGGACTAAATTTTGAATTTACGCCAGACGCTCGTTTCATCTACAAAAGACTCATCAGTGACGCTCAAATCCAAAAAAAAAATAAAAATGTCAAATAAAGTACGAAGTTGAAAAGCATTGAGGACCAACATTTTTGCCAAATACAGCTAAGGTAATCTAATCATGAGGTAGAAAAGATTTAGTATTTTAAAACTTCAAAAAGTTTTGTAAACAGTTAATTTATAAATATGACCATATCAATGATAATGCATGTCAGCACAGAAAAATGACAGATTAGTGAAATGTATCTTATACATATATCTGCAGTGATAGTTTAAAAAAAAAATGACTGTCACTGCCATGGAACTAGGATGACATATATTATTGTTTTCAATTACAAAACCAGTCACATCGTTCACCTATCTGTTAGTTGTCAGCACTATTCTTTACTTCAGTACATTATAAATGACAAAAGATTATTTTTTTCACTATCTTTTTTTTTATGTAAATAGATACAACATTTTGCAGAGGTTACGAGTAAAGACCCCCATACCTTCCGTTGGCAGCCATTGAAACAACGTCTATTTTAGTGAATACTATTTACACTGATATAATGAGATGATATTTTGTGATATATGCCGGTTAAATATTGTCATTTTTTCAACAATAAAAGTTGTAATCTTATTTTACTCAAGTCGATCTATAAATTGTTATACAGTTTCAACATCATAAATTTACCTTTATACATAGAACATGTAAATAAACTCATCATAGATACCAGTACTAAATTTTATATATACGCCAGACGCGCGTTTCGTCTACAAAAGACTCATCAGTGACGCTCAAATAAAGGATTACATTTTGTTAAACCTATACGAAAGACACCAAAAATACAAATACAATTAGAATTAAAAAAAAACAATTGTTTAAAGAACATTTGAAGGTCTTTCCAGTTTACTGAAAGTTACTATTAGCATCCCATCATAAGTTTCTCCATACTGATACAATGAATAAATGAATTCTATATACTTTGAGTGAAATAAGAGAGATAATGTGCTACTCTCGGTAATGTTACTGTCACTGCCGGTCTAATAGGATAGATTATTTCAAACTGATCCAACATATATGGTTTTTATATACTTTTGCCTATAATAAAGGAGATAATTGTCCGTTTCCTGTATATCGAATCACTTCTGGTCTATAGTGATAAGTTAATGTATGTCTATTACAAAATATATGTATTTTTCCATGAAAAAAGTACAAAAACGGCTACATCCAGTTTCTCAAGGTCACTTCCGGTTGACATTTTTTAAGGTCAAAAGTCACCTTTTGCAGAGGATTCTATGGCTTTATATTAACCTTATATCAAGACATTTCAGGGGCAATAACTCCTATAAGATTTCATTAAATTGTTTCAGACCAAATCTATCACATCTTAATTTCAACAAAGCAAATATTTTGCAATAGTTCTTTTATATGTATACTTAAAAGTGTCAGAGAAAATGCTAAATCAAAGATAATTCAATATTGAAAACATGACCTTGACCTCTGACATTGTCCTCATTTTCTAAGTTAGGACCCAGGGACCTAAAATGAAAAGATTTTATGGATATAAGGCTAACGGCTTATGAGTAACAAAAACATACCGACAAATTTATTTGGTAAAGGTAGATAACTCCTATAAAATTCCACTGAATCGTTTCGATCCAAATTAGTCATAGATTCCTGAGGATATTACGAAGAATTCAGAATTATGGTTATTACTCGCTGTCGTTTTTCTTCAGGTGCAATAATTTAGTAAAAATAAGTACATGATATCAAACATGTTGTTTAAAAAATGAGTTATTAAATTTACTATTTTAAATAGCTGACTGGAGACCATTTAATTTAATGTGATACCCCTAAATCAATGTTGGAGTTTATTACCTAGAATATTAAAACTTTTTATCATTTTTTTTTTTTTTTTTTCTTATTTTTCTGAGTTAACATTTAAAGGAATTTTTAAAATAGTCATACTTTTGATCTGAATTAACTATTTGAAGCATCATTCCAGTCAGCTAAGAGGTATTTTTGAAAAATTAATTCTGTTTTGTCATTATGTTTGTGTATGTGTTGCTTTGTTTGAATGTAATATATTGTACCTTGTTTTGTGGAGAGGGCTTACATAGGCTATTCCTGTTGCACAATCCAATTCAATTTATTTGAATAAAATATTGTTTAAGCTAAAGAATTCAGAAAGATAATTCTGTCGATATCTTTTTTTTTTGTAACGGAGGAGATGCACACACAAGATAAACAGTGAATGGGGAGATAACTCTTACAACGAAAACTGTTCGACTAAGCAGGGTGAAATTCAAAATCGCATACACTGTACGATACCTTATCAGAAATATCTAAGCAACATATTGCGAAACAAAAATTTATTGCAAGAACAAAACCTGGCGGAAAAAAATATAATAAGAACAAAAACGATAGGTCTTTCCACAGACAACTGGGAAGACTTAATGATAATCGGAATGCAACAAATGCACACCACTTCCGAAACAAACTTTATTTTAGTAGATCGTCGGTATGTATTTTCTCAGATAAAATTGTCTCATACTTTGCCAAATACAGCCTTTATCATGCCTTTTTCAATGATACAATAAAAAGTATGGGTCATCATGCTATGTTTCGAGCTACAAGTCGTGTAAAATTGTCCATTTTGCACATGAAAAAGCTTTTTTTTTTTTGTGAATGAAAAGAAATTTATGAGACAAAAAAAAATAAAATTAGATATGAGAAGAAAGATTTATGATATGCTTTGAGAATAACTATTAATTATTGGAAACAGTAGACCAGGCCTCATCGATATTTAGATAAAATTCGTTACAAGTGAGCATGAAGATATATTCTAGATATTAACATTTATGATATCAAAACATAGTTTTCTCGTCCTTTGATAGAAGTGGTTCGTCAATTTCTGGGTAAACATATAATTTCTGTTGATGATTGTTAAAGCACTTACATGTGTTCTTTGTTTCAAAATTTGCGCTACATTTAATCAGAATGTGTTGAATTAGTAGCTTTGTGTTTATCTTTGCTTTACTGAATTTCAAGCACTGCAAACGGCGAATATAGGGGTCATAATTATGGGAACAACATGTCAATCTCTACATCCTACAAATATATAATTTTGACTTATTGAGCAGAAGTTTTCTTTGAAAATGATCTGTAGTCAAATTCCCTTTCAGATTCCTTTTACACCGAACACCTTCTCTGCATAAATAACATGTAAAATATACTTCTCTTTCCTCATGTGTACAAAATATTTCGACCAACTTAGAAGTGATTTGACTTTTGAAGATACCCCCTGACCAACTTTTAAGTTTTTACATTTTTATCTTCGAATTCATTAACTATGAACGAATAAACCGGTCAGTAACCATTTAGGTCCCCTGCAAGAGTAAGTCATAAAAACATTTTTGCCATTTTGACACCATCGTCTGATGCATCGATCATCAAGAATGGTTCATTATCTCTTGACGCATGCAATCCTTTCCATACACATCAAAAGAATGAATAACAGCTGTCATATTCCTGACTTGGTACAGGCATTTTCTTATTAAGACAATTGTTGATTAAACCTTGTTTTATAGCTAGCTTAACCTCTCACTTGTATGACTGTCGCATAAAATTCCATTATATTGACAACAATATGTGAACACAACAAACAGATATAATTGGATAAAATGTCAAAAATAGGGGTACAGCAGTCAACATTGCGTTATAATCTTAATCACTTCAAAACCAAACAAACATGTCAAAAAAGAAAAACAAAAACGCATTAAGACAAAGCACACAAGCAAACACGAAAGACAAGAATACAAAAATCCACCTTCTACAATAACACAATGACGGCACGCATAAGCACCGAGCCACGTCAATTTGACACCACCAAAAACAGACTAAACAATAAAAGTAACAATTTACAAAGACAAATAAAAGAACACCATTACATGCAACTAATATGATAAACAACGTCAACACCTATACTCTATATATCAAGACCATATTGTATTATTTGTGAAGTTACTCCGACATTATGTTTACGAGCCGATTCCTAAATGTCTTGATCTGATCGGAGATGCAGTAATTTCACAATTTTGACATTTCCTTAGCCGGTGAACCTGAATTTTTATCTTGAATATGGATAATGAACATATCAAGATTCTTCGACTATAAGGTAATACTAGTAGATAAATAAAAAAAAACAATAATCTTAATCTTTCAAAACAAGCCAACAAATATTTATATATATAACATTATTGACAAGAATGATAGATAACACTCAACCTCCAATGCTACTTAATTGTAAATTCTTTTCTTTTTATTGTTTGATATATTAGAAAAATGTTTTATAAAAGTAGCCAGATGTAATGTGACTGGTAAATTATTACGGGAGGAACATAAAATGCATGTTCGCCCTATCATATATGTTGGTTCTGGAGTTACAATATTAAGGTTTATAGGGGTGGAGTGGTCTAAATTAAAATCCATACAACTTTTTACTAATTTGTCAAAATGTTGTTTAGCCTATTTTTTCAAAAATATAATAAAAAGTATGGGTCACAGATTTTTTTTCACGCTACAGGTTGTGCAAAATTGTTAAATTTTGAGTAGAATATGCATGGATGCCAGTTTTGTGTAATAAAAAGAAACTAAACAATACATTTTTGAGATAAAATATGAGGAGATAGCTCTAATAATATAGTTTCAGATAAGAAAAAGAAAAAATGGGGTAAACGGACTCGTTTTCTTGCTTAATAATAACTAGAACACACCCGCGAAATCGCGGGCATTCAGAGCGGAGTTAAAAGTATGTAAAGTGTTGTTAGAAGTTTTATACCTCCTCCTTCATTTCCAAAATTCCCAATTTTTGGTTTTCTATCAATTTCAATATGAACATACATTTAGTATGTTATGAACATTTAAGTAAGGAGCCTGTAGTTCAGTGGTTGTCGTTTGTTTGTGTGTTACATATTTGTTTTTCGTTCCTTTTTTTGTACATAAATAAGGCCGCTAGTTTTCTCGTTTGAATTTTTTTACATCGTCATTTCGGGGCCTTTTAAAGCTGAGTATGCGGTATGGGCTTTGCTCGTTGTTGAAGGCCGTACGGTGACCTATAGTTGTAAATTTCTGTGTCATTTTGGTCTCTTGTGGAGAGTTGTCTCAACATGGCAATCATACCACATCTTTTTTTTTTTTGTTATCAATGAATTTTGTAAAATATTTAATGAATGGAGAATTTCAGAAAAGGTATCAAAAGTTCACATGAATAATTTTATGGCTTATCTGTATATTACTATATAAATAAAGTGTATTTACTTTCAATTCTTAATTTAGTAATCGATCCATGGTTGTCAATTGACATAGTATACAGACCCTCTCCATTTAATAAACTCTGAACAGAATTAAAATACACTTTATTCGTACTATTTGTTTGTTCAAAGTATACAGAAAAACGCAAACCGGAAGTATAATCTGACTTAAAATTTCGTCCAATGACGGGACAATATCCGGATGCCTTTTTTCTCGTTTTTCTCCCAAAATAACTCAATCTGAATAATCATATGAATGGATGACAAATGCGACTATGCACTGTACATATAGGACACAGAGTCGTGTTGATTAATTTATTGTGGAAAGAAGAGAAGCGACACCAAAAATGAGGTCTTCTCGTTTAATAGTATAGATTTAAGTAAATTCATAACACATTCTATTATCGAAGCTTATTTATCTTAGTTATCTCCCCTTATATGACCAAGTTGAAAAAAAATAATCTAACAAGACTATTATGTTACTTATAACGTACAGCCATAAAATATAATTAAACACATAATTTTCTTTATAAACTTGAAAAGTCTTACCCATGAACTACATACTACAGTAGAAATTTGCACATCTCATTTAAGATCTAGACCGATTGTCGTCTGCCATTTCAAGACCCAAGATGAGTAAGTCAACCGAGCTACCTTTAGTCAAATATTGCGTCTGATATACATACGATTAATCTTACCTTTCACATAAAAAGGGATACGACACACTACATGGTTCGTCTACCCATTCATAGCTTGTAAAAACTGGATCACAATTAAAATATGATAGACAGTTGCTAACGATCCACCCATTTGGTTGTGCAACAAGTAATACCCAACCCCAATCATAAAATGTCATATCTCGTGTTGGCTTGTTCCATCTCCAAATTCCTTCAGATAATGAATCTGAGCCTCCTAACCATATTCCATTAGGATCTAAAATCACAAATTCTGACAATTATAATTATAGTAAATATAACGAATGATTCTTTTTTTTTTTTTTTTTTTGGTGTTTACTAATTAGCAATTCTCTGTAACCACCTGTAAATAAAGGCAACAGTAGTATACATCTGTTCGAAATTCATAAATCGATTGAGAAAAAAACAAATCCGGGTTACAAACTAAAACTGAGGGAAACACATCAAATGTAAGAGGAGAACTACGACACAACAGAAACACAACATTAAAATGTAACACTTTTGTCTGAATATTTAAGATATCGGGGATAGGTTCAGATATTTTAACATGTAACAGGTCACCTGATACTTTCTATAGGACTGTTTCCTTTCCAAGAGGACAATATGAGTCCATGTATCGAACGAATAATAAGAACACCAGGTAGTTAAGGTAGTCATTGAATATTTCGATCAAGAAAAATGACGAATCATAAATAGCAGTTTTAATGACATATCATCGTAAGATTTAATTGAAATCGTCAAAAATTATAAAAGCCAAAGTGTATTTAAAATTGTCAGACCATCGGGAGAAAGAATCACCTGGATAAGTAATTTACAAACATTATCGATATGAAATGTATGTTTCAATGTTTTATTACTATTTACAGCAAAAGATAACAGAGAGGCGGAAGAAACCAAAGTGATATCATATGTCGATGATAAACTGACATAGCCATGATAAAAAACGAAAATTGACCCAAAAGACATACAACAAGAAACAGAACAACACATATAAAAATGATGACTATGCAACACGAACCCAACTAAAAAAGGGGTTATTTCAAGTGCTCCAGAAGGGTTAGCAAATCATACTCTACATGGGATACCCGTAGATAAATATATGTGTATCAATCAAATCCCATCAAAACGTACAATACCGTTGTCCACATATAGTCATATAACTTAACTGTCCGAATATATATGGCAGGTGCGTTCGAGAATAGGATTGTCAGTTTTATAACCGAAGGTCAGTGGTTCTGTCCCAGTCTCCATTTGTTCCTCCAATAAAAACTTGAATTAGTACAATAGTGCTAAAAGGGGCGTTAAACATAAATCAATCGTTCAATCTTTTGTAAACAGCTATCAAAGGAGAATACAGTTATTTGGTAAATCGGTAATGAATTCAAAGTAACTTACAATTGGTAAGAGATTTAAGGAACTCGTTTTCATTTGAGCTACTAACAGTTGCGAGTCTCATGCGAAAGCTGTCACAGAAGTCCTAAAAACAAAAACGGACATCATCAATAATTTACATTAAGCAAAAAGGAAAATATGTTTTTTTTTGAAACAATGCGCTGATGATTAAATAAAAAAAATAATAACACAAGCTATGGTCCATACTTTTGCTGCTGAAAATCAATATGTTTTAAGCCCAAGCACCCTCCGACACATACTTATTATGGTTTATTATTAAATATTGAAAATGTGTTAACAAAATTCCATGCTTTAACCACTGTTATATGTCGATATATAACCGTTTTGATATTGATGGATACATAAATTGCACTGTATGCAGATTGTGCACTATTTGTAAGGCAGTAAAGCCATGCAACTAATGATATAATCATTATCAGCATGTAACAAGAATTTTTTTCTTAAAACATATCAATGATACAAATCTTATAATTTAATACATAAGACTCCTTATACCTCGCCGTGTAATAACAATTGATTACTTTATTTCTGCATATAGGAAGAACAATAAAACCTATATACAAGGCTTGAGTCGCTGATGAGGGTACGGCCTCGATCAAATTAAAAAAATATATAATTGATCTTAATAGGTACCCGAAACACTTTGGCTGGTCGAATATATTGGAACGGATTGGGAGTGATCTCATTTCAATAATACTGTAATTGATTACTTTATTTCTGCATATAGGAAGAACAATAAAACCTATATACAAGGCTTGAGTCGCTGATGAGGGTACGGCCTCGATCAAATTAAAAAAAATATATAATTGCGTTTTATCTACATGAAAGGAGCTTTCCACTACTAAACGTAACTGTAGTGTTGATCAATCTTTGTGTTGTTGTGATGCTTTGACGGTTTGTTTGTCTTTTTTCTTTCATTTTCATTTTACTGTAATGTCATTTGTGTTTCTTTTCATTGTTATTCTGTTTGATGCAGCCCTTAGTATAGTAATTTTTATTTTTAGCTGCATCTTCTTCAAATAATAGTTACAAACCTGTGCATCAGACCAAGTTTTGGTATCTCCAATATGATAAAACACCTTGTTCTGGTAGATTCTACCTGCAAGTAAGATTCAAATTAGCACCACATATAAAAGTCTGGAATACTAAAATATCATCATGAATAAGGTTATAATGTTTATAGAGGTCAAAACGTGTGAAAGTCGTCTATACAAGTCTAACATATTATATCGCCATGGTTTTGGTAAAACAATGTATACAACTTAACCCAGATCATTTTTACCCGGGATCTTATTTTAATAAGACCATTTATCCTACTTTTGCTCATTGCTCAATGCCGTACGGTGACCTTTAATTGTTAACTTCTATGTGTTATGGTCTCTGACGGAGATATGTCGCATTGACGATCATACCACATCTTCCTAATTATATATTTCAAGGCAATACAAATGTTTGTAAATATCAACAAAAAAACAACATAAAAGGAATGGCAAGGTCTGAAAATGATTTTTAAGCACTGTGTATATGAGATGTTTTGAGACATTTTCCGAGAGAGTTGGATTTTTGTTTCTAAACAATTTATAAATTTTAAACTGACAATTAAAAAATGACTTAATGTTATAAATTGTAAAATAAAACATCTTGTTTTCAAACCATTCATTAACAATATTTTATTGATTTCCCTACCTCTTCTAAGTAACTGCCAGCCATATGCGTATACAGAGGATGCATGGCATCTGTTCGATGTTCCAACACTACATTCTTTTGTGGAATCCCGGTAATTTGCAAAGCAACAATCATCGTGTCTTGTACAAAGAGAAACGCATTCCAATTCAGAGCGCACTTTAATAATTGAAGAACTGGTCTCAATTTGTCTGTGATTACTAGAAATAAAATTGTCAATTTTTTTGGAATAAACCGTGATTAAGTGAACCAGCATCAAATATATCAAATTAAATGTAAAATATTCCATGACGTTGACCTATGTCCACAAACACCGTTTATTGAGACTGCCGGTACTTTCAGAATATTTTATAGTTGTTTTAACTTATGAAACTGCTATTCCCTTGGTGAACGATTTAATTAGGATAAGTCATAATAAGTTTCAGTTGGTTTGCATCGATGATAAAAAACAAACAAAAATTTAATATTTATTAATATGAAGTTCGCCTGAATAAAAATTCTATTTTCTAAGATTGTTTCCAATCTATTCAATTAGATATATCTGTTGTGTAGTCGTTAATTTAGTGAATCACCGTTCTATGCAAGCTATTGATAATCACAGAATTTCATAACGGTCTATCATTTTTTATCTTTCATTGTCCTTGACATTACTTAAATTTTTGCATTCATGTAAAAAAGTAAATTGCAATGAATAAATGAGTGATATCCTACGTAGACACACAAAAAATACATGTCTTCTTAAAACTTTATGCAAGTCTATTTTTCTTTCAATAGACATGTTACGAAATGGCATATGCCCACCACTGAGGTTGACAAATTATACTTTAAATGCGAGTATCGTATCAAAACATAAAAGGCTTTAAAGGGCACTAGCTGTCAAATTCATGTTCACCGATTTGACTTAAATTCTCATATTTGATTTATAACATACTAAAACGTAAATCAAAATTACAATAAGTCTGAAATAACATTTAAGAAAGCATGTACTCCATAAATTAATATGTATCCTATTTCGTGTGTATTTAAGTCAGGACGCCATATAATTAGCTATCGAGATGACTTCCAGATAGTGCCAAAGGCACATAAACGATATAAACATAAACATCAATATAGAATTGCTACCGCGTGTAATTGGATTTTTTATAGTGTTGTTTGATTTCATGTTAAAGGTTAAAAAAATAAGTTAATTTACGTATTAACCGGTATACGAATGATTTTTGAAGATCGAATCAGGCAACGAAATGGTCCACCCTTGTTTCACTCTCAATGTTGACATTCTTTTCCTCATAATGGCTGAACACAGCGTATGCATGCATAATCAATATCTAGCTTATGGGTTCAATTAAAGGTCATATGTATACGAATTTATTGAGGTCGAATTATTATAGTGACGGATATGTAATTAAAGGTGTGTTTACCCGTGATTAGAACTTTTGGGCGAATTGTACTTAATGCAGAACCGACAGAAACTTACGTTCCATTTTCCGACCAGACACAGAGCTTTGGATACATATTTAAACCAGTTACTGGCATTGCAGACCTACGAAGGTTTAGGTGGAAAAATTGCTTAATAAGATGACCATAAACCTACTTATTCATGGGATTGCATTAATATTTTTGACCTGACACTATAGACTTTTAGTTGCTTAATTCTTTAGAATGTTATATGCAAATGAATGTTTCGGGGGTTTTTTTTCGGAAATATTCCCAGGTAAACCCTAATCAGTGGCCGACCTTTATATGCTTATCCGTATTCAACCCAGTCGATAGATGTACGTCTATTTAATAACAGGTTTTTGTCCTTCTTTCTTTTTTAATTATCTAGACGTGCAAATAGGTCTACGTTGTAGCTAGTCTTTTACAGAATTAAGAAACTGACCAAGTTGATCAGCACTATTGTTTAATTATTTACATATATAATGAAAATTCTTATCGTCTTTATTTATGAAAAGTAAACTATCTTAAATCTACACGGGATCCAGTACAGATTGTAGTCATAAGTGCTATATTGTTGATTTTAGAGTATACGTGCGTGTATGTTTTAGCAGATATTTCACAAAACAACAACAATTGTATCGTAGGCAAAGAGAAATACATGATGTTTTAGAACGCACTAGTATGGCATGTGTACTAGTAAAGATTTGTTTGTCTTTCTCATACTTCAATTGTTTTAACTATCAATGAGTAGCACATGATCATCATCGATACGTCTTTTTCATACTTCAATTGTTTAACTACCAATGAGTAACACATGATCATCATCGATACAAAGGTGAACCGAAAAGTTGTATTTATAAGATGTCCATAAACCTACTTATTCATGGGATTGCATTGATATTTTTGACCTGACACTATGTACTTTCAGTTGCTTAATTCTTTAGAATGTTATATGCAATTGAATGTTTCGGGGTTTTTTTTTCTCTCGGGTAAACCCTTATCAGTGGCCGACCTTTATATGCTTATCCGTATTCAACACAGTGGATAGGTGTATGTCTGTTTATTAACAGTTTTTTATTCTTTCTTTCTTTAATTATCTAGACGTGCAAATAGGTCTACGTTGTAGCTAGTCTTTGTACAGACCAAAGAAACTGACCAAGTTGATCAGCACTATTGTTTAATTATTTATATAATGAAAAGACTTATCGTCCTTATTTTTGAAAATTAACTATCTTAAATCTACACGGGATCCAGTACAGATTGTAGTCATAAGTGCTATATTGTTGATTTTAGAGTATACGTGCGTGTATGTTTTAGCAGATATTTCACAAAACAACAACAATTGTATCGTAGGCAAAGAGAAATACATGATGTTTTAGAACGCACTAGTATGGCCTGTGTACTAGTAAAGATTTGTTTGTCTTTCTCATACTTCAATTGTTGTAACCAATGATTAGCCCATGATCATCATCGATACAAAAGTGAACCAAAACATATCTTACCCGAAAATTAAACTCATGAAATTAATTTATTTTAGACCATCTAAGAACCTTTATAGTTGGATGTTTTATATGATAGAAAATTAAACTTCTGAACAAAATACGACATTATAAATTGACATCTTTACAGATACACATGGAACAACTTATAATAAAATAGCCGTAATAATTAATAGAGAAACATATAGCTACATAAACATTGTTATTAACTGATTTTTTGAAAATCATATTGGAGGCTTGCGCTTAATAACACTATTATTTATGCTAGATGAAAATATAAATTTTAATTATGTTGGCGATAAAATTGACAACCCAAAACATTACTATATCATAAAACGGTTGAATGGTATGAACGCTTTCGTAAATTCCACGTGGAATTTGAAGAATTAAAGATTATTCCGCAATTAAAAAAATACTGGCCGAATTCTTCATTTATTCTATCATTTGTTTACTTTGTGTTACCAAATATTGATTCAAATATTGAAATATTTAACGAAATGTGTTTTAATGTCGCTTTTATAATAATTGTGTTATTGTTCTATGATAATTATCATAATCTGGCTTTCACTTCTTTCTACTCATGTGCCTTGTCTATATACCTTTTGGTGTTTTTTATACATATCCCGTTATAGTGCTATTGTAAAACATTTTTGTATTCTTGTCTTTCATTTTTGCTTATGTGCTTTGTTTATATGCATTTTTATCTTTCTTTTGTACATATATGACGTGGCTCTGAACTTATACATCCCGTCAGTGTTTTATAGTACTATGCTAAATTTGTGTATTCTTGTTTTAAATCTTGGTTAATATGCATGGTCTATATGATATTTTGTGCTTCTTTGTTATATATTTTTTTGTTTTTATAGCGATTAAGATCATAATACAATGTTGACTGCTGTACCCCTATTTGTTGACATCTTTACCTATTATGTCTGTTTGTCTTGTTCACACATCATTGTCAATATAATGGAATTTGATGCGACTGTCACACAAGTGTGAGGTTTAGCTATCTTTAAAAACAGGTAAAATCCACCATTTGCTACATAAGAAAACGCCTGTACCAAGTCAAGAATATGACAGTTGTTATCCATTTGTTTGATGTGTTTTAAGCTTTTGATTTTGCCATTTGAT
This sequence comes from Mytilus galloprovincialis, assembly GCF_965363235.1. Lineage (NCBI taxonomy): Eukaryota > Metazoa > Mollusca > Bivalvia > Mytilida > Mytilidae > Mytilus > Mytilus galloprovincialis. Next base: position 35,955,656 of record NC_134839.1, read on the forward strand.
TAGGTACTTTCCTTTTGAATTTTACCTCGGAGATCAGTATTTTAGTTATTTTACTTTCCTTAAGGGGAAAAATAATGGAATTTATTAACCTATTCAAGAATTACCAAAACACAACTATCAAGCAGCTACATGTCCTTGATTGCATTTAAGTTGAGATCGAGTTTAAGGTGTAATGATAAATCAAATATATTGCTGTTTTTATAAAATATGAATTTGAATAAAATTGTACATAAGATTATATATATATATATATATATGCATTGTATAGCAAAATAATATTGTCCCTCGTAAAACATATATTGCACTCGCAAGCTCGTGCAATATGAATTTCTACTCGAGACAAATATTCCCCAATATTCGTGCAAAAACCTATAGTATTAGTTATAGTGTATCCATATAACACGCGTTGTTATTATACATTCTATGATATTGCACTAGTGCAAGAAGCCTATAGCTTCAAATAGTTGTAGACATCAGTGACAAAACTTGTTTTAAAAAATTGTTCTACCTTGCTTTACAATAAGAATGGTTGGTGAACGCTTGGAAGCTCCCGTATTATAACATTGTTCTCGGGCAAATACACTATATATACGAATAGTCATGCAACCACTCTATAATATTTTTGGTTTATTCTGGAACATATTGTAACGCAAACAAAGCGGTCAATGCTTAGTGCTATGCTATAGATTCATTTTTATTTTTCATTGCATTGCTATAAGAATGTGTTTTCGTAAAAATGTCATTTGGTCTGCCATTTCTCTTTGAAATGAAGTTTGAGGTCTGTTACCTTTAAACCGTTGTAAACTCCACAATGGTAACAAGAGAATTTTTTTCATTTTATTATTTTTCTATTTTTGCTAGTCGACCTGGGATGTCACTAGTTTAGACAAATAAATGTTCCTCTTGATACCAAAATTTTAATTTACAGCACGAACTGGCTCAGTGCCGTGTTTACGTCTGCCGTTTTGGAAGGCTTCATATTCAAGAGCTACTTGAATAGCGATATCAATACTTTTTGCTTTTATCTTACTAGCCGTTTTATATCTTGGACTTGCAAAGGCAACCTTTATGTGTGTCTGTGTATTTTCCTCCTAATTTCCACCCTGAACATTTATAATTTGGTGTTGTTTTTTTTTTTTTTTTTTTTTTGTTAATAACGAGATGCTTAGTTGTCTGTCATTTGTTGAAAATTGGTCTGGAGCACTTGTTTTTAATCAGTTGAAATACTTTGGGCAGACCTCTTTAACTTGTAACTAGTTCTCAAGCTTTATCTATGTCAGATCATTTTTAAAATCCTGCAATTTCTTCAAACTAAACTAAATAGTCTTCCCAATTACACTCCCAATCATAAAGTGCTGGTTTGTTTATTCACTTTTATTTTGTAATTTGTGTGTTAGTTTCATAATCACGATAAAAAAATTGTTCATTTCTAGTGCTAGCATAATTTGAATTACTTGTTATTTCATCCGTAAGGTGTTCATGGTCTGTCGCGTCAACATGAAATCAAATGTAATGCGTGGTACGTTGTTCTCTTGTTATTGGGTACGCCTTCCTTGTCCAAAGGTCTAAGAAAATCACCTAAGTCCCGTCTACCTCGAAGGCAGTTGGATTCACAAGACGGCATGACTCGTCTACTACTACCGGATTATCCCTGAGCATTATCCCTGAGCATTATCCATTGCTGTCTGACTCCTAACACCATACATATACACTGTTAAACGGACCGAAGGATTCTACACCCATCTGTATTACCGTTCGCCCTATTTGAAACTTTCGCTGGCCACTTTTCTTGACGGTTATACATCACTTGACAATGATCAGGTGTCACTCTGATGAATATCGTATCCATCACAATTTATATGTGAGGGTTCCCTTGTATGCTTCTCTTTCCTTTCGGTGTCAGATCATGATCGAGGAAGCACTGGTCTACCCTGAAATTTCAAATTCATTTTCTATTTCCGTACTATCCATTATGAATATAACAATGCAGGTAGAGTACGTATCACCGCTTTGTTACCCCAATTTTGTTTTTTGTCCATAGATTTACGAGTTTTGAACAGCGGTATACTACTTTTGCCTTTAATTATCCACCACTGTAATGAAAATTGTGCAGTCTGGTTATGCTCTTAAAAAATTTATATCCATTAGTGAATTGCTATCAGAATGTGTTTCTGTAAGAATGTACAAATATATAGGAAATAAAAGTTATATCCAGTAACTCTTTTGTTCGTAGCGTGGTACTCTTGCATTCTGTTTCATACTGGTAATGTTGGTTCCGTGGTTTTATATGGTATCTCTCCGTAATTATGTTTGTATGGATTGCATACTAAGCATCTGGCCTTTGCTAGTTTTTTTTGGTTTTTTTTTCAATTTTAGGTCATTCATATCTTTTGCAGTTTGACTGAACTAGTACACACTTATATTTATGGGTCAGCTGGGGACATCCTTCGGGTGCAGGATTTTTTCGCTGCGTTGAAAACCAATTGGTGACCTTCAGCTATTGTCTGCTCTTTGCTCGGGTTGTTGTCTCTTTGATATTTTCCCCATTTCCATTCTCAATTTTATTAAGATTAACTTATATTAATTATTTTAGATACATTTATTTTTAACAATACATATAGTTATTAAATAACTCAACAGTGTTCAAGTCCAATAATAGACATACTATATACATTCTTTCATAAATTAAAGAAAATGGATAGCGGAAAAAAGACTAAATAAAGTAAACGGCAAATGGTATATTGCAATTAAAAAAAAATCAGTCAAAAGTGTATTGTTTCGTAGAAAGGCCAAGATAAGCTACCGTTTTATCAATAAAGAAGTATTTCAGAAATATTATACTAAACTCCGAAATATATTAAAGAAACTAAAATTCAAAATATTACAAGACTAAAAATGCTAGAGGCTCCTGACTTGGGACAGGCGCAAAAAATGGCGCCGGGATAAAACTTTTCACCCCCACCCCCTTATTCCTCTAGCCAATTACCAAAATCAAACCAACAGCAATACGCATTGTAAAACTCAGTTTAAAAGACGTCCGAGTCCGATGTTAGTTTGACACCGAAAAAACCTCTGGACTGTCATTTCAAAATATTACCATACCGTACATTTATCTGTCTGTGCATAAGTTTTCAATCTCTCCTTATTTCATGTTCTATTTTTATATGTAGTTATGTTTTGTTAAATCCTCTTTCACTAATTATAAAATGTATCTTGTTCAATAAATGTAAATAATCAAATCACAGTATTACCTCGATGTGTATCTGCAATGAACTATACATATTTCACACGTTGATTAAAGATATAACGATTTAAGTTTTCCTTAATTTATGCATTAAAATTGAGAGTTCTACCTATCAAATGCAATTCTAATCTAAATCTTAGTTTTATAAACACCTTAACTAACATGTTTAAAAATACGGGTCCTGACACTGTGTTTTCTTTTTTTTTTTTTTTTCAATAAATTACAGGAGACCTTAGTCTACCATAAATTGAAAACATCTTTAAAAAGTAATGTTGGCCAATCACGGCAATCAATATCCTCGGGAAGTTTAATCGTAAACAAAATATATCCGATGGTCACGGCCATTCCCTCAATTACTCTCTAGGGATAATAACATCAAACCTCAAATCGATATCGGGACTAATTCTCAAACAGAAAGTTTATAACACAATAGTCTGCAATTAAAACAAAAAATGCACGAAAAGAAAAACTGTGCACAACAAACCCAGAATAGTATACATCCAACAAATAAAATGTAATAGCGATAATTGATCTGATATTAATAGTATAGAGCAAAATTCAAAACAACATCTGTTGACTGTCACCTGTCACCTGGGCTTTCCTTTTTTAACCACCTACAATATTTGCATTCATTAAGCAAGAAGAAAGTAATGATAGACTTTCTGGTAAATAAGCTCATTATTTAAAAAAAAATTTTGACCTTTAGTATCACTGAAGCGACATGTATAGTCGAAATGCGCACCTGGTGCCAAAAATGCTATTATACAAAAGTGCATGAAATTACAATTATTAATATTAAAAAGTAAACCCTTTACAATTAAACCAGAATATTATACAATCCATCAAGATAATACGTATAGTTGGAATAGCAACGATTAGTATGTCAAATCAAATCAAATATATTTTATTGACAATTAAAGACGCCCATTATAGGCAGAATAATCACAAGTTAAATTGGTACAAGTGATGATATTGAGAGAATAGGACAAAATTCATAATAATATGTTTTGACTGTCACCTGAGCACTATTCTATCCAACTATCATATTTTTATTCCTTTAGCACTAATTAGGTAACAATAGACTCAATGTATAAAAACCTCCTTCCGACTGTATTGTTCATAATGTGACATTAATAGTCTATTTGCCAATTACCGATTTGATTCTGTTATTACACACTTTTTAAACAAATTACTTCCCTTTGTCAATCGTAGACTGATTTAATACCGGACAAAATTAGCTTTTGCCAATGCAATGCATGATAAATTGAAAAATAATTTCTGATGTCAAAAGTATTTAACTTAACAACAAATAAATGTAATTAAAAGATTTGAAAACCTTAACGATAACTCACATTACGCTCATGTAATTTTGCTCTCTCTGCTAGCTCTCCTTTGTAAATAAAAATTAATGTCCCTAATAAGAGAAACAACTAATAAAGGGATCTCTAATTACAGGATCAATTACGGGAATTGGCAAATAGCCTATTACATGTATGTTTTTGTTTGCTTATATTCAAATAAATAAAAGGAGAACAATTAATGAATTTATTCTAAACTTGCATCTGACGGATGTATTATGAGTCCACGTGATATTGCCAGTGTTTTAGGATGTTAATCTACAAATGGTTTTAACGTAAATCAACACTGAAGAGTCTTATTTGTTCGCATGTTCATGTGATTTAGTAATATGTGTGCCGTTGAATATCATTATTTTATGAATATGAAAAAATACATTTAGTATGATTGCCATTGAAATGAGTCAAATATCAATCAAAGGACTGGGCAGTTAGCAACTACGGGTCAACGCCCATCCCCCCAAAAAGTGAAAAGCGCACTCAATTTCAAACTAAATAATCACGGTCTTATCAATTATTAAAAAAACCGCAATTTTGGAAGGCATGAGTTGTCAAATCCTAGACTCTACAGGTACCTGGCTAAAGTTTGGCAAATACAGACTATGACGGGGTAAAAGGTATGTGTAAGTGACCATCCAACTCCCTGAATGGATGTTTTCACAGACTTGTAGACATGTACGCCTATTAATGAACTAACGATATGATTAACCACAAGTGTTTAAACCTTGAAAGCAACTTTAAATGCCAATTCATTACAAAACATTTCTAAATTAATCAACATTTTTTTTATTCTTTAAGTTGGTCAATAAATATAACCTCCTGGTACCTTCAAGGACGATTGTGTAAACTGAAAAGAAAAACACTCAATAAAAAAATTAAGGTTGAAAATTCTTAGGAGAGTTGGTAATTTTTCACGAAATAGAATATTTTAGGATTACTCCAAGCGTCGCAAAGTTAAAAGTTTCTAGTATTTGTTGAAGACAAACAGACAAACAATAGTGCAGAAAACACTACTACATAGAAAACTAAGATTATGCAATACGAACCCCACCAAAAACTGGGGGAGATCTCAGTTGCTCCAGAAGGGTAAGCATATACTGCTCTGCATGTGGCACCCTTCGTTTGGTTATGTTTTTACAAATCCGGTTAAAAGTCTAATCCGGTAGGACACATTCGTGAAAAAAGAAGGGTATTGTAATTACGATATAAGGATCATATCCGATATCATCTGTGAACGGTTATTCCAAAACGGTCACCCAACTCGTGATGGCGTCCGTAAAATTTACGAAGGGATGATTTCAACTTCACCATTTGGAACACTTGTTTTAATAGCTTCCTTGTGAACAGTATTTAAACTTCAATTATCTCTTTTGCAGTGAGAAAGTTAAAGTTTTCTAGTATTTGTTGATAATTATGGCCCATCTTTTAGATAAATTGCATCGTGCCTGGAAAACATGAGTTCCTATATTATTTGTTATACCTGCATAATGATAAGTTGTTTAATTTCTCTAAAAATTAAGAATCATTTGGTAAAGATGTAATGCACTAGTTCTTCCTATATTGTCCTTTGTTTAAAAAAGAGACGAAAGATACCAGAGGGACAGTCAAACTCATATTTTTAATTTTAGTTTCTTGTGTATAACTTGGAGTTAAGTATGACGTCCATTATCACTGAACCAGTATTTACATTTGCTTAGGGGCCTCCGGTGCGAGATTTTCTCGCTGCATTGAAGACCTATTGGTAACCTTCTGCTGTTGTCTGTTCTATGGTCGGGTTGTTGTCTCTTTGACACATTCCCCATTTTCATTTTCAATTTTATCATAGATTGAAAATAAACTGACAACGCCATGGATAATAAAAATAAAAAGACAAACAGACAAACAATAGTACAGAAGACACTACATAGAAAACTAAGACTATTCAACACGAACCCCACCAAAAACTAGGGGTGATTTCGGGTGCTCTAGAAGGGTAAGCAGATACTGTCTACATGTGGCACCCGTCGTGTTGCTTATGTTTTTACAAATCCGGTAAAAAGTCTAATCCGGTAGGACATATTCGTGAAAAAAGAAGGGTGTTGTAGTTACGACATAAGGATCATATCCGATATCATCTGTGAACGGTTATTCCATAACGGTCACCCAACTCGTGATGGCGTCCGTAAAAATTGACGAAGAGATGATTTCAACTTCACCATTTGGAACACTTGTTTTAATAGCTTCTTTGTGAACAGTATTTAAACTTCAATGATCTCTTTTGCAGTGAGACTCATTAAAGCAAATTTTGAATCAATACGAGAGAAACAGTCAAATATCTCCCTCGTGCTTAGGTTTTATCCCTTGTCCATTCTTTGACTATTTTTAGTTCTTTTGGGTTAATATTCTAATTTTTTTAATACATTCATAAATGTTGTGGCTTTTAGCATCACTGCGGCGACAAATATTGTCAAATTGCGCATCTGGTGCAGACAAAAATATATGAATACCAGAAATTTTATCAATAACAAAATAGTAGGAAATTACAATAAAAAATTTTAACCAGATGCTCCGCAGGGAGCAGCTTTATATGACCGCAGAGGTTGAACCCTGAACGGTTGGGGCAAGTATGGACACAACATTCAAGCTGGATTCAGCTCTAAATTTGGATTGTGATTAAATAGTTGACACAGCATAGGTTTCTGACACAGTATGAATGTGGTCTAATAAACTTAAAATTTGTTATTGTGAAATCTGAAATGAGAAAAATTGAACACCCCCTCCCCCACATCACCCCCCACAATTTTTTTTCACATCCCCCTTTCCCTTATTCGAAAACTGATCTCAATTCAAATTACTAATGGAGTTTGCAACAATAACTACTCATTATATACATCATAAAATATTAAAATGTAAAAAAGTGCCTGTTATCACTGAATGGTAAATATTGTTTTAATTTATCAGTTGGTAGTAAAATGAAATATACATTGTATATTGTATAAAACAATGATTTAAGTTGATTCAGCTACTAAATGGACAAAGAAAGATAACTCCAATTGAAAATTTCTTGCTTTTGCGCAATACTGTGCAATTGAAAATACTTGCTATTGCACAATACTGTGCAATTGAAGATTTTTTGCTCTGCGCAATACTGTGTCATTGAAAATTTCTTGCTATTTCACAATACTGTGCAATTAAATATTTCTTGCTATTGCTGAATACTGTACAATTAAAAATTTCTTGCTAATGCACAATACTTAATATAATAATTTTGGATCCTGATTTGAACCAACTTGAAAACTGGGTCCATAATCAAAAATCTAAGTACATGCTTAGATTCAGCATATCAAAGAAGCCAAAGAATTCAATTTTTGTTAAAATCAAACTTAGCTTAGCTTTTTGGACCCTTTGGACTTTAATGTAGACTAATTTGAAAACGGGACCAAAAATTAAGAATCTACGTACACAGTTAGATTTGGCATATCAAAGAACCCCAATTATTCAATTTTTTATGAAATCAAACAAAGTTTAATTTTGGACCCCGATTTGGAACAACTTGAAAACTGGACCAATAATAAGAAATCAAAGTACTAGTACATTTTTAGATTCAGCATATCAAAGAACCCCAAGGATTCAATTTTTTGTTAAAATCAAACTAAGTTTAATTTTGGATCCTTTGGATCTCAATGTATACCAATTTGAAAACGGGACCAAAAATTAAGAATATACATACACATGTAGATTTGACATATCAAAGAACCCCAATTATTCAATTTTTGATAAAATCAAACAAAGTTTAATTTTGGACCCTTTAGGCCCCTTATTCCTAAACTGTTGGGACCAAAACTCCCAAAATCAATCCCAACCTTCCTTTTATGGTCTTAAACCTTGTGTTTAAATTTCATAGATTTCTATTTACTTATACTAAAGTTATGGTGCGAAAACCAAGAAAAATGCTTATTTGGGCTCCTTTTTGGCCCCTAATTCCTAAACTGTTGGAACCAAAACTCCCAAAATCAATCCCAACCTGTTTAAATTTCATAGATTTCTATTTACTTAAACTAAAGTTATAGTGCGAAAACCAAAAGTATTCGGACGAAGACGACGACGCTGACGACAACGTGATACAAATATACGACCAAAATATTTTTAATTTTTGCGGTCGTATAAAAAGGAAAAGTGGTGAACAAATCCCGAAAAGTATACAATCAAACAAGATTTGTTTTTACGGAATAACGATAATTAAGATAATATTAATAATATACATAATTAAAAAGAACTTGTGTTGACTCTCGCGTAAGCTATCCTATTGTAACCACCTACAGTGTTTATATCATTAAGCATTAATAAAGTAGCAATATACCAAACAAAATAAAATAAAAACCACTTTCTTTCGACTGTAAATTATTAAATTCATAATTCAATATCGATTAAATATATGTTTTTGTTGGCCTAATATTTGAACTTAATATAAGTAGATGAAACAAAATTGGCATCTGAAGCAGTAAAATAATAATATTTTCCTTAATGTTTATGTCACCACTTGGTCGATATCTCCGCTGGTGGATTATGAATCCCCGAGGGTAGTACCAGTTTTCATGGATCAGACATATGAAATAATTGAAATGGAGGAAATATCTCCTAGCTGCAGTGCAAGATTTGTTTTACATTTTTTTAACTTGGATCAGCACTAAAGAGATGCTATTTGTTGACAGCTGCATCGGATGCAGGTAGTAAAATGTTAGCGTTCGTTGTTTCAAAAACAAAAAAAGGAAAAGAAGTATGATTTTCAATGAAATGAGACAATAAACAAACAAAGTTGAAAGGACTGGGCTATTGACAACTAAATGTAACCGTCCGCAAAACCCAAACAGTATAGTGCAGACCAGCTACAAACAAAACGAGCTAATAAAAAGAGAACAAATGAGAAGTTATTCAAAACGAATAATCATGGGTCTTATATATAATTTTTTAAAAATCAATATGAAACCCAATTCTGAAAGACAGCAATCACTGACAACTTCTGTACTCTACATGCAATTGCCTTGTTCTAGGCACATAGAGAACATGAATGCCGTACATAATATTCGTAAGTGATCATACTTTTCTCGAATCAATTATTTTCACATACTATGAGATGTCTTTTTATACACGAGATGACGGACGTAAAGTGTTAAAAACCTTCAAAGCTTTTCATGTTGTGTTACTTTAGAAATAAAATCAAGGTTCTTGACTGTCTGTTTTTGTATATTGTTTTGTTATAAACCAGGACGTTAGTTTTCTCGTTTGAATTGTTTCACATTTTTCGTGTCGGGATCTACTATAACCGAATATACGGTGTGGGTTATACTCATTTTAAGTGGTCTTATGTGTTATTGCTGACATGCATTTAATTAAACCTTAGTTATTCACTGTGACCCACCGTTTGGGCCAATTTAAGTAAACACTAAAATATACTAGTAGTAGACTATTTTTTAATTAAAAAAAAATTATACTTCGATTTTAGCAGAAGAATCAAAATGAATTATAATTCCCTTTTCAATTTAAAAATTTACTAAAGAGATGGTCAGTGATGATAGCATAATTATAGAATTTTCATAGAACGTTTTTTCATAGCACACTCAATTTGATTCATTTTTTAAAATGCATATAGTGACTTGGCGTTTTGTGATAAAATATGGCGAATTTTTTATGTAAAAGTTTTGTTGAGTCAGATTTGTTGTACGAATTTGTTGTTGAAAGTCATTTGATATTATAAACAAGGTAGATGGAGTATATGCCAATAAGACAACCCAACAGAAAAAAAATTACCAACAAAAACAGAGAGGCAACATACATTTATCAACAAGAGTCTAAACAATATGTGATCATGTTCTTAATCTGCCCGAATTTACGCTGGATCTATTTTAACTTTTATTACAGGTGTCTGAAAATGTAAAGTTGTGTTAACTCAGTTAAAATGACAATTAATAGATCTTCAAGACTTTTTTAATTTACTGGACCATTAGAGCAAATATAATCTTGTTAATTAAAAACATTTTATAAGCATTTTTTTTTAAATGACCCCTAATAACCTGTCAAGGTTAAAACGTAAAAGTAAAGGCTGAATAATGTAAATAACTGAGATGAAAACGTAGATGAAGAACACTAATATAAAAGATAGCACGGCATCTTCATAATCAAAGTAAAAGCGACAAAAAATGAAACAGGACAATAATTAAGAACTTCATATCAATGGAATTCTTTTTTATATCCAGAAAATGTTATCTAAAATAAAAATATATGGAATGACATTTTTCAAAACTTTACACTTTTTAATGGAGCTTCGTATTTTAATTTATTTAGACATAGTTACAAATATAAGTCAAGTCTAAAAGTGCATTAGTCAAAGTATTATTGGTGGTATATACCTTATTGTTGTGATACTTTTGAAGTTTTCTAACATGTTATTTATATGGTTTTGTTTACTGGCTTTCATATTATAAGAAAATGTTTCCTTCAACTTGTTAAGTTATGTTCAATCTAAAAAAGAAGACGTGGTATGATTGCCAATGAGACAACTATCCACAAAAGACTAAAATGACACAGACATTTACAACTATAGGTCACCGTACGGCCTTCAACAATGAGCAAAGCCAGCTATAAAAAGCCCCGATAAGACAATGTAAAACAATTCAAACGAGAAAACTAACGGCCTCATTTATGAACGAAAAACAAATATGTAACACATAAACAAACGACAACCACTGAATTACAGGCTCCTGACTTGGGACAGGAACATATTCACTTCAGAATTTACATGATCAAAATACCTGGCTCTATCAAAAATGATTGTTTACGTGTAAAATGTGTATTAACTTATAGTTGTTAATTTCTGTGTCATTTGGTGACTTTTGTAGGAAGACTTGTGTCATTGGCAATCACAGCAATCACACCACCTCTTCTGTTATATATATGTTTTATATTGTAACTCGTTCACTTTTCTTGGTACAGACCCGTGTTGTCTATATCATATGTTTAAATACGAATCAATAATTTAATGTTGCGAATCAATTAAATATATATCTCGGGTTTATAAAGGTTGTCTGTTTCCGTTTAAAGTACAAATAATCCTCAAAAATAACTGATTAAGATACTGAATGATCAACACAATGATAAATCGTAGATGATAAATGAAAGGTGCGAAAAGTTTGTCTTTTTTTATATTCAGTTTAAATTCAAATTATGATTTTAAAAGGAAATACTATAAGTCTTACTAATTTTCAACATTGTAACAGTTTAAGTTCAGAAAAAAATTATATAGATATAGATATATAGATGAAAAAAAGAGATGAAATGATACAGTTAGAAAAGGCACCAATCTTTAATAAAAAGGAGGGAAAAAAAGAAAAGAAAGAAAATACAATAAATACATTAAAAATGTAATTCATGGAATATCCTGGAAAGATCATGTTCATGTCTATAATAAAGTTTGACATTTTATGATTATAACCAATAATGCAGGGTTGCTCCTTTAAATTAGACAGAAGATGTAGGTGCTCATGTCAATGATCGAAAGGAATCTCACTTAAAATAACACTCAAAGTTTAACGTACGTTTGACAAGAAAAATACTGAAAGTGTTATAAACAACAAAAGATAATAAATTATATTAAACAAAGTAAATAAGAAAAGCCGAATTCTACCCACCTACAATATTGTTATCTTTACGCACTAATTAAATAACGTTATATTTATGAAAAAGTCAAATAGAATACTTTTCTCCCGACTTTATTTTGTACATAATGTGACATTAATTTCATCTAAATATGTTTTTGCCTTATATTTGAATTGAATTAAATAAAGGTGAAATAATAATGGTAATAAAAAATTTAAAGAAATTGCATCAGAGACAATTAAAAATCTTATTACCACTTAGTCAATAACTATGCGGTTGGACAATGAGTTCTCGGGGATTTACCAGCAAGTTTAATAATTTGAATACTCACGTTTCCTGTAGTGAAAATAAATACTCTTAGTATCGCTTGATTATTTCAGTTCTGTAATATTTGTATTAGATCCTGTATTTTAAAATGTGTTTCATGAATCATCATTGAAGACACGTTATTTGTCGAAATTTTCATCTGAAATAGTAAAATTTGTATTGTTGAATGATATGAATATAAACAAGGATAAGTAGTTGGAATGTCAATGAAAACTGACCAGCATTAACAAAGTTAAGAGAACTGTCCTGTTAACAATTACAGGTTACCGTACGGTCTCCACAAAGACCATACTAAACAGTAAAATTGAGGAAGGAAACGGGGAATATGTGAAAGAGACAATCACCCGATCAAAGAGTAAAAAACAGCCATTGGCCACCAATGGGTCTTCAATATAGCAAGATAATCCTTTACCCAGAGATGTGCCTCACCTGGCCACTAAACAAAAGTGTGTACTAGTTAAGTGATAATTGACGTCATACTTAACTCCCAAATATTTAAATGAACTTAAATTTTAAAATCATACAAGACTTACTAAGGCCAAAGGTTCTTGACTTGGGATAGGCGCAAAATTGTGGAGACGTTAACCATGTTTTTGGTGATTTCAACCCTCCTCCTTTATCTCTTGCCAATGAAGAAAAACACACACATAACAATACGCACAGTAAAACTCAGTTGAAAAAGACGCCCGAGTCCGATTTCAGAGTAGATAACAAAAGAAACTAAACAAAATAACATTGATACATAAATTAACAAATGACTACTAGCAGTTACTGACATGCCAGCTCCAGACCTCAATTAAACTTATTGCAATATTATGCCTTCATCATATGAATTTCAAGCACAATCCATCCTGTTAGGGGTTTAGTATCATACCATCATAAAATATATGAGAAGAACATAATCTGTACCATGTCAACAACTGGTTTTAGAATAAATGTGTTTATTTTCGATGCAAATACCTTATAAGTGAATCAATATTAAAGCTACAATAGACTCGGAGTTAATATAAAAAAAAAGTGAAATGATTTAAAATAAAGAATCATTGATCTTATCTATAATAATACAAAATTACGTAACTCGATTTCGAAATGCAGCAATCAACAACAGCTCCTTGACCATACATGTACCTGGCTTCGGCTATGTTATATATATGACGGGCGTTAAACATATTTGTTAGTAATCGTACGACCCCTAAATCCTATAAAAGAGGGACGAAAGATACCAGAGGGACAGTGAAACTCATAAATCGAAAACAAACTGACAACGCCATGGCTAAAAATGAAAACGACAAACAGACAAACAATAGTACACATGGCACAATATAGAAAACTAAAAAATAAGCTACCTAAGATCACACCAGTTTTTGGTGGGGTTCGTGTAACTTAGTCTTTTGCTTCTTGTGTTGTGTCTTGTGTACTATTATTTGTATATTTGTCTTTTTAAGCCATGGCCTTGTCAGTTTATTTTCGATCTATGAGTTTGACTTCCCATGGTATCTTTCGCCCCTCCTCTATAAGTGTAACTAGTCTTCAACTTTGCAACGACATAGATACGGCATAAAAAAAAACTTATAAAAAATAGATATATACATGTAGATGATTAAAGAGATTAAGAAAAAAGAAGGAAAGAAAGAAGGTAAAATAAAAACATAAACAATTTTTTTTCAATGGAAGATCATGGAGAGATTATCTTGATGTATATAATAAATACAGAAAACAGTATTATACCTGTCTTCAAAAGTTTTAAATCGATAGAGAGAAAACAAATCCGGGTTACAAACCAAAACCGAGGGACACACATCAACTATAAAAGGAAAAGAAAATGTGACTGTTTTGCTGAGTGTGAATTCGTATTGCTTTAAGACGTGGCACGGTACTTTTCCATCCCAAATTAATTTGTTTAGTTTTGTTGGTTGTTGATGATGTGTTTGTTCTTGTCATCGGATTTTGTCAAAAGTCTTAACGTTTGTAGTTGTAAATCGTAATTTTCAGTTTAATCATGTATATCTATTATATAGTCATTTTATAAAATTATAAAATAATAATAATAATGTTTTTGTCCCAGGCGGATGACCCTGACCTCCCAACTTTTTGGAACTTTTGGTTCTCCGCGATCTTCAACTTTGTAGATTGTTCTGGCTTTCAAAATTTTTACATCTGACCATAGTTTTGTGTTGACGTAGCACGCGTCTGGCGTATAAAAATATTTGTTAACCTGTTACCTCTTGATGGCTATTATTCGTTTGTTTCTCCTATTTATTTGTTTACTAATTGTAACCCTGTCATGTAATGTTGTCATTTTAATGTTATAATTAACACTGCCATTAAAGCGGGAGGTTTGGCATGGCTCAAAACCAGGTTCAACCCACCATTTTTTTCATAAAATGCCCTGTACTAAGTCAGGAAAATGGCTATTGTTACATTATAGTTCGTTTCTGTGTGTGTTAAATTTCGGTGTTGTGTCTCTGTTGTGTCGTAGTTCTCTTATATTTGATAGGTTTCCATCAGTTTTAGTTTGTAACCCGGATTTGTTGTTCCTCTATCGATTTATGAATTTTGAACAGCGGTATACTGCTGTTGCCTTTATTTATATTCAAATTAATAAAAGTAAGAACATTAATGAATTTATACTAAATTTGCATCTGCCGTATTTAAATTGATTTCGCTCAATGTTCTTGTGTCTATTTGCTCGAAACCTCTGATTTTGGATTATGAGTTCCCAAGGATATTGCTAGTGTTTGAGGATGGTAATTTACAAATGGGTTTAACGTAAATCCACACTGAAGAGTCTTATTTGTTCGCATGTTCATTTGATTTAGTAATATTTGTGCCGTTAAATATCATTATTTTATGAATATGAAAAAGGACATGTGCTATGAATGCCATTGAAATGAATCAAATATCAACCAAAGGCCTGGGCTATTAACAACTACAGGTTACCGTATATCCCACAAAAAGTGCAAAGCCCACACAATAATTAATATTTGAAACTAAATAATCGACGGTCTTATTAATTATTTAAAAAACCGAAACGCTATTTTGAAAGACAGGAATAATCAAATCATAACCTCTACAGGTACCTGGCTAAGGTTTGGCACATACAGACTATGACGGGGAAAAGCATATGTGTAAGTGATCTTCCAACTCCCTGAACGGATGTTTTCATAGACTTGTATACCAGTACGCCTATTAATGAACTAACGATATGATTAACCACAAGTGTTTAAACCTTGAAATCAACTTTAAATGTCAATTCATTACAAAACATTTATAAATTAATCAATATATTTTTATTCTTTAAGATGGTCAATAAATATTACCCCTGGTACCTTCAAGGACGATTGTGTAAACTGAAAAGAAAAACACTCTGTACATATACGAAGGTTGAAAATGCTTAAGAGAGTTGGTAATTTTTCACCAGATACAAATAAGTTAGGTAATACCGCAGTCGTACTAGGTCACGATCGCACTACGATCTGTGAAAAAAATGAAAATTTTGACGATCGTTGTACGATCGAGTAGATAGCAGTAAGGTCGTATCACGGTCATCCTGAGGTCTTCAACATCGTGATGAGCTTTGAACATGTTCAAAACAATCGTGGTGCAGTCGTGGCGAAATCAAGTCATAGTAGAAGCGTAGTGAGAGTGCACTAAGGTCGTGGTAAGATCAGAAAGGTCGATGTATCATCGTAGCGAGAGCGTAGCGAAAGTGTGATTCTATTCGGAGAGAATGTGCTTCGATCTCACAACGACATTATAACGAACTCACTTTGACCATCACGTTCTCACCGCGACCCAACTACGCTTCCACTGCGACTATACCAAGTTTTAACCACGCTGCTGAAGACGGTGACCATAGTACGATTCTAGCACACCCTTGTCACCCTCATCGCGCTCTTCTTACGACCGGACTACGTTTATACTACGACCATCATTCTCATTGTCATTTTCACATAAAATATATTAAATCTCTCCAGGTTTTGTTTGTCTGTATGCAATTAGGTCTTCTTGTCTATTTTCTCTAACGGCTCAACCATGCTTCACACATGTGTGTCATCTCTGCTATCGTTAACTAAAATATCGTCATTTGAGCTTGACCGACCAGCAATAGGTTGTAATTTAGGTTGGATTGGTCGGTCCATCTCTGCTGGATCTGGATTCGTGACTATCAGAGCTCCTTCTGTCTCTACATCAACCCCTACCACCGTGCCCACGTGTTCTAGTAGATTTTGGTGGCATGACTGTATAGAAATCTACATTTTAATCAGAAATAGAAGGAATGGAACTGTATTGATATGAAACACGATGCTGACGTTATTGCTGAGAACGTAGTAAGATCAGTATGAACGAAGTATAATCGTGGTAAGAACGTGCTTTATTCGCAGTAGAAGTAGAATCGTTGTAAGATCGTGTTGCAATCTGATAACTCGTGGTATGTTCGTTGTGAGAACGTGCTGAGCGTAGTGAGGTCGCAGACTAAGCGCGGTGAGAACGTGGTATAATCGTAGCAGGATCGTTGTAGAAGCGTAATGAGGACGTAGTAACATCGTGAAAGCAACGAAAATTAACATTTTCATGCCGCTCATACCGCAAACTCACCACGATCTGAATTTATTCAAGATCGCGGTGAGCGTGGTGCGATCGTGGTCTAGTGGGACTGGGGCTTTATTCGCAAGTGTCGAACTATGCCCCATCTTTAAGATAAAATTGTATTGTGCCTGGAAAACATGAGTTCCTTTATTATTTTTCATACCTGCATAACGATAAGTAATTTAATTTATCTGAAAATAAAGAATCATTTGGTAAAGATGTAATGAACTAGTTCATCCTGTATTGTCTTATGTTTAAAAGTGGGACGAAAGATACAAGAGGGACGGTCAAACTCATAGGTTGAAAATAAACTGACAACGCCATGGTTAATAATAAAAAGACAAACAGACAAATAAAAGTACAGTAAACACAACATGGAAAAACTAAGACTAAGCTACACGAACCCCACCAAAAAACTGGGGTGATCTCAGGTGCTCCAGATGGGTAAGTAAATCCTGATCCACACGTTGGACCCGTCGTGTTGCTTATGTTATTCAAAATCCGGTTTAAAGTCTAATTCGGTAGGAAACATATGTGAAAAGAGACGGGTATTGTAGTTACGACATAATGAACATATCCGATATCATCTGTTAAACGGTTATTCCATAACGGTCACCCAACTCGTGATGTCATCCGTAAAACTTACGAAGGGAGGATTTCAACTTCCTTGTGAACAGCATTTAAACTTCGATGATTTCTTTTGCAGCGAGACTCAATAAAGCAAGCTTCCAATCAATACGAGAGAAACAGTCAATTATCTCCCTTGTGTTTAGGTTTTATCCCTTGTCCATTCTTTGGCTATGTTTTGTTCTTTTTGGTTAATATCCTAATTTCTTCAATATATTCATAAATAGTGTGGTTTCTAACTTCACTGCGGCGACATCATCATATTTTGTCAAATTGCGCAACTGGTGTAGAAAAGTTGTATTAATACCAAAAAGGTTATCAATAACAAATTAGAAGAAATTACAATAAACAATTTGAAAAAAGAAAAGTTGTGACCAACAAATCCAGAATAGTATAAAATCAAACAAGAAAACTCTTTTATGGAAAAGCGATAACTGAGATGATATTAATAATATAGGACAAAATAAAAAACTTGTGTTGACTCTCGCCTAAGCTATCCTATTTTAACCACCTACAATGTTTGTATTCATTGAGCACTAATAAAGTAACAATAGAACAAACAAAATCAACTAAAACCCACTTTCTTTCAACTGTATTTTGTTCATAATATAACATCGTTTAAATGTATGTTTTTGTTGGCCTAATATTTTAACTTAATATAGGTAGATGAAACAAAATTTGCATCTGAAGCAGTAAAATAATAATATTTCTCTTAATGTTTATGTGACCACTGGGTCGATATCTCCGCTGGTGGATTATGAATCCCGAGGTTAGTACCAGTTTTCATTGATTAGAAATACGAAATAATTGAAAATAAGGAAATATTTCCCAACTGCAGTGGATGATTTGTTTAAGGATCTTGTATTCACATTTTATCAACATGGATCAGCAGTCAAGAGATGTTATTTGTTGACATCTGAACTGATGCAGGTAGCACAATGGTAACGTTCATTGTTAAAAATACAAAAAAATGAAAAGTAGTATGATTGTCAATGAAATGAAACAATAAACAAACAAAGTCGAAAGGTCTGGGCTATTGACAACTACATGTAACCGTCCGCAAAACCAAAACCGTATAGTGCAGACAAGCTACAAAAAAAACGAGCTAATAAATGAGAAGTTATTCAAAACGAGTAATTATGGGTCTTATTTATAATTAAAAAAAAACCTCAATTCTGAAAGACAGCAATCACTGACAACTCCTGTACTCTATTGGCAATTGACTTGTTCTAGGCACATACAGAACATGAAATCCGTTCATGATATTCGTAAGTGATCATACTTCTCTCGAATCAATTATTTTCACATACTATGAGATATCTTATTATAAATGACATGATGGACGTTAAGTGTTAAAAACCTTCAAAGCTATTCATGTTATGTTACTTTAGAAATAAAACCAGGTTTCTTGTCTGTTACATATGTTTTTGTAAATTTATTTGTTATAAACCACTGGCTGATATGCATAAAACTACTTAAGTTAAGATTTCTTCCGAACTGACGGATTTTTCTATCTGTATTACGATAAATAAGTACTACGAATGGACATCTTAACTTTTATGCATATCATCCCAGGCCGATAGTTTTCTCGTTTGAATTGTTTCACATTTTCTTGTCGGGATCTATTAAAGCGGAATATACGGTGTGGGTTATACTCATTGTTGGTGGTCGTATGGTTATGGTTTATTACTTACATCCACTTAATTTAAAAACCCAGTTATTTACTGTGACCCACCGTTTGGGTCACTTTTAGTAAACACTAAAATATACTAGTAGTAGTAGACTATTTTTTAGTAAAAAAAAATATGTACTTCGATTCTAGCAGAAGAATGAAAATCAATTATATTTCCCTTAGAGAAAATCTTTATCATTTTAAAAATTTACTAAAGAGATGGTCAGTGTTGGTAGCAGAATTATAGAATTTCCATAAAATGTTTTATTCATAGCACACTCAATTTGATTCGTTTTTCAAAATGCATATAGTGACCTGACGTTCTGTGATGAAATATGGCGATTTTTTTATAAAACAGTTTTGTTGAGTCAGACTTTAAAAGAACTTTATTGTACGGATTTGTTGTTGAAAATCATTTGATATTATTAACACGGTTTGTGGAGTATATGCCAATAAAACAACCCAACAGCAAAAATTACCAACAAAAACAGAGAGGCAACATACAGTTATTAACAAGAGTCTAAACAATATGTGATCATGTTCTTAATCTGCCCGAGTTTACGCTGGATATTTTTTAAATTTTATTCAGGTATCTGAAACTGTAAAATTGTGTTTAACTCAGTTAAAATAACAATTAATAGATCTTCCAGGCTTTTTAATTTACTGGACCAATAGAGCAAAATATAATATTTTTAATTAAAAACGTTTTATAAGCATTATGTTTTTTTTAAATTACCCCTAATAACGTTTCAAGGTTGAAACGTAAAAGTATAGGCCGAAAATGAAAAGAACTGAGTACTAATATAAGTCAAGGATGAGAGTGCATTAGTCAATGCCAGCAATAATAAACTCTGGTATTGTTGGTGGTACATTCATTATTGCTTTATTACTTTTGTAATTTCTGTGTTATTTATATGGTTTTGTTTAATGGCTTTCATATTATAAGAAAGTGTTTTCTTCAAATTTATTTGTTTTCTAAACTAAGAATTATTTGGTAAAGATGAAGTAAAACAGTTGTTTCTGCATTGTAAGTTTAAATTTCTGTCATCTGTTTTGAAGCGAGACAAATCGAGTGTCGTGACCAAAAAGCAAACTTCGAGCAAATACCAGTGTGAAATCGTAAACGATCAGTTATCTTCCTTATGCATTATGTGATTCATTGTCCACTCTGACTATACTTCTTGACCTTTTCGGTTAATAAGCTCATTTTAGATACGTTTTAGATTTTGTAAATGTTTTGGCCTCGGTTATCACTGAAATGTATTGTCGAAATGCGCATCCGGTGTAGGGAACATAAAGTGTTATAAATAAGAGGAACGAAATTACAATAAACAATGTAAAAATAAAGCTGTGAACAACAAAACCAGAATAACGTACAAACCAACAAGAAAATGATATATATGGAATAGCGATAATTATTATGATACTGATGGTAAAGGACAAAATTAAAAAGAACGTTTGTTGATTGTCACCCGGGCTATTTTAACACCTACAATATTTTTATTCATCGAGTACCAATAAAAAATCATTATATCTAATTTATGAAAAAATCAAATAAAAAACCCTTCTTTCGACTGTATTGTGTTCATATGATAACATTACCTACATCTATATATATATTTTTTGCCTTATATTTGAATTGAACTGAAGGGCATATCCAACATGTTATTTCTGGCGGTGAGATTTTTTTCTTTTTAAGATATATAGGCTATTTCTACCTGCTTAAATCAAATATGTAATAAAAAATATACCTTCATGTGCTACTTTTTGAGTAAAATTAGGTCGAAATTTCAGATATTTGCTCAAAGTTCGAATTTGTGGACGTATTTTTCCTTCCAACAGAAATGCATAACTTTTTTGTTTTAAAAGATAAACACAAGCTAATTTTTATAAAATTATTTGTAAGTTTTCTTTTATATAAGTATCCTATGAATTTATGAAATATTTTGTTTAGAAATAACTAAAATTTATCAAATGTTCATTTACTGTAGAAAAAATGTCACTTTTTGCTGTATATTTATCAATTTTTAAAAAAAGGCATCATTGACTTTTTCATGAATAATAAAAATCAGTCGAAAAATGCATCTTTTCCCGATATTTCATAGTTTGACGTCGCGAAAATAACATTTTACGTTAACAACGTCATTACCTCCCCTGTAACATATGCCCTTAATATAGGAGAGCAAATGATGAAAAAAATACAACATTTGCATCTGAAGCAGTAAAATCAATTTTATTTAGTGTTCTTATGATTACTTGGTCGATACCTCTGCGGTTAGACAATAGGTTCACGAAGGTTTACCAGCAAGCTTTAAAAGTTAAATGCTCTCGTATCCTGTAGTCTAAATATGTACCTTAAGGTTCGTTTGGTTATCTCAGTTCAGAAATATTTGAATTATATGTTGTATCTTAATAATATTTTATCACGTATCATCACTGTAGAGATGCTATTTGTCAACATTTTAGTTTTTACATTTTTACTGTTTCCATATGGCAACCATTAATTCCACATCTGCACATGATGGTTAACATTAATGTTATACTATAATTCCATTTAATCTGGTTCATACAGTTTGGAGACACAAGCTGGAAAGAAAATTAACAGTATTTCACCCCAACTGTGCCAAAAATATATAGATTAATAAAGGCAACAGTAGTATACCGCTATTCGAAATTCCTAAAACGATTGAGAAAAAAACAAATCCTGGTTAGAAACTAAAACTGAGGGAAACACATCAAATATAAGGAGAACTCTGCGGTATGGGCTTTGCTCATTGTTGAAGGCCGTACGGTGACCTATAGTTGGTAATTTCTGTGTCATTTTGGTCTCTTGTGGACAGTTGTCTCATTGGCAATCATACAACATCTTCTATTTTATATTTAATCGTTTCTCTTCATGTGTTCAAAGTACACAACTTACTATCCGTGAAGAAATGGTCAAAATATCATTGTTCCATTTTGTTATGCTTACATGATACATTATCACTATGGTATAATTGGCTAAAAATTAATACTGCCAATAAGAAGTGACCATCATCATATAAGCGAAATGTCTGTCAATGGATTATTGTCTCTTTTTCAACGTCACTGATGAGTCTTATGTAGACGAAACGCGCGTCTGGCGTACAAAATTATAATCCTGGTACCTTTGATAACTATTTACACCACTGGGTCGATGTCACTGCTGGTGGACGTTTCGTCCCCGAGGGTATCACCAGCCCAGTAGTCAACATTTCGGTGTTGACATAAATATCAATAATGTGGTCATTTTCTATAAATTTCCTATTTACAAAACTTTGAATTTTACGAAAAACTAAGGATTTTCTTATCCCAGGAATAGATTACCTTAGCCGTATTTGGCACCACTTTTTGGAATTTTGGATCCTCAATGCTCTTCAACTTTGTACTTGTTTGGCTTTATAAATATTGATATGAGCGTCACTGATGAGTCTTATGTAGACGAAACGCGCGTCTGGCGTACAAAATTATAATCCTGGTACCTTTGATAACTATATTCATAGTTCACAGCAACTGTGTTCTGTTATGTTTTATGGGCGTAAATTTCAAAGGGCATTAACTTGCTCTTTGTTTTATATATACTGATGTATTGCAAATGTGATCATTGTGTGTGTAGATTGTACTTTAATAAACACATATACTCTAATGCAATAGTCATCAATGCAACCCATGATAAATATATAATACATTTTGTAGACATTTCCTTACCTCTTAATCTTTTATTCCATCCACAATATGTTAATGGAATACTAAAAAAGAATTTAAAAAAGTCTCCAGAACAGTTGCAACGTTTTATCTGTGCGCTTTGTTGAAACTGGATATAATTAGGTCTTTCCACTTTTCGTGGAAAGACCCTTTGCTTTTCTTCTGATTATTTTTTTTTCTTCTGTCGTCTGAGATGCTTTTTTGTTTTACAACATATCGGATGGTTTTTTGTCCAATGATGTTGTTCAGTAATGGGGGTTTCAAAACTCACCCTGTGTGGCCGAACACTTATTCTTATTGTAGTTATCTCCCCATGTCCCCTTTTTTTTTGTTATCGCTATATTTCTAAAACCGTAAAAGATTTTAACAAACTGTGTTCACCAACTTGTTCGTCTACACTTAAGAATGATTTGGGTTTTTTACCGGAGTTATCGCATGACATCTTATGGGAGTTATCTCCCTTTGAAAATTTAAGATAGGCGATCTGTTGGATAAATACACACATTGTAAGTCGTAAAGGCTTAAGGTCTTTTGATATGAAGTCCTTGGTCCATTTGACGGAAATTGAGGTCAAGGTCAAAGGTCAAGGTCGTGTTTTGAATTTTGCTTGTTATCTTTATTCAAAAGAAACTGTAACAGTTACTGATATGATGTGTTTTCCAAATAACTGTTAAGGATAAGGTTCAACATTAACCCATTTAAGGTAGCACAATACAAAGATTTTTCATCCCCAATCAGACATCTTTAAACTGATTTTATTCCACTCATCCTTCTTTAAATTTTATAAATGTGGTACCAAAAGAAAGAACAATTATTAATCTTTCAAATTGTGATAATTTCATTATGACATAATTATTCCATAATTAATTGTTATGTAATTAGTTGCTATATTGTGATGTCCATACTTGAATGAATTTAGCTTCTTTGTTCTTCATAGCATCCCAAAATATTTTATAGATTCTTGCACAACACAGTTTGACCTCCAAAACTATGTCTCAGATTTTTCCTATTGTATTTCATTCTCTCATAAATCTTCAATGAAGTTTGCAACATCAAATCATAAGAGATCACTAAATTCAATGTGGTATAAAATTTGTTCTATTGATGTTTTTGGAAATCTGAGACACTGTTTCGGAGGTCAAGCTATGTTGTACAAGAATCTTTCGCCCAAAAGAAATTACTGTAGAAAACCTCTTCTCATCTATCATAGTTTTTCCGAAACATCTTCTGACATCAGACTCGGACTTCTCTTGAACTGAATTTTAATGTGCATATTGTTATGCGCTTACTTTTCTACATTGGCTTGAGGTATAGGGGGAGGGTTGAGATCTCATAAACATGGTTAACCCCGCCGCATTTTTGCGCCTGTCCAAAGCCAGGAGCCTCTGGGCTTTGTTAGTCTTTTATTATTTTTAAATTTTAGTTTCTTGTGTACAATTTGGAGTTTAGTATGGTGTTTTATTATCACTGAACTAGTATATATATTTGTTTAGGGCCATTTGAAGGACGCCTATGGGTGCGGGAATTTCTCGTTGCATTGAAGACCTGTCGGTGACCTTCTGCTGTTGTCTGTTCTATGGTCGGGTTGTTGTCTCTTTGACACATTCCCCATTTCCATTCTCCATTTTATTTCCGAAAATACTAAATTGCAACTTGCGGAAACTTTGAACTTTCAAATGAACAAAATCTTCAAATGTGCATATGCTTTTAAAAAAAAAATTAAACTTTGTTTTATACTTAAGTATCAATTTACTTTAAATGCCATGTTGTGTTGATATAAAACATGTATACCTAAAATAGTTATTAAAGGTACCAGGACTATAGTTTAGTACGTCAGACGCGCGTTTCGTCTACATAAAGACTCATCAGTGACGCTCATATCAAAATATCTAAAAAGCCAAACAAGTATAAAGTTGAAGAGCAATGAGGATCCAAAATTCCAAAAAGTTGTGCCAAATACGGCTAAGGTAATCTATGCCTGGCAAGTATACCTAAAATTATAACTGATCTTTAGAACAAATAAAAAACACTTAAAAATTTAGATAAAAAAAAAACGAAAAAATACAAAAAATACAAAAGATACGAAGAAAAACGTTACGCCAAACAAATTAAAACGGTAAAAGCAAAATAGAATCGATCAAAAAAACGTATACACATATTGCGCAATTACAGATTGTTGTCATTCATATTATTTTTGCAATTTAAATTTTCTACAAACGCTTTCTTCAGTTTTGACATTTCATCAATAAAAAATCCTTAGACAGATAAAACTTTTCAGATTACACTTCATAAAAGGAAATGTGAATATAGATCACCGTCTTCAAAAAAGACACAGTCTCTACATTTGGATCTCTTTGTGAAAGGTTGTAGTATTGATGTAAAATAATGTCACAGAAGCATGTTAGATAGTCTTATAGTCAGTTTCGATGGATATTTTATAATAAAAGGCTTATCTATTGTGTACATTTCCTAGCGATTTGTGAGAGTTTCATTTAGTAAAAAATGTATATAATTTTTGGAATGACAACGTTAGCCAATTCTTTTATTTATTCATTTCCAATCCGTTAATATATATAAATGTTATGTTATACCAATAAATTAAATAAATTCTTACAAATATTGATCATTAATTTACAAGGGGGGAAATCAGAATAAGAAAACTCAAAGTCAAACCAGAGAAAAGCTATCAACAGAAAGAATGGAAAAACACATTAAAGGATACCATTGTCTGTTTTAATTCTATGAATTTTCAAAAATGGTTTATAAAAAATCCGAGATCATCATACGACTGTTAAATTTGCATACTATACTTTTGTGGTATTTCAACTTGGACCAGTACAGATGCCTGAGATAGTGTACACTAAATGATCAGAACAACCATTGAATTGTCGCCGAAAAATCTTTACTTTTACTGAAATACGGATGACAGACAAATACTTCGAAACGATTTAACAATATGCAATCTGAATATCAAGGTTCTGTTCTACTAAAAGTGACTATCAATTAGAAAAAAAGAAAAACAACACTTTTCCAAAGAAAAAGAAGAAATTCAAACTGAAAGATATAAGTAAAATAAATGTACACAGAAACACGAATCCACCAAAACTTTTAAGTATATATATTGGCTCTCAAAGGGTAAGCAGATTACCTAAATGGATATGTATAGTATCAAAAATTAATAAAGGATACACAATCGAGAAACAAGAATAAAACTAATTTTTGAAGTTAGCGCAATAGCTTTGAAAGTGTATGCAGTTTAAACACAACTTATGATAACCGTCGTGTTACTCATTACAGTTGAAAGTCTTGTGATGAGTTGAAATTCCTGTGACGAGTTGAAAGTCTCGTGACGAGTTGAAAGTCTTGTGACGAGTTGAAATAAAGACACAATCTACATAGTTGTGTTCATCTGAATCGAATCTACAGATCACGACGGATATATTCCAATTGTTGTTCCCACAATAACGTCTCGAATCTGACCTAACAGATTAAACTTATCAATGAGTTTATCCACATGTAGAGGTGGATCTGAATACAAATCCAAGGCAATTAAGATCAACCGAAGTTTTAGGGGGAGTTCGTTTTACTCAGTCTTTGTTTCCTATGTTGTACTTTATTTATTGTTGGTTTTCTTTCCATTGTTTTTCGTTTTTGACATAACATTTAACTTTGTTTTTCTACTTATAATTATGAATGTTACTTTAAAAGAGGGACAAAAGATACCAAAGGGACAGTCAAACTCTTAAATCTAAAACAAACTGACAACGCCATGACTAAAAATGAAAAAGACAAACAAACAACAGCACACATGACACAACATAAAAAACTAAAGAATAAACAACACGAACCCCACCAAAAAACTAGGGGTGATCTCAGGTGTTCCGGACGGGTAAGCAGATCCTGCTTCACATGTGGCACCCGTCGTGTTGCTGATGTGATAACAAATCCGGTAAATAGTCTAATTTAATATCTTCGTCTTTTTTATAAATCATGTCGGAATCAAAGTGAATATTGCTGAGTTGATGCTTTCAAATACCCACTGCCTCATTCGTTAGGCATTTCATTAGTTTGTATGTGCAAATCGTGCATGTTGACCTCATTCGCAAGGGAGTTCTCCTTACACTAAAACTGCTTCAACAGAGTTATGATGAAGAACAATTGAGAGTGACATTTACGAGCAGCATTACAAATTGGTAGACCGTTACGATATGTCCTCATGTAAACGTCCACGTGTTTTCGCAATCTTGTAATTTTATCGATTGTCATAGTTTTCCCAAGTAGATATAGGAAGATGTGATATGAGTGTCAATGAAAAAACAACTCTCCATTCAAGTCACAATTTATAAAAGTAAACCATTATAGGTCCAGGTACGGTCTTCGACACGGAGCCTACGCTCACACCGAACAGCAAGCTATAAAGGGCCCCCAAAAATTACTAGTGTAAAACCATTCAAACGGGAAAACCAACGGTCTAATGTATATAAAAAAGTGTAGATTTGCATGATGGGTGATACATGAACCGCACTAGACGTTTACCTTGTCGTCACACCAGGTCTCGCCCCTTTCTATTTGTGTTTATTTCCTTGGTTTGATTGATTTATGAGATATGAGTATCGGTTAACTGTTGTTGCCTTAATTAATGATACCATCTTGGAACAGCTATTTTACAGTAATCGGTGAACGTTTTTTGTTTATTCGCTTTGTTTTTTCTGTGTAACAGTTGTTTTTCTGTGGTCATATCTCTTATGCAGATTTAAAGGGAGTAGCATTGTTGGTTCTCTCTTTAGAACTACATATGTGGTTAATATATAAATTTCCTTATATTTTACATATTCCGCATTTATCCGCATCTGTTGTTGTTTTTATAACCGTTCAGACAAAATTTGTATGTCCTTGCTTCTGAATACTACAACACGATTTGAATTATAAATATCTTATCATAACTGTTAAAGTGTTAAATTATCAATATATGGACATTCCAATTTATTGTCCAGGAAAACATTCACCTGGTCGATATAAATATCGTTTTACAAATTTATTAAAAGGTTAAATGTTTGCGTCACTGTAAAATTTCTATATAAATATTCTGTATATTCCTCCTCACATGCATAAAGTATGGCTCATCTGAACTCGAGATATCAGGTAGCTTGCCTAGGAGTTGGTGGTATTGGAAAAACATCAATTATGAACAGATATCTAGATAACAGTTATTCGGCTATTTACAAGGAAACTGTTGAAGAAACATATATACAAGCTTACAACATTAACGGAGTAAGAAAACATATCGACTTCATAGATACTGCCGGGAAAATTTACTTTCCAGCCATGCAAAACATATACATTGAAAGAGCAAAAGGTTTTATTCTTGTCTATTCAGTCAACTATGCAAAATCATTTGAGGAAGTGAAAAGAATTTGGGAACAGATTAAATCTGTTCGGGGAGAAAGCATCCGAAGCATACCGTGCGTAGTTGTGGGAAATAAATTAGATTTAGAAAACAATAGGGAGGTGGAAACATTTGATGCTATGGCATGGGCACATAGCGAGAATCTTGCGGGATTTTTATTAGAGGTTTCTGCTAAAGATGACATTGGCATAAGGACTATTTTTGACAGTTTCTTGGAACAGATTGGAAATACAAGATCGCAACAAACAGAACCTCTTAGAATGAGGGCTACAACGTTCTGTAGGCAACAGTTTGCGGCAGAAATTATCAGAAAACGCGCCAAAAATAGAGCTCAAGGGAAAGGCATAAAATACGATAAAATAATTCCATCATGCAAAAAATTCCGAGATTCAGTATTTGAAAATTTTAATAATCAAAAAATATACAGAGTATTACCACAACAAAGGATTGACATGCATCAACGCCGGTCATGCAGTGATTTTGGTCTTACTCTAGTCTCAAACATCAGGAGATTAAGTGACTCAGGTAGAAAACTCAGTATTGCACGTAGTTCGAGTTTACCGTCGGAAAATAAGTACGGCATTGATCAATTCAAATTATCATCTAATAATCTGCTAGGGACAATATCAGAACCAGCGAATGAATATACAAATCATTCTAAACCACGACTTTCATTGGTGTTAAACAAGTGTAGGCCTTCGTGGTTGTTCAAAAGAATACGAAAACATTTACCTAACAGATCAAACTAAAATTAATGATGTTACTAAAAAATAATGATTATGTAGAACATTTGTATGTTATCAAATAAAATGAAATCTATACGAACCATAACTGTTTAAATCATGTTGGCATTTGAAATATATAATTTATTTTATGAGGAGGGATAGGACCTTTATCGGGATTACGGGATCGGGTGTTTTTAAGCACGGGATTTCGGGATCCTGGAATTCTTTTTTCGAATTTCGGGATTTCGGGATTTAGATTGATTTTAATTCGGGACCTCGGGATCAGGACCCCTCCTACCCCTACTCTTTTATGCACAGTATGAACATTTAGACACCAGACCTAAAAATAGATCTAGGATAGATTATCCAGGATCAAAATTTTATACACCAGATGCCCGTGTCGTCTGCCAAAAAACTCAGTGAAGCTCGAATAGGAAAAGGTTCAATAGACAAAATAAGGTACAACGTTGAACATTGGCACAACATCATTCTGAAAGGTTTTGACAAATACAGCTAAGGTGATATATTCTTTTGGTAGAAAATCTTTAGTTATTCTAAAAATTCTGAATGACCAAACCTATGAAATGGGCTGGGGAATACATGAACATTAGACAACGGACAAATAAAAAAAGAAATAAGATATATGTACCCAAGACTTCAGACTTATAAAACGGATACGGAGATCAATTTCATTAGACAACAGAAAAATAAGATATAGATATATGACAGATGTACTCGAGACCAATAACATGACTTGAGTAGATGTTGATACCAAATCAAACCTGTAAAATAGCCATCAGATAAACATAAGACACAAAACCTTACTAATAAATTTGGAATATTGAACTTTATACCTGTATAATTAATTGTTGTTAGAAGTACATTGGACATCAGATATGTAACTTGGCTATAGATGTACATCAGACACAAGATAAATAACATTGAAATGTGGAAAATATCAAAAAAGGACATGTGATATGATTGCCAATGAGACAACTCTCCACAAGAGACCAAAATGACACAGAAACTTGACAAAAATGACAGATATAACTTCGATGTACATTTGACAATTGACTTATGCAATGATAGTGGGTTAACGTACATTAGACAGTAATATACAAGTCGATACAATTCGAACAAATGTTTGTGAATTGTGCTATTAATTTCAGTTTGAGTGCTGCTACATTAATAAAACTGTAATGTTTGTAAAGAGTGGTTCCTTGTATGTGTTTACAATTGTGAAAGGTCAGTAAATTTAAACAAATCATTGTTTGCCACACTCATGAAAGTATTTATAAAAGACATATGGTCCTTGCAAATAAACACAAAATATGAATATTGTTATATATTTGAATGGCTAACTGCTATTGCGAATCATGTTTACATATCATGTCTTTCAAAAGCAATTTCTTTGTTTTATACAGTTTGAAACCATAATTACCCATTTAAGGAAGCTGGCTTGTCATGTATTGGATTTTTTGTCAGATTTTCGGATTCCTCTGGTTTTATCCATTTGAATGCCTTGAAAAAATTTGCCCGAGGACCCCCATTTTTCTTTTTGTAAATATTTTACATGTATAATGATAAGCCATCTGTAAAAGTCTTATACATTTTTTATTATTTTTTAATAGTTTTTGAGAACTTAAACTTGTTAATGATAAAGCTATGAAAAGTCAAGAGAGAATATTTTCCCGCCAAAATTTCAATGGCTTATATTTCGAAAACAAGCACGGTGACCTATATATTTTTTTGGCTCTTTGGATTCCTTTATTAATGCCCTATCAATATAAACTTGTGTTTTGAAAAGTTAATTACTTTGAAACTGAGAAGCGAACTCCCTTAAACACATCCCTTACACTGCTTTTAAATTGTCTCAACTGTCTTTTAACCAGAAAATCCCTTGTTTTCCTCTTTTTTGTTTCCTAATTCCTAATTGGTTTGAGTCATAACCCCCCTCCCCCTCAAGTCAATCCTAACCATCCCTTTGTACTATGGAATTTGTGGTTTTACCTGGAAACTACAAAAATGGTTATTTGGACCCCTATTTGGCCTGTTATTCCTAAAACAGTTGGGACAATAACCCCCAAAATCAATCCCAACCTCCCTTTAGTGGTTAATCTTGTGTTTAAATTTTATTGATTTCTATTTACTTATACCAAAGTAATTATCCGGAAACCATCTGTCTTCGGGCGACGCTGACAACGACGACGACGACGATGACGCCGACTAAGACGACGGCGTGATACCAATAAACGACCAAATAGAAAAAATTGCGGTCGTCTAATAAATATCAAAGCTACCAGGATCATAATCTAGTACGCCAGACGCGCGTTTCGTCTACATAAGACCCATCAGTGACGCTCATATCAAAATATTTATAAAGCCAAACTAGTTCAAAGTTGAAGAGCATTGAGGGTCCAAAATTCGTCGCGCGATTTTGAATGGAAAACTTGTAATCAAAATATAGAAAAAAGAGGTAGACGTAAGTTGATATTCACCGATTCTTAAAGAAAACTTAAGATACAAAAAATAATTTAACAGCTGTTTTGACAAAGTTTAATGTACAAATTGGTAATTATGAGAAAATAGGTAAACATATCTCTATCATCTTACTTATCATTTTATACTATTGTTTGTCTGTTTGTCTTGTTCATTTTTAGCCATGGCGTTGTCAGTTTATTTTCGATTTATGAGTTTAACTGTCCCTCTGGTATCTTTCGTCCCTCTGGTGTCTTTCTTTCCTTCTTTTATCAGTCACGTGGTTCATGATTCTGTTTTGATTGGTGTAGATTGTTTGTCAAGGTAACGAACAACCAACACATGAAATATATTTTTTCGGTTATATGTGATGAAATCATTGTAAAAGTAAAATTAATATAGTAGATATTCATAGAAGTGTTCACTAGTTTTTCTCAACATTATATTGATCAAAACTCGTTTCAAATAATTTTAGGTGCGTAAAATACGTAAATACTTCAACCACCAAAGTACATTTGTATGTCTCATTTCAAGGAAATCAAATAGTTTATGTTATGCTTTTTCCTTTACTACTTGACCAAAAAAAGATCAACTCAGTTATCGTACCGTTAATATGTGTTTATCCTGCAATTGGGTGTCCTACTATACAGATACAGTCCTACATATATCGCTATGCTGTATCTGTATACTATACAGATATCGCTTTAAAGCTCCGCCCACTGCCGGACTGAGTATTGTTTGAACCTGTGTGACCTCAGAATGTGTATTCCAGTTGCATTACAATGACGATGACAATTGTCGATTTCAAACACTTGAACATTTGAATGTTTATGATTGTGTTATAAAATCAACAATGTCAATTTCAGCATGCATGTTTAGTGAATGTCAAGTCTGAAGCGTATGACAACTCGTACACTTCTATTTCAAATTTGACAATGTTTTGTTATTTGTTTTTACTGTTGAAATTAAATGTTATGTTAAAATAGATAATTCTTCACCTTGAGCGATGTATAATTGTTGACCATTCGAGATTCTTTTTTTGCGAACACGTCTTCAGCGTAATATGTGATTTTGATATTACTACGCGGGCCTCAAGGAATTACAAATCGAAAATAAATGCTATTTTTTTTAGTTTTTGTGTCTTTCAAAACACAAACAATATACAGAACTAATTGCAGGATAAAGATAATAACTGTTTAGTGTCTTTAAATATCAGCTGTATTTGTACTCGGCTCGAAACAGGTGTAGTAGCTCGCTAAAAGCTCGCATACACCTTGTTTCCTAGCCTCGTACAAATACAGCTGATATTTAAAGACACTAAACAGTTATTGTCTATGTAAACATTTAGTCTCTTTGGAATTTTAGTCTTGGTATGTTGGTTTGTTGCTTACTGGTTGGTGTTATTAAAATTTATCTCCTTGAAGCTATTTTTGTGGGTAGAGGGGGTTTGAATGTCCTCAGTTTAAAACTGCAAAATTTTCGAAGAATCCTTATACGTAGCTTTAAAAATTGGTATGACTATTATATTGAGTTTTTTTTTCATTTTTTTTTATATAATCTACAAGGCCTGTGACAGCGTAAAGAATATGTTTTTTTTCAATTAAAACTTAAAAGTCAAAGACACCTAACAAAGTGCATTGATTCGATAACACTAGATCTATAAAAGCTAAGGATGTCAACTCGGAAAAGATTTACAAATCGAGAACACTTTGGATTTACCAAGCTATACTCGAGTACTCGCTTGGAAAAACATCTGTAAAATGGAAACACATAGTTATACCACTTTTACGTATTGTGGGTCGTTGTCATATGGACGTGAAGCACTTAAGATTATAACCTAGGACTAGATATTAGTCCCATGAATTTTATACTATAATCAATAACTCATTTACAAAAGAGGGTCGAAAGATACAAAAGGGACAGTCAAACTCATGAATCTAAAACAAACTGACAACGCCATGGCTAAAAATGAAAAAGAAAAACAAACAACAGCATACATGACACAACATAGAAAACTAAAGAATAAACAACACGAACCCCACCAAAAAACGAGGGGTGATCTCAGGTGCTCCAGAAGGGTAAGCAGATCCTGCTCCACATTGGCACCCGTCGTGTTGCTTATGTGATAACAAATCCGGTAAATGGTCTCATTCGGTAGGTCAAATTCATGGAAGGGAAGGGATTGTAGTTACGACGTAAGGAACATATCCGATATCATTTGTGAAACGGTTATTCCATAACGGTCAACCAACTCGTGATGGCGTCCGTAAAATTTACAAAGGGATGATTTCAACTTCACTATTTGGAACTTTTGGTTTAATAGCTTCCTTGTGATCAGCAACCCTCTATCAAGAAAATCATGATAGGAAATGCAAGCACGGGAATATCGTATCAATTGGGAGATATATACCCCGTATGCAGGTGCTGCTGGAATGTTGCTACTTAGAAATGGAAAGTTCACAATTGGAAAGCTAAAATCATCTCTTTTGTCGTAAAGTTTTGTTTTCAACCGACCCTCATTGTCAATTTCTAGATGAAAGTCAAGATATGAGGCCGACTTAACTGTATCTGTAGTATCCTTTATCTCTAGCTCGATGGGATAGATGTGTTCCACATAGTCACCAGATTTTGAATTATTAAGTGAAAGAACATCATCTTTATAGCGAAAAGAAGAGTTAAAGGATATTGCTAACTTCTTATCTTTCTTCCTAAGAAACTCCGACATGAAGACAGCCTCATTATAATAAAGAAACAAGTCAGCAAGTAGAGGGGCACAGTTTGTTCCCATTGGAATGCCGACAGTCTGTTGAAAAACACGTCCTCCGAACGTAACAAATATGTTGTCAATCAAGAAATCAAGCATCTTGATAATATAAGTTTCAGAGAATTTTTTGTTTGAATCAGAGTGATCCTTTACAAAGTAGGATTTATCCCTCCCTAAGACAAGATACTTGTATCTACGTTGGCCATTCTTTTTTATGAAGCAAAGCAATACCAACTCTTTCAATTTGTCTCTTAGTTTGGAATGTGGAATACTTGTGTAAAGAGTAGAAAAGTCAAATGTTTTAATACTGTTACAATCTGCACGTATTATGTAGACTGACAATAATCTAATTAATTAATTAATTGATAATAAACATCCATAGAAAATGATTACGCAAACAACACTATTTGAGATTCTTAAAGGAACACATTAAATGATCAAAAAGGGTGGAAGATAAAATATAACTATGCTTTGAACCATTTTCTAAAGGGTGACGCAGTATGAAACAAATTTGTTCTTATTTAGAAATATAACAATGTCAATTTGTCAACTTTTTTACGTTACTAACAGTCATGGTTATAGAAATATTTGCTCTGACGGTACAGATGTGGTGGAATGACTAAGACACGATTAGCTAAATGCACATGCCTCGAAAATGTGCATTTTATCATAGCCTTCCTCTGTTTTAAGGAATTTTAAATGAAAACTATATGCAAACAGTCGAAACATATTTTAGTTTTGATTTATTTCCGGCTGGTAGGCGATCTCAATAAAAATATGTTTTCTTGAAAAAGGCAACATCGTTCTAACAGAAAACCGATTAGTCGAGTATCATTTTGGTATGAGTAACATTTTTGTTATCTCCAAATAACACATAACATTCAAATACAAAATGTATGACATCAGACAAGTGATGATCTTTTATACTTATATATTGACCACTGTATCCTTATTGTGACATTTTAACTATTATGTCTGATTGTTTTGTTTGCTCATTGTTGTCAATATAATGGCATTTTGTGCGACTGTCAAACTAGTGAGAGGTTTAGCTAGCCATAAAACCAAAATCAATCCACCATTTTCTACATCAGAAAATGCCTGCACCAAGTCAGGAAATGACAGTTGCTATTCATTCATTTGATTTTTTTCCCATTTGATAAGGGACTTTCCGTTTTGAATTTTCATCGGAGTTGGTTATTTCTCCTTTTCTTTTGTTTTTATTTAACTTTTTTCAAGTAGTTTCTGACTTCTAAATCCTCAATCTTTTCTCTTTATAAGTAAAAATAAATAACGAAACCTATTTCTGGCCTTATTTAGTAAAAATTCAGGTTATTTTGATACACTTTAATATAGTTGTAAAATATATATCTTAAATTTTCATAGAATTATGGCAGGTCTTTAGGATGCAGTTCAAACTTAAGATGTATGACTCATGCTGCTTCTCAAAATATATGGGTAATATGTAATTTCATTTCATTATAAAAGCTCTGAAATAGTACCTGCTATGGAAAATTGTATTTTTTTAAAGTGACTCATTTGTTTTACCCAGATTATATTATGACTTAATAAGGATATGTTTAAGTTGAACGTCGTTTGATCGTTATTGAGTATCCACAACACTGACATTTCACTGGTGTCTTTTACAAAAATGTGTTTATTACATACGTCATTAAAATCACAAAAACACATTTTCTAAAGAAATCTTCGTTTCAAACATGAATTATTCGCCAGACACAATTGAAATGTCATTGTTATTATTAGTTATCATCCTATCACTTTACTTTTTTTTGTGTCCAAAGAAACAAATACAAAAACAAGAGGCAACTAGTGCAATTCCTTGACAAAAAAGACAAACTCAGATTTATCACCTTACTCCAAAGTTATTTCTTTACATACCAATTAATGTATTTGCAATTTCCAAAATGCAAACCTCCTTATACACATTATATATTTTAAAAGGATCTTGGATGCCAAAAAAATTTATTATAGAAAGTAATTTGATGTTTTTGTTATACCTGGTATATTGTGTGCTTCCATTATTTTAGATAGTTTAGGTACTATATAGTGATTACGACTTTAACACAGGAACAAAGGTTATTATTTTTGCATCGAAGGCGTGTCTATTAAAATGCATGTTTATTACTAAGTATTTTAGTCTACGTTTCTTCCCCCTTTTGATGTCTTTGTCTTTGAGAGAGAGCCGAGAGCAACGACATTCAAACTCATAGATAGAAAGTAATCTCAAACGCCATGGATAAAAAAAGAAAAAAGACAAACTGACAAAAAATATTACACAAGACAAAACAAAGACAAGAGTGCACACGCTGAAATGTCTCGCCTTCTATACTAATCATTGACATTATGTTGATAGTCCTAAGTAAAAAGCTAAGCTTTATAACAACTGTACCATAAACTTAACATTAACCAAGATAACTAAACAAAGACCAATGAACCTTGAAAATGAGGTCAAGGTCAGATGAACCATGCCAGGCAGACATGTACAGCTAACAATGCTTCTATACAACATATATAGTTGACCTATTACTTATAGTTTAAGAAAAATAGACCAAAACATAAAAACTTAACACTGTGCAATGTACCGTGAAAATGAGGACACGGTCAAATAAAACCTGCGCGACTGACATAAAGATCATTAAATATTTCCATACACCAAATATAGTTGACATATGGCATATAGTATTAGATAAAAAGACCAAAACTCAAAACTTAATTTTGACCACTGAACCATGAAAATGAGGTCAAGGTCACATGACATCTGCCCGCTAGACATGTACACCTTACAATCATTCCATACAACAAATATAGTAGACCTATTGCATATAGTATGAGAACAACAGATCAAAACACAAAAACTTAACTATAACCACTGAACCATGAAAATGAGGTCAAGGTCAGATGACACCTGCCAGTTGGACATGTACACCTTACTGTCCTTCCATACACCGAATATACTAGCCCTATTGCTTATAGTATCTGAGATATGGACTTGACCACCAACACTTAACCTTGTTTACTGATCCATGAAATGAGGTCGAGGTCAAGTGAAAACTGTCTGACAGACATTAGGACCTTGCAAGGTACGCACATATCAAATATAGTTATCCTATTACTTATAATAAGAGAGAATTCAACATTACAAAAAATTTGAACTTTTTTCAAGTGGTCACTGAACCATGAAAATGAGGTCAAGGACATTGGACATGTGACTGACGGAAACTTTGTAACATGAGGCATCTATATACAAAGTATGAAGCATCCAGGTCTTCCACCTTCTAAAATATAAAGCTTTTAAGAAGTTAGCTAACGCCGCCGCCGGATCACTATCCCTATGTCGAGCTTTCTGCAACAAAAGTTGCAGGCTCGACAAAAACTAGACTAAGCAAAACGAACCCCATCGAAAACTAAAGGTGATCTATCAGGTACTCGGGAATGGTAATTATATCCAGCTCTACATGTGGCACCCGTCGTGTTGCTCACGTTAATACATTCTATCTTTTATTGTTTTAAATAACTTCATTTACAAGTATTATGTGGCAGAATGCAAAAAAAAAAAAACAGGTGCTCCGCAGGGCGCAGCTTTATACGACCGCAGAGGTCGAACCCTGAACAGTTGGGGCAAGTATGGACAAAACATTCTAGCGTGATACAGCTCTGAATTTGGATTGTGATCAAATTTTTGACATTACATGGTTTTTTTTTACACAAAACAAATGTCAAGATTTTACAAATTTTACAATTAAAGATTTCTTCTTCAAACTTTTTAAATCTAAAATTAAATAGTTGACACAGCATAGGTTTCTGACACAGAATGAATGTGGTCTAATGAACTTAAAAGTTTGTTTTTGCCTTTTAGCAATTCACTATGCTGTTGAATATTAATCCTCTCAAAAAAATGTTTGAAGAAATTTTCTTTTTATTTATGAAATCTGAAAGGAGAAAAATTTAACCCCCCCCCCCTTTTTCACATCCCTGTTTCCCTTTTTCCAAAACTGATATCAATTCAAATTTCTAATGGAGTTTGCAACAATAACTACTCTTTTAAATACATCATAAAATATTAAAATGTAAAATAAAGTGCTTGTTATCACTGAATGGTAAAGATTGGTTGGTAGTAAAAGTGAATATACATTGTTTATTGTATAAAACAATAAAAAAAACTTCATCAGCAACATTTTATATTGGCAAATTTCCAATGAAGTTATTTACATAAAGTTATTGGCAAATAAAACAAGTGAAACTGCGAGCTACTGCTCACTGATGATACCCCCGCCGCAAGTGGATAATATTAATAGTGTAAAAATATGCAAGTGTTCGGTAAACAGGAAGTTGTCGAGTGATGAATCTGAAAACGCATCACACGGTATAGCTGACTTATAAAAATCCTGAAACCCAATTTCAGAAATCCTTGTATTGTAGTTATTGAGAAAAATGTGACGAAAATTTTCAACTTGGCTATCATGTGTAAAATCATACAAGTGTTCGGTAAACAGGAAGTTGTCGAGTGATGAATCTGAAAACGCATCACACGGTATAGCTGACTTATATAAATCCTGAAACCAAATTTCAGAAATCCTTGTATTGTAGTTCCTGAGAAAAATGTGACGAAAATTTTCAACTTGGCTATCATGTGTAAAATCATACAAGTGTTCGGTAAACAGGAAGTTGTCGAGTGATGAATCTGAAAACGCATCACACGGTATAGCTGACTTATATAAATCCTGAAACCAAATTTCAGAAATCCTTGTATTGTAGTTCCTGAGAAAAATGTGACGAAAATTTTCAACTTGGCTATCATGTGTAAAATCAGACAAGTGTTCGGTAAACAGGAAGTTGTCAAGTGATGAATCTGAAAACGCATCACACGGTATAACTGACATATATAAATGTTGATACCAAATTACAGAAAGGGTGGATGTGTAGTTCCTGAGAAAAATGTGACGAAAGTTTCATGGGACGGACTGACTGACGGACAGACTGACGGACTGATGGACGGACTGATGGACGGACTGACGGACGGACAGACAGAGGTAAAACAGTATACCCCCCTTTTTTAAAGCGGGGGTATAAATAGAAAATGACATCATAGTCATGTCTGGCAAATGTCCAACATACATTATCTAAAAACATTTTAGATAAGATAAGGAAATAAGATGTAAAAAAAACTGCTTGTTATCACTGAATGGTAAAGATTATTTTAATTTATCTGTTGGTAGTAAAAAGTGAATATACATTGTATATTGTATATAACAAAGATTTAAGTTGATTCTGGACAAAGAAAGATAACTCCAATTAAAAAAAAATCTTGCTATTGCACAATATTTTGCAATTAGATATTTCTTGCTTACTATTCTGGACAAAGAAAGATAACTCTAATTAAAAAAAAAATTGCTATTTCACAATATTGTGCAATTAGATATTTCTTGCCATTGCGCAATACTGTGCAATTGAAAAGACTTGCTATTGCACAATACTTAATATAATAATTTTAGATCCTGATTTGGACCAACTTGAAAACTGGGCCCATAATAAAAAATCTAAGTACATTTTTGGATTCAGCATATCAAAGAACCCCAAGATTTCAATTTTTGTTAAAATCAGACTAAGTTTAATTTTGGACCCTTTGGACTTTAGTGTAGACCAATTTGAAAACAGGACCAAAAATGAAGAATCTACATACACAGTTAGATTTGGTATATCAAAGAACCCTATTTATTCATTTTTTGTTGAAATCAAACAAAGTTTAATTTTGGACCCCGATTTGGACCAACTTGAAAACTGGGCTAATAATCAAGAATCTAAGTACATTTTTAGATTCAGCATATCAAAGAACCTAACTGATTCATTTTTTGTCAAAATCAAACTAAGTTTAATTTTGGACCCTTTGGACCTTAATGTAGACCAATTTGAAAACGGGACCAAAAGTTAAGAATCTACATACACAGTCATGACAGTTAGATTCGGCATATCAAAGAACCCCAATTATTCAATTTTGATGAAATCAAACAAAGTTTAATTTTGGACCCTTTGGGCCCCTTATTCTGTTGGGACCAAAACTCCCAAAATCAATACCAACCTTCCTTTAATGGTCATAAACCTTGTGTTTAAATTTCATAGATTTCTATTTACTTATATTAACGTTATGGTGCGAAAACCAAGAAAAATGCTTATTTGGGTCCCTTTTTGGCCCCTAATTCCTAAACTCTTGGGACCTAAACTCCCAAAATCAATACCAACCTTCCTTTTGTAGTCATTAACATTGTGTTTAAATTTCATTGATTTCTATTTACTTAAACTAAAGTTATTGTGCGAAAACCAAGAATAATGCTTATTTGGGTCCTTTTTTGGCCCCTAATTCCTAAACTGTTGAAACCAAAACTCCCAAAATCAATCCCAACCGTTCTTTTGTGGTCATAAACCTTGTGTCAAAATTTCATAGATTTCTATTAACTTAAACTAAAGTTATAGTGCGAAAACCAAGAAAATGCTTATTTGGGCCTTTTTTGGCCCCTAATTCCTAAAATGTTGGGACCAAAACTCCCAAAATCAATACCAACCTTCCTTTTGTGGTCATAAACCTTGTGTTAAAATTTCATAGATTTCCATTCACTTTTACTAAAGCTAAAAGTATTCGGACGACGACGACGACGACGCCAACGTGATAGCAATATACAACGAAAAATTTTTCAAATTTTGCGGTCGTATAAAAACACAACACATTACTTATAGTCATTAAGATTGTCTGTATTATTCTTTTAGAATAGGTTAGTCTCACTCAAAGATAGATAGTGTAAAATAAAATTGTGATACAGAAAGTCAAGATAACTCGATACCAGATTGAAGCACTAAATTACATTAATTACGGGAATATTTTTTGTTCTCATAAATAAGTCAGATTTTAACAGTGAATCTCTAAAGTAAAAGATCTAAATTACTTTAGTGATTTCGTAAAATTACAAACGAATCAAGGCAACAGTCGTCATAAACAGATTTAGAAGGATAATCAAGGTAACAAAATAAAAACTACAGGAACTTCAAATGAAGCGAGACCAGATAAGGCCGTCAGTGTAACAGTCTACTACTATGAATACTAGTACACCATGCAACAAGCGAATTCTCAAATAAAATGTCACAATAGGGAAAAGGACACAATCGATAACATTACTGATTAGACGACTATGACTATTTTTGGTATCTAAAGATCTAAAACAACGAAAACATGTCACTGGTGGGATGAGACACAGGCAACCAATTCGTCGGGCATCCAATTCATCATGCTGACCATAAAACTTAGGTTGTATGAATTACAGGCATTTTTTCATCTCAATAAACACCATACAATGGAACAAAAAGTATGTTACTATTGAGAAATAGGAAGTTGACGATTTGGAAGTTAACATCATAACTTTTGTCATAATCTATTTGAGGTTGTCCACCTTTGGTATTTTGACCCCCTAACCATGGAAAACTGAACCTCTCAAAAAGACATTGATCATTTTATACTATACAAAACTTTGATTCAAATACATGGTGTTTATTTTCCACGAAAGTGAGACATTAACACATATGTGGTTCAATTTTCGTAGAGGCCTGCAAGATCAAAATGAATCCTCAATTATGACACCAATTGGAAATGTCGTTCCAACGAACATTGGTTTTTACTTGTCATTGAATCAAAAAGAAAAATAGATTTTTACCAAACTTGGCCAGGAGCTTCTTTCAATCAAAAGATAGTATCAAGGGGAATATTATTATTTTTTTCCCCTCATTTTTGTTTAGCCTGCAATTAACAGCAAAAGAAGGCGAGAACCCTTAAAATGTTTTTTAATGTTAT
Source organism: Mytilus galloprovincialis (assembly GCF_965363235.1). Classification (NCBI taxonomy): domain Eukaryota; kingdom Metazoa; phylum Mollusca; class Bivalvia; order Mytilida; family Mytilidae; genus Mytilus; species Mytilus galloprovincialis. The sequence continues at coordinate 35,998,052 of NC_134839.1, forward strand.
ATTGAACATTGCTATTAAAGCTCGAGATTTGGCTATTTTTTTAAATGTCCTGTACCAAGTCAGGAAAATGGTCATTATTATATTATAGATCGTTTCTGTGTGTTACATTTTAGTGTTGTGTTTCTGTTGTGTTGAAAGTTCTCTTATATTGAAGTGTTTCCCTCAGTTTTAGTTTGTAACCCGGATTTGTTTTTTTTCTCAATCGATTTATGAATTTCGAACATTGGTATAGTACATGACACAATCTATGATTCTTTTTTTAAATGAGTAGTTCTGATAAACAGTATAGTAATTACTAGACCATATCCCCTTTGATGACTTAATATGACCAATTGATTGTAATTGTCTATAGCTTCACTGACCCTCTGGTTCATATGGACTAAACCCTTTATAAATAATTAAATTAAATACATGTTCTCAACAATATTTGTTTATTCTTCATCAATATCCAACAAAACTATACAATTTTTTAAGCTGACCATATTTAATAAATAGTTAAAATATTTACCAATACTTCATTGAAGCATATAAAGTTAAGGTGGTACCTAACACCTGAACTAAAATTAATTTGGCTCGTTTAATTTTCTTAAAATTTTGACAAATTATTTACTTTGATCCTTTTACAAAAATATAAAAAAATCAAAAAGATGGAACCAACTGTTTAATCAGAAAAATTACATTGGTTATATAGCAGTTTGACAAACACTTATTTTGATCATTGAGAAGCTAAATATTCCCTTGAGAACACAACGTCATTAAAACGTTCTGCTTATTTGACAGAGTTATCTCCCTGTAGTGTTAGGTACCACCTTAATTGAAAACATAAAAATTTCCTTTATAACAATATCAATAGATTAACGTAACAAATATTTCTCTAATTTTTGTGCTATTTTCACATTTCCTGACCGGTGTGAGAAAAATATTTCTCCTCACTAGTGAAAAATCTGTTCTCGGCAAATGATTAGTCGAAATTTGATTATGACGTCTAAATGTTTTGTTTTCTTCTGAATTTTCCTATTGTGACGCCATGAAAAAAGGCGGCAATGCCTGATGACGTCACATATAAAGAACACAAGTTTCTGAAAATCTTTGAAAAAGAAGGATAAAAATCATTAGAGAAACAGATTCCGACACTATAACTCGTGTATTATGATATTTCTCCACTCTCGACAGTTAAATTTTAGTTATTTAAAGAGCTCAACAAGCATCGCGCTTTAAATAATAAAATTTAACTGTCTCGAGTGGAAAAATATCTAATAATACACTTGTTGCAGTGTAGGAATCTATATTTCTACATTCTTTATGTGATGAATAATAATCTCCAAAGTCATGCACTGAGGGTTTCTATTTCTTAAGAGAGATTGCTGCAAATCACCTTTGGCTATTAATATGAAGAACTTGATTTGAATTTTGTTCTTGTTATTACTCGATTTATTTCACTTGACTGGGCGGAGTTTAGCCGATTCGCTCACAATAAACCAGTCCATCTATAGATGGGTGTTTAAGGATAAACTCATCAATGAAGTCCAGTCATTGTTTTCTAAATTCCTTTGATGTCAGTGAAAGGTGATTAGAAATCAGTAATAATTATAACGGCAATCATTCTTATCACACACATCTTCAAATAGACTGTCCGTATTCAAATTAAAACATAAGCTCCGCCCGATCAGTTGAAATAACATTGGTAATAGCTTCACTGAATTTACTTTTTCAATTACAGGTAGCTTACTTATGTTAAAATCTCATTAATTCATTAAGAAAATTCAAATCAAGGGGAAACCCAAAACAAAAACGGATGTATTTGCATGAATTTCAAAAATGGCTATACCATCTGTCAGTAGAGTAAACATTTACTATGCATGCATCACACATCATACAAATCTACTGTCAAATTGTCAGCATATGGAATGGAACACATGATAAACATCAGCCCACATTTTTTGTTTTAATTCTTATAGTAACCTACAGTAAATTAGGGGCTACAATTCAATGTTGTATTAATTCTTAATTTACCGTACATAAGGAGCTACTGTTTACTGTTGCATCAGTGACAGTGCCTAATTCACTTTCGTTTCAAGTGGCGGTTTGTTGAATTCAAAATTGATAAATCTTTTTAACCTAAATACAGGAGGATGAGAGTATATCTGAAACAAGAATGTGTCCCCAGTACACAGATGCCCCATTCGCACTATCATTTTCAATGTTCAAAGGACCGTGAAATTAGGTAAAAAATCTAATTTGACATAAAAATTAGAAAGATCATATCATAGGGAACATGTGTACCTTGACCAAAAACTTTAACCTGAAACTCCCACTTTCATTTTCTATGTTCAGTGGACCATGAAATTGGGGTCAAAAGTCTAATTTTGCTTTAAAATTAGAAAGATCATATCATAAGTAAAAAGTGTTCTAAGTTTCAAGTTGATTGGACTTCAGCTTCATCAAAAACTACTTTGACCAAAAACTTTAACCTGAAGTGGGACAGACGGACGAACAGACGCACGGAAGGACGCATGGATGGAAACACAGACGAAAGAACAGACGGATGCACAGACATAAAAACATAATGCCCCTCTACTATCGTAGGAGGGGCATAAAAATTAATTGTAATGTTACTCAACAGTTGTTATGAAATATTTAAGACTTTTGTAATCACACATGCATTTATCTCATTGGTCTGAGGATGTTTGTTCGTGCTGACTGATGACATTTGTTCATATTGACTTAACATTTCATAATTAACACATAGATGAGAAGGGCAAAGAGCAGACTGTTATTTAAAAAAACATTGTAAATCTAAGATAAGCCAAGGTTAAAAATGATTTCTTTATGAGTAAACAAGCTGCTTTATCTCAGTAGATTTCTGTTTATAAATTATTTTTTTTTGTGTTCTGATATAATGTTGATTCCTTTATTTTTTCAATTTTTTGTGGATAGGGGAAATCTTGCATTTTTGGGGATATTTCCTTTCATGGTTTTGTTAATCTCTGCATAGAAAAACTATAGATAATGTTATTTGTTGAACATTTAAATTCATGGTTTACCTGTACCTATAAATCCCACAAAAATTGGCATCCAAAGAATAATTGTCTTTTAATTCTTTTGTTTCACAAATTTTTAGTAGGTTATATGGAAGGGTTATATTTAAAGGAGGTGGCACTAACTGATGTTTAAAATTTTACTCCCATCAATCAATCCAAACTGACATTCTAAACTTTAGTATTATAATACATTGTTGTTCATTACTGAATTTTTTTTGTTAATGAATGAAAGACAGAGTTTAAGTGTGAAATTTAAAGTTATTACAATTAAACTGTTAAATGTTTTTAAAAGATGTTGGTTTTTTTTTGCAATTGCTATGTGTGTCATCTGTGTAAATTTGAACTTTCTGTGACCTTTACACCAAGATGGCAGTTTGTAAGAAAGTCTGTTTGTGACATATTTCTCAAGGCTTGGAACACATCAGTCATGCCTAAACTGTCAGGATATCTGAAATCAAATAAAGTTCTATTTGAAACTGGATTAAAGATAAAACAGTATTAAAAGGAGGAGTATAATACAAGTTCTTATATGACTCTTCTGCCTGTTACTCTGACCAGCTCTTTATAAAACACGGTTTTGTGGTGTCAAATACCCTAACTTATTATCTCCATCATGTTTGTTTACACATATTCATTTAAAGTGGTTTAGGAAACAAGTTATAACAACTTATATTGATCCTTTTCCACTTTGCAGGTGCAAGTGCTGCCTTGCAGGGGCATTAGCCTGCTTTTTCTCAAAATCTACAAGGGTGTCTTTTGCAAGCATATAAAAGTGTTTCAGTAGGATTTTTAGGGTCAAAATTTGTATGGGGAAACATATTTTGAACTAGAATAATTAACTGTTGTATGTCCATCATAGTCCTGACTGTTAACAGGCACTTCTTACAAAATTAAAAACTTCATCTTTTGGTGATAATAATATAGAGAATTCAAGTAAGATTAACTTCAAACATTCAAAATTCACAGATTATCTTAGTACTCTACCATTACACTGTTTAATCAACTCTTAAAATATATGTTGATGTCTGATAAAAGACTTTAAGGTGGTACCTAACACTACAGGGAGATAACTCTGTAAAATCAGCAGAATGTTTAAATGACGTTGTGTTCATAAGGGAATATCAAGCTTCTCAATGATCAAAATGAGTGTTTGTCAAACTGCTTTATAAACAGTGTAATTTTTCTGATTAAACAGTTGGTTCAAATTTTTTGAAATTTTTATATTTTTGTCAAAGGGTCATAGTAAATAATTTGTCAAAATTTGTTGAAAATTAAACGAGCAAACTGAAATTTAGTTAAAGTGTTAGGTACCACCTTAAGAGAGGCAAAAGACACCGAACTCATAAAATAAACTAACAAATCCAAGGCTAAAAAGAAAAAGACCAACAACAGTGCACAAAACCCAAACTAGAAAACTAAAGACTGAGCAACATAAACCCCACCAAAAAATGGGTGTGATCCAGGTGCACCAAAAGGTACATGTGGCACCCATCATGCTGTTCATGTAAGAACAATCAGGTGACAAGTTCTTGATATGAATGAATTGCATTAGAATCTCCATCTAATGATAGCTTCTTTGAATGGGTAGAATACCACAGTTGACTCAAACAACACAGTCATGTTTTATGTTATATAAATAAAATGGTAAGCGTTGATTCTTGAAAAAGAAACCATGAGCCCAGAGGTTTGTCATGTTTCATGTTCTCTTACCTGCTGTTGTGAACTTTACCAGCAAATGATTCTGTAATTATATCACCTAAGAATGACTTCATTACCTGTAAAATAAGATTAAATTAAAAAAGAAATAAAACGAAATCTCATGCTTCCAAAGTACTTTTTTGGATTAACCTTCTTTGGGAATACTCAAAGCCAAGGATGTATAATAAACAAATTGTTGAAGAGCTGTATGACTAAAAAATACCTTTAAAATAGCCAAATCCATCTATCAAAGGTCATCTTGCGAGAGATGGCACCTTTATTTACAAATCAAAAATTCTTTATCTGACAATCTAAAAAAAGTTTGTTATAAATCCTCATGTGAGTACGGAAGCACTGACTACCAAGCTTATGATAATCTCAGTAATTCATCAGCAGAGGTATTGACCCAGTGGTGTAAAAAATTAAAACAAGTGTGCCATTAAAAGTCATGGGCATAACTAAAAATAATTTATTACTGAATTACAATAACAGCATGGGCTAGATTTAGTTTTAATTGAATTTTTACGTAATTTCACAAAAAAAAAATTAAGAAATAATTTAATTGGAATGGAGTATAGAGATTAAAAGTTATTCAAAACATATAGCAGAAGTGATACTTCTACAAGTGATTTTACATAATTAACGATTACAATTATATAAGAATATTTGAAATTTGTTTACACATTATAAATTAGTTTAACTTTCAATAAAAGCAAATGTTTCTATTCATTGATACTTGTGTACATACAATATTTTGAATGTAAGCTACGTTTTGTTTAGGTGTCCATCTGCACATGTGTGAGGATGGTAGTATCTAGTTGAAGTAATGCCCTTGACTTATTAGGGATACAGCAAGGAAATGTAAATGTATATATCCATGCCCTGTAATTTGTTTACTTGATTGTGTTTTATCAGCAGTTGTATGAAATTTCTGATCCCTTGAACAGTTTGATTCATTGAAACAACTCGCATTTTGGTCAGAGTTTTGAATAAACTGTTATAGTCTGAGAGCAACATTTGCCATCAATTTAAAGTCAGATATATAGTGTGTGATTAAAATAACAAAAGTGTACACATGTAAATGTAATGCCTGTTTTACATATTCTTGAATCTATGTTGAAAGTCTGTAATATGAAGAAAAAAGTAAAATCACAAAAATACTGAACTCAGAGGAAAATCTATTCGGAAAGTTCATAATCACATGGCAAAATCAAATAACAAAACGCATCAAAAACGAATGGACAAGAACTGTACTATTCCTAACTTGGTACAGGCAAGGTTTTACTACTAGTATCACTTAAGAATTATGTACTCTTGTGCAGCTTCAATGCTAAACATATTGAAATTTATAGATCAAAGCACCAAAGGGTGCTATAGGCAGTTAATCAAAAACCCAAAGGCAAACTTGGCCAAGTTCAGATGAATAGTGTAAAGAAATTGTCAAAATATAATCTCAGGCATTGTTCTCAGCTATTTCTAAAGTATCAAATAATGCTTGTACAGTAATGTGTATTTTATGCAATCCTACGTTATCCTATAGCTACCACTTTCAAAAGTTATTTTCAATTTATATTTATCGTGTTTATAAAGATTCAATGTCTGAGATTATGCACATACACTGTCCTATGTTAGGGGAGAGTTTTGTGCCAGTTAAGATGTTAAAGTCGCCACAGTCTGTATGTACCTGTCCACAGTGAGGACCCACTAATGTGGGGATTGTTGCTGTATATCATATATATTTTTCATACATTTTTTAATTGTTTGTTTTGATGCGTTTTGTTATTTGATTTTGCCATGTGATAATGGACTTTCCGAATTGATTTTCCTCTGAGTTCAGTATTTTTGTGATTTTACTTTTTTGTACATTTTTTTTATTTTAATTTCTTGTTAGTTTTTAGTTTAATTTTAGTATGATGTCCAAGTTATTGTAATGCTCTTTTGTTCCAACGTTGGAAAGTTCTGGGCTTAAAGAACTAACTAGCCTCTGGAAAGTGGTTTAAAAGTTCCACCCGAACAAAGTGACTAGTTGAAATAATATACTTTTTTGTTATTGTGTTAAGGGGCCAGCAAAAGCAATCCTTTGGTGTAGGAGTTTCCCCCTGCATTAAAGATCTGCTAACCTTCGACTGTTGTCTGCTCTTAGATCAGGTTATTGTCTCTATGACACATTCTCCATTATCATTCTCAATTTTATTAACATCTCAAATTATAACTGAATTAAAATATCTTGATTACGGTTTAACTGTCTTCCATTACTAATATCATAATAAGAAAAAAACATTTATTTAAACTTTAAATCACTGTATTAGTAGGAATTAAGAAAAACTTGTTTGTAACTTCAACTTGTTGAAAACATAAATGTTTCTCGAGCCTCGTTAGTCGTTACCTTTTTATCGTATCATGATATTTCTTTTCACATTATTTTCATGGGGAAATCGTTTACCAGCATGTGGTTGCTGAAGGAACGGCATAGAATTGATTCTAGAACACTTAACGAGTGTTTAAATGTGAAAAATTATAAAAAGAAACATATAAAAAAGTCGTATTTTTCTGTACCGGAAATTGGTAAGTTCTTGTAAATCAAAAACAATTACGGTGCGATACGCGTCACAGATTCAGACTTGATATCTTACAAAATATGCGACTTTGGAAGTTCAATAATGTCATCCTTTAGAAAAGAGTTGTTAAAGTTTTTATCTCAATATTTATTGAAGCACATTGAGTGTAATCAATGCACGTGTAGCATTATGAACTTTGTAACACCAAAGCAAAACAATCTTAAAATGACCTTGACATCGACCAATCAGAAAACTACAATAACAACAATTTATTTGACAAGCATGAAGGATCATGGAGGTGATTTGCAAAATAACGGAATAATATTAACAAGAATACAAATAAGCATACATTTAAGATTACTGAATTAAGATGATTTAAATAATCTCAATAATTTCAGACAAAAAACGAATAAAATTATTAATAATAAAGTACCTATGTATCATCAGAATCCTCCCAATTTAAAAGGTACGTAAATTTCGTCTTCTATATGTAATTTGAAATTGCCGCCAACTTATATCAGCTGATTAAGATACTGACGTATGTAATACGTATCAATGACAAACAATATTCCTAAGACTTTTGCCATTTAGGAAATGTAAACGACTCATCTTTATAGATTTTCGCCAATCAAATATTTCATACTATTGTTCTTTGACATCTTAGCCAACAGCACAGGGGATAATAAACTATAGGAGAATTTCTATCGAGCACTACTTCCTATGTGCAACTTCAAAACTTTTGGGAAATTCGACGACCATTTAAGGTTTTTATCGTAATATTTTTTATATTCCAGAATAAAAAGTATGAAAAAAGTGTTCAATTAGTTATAAATAACATGATAGCCAGCCAGATAATAAAAGTGGCACATACTTCAGCATTTATTGGGCAGAGCATAAATCTAGGGTGTTCGCATTAAGCAGATTAACTGCTTAAAAATCCACAGCCTTTCCCCTTGTATTCTCATATTTGGCAATTCGGTACTTGATAGACAGAGAATAATTGCATAGAGTGCTCGCAATGATTTCCTTAAAGCAAGTTTATAAATTTAGATATTGGTTAAAATAAATATAAATATGGACCAATTCAAATACACCTTTTAGGATGTGCTCGACTTTACTGACTCAGCATGAGATGTTTTGGAATTTAAAGGTTGTCTAAGACTTTTTGTAAAAAATAAACGCTAGCTGATCATAGAAAAAAAGTGAGTAAACTTATATTTCAAATTTTATAACAAAAATGATTAAAATCTCTGTATTAATGTCTGTTGATTTTCTACAAAATTCTTGATTTTATTTTCACCAAATTCCCTTTTTTTTTTTATTAAATGCAATGAAACTATAAAAAATTATGCTTAGCACTTAGCTTCCCCTTGGGCCAACCTTAAAAATATGTTTGTTTGCAGTTTTCCGACTGTACCTTCAGACCGAAGGGTCGGTAGGTAGGAAAAATATTTTATTTTATCAGCCAAAATACAGTTTAAACAAGCAGTTACACTAAACCAAGTTTCTTGTGAAGAAAAAAAAAACATTTTAAAACAACAAACACTGGACATGCTGAAAACCAACATCAAATGAACAGGCATTTTCAGATAAAAAAACTTTTTAACAAAACTGAAACTTTAACATAGTGTCATTATCCAATTTATGACATAAATATTTTTAACTATTTTGATCTGAGCGTCACTGATGAGTCTTATGTAGACGAAACGCGCGTCTGGCGTATAAAATTATAATCCTGGTACTTTTGAAAACTATTTACACCACTGGGTCGATGCCACTGCTGGCGGACGTTTCGTCCCCGAGGGTATCACCAGCCCAGTAGTCAGCACTTTGGTGTTGACATGAATATCAATTATATGGTCATTTTAATAAATTTTCTGTTTACAAAACTTTGAATTTTTCGAAAAACTAAGGATTTTCTTACCCCAGGAGTAGATAACCTTAGCCGTATTTGGCACAACTTTTTGGATTTTTGGATCCTCAATGCTCTTCAACTTTGTATTTATTCGGTTTTTTAACTATTTTGATCTGAGCGTCACTGATGAGTCTTATGTAGACGAAACGCGCGTCTGGCGTATAAAATTATAATCCTGGTACTTTTGATAACTATGAAAGAGTGTATTTTTAATAAAAAAAAAAAACCACTTAATCTTTCTCAATTGAAAAAAAAGGCAACTTGAAAAAAAAAGTATTTAGACATTCGACTGTTTTCATATTTCTAACAATATTTAATTATATGTGATAAGGTTATATTTTTGTCAGGCTTTAATGAAAACCAAAGAAATCTAAAGTTTGGGGTGAAATCCATAGCAGGTCATTAAAAGTAAATGGTCTGTACTGAAATGTTTTTAATGCATAAAAAAAATTGGCAGCATAGCTCCTAAGGACATGTTTTAATTGAATTCACACAGGCCACACAGTCAAGTTGGGTATATTTAATATTGTAAGAAAGAGAATAATTGCAATGAGTGGGGCAGCCCCCCTTATTCTAAAGGAGCATACTCATTGCAATCGAAGATAAATTTAATATAGAGAGAGTATATTTATTTTTCAAGCTAACCATTCATTTTCTCTACATCTTTGTGTAGTTAATAGGGTTGCTTCTTATTGATTTGGCATGATCTATATCCATTAACATTTCAAATGAGCCCTTCCTCCGTACAGGCGTGTTTACAGATATCCATGAAGATTTAAGTCACGGAGGAGTGGTTTCATCTGCTGTCGAATTATTTAACCACTGAAATTGGTTCCATAAAGTCAGGCTCCACAGATTCTGTACCCGATTTGTTTGAGACAGAATGGTTATCGTGTCAGTTATGAATATCCGCTGCATCATCGTCAATGATATCATCACACATCATTACATGTGCCTGAATCTGTATAAACAGTTTACTAATAAACTTGTTTGTTTGTTATTTGTCTTAAAATTGACACGAGACGACAGCGTAAAGTACTCCTCCGTGACTTCATAGATACCTGTCCTAAACAATTTCCATGTGCTTTATCATTAAATGGTCACATGAACGCTTGACGGGAAGCTATAGTGTGTGATAACATTGTGTGAGGGAATTCGACGTTTGATGTACCACTGTTCACTCCAGTGCAATTTATGACAATACCACTGCATCAATCAGAATTATTTTTTTTGCAGTGTTTTAAGAAATGATTTTGCTTTGTTGTCGCGTATTATTTGTGAAACATTCAATGTTTTAAAAAGGCGAATTTTCTTTATAAAGTCAATGATTATGTTGACTTTTGAAGCCCAAACTTTCTACAGCCTTAAATACGCTAATGAAAGATCCAAAAACTATACCAATACATAACGACATGATTATGAAATTATAACAAATCTATTGGTTAACAAATTTTTACTCGTTATTGCAAAATAATGAACTTAACATATCTGACATTTTCTCCCTACCCAGTTTACCCCTATACATTTTTATGATATGGACTGGTCATTGTTATTGAATCGTAGGCAATTTGATTGGATTAAGTTGTTATTAGTTTACCTTCAAACTTGTTTATGCTTTTCATACATGACTATTGATTAATTAGAACGTGCATGAATGTGACCGGTTACTAGAATGACCTTCAAATTGGACACTGGACGAGTCAATATTATGTTTTATCAATGAAAGTTAAGGTATGAAAGGTAAGAATTGCCACTTATTCGATTTTCACAAAATTTTCGGAATATACAGTTGGAAAGGTTATTCTTTAAAAGCCTATTGTGAAGAGTAAAGAGAAAGTTTACAAATAATACGTTTTGTTCCATTAAACAAGTCATTTTCGTAAGAGAAATACCGAAATATATTTTACGCACGACTACGGCAGGTAAAATTATTATTTATCATAATAAAAAAAAGCATTTTTCAGTCTCATTTGAATATGTTGATTACAATTAATCCCAAACTTAAGAAGTAAGTAACTAAAGTCAAAATATGTCCGATCTGCCTATTTCTGCACATCAAAAGTCAATACGATCGTTTTAAAGTCAATTTCGTCTACCTCACAAAATCTTGTTAGGCACTTTTTTTTTTTTATAAGAAAAACCGAACTTGAAATGCGTAATTGACCCAGACTTTAAATCATTTCCGGAAAGGACCCAAAGTTCCGGATCGCGTCAAAAGAAGTATTAAAAAAAATTTCTTCAAATTTAAAGCAATAAAATTTTCACAGTCGGGAGGATTTTCAAGGGTCGGTCGGTAAACTGCAAACAAACAATATTTTAATTTAAGCCTTGGTATATGTACAAAATGGCCCATTTCTGTTATTCATTATCTTTGCTGTTTTGATTTGATTCTGTTGCAGTTTGAAAAATTCATAATTCATAGGCCACAGAAGGGGTCATACACCTTTATATAAAATCTATGAAAATGAGGTCCTGTCAGATGAACCATGCCAGACAGACATGAACATTGTACAATCATTCCATACACCATTTATAGTGGTCCTATAGCAAATACTTCATGTAAAAGAGACCATAACTAAAAATTGACCAATGGTCCATGAAAAGAAGGTCAATGTAATATAAACCTTGTCAGATGGACATGCTCAGCTTACAACCATTCCATATACCAAGTATAGTGGCCATACTGCTTTAATATCGTATCTAAGAAATAGACGCAAACCACAAAAACTACATTGTCCAATGGAGAAGTTAAGGGCAAGGTCAAATGAAGACTGCCAGTCGAACAAGCACACCTTACCATCATTCCATACATCAAATATAGTTGACCTAACGGTTATAGTATCTGAAACACATACTAAACTATATAACTATAACCTTGATCACTGATCCATGAAAATAGGTAGACGTAGAAAGAACCCTACCTGACCAGTGATTTTGCTAGTGCTCCTTATTCTCATAAAATACAAAACGGTTTTCATAATGACGAAAATATTTCAAATTAATTTCATCACTTAAATTTTGAAAGTGTAAAAATATTTTTGCATGAAAATACTATAAATCTACCTGTCTTTATGTTTTTGACAAGTTTATGACACTGACAATTCGCATTTCAATTCAAATATTTCTCTGATTACAACTGACTCACGTGATCACAATTTGAAGTTCATTTGTCGTAAATTCATCATTTGAAGGCAATTTTGTCACACTTGAAAAACATTTCCATCTTAAATTTTCTACAAATTCCATTTAAAAGATAAAACTTTATTCAAAACGTTCAGAAATGTTTTCACAATCAAACAGGTGCTTCCTGTACTGTGTACTGCTCATGTGTGAACCTATTCTTATGAATTTATAGACACTAAAATTATTTAAAACATAAAATACAAAATCATTCCATATTAATTAAATGAGAGAGACAAATACATATCTCTTGATAAAGGTTTTTAAATTTCAAAAAATGATAATTTCCTGCTTTTATAAAACACAAACCAATACATAGATGAATCCAGACTCGTTTTAGATTTATTAGCCACGTGTCACTTTCTGTTTTCATTTCATTTTAAAACTGAAAGTAGTAAATATGATCTATTCTTGATTTGATTACAACCTCCTTACAGTCATTATAATTATACCCAAAAGGATTTTATACAGTTCAAATTTATTAGAAATGATTTCCAAATATCAATTTAGACGTTTTATAATAAATATAGTTATCCTGTTTCTCATACAATTGCATATCTACGTCTTGTGCTTGTTGAAATATCTAAAAGCTTTAAAAATACAAATAATGACTCCATCACAGCCACTGTCAGATTGTAATATCTATGTCTTGCATTTTGCGACACGAGAGAAATACTTACTGCAAAAACCATATCTTCTGAGGCATTACCACAAACACCAGGCTCAAGTTCTGTTGGCTCAAACTTTACTCCAATCTGAAATGTAGTAAGTAACTATCAAATAGAAGCTCAAAAGAGTCAGATACAGAAATATATAGATATTAGAATATCCATTCTTAGTATTGCAATACCCGCCCAGTCGCATTATACACATTTATAAAATCCTCATGATATGTTCTGGATTTATAGTATTTAGAAGAAGTTAGGTTTTGATTTGACAAGTGGTTTCATAAACCATCAAATACAGTAAATTCATTAATTATACTGTGCATTTATTATTGCCATTTTCCAAAAATAGAAACAAATGTGAGTTTAATAATTGTGGTTTTGAAAAAAACTGCATATAGATCTATGTTTCAGTAATTAGAATGCGAGTTCTTATTATTGCTATAACCATCAGGTCCCATTATTGGCATTAATAAAAGCCTTGCAATAATTTCTGAATTTTCAGTAGACTGAAGACAAAGCTTTTATCAAAAGGATATCAGGTAACCTCTGATTTGATATCATATGTTCAGCTAACATCTAAAGACAGAGAACCTGTGCATCAAATTTGTTTAAAAAGTTGTTAGCCTTGAGCTAATTTTCTATTATTTGTTCATTATCATTATCTCTATCACTACCTTTAATGAAGTTCTATTCTAGGCCAACAAAAATTGGATGATGGATCATGATATTGGATGCAAAAACTACTGATATAGACAGACTCAACCCCACATGACAGTATACCCTTTCCATAACTTCATTATACAAAGATCTGTATAGGTGTTACACTATACAGTGATGAGGATATTTACTTCCATTTTTTAGTTTTGACTTCGTTATAGTTATCTCAATAGACTCACCTTTTGACAAGTGTCCTGAATGTATAATGCTGAGTCTGATGGAGGAACAATAACACCATTTTCACTCAAGTCTCTTTTTTCTTCTTCCACCACTTTCTTTTTTGGAATAAATTGTTCTGAAAATGACAGAATATCAAATATTTTTATTTCAATGGGGTACTGGATTAAATACCAACAAGACAGTAACCTTAACAGGGGTGTGGAAATATTTGTTGTGAGCACTTGTCCCTGGGCAAGTAAAACTGTAAATTTTACTTATCCGGAAAAAAAGTTACTTGCCCTGATGGTTCCCATAAATATTGTAGTAGTTTATTGTAAGCTAATATATTATTCTTAGCACTGTTTTGCATCCCAAACAAATCAGTGAAATCAATTGGTTTATATGTGTAAAAGTTTAGGAATGTTGGAAATTGGATTAAAACATCAATGGGACAGAAACTTGAAATCAAACCAACTAAATGAAATGACATGTAAAGGACAAGTTTGCAGCATTGTTTTTTAATAAAAATTGTAGCCAGAAGTAACACTACATATACTTAATTTAGAGGACAAAGAGTGAAGAAATGGAAACTTAATAATAAATTAACTAATTATTTCTATCAACTGACACTCTTGGTTTTTTCTTGGTAGTTGAACACTTCTATTTACCACTTAGACAACACATAAGGTTGCCTTTGATCTATAAATAAGACAAAAACAAAACTAATTATCTGAATTTCTTTCCAAGGGGTAATCTGATATTCACAATGTCTGATATTCTCGCTTCCGTATTTTTTTTCATATACACCTTGACCATCTCTGTTTGCGTTTCATGCTTTAGACTTGACTCGTCATTCTTTTTGTCTTGCTTGCCTGATGTTTTATTTTAAAAGTATTCATCAACCTGAATCTAGATTCAAAATCTCAAGAAATGACACTTCCGGTGAATAGTGGATAAAAAAATAATCGACGATCCCGGGTCAATGGACAAAGCCAATGCAATATTACGCGACTTAGGTTTGCATACTTTTTTTTACTAATTTTGGTTATCAATCTATTTCCGGAGTTATGTAATATTTATCGTCATGAACATTGAAGTTTATAATATATGTTTTTACTCGCTGATTATTGGTTTCTTTTACATAAATTAAACATCTTTATACGATTTGAAATTAATCCTATATTTTTGCTGAATTTGAACTTTGTCTTGTATATTATTTTACTTGTCCATGAGCAACCAAGACAAAAATAATTACTTATCCGGGTGTTAAAAGTACGAGTCGGGCAAGTTGGGCATAGCATTTCCACACCCCTGCTAAAAGCACTAAAATCTATCAATTTCTGTGCCTTTATATCTGAATATGAGGTATGGGTTTTGCTCATTGTTGAAGGTTGTATGGTGACCTATATCTGTTAATTTCTGTTTCATTTGGTCTCTTGTGGAGAGTTGTCTCATTGTCAATCATACCTGATCTTCTTTTTTTTATATAAACAGACTGCTTTCTCATAAAGAATTATCTTCTGTGACTACAGAATACCGTTATTGAAACAGAATACTGCTGTACAAAGAGAGATATAATATAATGATATTGATCACAAAATGCTGCAATAAATTGAGGAAAGTCAAAGTCTCGTAACACCAACAGAAATTGTAAAATCATAATGGTGATGAATTATGTTAACTTTATATTATGACTGGGAATCCTTTTTTTTAAAGGTAAATCATGTTTTATTAATAGTTTTTTACATTTGTTAGTGGATACATCAAATACTGGTACCTTATCCCGTAATTTTGTTCTGTATTTGACCTTTACTTTTACATCCTCATTATTGGATACAATCTACCTGACACATATTGACTGGGAATCCTACCAAGTACCAAAGTTTTTTGTCAAAGGAGATCACAGGAGATCACAAGAACTGTATACAATGTCATTTTGTTACAGGGATGTTAAGTAATATTGTAATATTATATGTTGAAGAGCTGTAAAACAGATTTACATGAATATAGTACAGATTGTGATTAAGGATAACCCAAAAGTTAAGACATTAATTAATGATGCCCAGTCACCTGATGTACCGATACTAAAATGTAAACAATGGCACTGTCTGTTTCTACTTATTTGGAAGGTAAGTCAAATTATCTGCTGACACTGAAATCAGATCTAAATAAACTTTTATCAAACCTAATAGATTGAAATTTTTACCAGACAAAGGGTCTTTTACCAGACATACGGCCAGACATGATAGCTTTGTCACTCTGACCCCATCAATTTTTGTCCAACAGGTCTGACTAGTTTTCAACAGCTCTGTTTCTTTATAATTTTCTATTTTCATACCAAACATATTTTCTTAAAATATTTAAAATATCAGTATAACAAAATTGATATGAATTCATGAAGTTAGGGATCATACCCGTATTAATAATGTCGACATCTTCTTCTTCGTTGATTTCTATTATAGAGCTGTCTTTCAGATCACTAGAAATTATTTCCGTGGGACAAGTGACCGATGAGAATTTTTTGCCGATTCTGTCTGCTGTGAGTTCAACACCAAATGGATGTAATGTTGATTCTGCAAAAATATAAACCTTTCATAACAAAATTAATCCCCCTTCTTGCATACTTATTAAAATTCCAATGACACCAATACAAAACTATAGAACATTTTACATTTTTTTTAGAGGTTATGAAGAAGAAAAACATTTGTTATTTAAGTATGGTGAAAGAATTTTAATTCGTGGGTATCACTTTTTGTGGTTTGAGCAACATTGACATGTTTGTGGGTTTTTTAAATTTGTGGATTTTAGTTTTCTAAAAAAAAACATGAAAAATTGAAGCCATTGGAAACAAAGGTGTTTGGATTAAAGGAAATTGCAAAGTAAACATTGATCTGTGTAAATCATAGTGATCACCCTTATCAACCTGAAATAGAGTGATCAACAGATTACAGACCATCAAAAGTGTCAATTAGGCCAGAAACATGTCACCTAAAGAAAATTGAAACAAAAACAAATGCTACAAACATATCTTGAATTGTAAAATAATTCTTATCAAAAGCAAGCTGAGCATAAAATTATTATTTCCCATCCATATGAGAACTATGAGGATATAAAATGAACACTTTATGATAGCATATCAATACCGGAAATCTCACTTTAATCAATAAAAAAAAAATTTGTAAGGGTTCCGCGGAACCCAGTGTCTCGCCTATTTTTGCTGTAAATCACAGGCTCAACAACAATGAGGAAAAAAATCAATAAAAATATTCCTCTTGTTACCATTTTATGATTGTAAGAAAATCTAAGTCCATTTGAAAGTAAATTACAGAAAAAAACAGAGTAATCTTTTTACAAACTTTACTTCTGGATACAATCTTATGATCATAAATAAGGTTATTTCCAAGTTTGGTACAAACCCAGGATAGTTTAAGAAAGTTATTTAAATTTTAAAAACTTTAACCACAGAGTGAATGTAATGGTTCCCTGCAGAAAAAACTAAGTCCATTTATAAGTAAAATACGGAAAAAATTGAATTTTATTTTTACAAAATTTTCTTCTGGATACTATCTTATGATCATAAACAAGCTTCTGTCCAAGTTTGGTACAAACCCAGGATAGTTAAAGAAAGTTATTAAAATTCTAAAAACTTTAACCACAGAGTGAATGTAATGTTTCCCCGCAAAAAAAACTAAGTCCATTTATAAGTAAAATACGGAAAAAATGGAATTTTATTTTTACAAAATTTACTTCTGGATATTATCTTATGATCATAAACAAGCTTCTGTCCAAGTTTGGTACAAACCCAGGATAGTTTGAGAAAGTTATTAAAATTCTAAAAACTTTAACCACAGAGTGAATGTTTTGTTTCCCCGCAGAAAAAACTAAGTCCATTTATAGTAAAATACGGAAAAAATGGAATTTTATTTTTACAAAATTTACTTCTGGATACTATCTTATGATCATAAACAAGCTTCTGTCAAAGTTTGGTAGAAATCCAGTATAGTTTAAGAAAGTTATTAAAATTTCAAAAACTTTAACCACAGAGTGAATATTTGTTGACGCCGCCGACGACGCCGACGACGACGGAATGTAGGATCGCTTAGTCTCGCTTTTTCGACTAAAGTCGAAGGCTCGACAAAAATTATGAGAATTTAAAGATCAAAAGTTGACCAGTTTCTGTTATAAATTTTAAATGGGTATAATCCTGATTGCAGTTGTAATTCATAGTATGTTTGCCCTGTGACTTCTATCAAAGTATTCTCAGATTTGGCCATATTCAATATATTCTCTAGATCATTTCAGTAGTCAAACCTACATGGGGATCTTTCCATGTCTTGATTTGGACAACAGTTTATTTCGTTGGAAACTTAAATTCGTGTATATAGTCATCTACGTAAACCCTGAAAATTGGTTCGCCACGAATAAAAGTACTTTCACAGTATGTATATTCCAAATGCTTTAATGTACAATTAAGTCGAAATGGGGATTTTAAATCATCATTTCTTAATTTTAACAGTTGTACAAACATGTAGCTGCAACAATTCAAGGAGAAACTAATCATTCACTAGCAATGGTAGACCATCATGAAATTCATATCATGTTTTTATAGACATGATTGATTTATACATTTACAATCAAAATCACCATTCAAGCATGTAAAGTGAAATTTGCCCAAAAAAAGAAGTATTTCAGTTTAACAATAGAATAAAAAGCCTAACCTGCGTGAAATTAAAGAAAAATTCAGAGATCAAAGATATTTTCACTGCTTTTGAAAACATTTCACTAAGGAAAATTGTTCTGGTGGACAGAATTTAACAATAACAACATATTAAATTGAGGATCCTTGTCTTTGATGAATGCTGTCCAATCTATATCGCCTGCACTAACAGACTTATAGTTAATATTCCTGGTGTGAAAACAAGCAATTTTTATAGTGTATGGAAATCCATTTCTTCTAGTACATGTAGTACTGCCTGTATTCTATATATTTCAATGATATTCTATTCCTAATTTTCATAATCTGCTTATTTAATCCGGAGTTTGTTCCCTTTATAAGTCTCCCCTGTAAATAATTACCTAAATAATGAGGACTAAATGCATGTAATCTGCACCACAACATAATCTGCTTGGTAGTCCAGAGTTTTGTCCCTTTGTAGGTTTCTCCTTTAATATGGTTTAGGATAAAGTTTCTACAGAATGCGGCCCTTTGCCACTGTAATATAAAATTCAAAGATGCATTTTTACATATATATCATTCAAATGTTTTTAAATTTCTTTCAGGATTCTGAAATTGAGTTCATTTAATTTCAACAACTACCTTTTTTTCTAAAGTTCTTAATCCAATCATTAACAAGGAAGTCATTCAGCATTTAAGAGTAGATTTATTTGTTAATAATACTTCACCTGCACATAAATGCACAGTTTGGCATATGAATATCAAATTACATATGTAACCATCAAATAAATATAATACTGTTGTAAAATACACAACAAACTTGAAAACAAAATACAGAAACAATTCAAACATTAAGACAAACATGGGGCACATGAATGAGAGTTTGGATGGGGTTAAATGATTAAAGAATAATGCCCTTAAAATGGAGATTAGAGAATAACGGGGGGAAAAAATGAAGCTTAGAGAAATGCATGGTCTAATTATTTGAAGATAAGAGAAAAAAGGGGTTAATTTTTTGAAGATTAGAGAAAACAAGAGGCTCTCAAGAGCCTGAATCGCTCACCTGGTAAACAATGCCTTCGGCCATGTTTTTTGACGAAATATAAAATAAAACACAAACTTTATTTTATACACCCTACTGATCATTCAAATGAAGTTTGGTTGAATTTGGTTGAGTAGTTTTAGAGGAGAAGATTTTTTAAAGTTAGCAAATATGATGAACAAATTGTGAAAAAATTGTCATTAAAGGACAATAACCCCTTAAGGGGTTGTCACGATCCAGATGAATTTTATAGAGTAATTCACATATTTATTCAGTCAAACTTGTATATAGATAATGATTTTGAAATTGTCGTAATGATCAGAGAATTGCACTTGCAGTCTTTGCGCAGGACGCCTTTTTTTCACAGTTTATTTTATACATAGTTTTAACATACGCTTTTATGTATATATGTACGTTTGGCCTAAGTTTGGTTCACCTGTGTTTAAAAGCACACTGATTAGGCTTAGCCTATTTACACACCTGTTGACTATTTTTAAATAGTGGTCAATCGAGTTCTTCGGACAGGTTTGGCTATTTTTAAACAGTGGTCAGATGAGTTCTTTGGACACGTTGTCATTTTATTTCTGCTTGGGATTTTCGTGTGGAAGGATGCCACACTCGTTAGAGCATTTTCATATTTGATAACTAAATTTAACCTACAATGGTTCTACTGTATTAGTGCATCAATTCCGAGGTAAGTGTTTTATTCTTACATATATTTATACTTTTCTGTGTCTCACTTTTGTTTATCAAATTTCCGAAACTTTCAGACTTCTGCAGACAATTTTCCATTATGTAAATTGTTCAATTTATAATGTTTTGTAAACGGATTTAAAGATATGAAAACCATGTTTTATATTCAGATATTTGCGTTTTTACTAGTGAACAAGAACAAGATTGTTAATTACGGGTACAAATTGAATGTACGTGATATTTATGTGTACAAGGTTCCGAATTTCCTTATGTACGTGAAACTATCATGCAAATTATGATATTTATTACAGTATGACACATTTTGCTACATATAAAATGTATGTGCGTATTTATCTACGTAAATTAATAGAATATATTTGTTCATTTTATGAACGTGAGATTATAGAGTTCATGTTTATGTTGCATGAACGTGCAAGTAAAATGCATATCTAAATTGATAATCGTACTAAAGAGTTTGTACATTTATATTATTACTAGGTTCCAGCCTGCACCAGAGTAATACAATGCTGTGGTGTTAAGGAGTGGTCATATTGATTGAACGCATTCATACATAATTCATCAAACAACATATCTACCTATTATAGTGGAACTGTCGTGCACGATACCATAACCGTCATAACGATACCATAACCGTCATAACGATACAAAGGGAAGTAATCTGGATATACAAACTACTGAAGCTGTTGAACTATTTATTTGGACTTTAATGTTTAGAATAATTTGATGTATATTCATGATATTTTCTTCTTAATTGTTTTTTTTTTGTTTGTTTATTAAATAATTTATTTATTCTAATCGTTGATTCTTTAGTCAATATTGTAAAATAGCACTGAAAGACTTATCCATCCGTCCGTCCGTGACAGGGGTCAATTGACAATTTTGGTCATATTTAACTTATTTGTAGATCTTACTTTGCTGATCATTTTTGCTGTTTACAGTTTATCTTTATCTATAATGATATTCAAGATAATGACCAAAAACTGCAAAATTTCCTTAAAATTACCAATTAAGTGGTAGCAACCCAACAATGGTTTGTTTGATTCGTCTGAAAATTTCAGGGCTGATAGATCTTGACCTAATGAACATTTTTACCCCTTGTCAGATTTGCTCTAAATGCTTTCGTTTTTTGAGATATAAGCCAAAAACTGCATTTGACCCCTATGTTCTATTTAAAGTAAGGGCGGCCATGTTTTTTGACGGATCAAAAATCGAAGCACACACTTAGTGCAGGATAATCTAAGGAACTATCATGCTAAGTTTCATCCAAATCCATTCAGTAGTTTCAGAGGAGAAGATTTTTTAAAGTTAGCAAATATGATGAACAAATTGTGAAAAATTGTCATTAAAGGACATTTACCCCTTAAGGGGTCAATTGACAATTTTGGTCATATTAACCTATTTGTAGATCTTACTTTGCTGATCATTTTTGCTGTTTACAGTTTATCTTTATCTATAATGATATTCAAGATAATGACCAAAAACTGCAAAATTTCCTTAAAATTACCAATTAAGTGGCAGCAACCCAACAATGGTTTGTTTGATTCGTCTGAAAATTTCAGGGCTGATAGATCTAGACCTAATGAACATTTTTACCCCTGTCAGATTTGCTCTAAATGCTTTCGTTTTTGAGATATAAGCCAAAAACTGCATTTGACCTCTATGTTCTATTTAAAGTAAGAGCGGCCATGTTTTTTGACGGATCAAAAATCGAAGCACACGTTTTGTGCAGGATAATCTAAGGAACTATCATGCTAAGTTTCATCCAAATCCATTCAGTAGTTTCAGAGGAGAAGATTTTTTAAAGTTAGCAAATATGATGAACAAATTGTGAAAAATTGTCATGAAAGGACATTTACCCCTTAAGGGGTCAATTGATAATTTTGGTCATATTAACCTATTTGTAGATCTTACTTTGCTGATCATTTTTGCTGTTTACAGTTTATCTTCATCTATAATAATATTCAAGATAATGATCAAAAACTGCAAAATTTCCTTAAAATTACCAATTAAGTGGCAGCAACCCAACAATGGTTTGTTTGATTCATCTGAAAATTTCTGGGCTGATAGATCTTGACCTAATGAACATTTTTACCCCTGTCAGATTTGCTCTAAATGCTTTCGTTTTTGAGATATAAGCCAAAAACTGCATTTGACCCCTATGTTCTATTTCAAGTAACTGCGGCCATGTTTTTTGACGGATCAAAAATCGAAGCACACACTTTGTGCAGGATAATCTAAGGAACAATCATTTTAAGTTTCATTCAAATCCATTCAGTAGTTTCAGAGGAGAAGATGTTTGAAAAATTGTTAACGACGACAGACGACGACGACGACGGACGCCAAGTGATGAGAAAAGCTCCCATGGCCTTGTAAGCCAGGTGAGCTAAAAAGGGGTGAAAATTAATGTTTACAGAATAACAGGACCCCCCATCCAGACCCTCATGAAAATAATCTATTTTATCACTTTTAATTCATAATATCAAATGTACTTTTCATTGATTTATTAATGTAATGAAGGATAGCTTTTTCTCTGTGGCTGACTAGCTGAAGCTATCCCCTTTTTATTCTGACTTAGTTTTTGAACATTAACATTCAAGATTTTTACAGAACCAATGTGCAATACTAATCAGAGTTACCTCAGATGCTCGTCTTTTGCCAACTTTCCATGACAACCATTCTTCAGAAGTTGAGGCACAATAAGGGTGTTGATATTTGTCTTAAAAAGAAATATGAAGGCTTAAAATATAAATTGCTGTCGAAAACATCTATAAAATGTGTTCTCTTTAATATTTTCAAAAGATAAACGAGACACAAACCCCAAAAACAAAATAGTCATCAACAATGAACAAATTATCCTTTGTGCTTTCTGATTATTTCTAAATAATGTGACTTTCAGACCTTAAATAGTTATCAATCTGTATAATTTAATGGTTCACACAAAAAATTCTAATGTTGCAAACACTTGATGACTTGGTTCAGATAATACCTTCCTTTCACTGATGGGTGGGCTGCTTAATGTCCAGTGGCACATATCACAAGCATATTCAAAACTATAAAATGAATATTTTTGAGTTTTATATTTATCATAGTAACTATTAAGGTAATAGTCTGCATGAAAGTATATCACTGAACTTTTTGTTGATTCCAAGTTGCCATAGTTTTGACTAAATATAACCTAATGTCTAACTCTATGGTTTTACACATTTGGTAATCTGCAGTTACAGAACACTATGACATTTTTGTATTTGATAAACTGTTAAATGTAAAACTAAAAAATATGTGTAGCACCTGTACACATATGTAATAACTGTGAACACATTTGTAGTAACTGAAAACAATTTTAATAACCTTGAACACACTTGTGGTTACAGTAAACACATGTGAAATAAATGTGAATGCATATGAAGTAGTCACACATGAAAGATTCTTACTATGGAAGCATTTATATACAATGAAAACTAAGACAAAAGTACCTGCTGTGAGAGAAACAATAGGGTGCCTTCTGACTGCTGCTCTGATAAGTGACAATACATCTGGGAAGTCTTCTGTACTGTAACAGTAAACAATAATAATAAACAAAGTATGGTAGACCATGAGTGACAAATATCTGTGAAATCTATTATCCTGTTACAGTAATAAATGATATCAAACAAAGTATGGTGAGCCATGAGTGACATTACATCTGGAAAATCTTCTGTCCTGCAACAGTAAACAAAGTATGGTAAACCATGAACGACAATACATCTGGGAAATCTTTGTCCTGTAACAAAAGTAAATTAAATAACTCAAAGTATGGTTATCCATTAGCATGATTACTGACAATTCATCTGGAATATGTTCTCTCCTGTTATATTAAAAAATATTAAACAAATTATTGTAAACTATACATATATATATTTCAGAGTTAAGTTTAGTTTTCGCTTTACTAGTAAACATTTTGGTTTAGAGGCCAGCTGAAGCCCACCTCCATGTATGGTATTTTCTCACGGTGTTTAAGACCTATTAGCAGCCTTGTGCTGTTTTTCTACTCTTAAGACATGTTGTTGTCTCTTTGACACATTCCCAATTTCCATACTCAATTTTATATTACTATAATCTTTAATAATTGCATCACCAGGAATATATTTACTAATAAACCAATTTTAAGAAATTGTCCATCTCTTTGTATAAATCTGATATAAATCTGACTTAGTCAGACATATTTTGCAAAAGTAAGTAAACAGATAATTTTGTTTTTCGAAGTTTCATGTCTTCAAAAAATGAAATAAGCAATCTCTTGGAGATGGTCTATTTGTACATCTTTACTATTAAAGCATCTTGACCATTAGACTGATTTAAAGTAAATCTAAGCGCTGACAAATAATTGCCTTGTTTTACTTCAAAGAAAGTGTATCTTATATGCAATGAAAATTTGCATGAAATATTCACTATTTTACTGGAAGATAATACTGTATTCACACCAAGTATTTCTTTATTTGAAACAAAGATAAATCTGCAGTTTAAAAAAAAAAGACAAATCAGGGAAAAAACAATAGTAATACTGTAAAATTGAACTCTGGGAAAATCATAAACTTGCTAATTTTACTAACAAATGGAAAAAACCCTAAATTTTACAAATTAAGGATTTTTTGCCTGAAAAAAACCTTAATGAATATGACAATACCTTAAAGGTTTGATCTCCTCAACAGTGAGTGGTGGTGTTGATGGTCTTCGCTGATCTGACTTTTTACGTAAACAAATAATTCTTTTCTCAGGTCGACAAGCTTCAAGTCTTCGTTCTGTTTCAGATAATAGATCAACAACTATTTTCTTATCTCCAACTGTTCCAGTAATGGAGTTTTTCTGACCAGAAAGTAAAGATGAACTCTGATCTTTTACTGAAGGTGTCATTAAGGTCAAGGACGGAGCAGAAGTTGTCGAATAATCAGACACTGACACTGTTTTCTTAACAATGTTCATTGAAGTCAATAATGAAGACGGATTAGAACTTGAAATCACTGGTATTTGAAATTCCTTAGGTAAAATGCTAACACTGTTTTTTTTGGTATTAAAATTCTCCACCGTGTTCATTTTAATTTTAGATTCACTTGTACTTGAGAGTATATTTTTGTTTGTGTTTGCAAGCACTGTTGTTTCTTGATGTGGATTAGTTATACCTACACCATTTGCCTTCTGAGATGGATTAACAATAATTTTTAGTCCTTGAGATGTCACCTGAAGGTGATTTTGACTAGATACCTGACCTTGACACTGGTTCTCTGACATTGAACTCACAGCTGATGTTGTGATGGTAACAGACGATGGTTTTGAATTCGAAATTTTAAGGGTCGATTCAGGCACATTAACCTTTCCTATAGAGCCAACATTAAAGTTGCCTTTATTTCCAAGTGAATAAGAATTTGTATTTTGTGTATTATTTTGACAGATTTGTTTTTGATTCCCTGGAAACAGAAGTGAAGTTCCTAATTTTGTCCCTGAAGTATTTGAATTCAAACTCTGTGTTGGCATGACAACAGTCTTTCCATTAGCTGAACTCATTGTCAGTAAAAGACTATTTCCAGATTTGATACTAGTGACTGAAGCTTGTGGTATAGTCAATACTGTAGATACAGAGGTAACATTTGCTTTCATATTGCCCACATTTTTCAATTTGCTTGGTGACGAGTTAGAAATAATAGTAGTCACTAATGATGAATTAGTAGTCACTTGCTGTTGACCTACATTTGCACTTATCCCTGAATTAATCGAAACTGATGGAGTTTTCACATTTTTTTCACATAACACAGTTGCTGGTTTCAATAACGAATTAGCATCTTGACCCAGTGGCATTGTACTTTTCAATATTGATTTAGTTTGATTGGCTGATGCAGTTTGTGAACTGACAACTTGACCTGTCTGGTTTAAACTCAAAATGATAGGAGACTTCTTATTGGCTGAACCCAAGCTCTGATTGACTTGTCCTTTATCTACTGGAGTTTGCTGTTTTGAACCTGCTGTAGAGTTAGTACTGAATATAACAGCAGAACTTACTGATCCTTTTACACTTGAAACAGTAGAAGTTGTACTTCTAGAAGACAAAAGTGGCCCTGATTGAGTACCTGACTTAGTCGTACTTCCAGTCAATAAAATTGGCCCTGCTTGAGTACTTGACTTAGTTGTACTTCCAGTCAACAAAAGTGGTCCTGATTGAGTATTTGATTTGGCCGGAGATTGAATAACCTGTTTCAGCAACTGCTGCGGAACTAAAAATATGTTGCCTTGAGCATCTTTACATCTGTAATATAATGTCTGAGGAGAGGCTGAGGTTGCTGTTGGTGAAGCTGTAGAGGCATTTTGAGGTTTAGATGTTGATTGTGCAGACTGCACTAAATTAGCAGATGGCGTTTTTAAAATGTTCATAAGTTGTGACTGTTGATTAGCTCCTACACATTTAGAAGTTTGTGTTGCAGGCTGTACGATACTGGACACTTGTAAAGTAACAGCACCAGATCTAACTGAAGGTTGAACAATAGATGTTTTAGCCTGAGATACCAGCAATGTCGGATTAACAAACATAGTATTTGGTTTTGTTGAAGTTTGTAAAGTTTGCTGTACTACAACAGTATTAGATTTTGATGCAGAAGGAACAGTAAGTGGTCTGGTTGCCTGTGGAACAGTCTGAATCAGCAACATGTTTGACTGAGTTTTCTGTACAGTTGGCTTGACAATCATTGTATTGAGTTTGTTTGTCTGTATACTAGGTTGAACAATGAGGGTATTATTACCAATCATTTGTTGCCCTAGGATCACATTACCTTTAGACATTTTTATAAGAGATTCTGATTGTTGCCCACTTCTATTTATAGCATTAACTATAGGCTGAACAATAGCAGTTTTAGATGTGGATGAAGCATTCACTATGCCTGTTTTGGACATACAAGTCTGTGCAATTACATGACTATTCTGTAAATTTCCACTTATAATTCTCATCTGATTCTGACTTGGTGCTAGTTTTGTACTCAATGAACCAATGCCTTGTAAAATCACAGCTGCATTTGATTCCTTTGGATTCACAGAGGAAGGAGATTTGTCTCCCTTTTCACTACATATTATAACTCCCTTTAATGGTGTCTTATTTCTATTATCTCCCCTTGCATCAGGAAAATTTGGATTTGTCACAGACCCGACACCTCCTAACACAAGTTGCACAGGAGAGCCATTTATTGCATTGCTTATTGAATTTGTCAAAGAACTACCATGGTTCTTTATCTTATCGGAAACATTACTGCATGTTTGATTTGAGATCAATGTTTGCACAACACCAGTGCTATTTTTATCAGCTACACATGGTGAAACATTAGCAGTTGCTGCCCCTGAAATATGTATTCCATTTACAGAAGGTGTCACTGTCACTTTCTTTTGAGGTGACTGTTTTTCTGGAATGGTAACATTATTTTCATGCACTGTGTGTTTGTCAGATTTTAACTGATTCTTAAGATCAAAAGTCACTGGCAAAGAAACTGTAGTCAATTTTTCATCAATTTTCTCCTTTTCCAGTTCGATATCAACAAGCTGAAAATTACACAAGTAGAGAATAGATTTTCAGTAATCATATGTTATATTGATTCGAAACTCAGTAAAATCAAGTCCATTTTTCTTAATGAAATTAAATTCAAATTCAAAACTATGAAGTAAACATATAAAACCATTACTTTAGGTATAAAATTATTCAGACCAAACAATAATATATATATATTTTTTTTTTCTGTTCCTTATTATGCTTCTTTTTTCTACCCCCATTATTTTAAGAAATAACGATACTGTATTTGAAGAGGTGTTTGTTAATTGTTTCTTTAAAAATTATTTTAAGTCTTTTATGGAGATTTTTTTCTTCAGAAACATGTAAAATATTGCCTCTTCACAGTATTACTGTAATCTGTTAATGAATATTAAGTGATGATGATTTGGTAATTAGAAGAAAAAGATTTTGGTAAGAAATTTTACAAGAAGCTAACTTTTGGTATTTCAGGTTTACAGGCTTATATTTGATTCTTTAAGAAAGATCTTAAAAAGACAAGAAATATTTTTTTTTTTTTAAATAGATACCATAAGGATGATAATGGTTCAGCCTGGTTTTCATTGACCCAGAAGTTTCAGAAAAGAGTTTTGTAAAAGTTAACATAAAACAAACAAAAACATAAAGTACTATATCAGATCATACCAGATACTTGAATTTACAGAGTAACAACTGTCATTCAGTACAGGCGACTACTTTTTCAGTGACTTTCTGTCCATTTATAGTTCCATAAAAATTAATGAGTATAAACTCATAATAAGGAACAGTAAGGAAGCCTAAATACCATTCATTTTTCATTATTCCAAACTATAGGACTGTAAGTCATTATTCACATTTTGTTTTTATATCTCTAGCCGCAACAAACAACACCCAACACAAGCCATGATTGTACATTTTACATATTTTGCTAATAACATTTTACATGTGTATCTTTTGTCTACTTACTGTTTCAGATCCAAGAGTTTGTAATCCTGTGTAAGTTCTATCAAGCTAAAAATAGAATAAAGAAATACATATTTTCAAAATTTTGCTTCAGACATTATCTCTTATAATAAGAACAATAAACAGATTATCATTCTTACTGTGTTGAAGACCTATTGGTGGCCTTTGGCTGTTTTCTACTCTATTTTCAGGTTCTTGTCTCTTTGACATAATCCCCATTTCCATGCACATTCTCAATTTCAGTTCTCATTATTAATATTATAAATATTAATGTGCAGAATACACATCCAAATGTGTACAAAATACAATAAGTTAAAGTTTGCTTGTTACTGTTAGGTAGGAGGACCATAACATTAGTATGTTAACACTGCCTCATTCTTTATGGGCCTGTTCCAAGTCAGGGGCCTGTAATTTAATGGTTGTCTTTGGCTCATGTCTATTATCTGTGGGGTTTTTTTTTTGAGAAATTGAATAGATATAAATAAGGTTCTTGTTTGAATGGCCCTTTTATAGCTAATTACAAGGCATGGATTTTCAACCAAGCAAACATATTTCATACATGAAGTGTATATTCAAGTATAGGTAGAACAGCTGTAAAATACCTTGTATAGATTTTTTCAATTTTCATTTTGAATAATATTTACTGCATATTCAAAACTTATTATTAGAATGGACAAAAAATGTGACATTAATTGTTGGGATTTGAGTTGTGAATTTGAGTTCTTATCATTGCCATACTTACCCAGTTGTATTGTTAGCATACAAAAACTCACAACAATTTCTGAATTAACAGTATGTCTATAGAGATAACTGTATTTTTTTCTATACTTTTTAGTAATATGAAAAATATAATGCATGATGGATCTTTAAAATATGTGACACCATGTCAACCTTTTGTGCATTTTTTTATGGAAAAACAAGCTAACATTACATACTTTAAACAAAAACACAGCTGTACATTTAAGCTTACTTTTAGTTGATGAATAATATCCACCCTTTTGTTTCTCTGATCTTTAAAATGAAGTTGTACCCTGACTGGGAACTCACCCCATCCTCTTCTGGTTAAATGGAATGGAGGTTGACTGTAAATAAAATACAAGAAAGAGGTTTTATTTGTATTGATTATTTGTACAATTTAAGTTTTTCTAAAAGTGTAACTCAAATATAACAGAGCCTTTTAGAACCTGCTACAGTTTGTCTTTTTGAAGAAAATAAGCCATCTTTTACAGATTACAAACTGCTTTGCTAAAAATCTGTAAATCTTTTGTGTTTTGTCGTAAAGATTTTGCATACCCAATTCTATCAAATAAAGATCTAGATAAAGGAGTAGATCCAGTAAGGGCTGGTTTTGGCCGTAAATTTCAGGTTCCTCTAATGAAAGATTATGGACACTTTTAAAACACATAAGTGTCTACTTCAGTCGATTCAATTAGTTGATGTGAAAGATTTGAACTGATTTTGTCATTTAAGACACTCAAATTCAAGCTTGATATGAAAAATCTATCAAATATGCCATAATATGTAATTTTTCAGATGTTTTTTGTCAATCAAAGTGATGGATATCACTCATGGAAAGATTGGAAGAGTAGTTTGAATAATTTCATATCACTGTATGGTGGGGGAAAAAAAAAATATCTAAAAATGTTGTTTTAGGGCATTTTGTAAGTTGAAACATAGGTTATATAACATTGCAGATTAAAAGTTGTAGAGTGTTGTTTGATCAATTTATAAAGGTAAACGAAAAATAAATTAAAAAAACTGATTTTATTGAAATGTGGATTTTGTCTTTCGTGATTGTCTGTATAATTATGTAAGACTGAGGTTGATAAGTAATGTGGTCAACTTGATTGGAAGTTTAGGAGGTAGGCATTGCAATTAAAGGTCTACTTGTCTCTGATTGTTTGGTGATACAATGTAATGACAGTTGTCAATCATACTAGTATTGTATCAATACTCAATTACTTAATCAAACTAATTAAAAAAAGCTTGCACATAAACACACCTTAATGACATACATTCTTAAATGAACTGCTTAAAAATATACCCATTTTTTCACAGTTTATATGTGTATTATGTACACATACATGAGAACTATAGGGAACTATAGGGAAATATATTTCAGTGCAGTGAATACATCTAGTATCTAACCTGTCGTGTTGTTGGAGAGGCCAGTGCCTTAAGAAAGATTAAGAACAAGTTCCAATCTTTCCAAAAATGAAAGTGGCCGCATCTGTGTTCACTCTCAACCTTTATATATGTTATGTATTATCATCAAATACAACTTATATTTAAATATTAAGAATTAACAGGAATGTGGCAACTTCCATTTAAGATGGAAACCAGCTAAATTTAACTCAAATGCTAAAATTGTGAAGATTTTAGTAATTTAGCATGTCTTAATGATGCATTGTATTGTCAAAAACAGCCCATATTTATGTAATATCCAATAAATGGCTAAAAGTTTATATTTTAACTATTTTGTAAAACTGCTATATTTTTGGGGCCAAAAAGGGGTCTAACTGAACCTTCTCCTTAGGCTTTGGTTGCCTCTAGTCCATAATTTATTCAACTCTTGTAACTTATTGCCTTACAGTTAATGTTGAAAGTAAATGAAATCTCATTGGTCACAGTTTTGTTATATTTAAAGCCATCCATGATGGAAGCAACATGCCCAAATAACACTCCCCCAACAGTAGCCACAGGCAAGTCACCTACCGTTCTCAATTCGTTTGTGCAGTCATTAAACTATGAAATAAATTCAAGAACCATGGACAAATGCCTGACATACCCTTTCAACATGAAGCATTTGTGTATAAGATGTGATTTATTCAACTAGTCTACCATTTAAAATATAAAGCTTTTAGAAATACCATTCACCATTCAAAATGCATGCCTATGTCTCCCACAATAAAAGCATTGTGAATTTCCCCCTGAAAACTTGTATAGTGAAGGAAACTCAATAACCACATTTTGCAAAATTGATTCCTTATTTTTAGTGATTTTTGCTTAATAGAAATAAATTGCTTTGCTGAGCGCAGCTGGGTACAACCGCAGATGTCCAACCCTGAAAAGCTGGGGCCAAAATGGACACAATATTCACAATTGATACAGGTCTGAATTTGGATTGTAATTAAATTTTTGACACATAATAGGTTTCTGACACAGAATAACTGTAGTCAAAGAAATCAAATTGGTTATATGATTCGAATTTATATTTATATATATATATATATTTGTGCAATACCCTAGGTAGTTGTGAATTGACAACACCCCCCCCCCCCCCCCCCAGCTAATGACAGCTAATGAGTGCTAATCACCTTAAGACAATCATCATTTCTTAATACATAATTTAAAAGCAGTGTAAGGGAGGTAATCAAACATTGCAGTCTATGCCAAACTGTATAAGGGTTTGTCTGACCAAAACAGAAATTTGAAATTTTCTGCTATATATGTAACACTCCCAAACGTGTCCTTCCCCCCAAACGTGTCTATTCTCCCCAAACGTGTCCATAATATTCAATATTCCCCAAATGTGTCCGATTTCAGAACCCCCAAACGTGCCCGATACTATTGTTATTCGCCCAAACGTGTCCACTTTTAAACGCCAGAACGTCTCGTGTCTTTTAGCGCTAATACATGTCCTATATTATTACATTGGTTGCAATGAATTACATTGATTTCCCAGTTAGATATAAACCCATAATTTCACATGTTAAATAAATGTGGTTATTTCACTCTCTGACGTCATACAACAATAGGCGTTGTCCAGACGTCGATAACAGCGGATCAAAACAAATTGTGAATGCGTAGAAAAAAAGATATAGTTCCTTACATGTTTTACATTAATTAAAAAAATAAACCATTTGCCAATGTAATAAAAAGAATAACTAATTAAAGAATTCAAATATCGAAAAATATTCACGCATTCGTAAATTAATGTGTTGTTCGGTCACTCGTTGAATATTTTTCTCTATTTGAATTCTTAGATTAGTTATTCTATAAATGTTATTGAAAAATACCTTTTTGGTAAATAACAAACAAAGTTCATCTGCACTGGCATACAATTAATCCTTTTCAACTATATTTTTTCCTCTTTTATTTCCTTTTCCTTGATTAATGGACCTTACCAAGATCTATGCTCTATGACATACTTATCTGTCTCAAACTGTTTTTACCTGTAAAATTTTTACCTTACTTCCACTAAATCATTAGGTCTATAACTAGGATGAAGAAAGAACCAAACTTTCTTTATATAATGATCAATTCTTGGTTCCTCCTTGGAGCCTCTCACATACACCATCCATTTGTGTGTAGACTGATCATTCTCCTCCCTACGGTCCACTGGTATATACCTACAAAAATGAAAGTCAGTTTTATCAAGAAATTTGTGAAATGCTGATCCTAAATTCTCAAATTGCAAAAATAAAACATGGTGATTATAATATAGGCTGTCGTCCATTGCTTTTTTTTCTAGATAAATATCTATCATTTGTGACAAATTTTATTTTTCCAGGGCATCAATTGTGCCCAAATGTAGATTTCATTCCTCATAAATAGTTGTATGTGATGTTTCAAATAAGAAACATGGGACTCAGGAAAGGTAACTTTAATTTGCCACTACGGGTGGTGTGAATATTGTGTTGTAAAGGTTTAAATATATGCAGGACTCTCAAATTACTTCTACAGGTGGTCTATGTTTTAAAAGTGCCTTCTCTGTGTACCATATTATAATGAAATAGCCCTATGCATATTTATTATCAAATTACTTATGTTACCAGTTACATACAAAGTACATCAGTTCTTAGAAAAACATGGTATTAAATACAATAATTTCAATAATAAAGAATATAGATATAATAACTAATATCTTGCTTCCACTGTGAAAATCTACCAAGCATCAAACCCTGGATAACACTTGTTAAAGATTCACCCAGTTTTGGCTTTTGCCACTCAACAAAAATAGACTTGTATGCATCAACATTGTTGCAACTGTTCACTGGAGTTGTTGATATACTTACAATCACAATGCAATTATTCCCAAGTTAACAATTTTTTGCTATGTATTTTATATATTTACAGATTTCTAAATTCATTCATGGTTGGATTTTAACAAACCATGTGTTTAAAGACAAAGAATGGTCAAATGAGTTTTGTTAATTTGCCTAAATTTGGTTCAGATGTTTTTGTTTTCTCCTGATGTGAACACTTCTAATATTTTTTCACAATTTAATTTGGTTAAAATGTATAGCAGTTTTCGGACAAAAAAATAATACTTGTCAGTGTTCCAGCTAGGATTTGAAAATAGAGGGGCGCGTTTTTAAAAAGGGCACTTTAGCGCGTTCTCACTGAAAAAAATCAAATACTTAATATTACCACATAAAGACATATTTTTAGCAAGCATGTAGCTAAGTTAAATGGCTATTATATACAAGTTTAAAAATCATTTATTTACAACATATAAGTTAAAATCAAACTGATAGCAATAATAGACATTGACTATATTCATTTCTCTTTCAGAACTACAGATTTTTTCAAAGAAGAGTTAAAATGCAAATAAATATTAAACAACAATGACAAATCTTCTGTTTTTCTTTTTGAAGAAGGTTGTCACACATTAGTTTCATCACAGTTTAATTTTACAGTTGATATTTTTGTTAATGTCTGTGTTTTCAAGTTTGCCCTGTGACTTGTCTTTATCGATTTGACCTGAGAGAATATTTTCTCCACCTCTGTTGTACTGAGTGTTTGTACATGTCATATTGCAACACTGAATAGTTTTGCAACAAGAGGGTACATAGATAATAGGTTTATATCCTAATGACAAGGTGAATGCAATAGCTCTAGCAGACTAGATAAGGAACGATCTGTAAGTTCTGCTGATGACACAAGAGCTATAAAGTCCTGTTATTGAATAAGGAGAGTTTCAGGGTCCATGTCAAATGTATTTGCCAGAGCTTCTGTCTCTGTATAACCATACATTGTTTCACTATTGTCTGTTCAATTCAACAAGTATCTCCGTATATTTCATGTTGAGCGTATCTAATAAAATCAATAAGTTTGTCAAAACGGATTTCAATCACAGGCACTTGTTTCTATTCATTGGGAGACCCCCCTATCAACGTATATTTACGGAAATATACATTGATAGGGGTCTTCCAATGGATAGAAACAAGTGCCTGTGATTTCAATAAGAAAATTGATACAAAAATCGGACTTTCGAGAGCTCCGTAATCGGCACAATAATAAATTGATTCAATTTTGTAAGTTTATTATCATCTCAACAAGCATCTCCATTTACTTCATGTTGAGCGTATTTAATAATATCAATATTAAAGTTAGTCAAAACGGATTTCAATTTAAGAAAAATTATATAAAAATCGGACTTTCGAGTGCTCCGTAATCGGCGGAATTTACAATAGAAGAACAATTGCGATATTTGATAGAAACCTTTCTTCTTCTTGATTTTTCATAAAGGTAAAGAATTAAAATTTTTTTTTACTTTTGATGGTCATTATTCTTGAAAAAAGATGTAATAGACTGGCAAGTCTTTGATATTTTCTTGTCATTTCCGAGTTGGTCAATTTTTCTTTTTTTCGTCGGCATTTTGCGTGTTGACCTATTGGAATTATTCTTTTTAAATGAACGTTATTTTTATAAATAACAAATACAATAGAAATGAACACCGTTCACATTTATTTTATAGATTCTATTTTGCATCGTCAGGTGTTAAAATAATCAATTCATTTAACTTCGATGTTTGGTGCTTCAGGGCAAAGGGATTAGACAGGGTCGTAAATTAAGTAATTGACTCTAATCAAATAGGTGACTATAATCATGTAACAAGTGTCAACAATTTTAATCTGTTGTCTTAATGAAGTGTGTGTATAAAGAACTCAACAAAATGGCGACGATATGAGGAAAAAAGATCGTTTTTAAACTTTTTTTCAAAAGGGCACAGAGGGGCGCAGGGGCGCTTAAAAAAGGCAGAGGGGCGCAAAATTTCGGGGGCGGGGCGCGGCGCCCCTCCATTTCATGCTAGCTGGAACACTGCTCGTGTTTGAATTATCATGACATTAAGAACACCAAAAATATATAGTGAAACCCAACACAATTGCCAGTAAAGTAAAACAAATCAACCATAAGTTTTCCAAAATGAGAATAAATATTTTGTGCCCTGATGAACTCTCTGAAGTAGTGGCACCCATTTTGTCTGAAATCATATTTTACATCATTTATCATCCTGTACCTATTGGGAACGATTTATGACATTTCCCCTTTTCCCTTCTTTAACATACTTTGAGACGTTCCCCATTACAATTCTCTTCTTCGTTTTAAATCTTGAGCTTCTTCCCTCATCTTGATCCGTCTTCATCTTTTCATTTTCTATATTACCAACTGGTTCACATTTAGATATACAAGGATTATCAATGGACACCTACAAATAATATAATTCAATTTCTGCTTAGTTTTTATGTCCCATTTATGGGCATTATGTTTTCTGGTCTGTGCGTCCGTCTGTGCGTCCGTTCATTTGTCTGTTCGTTCGTTTGTCAGTTCGTCCCCCTTCAGGTTAAAGTTTTTGGTCAAGGTAGTTTTTGATGAAGTTGAAGTCCAATCAACTTGAAACTTAGTAAACATGTTCCCTATGATATGATCTTTCAAATATAATGCCAAATTAGAGATTTTATACCATTTTCACGGTCAACTGAACATAGAAAACAAGAGGCTGTCACAACGACAGCAAACCGGATTTATTAATATTTATTTGTGTCCTGGCAATATCACAAGAACCATTACTGATGAATGGTGAAAGTGAAAATCGTCAATATCAAATTTGACCTCCATATTGTCATCAGTATCAACATCTTAAAATTTGAAAAGCTTAGATTGAATGGTTCATGAGTAAATGCAACAACGTGAATGGAAACGCCATTTCACAATCTTTCAAGAACCATAACTCCTGAACGGTAAAAGTCAAAATCGTCATTATTGAACTTGACCTCTAATTTGCCATCAGTAACAACATATAAAAATTTCAAAAGCTTTGGTTGAATGGTTCATGAGAAAATGCACGGACACGACTGGAAACACCATTTTTCAATCTTTCAAGAACCATAACTCCTGAACGGTAAAAGTCAAAATCGTAATTATTGAACTTGACCTCTATTTTGTCATCAGTAACAACATATTAAAATTTGGGAAGCTTTGGTAAAACAGTTCATGCGTAAATGCACGAACACGACTGGAAACACCATTTTTCAATCTTTCAAGAACCATAACTCCTGAACGGTAAAAGTCAAAATCGTCATTATTAAACTTGACCTCCATTTTGTCATCAGTAACAACATATTAAAATTTGGGAAGCTTAGGTAGAACAGTTCATGCGTAAATGCATGGACACGACTGGAAACTCCATTTTTCAATCTTTCAAGAACCATAACTCCTGAACGGTAAAAGTCAAAATCGCCATTATTGGACTTGATCTCCATTTTGTCATCAGTAACAACATATTAAAATTTGGAAAGCTTAGGTAGAACAGTTCATGCGTAAATGCAGGGACACGACTGGAAACTCCATTTTTCAATCTTTCAAGAACCATAACTCCTGAACGGTAAAAGTCAAAATCGCCATTATTGAACTTGACCTTCATTTAGTTGTCAGTAACAACATATTAAAATTTTAAAAGCTTTGGTTGAACGGTTCATGAGTTAATGCACGGACAACATTTGATTCCCTCCCGCCCGCCCGACCGACCACCCGCCCGCCGTACATCCCCAAATCAATAACCGACATTTTTGTCACAAAAATCCGGTTAATGATAGTGTGGATGGGGAATCCGTGTACTTGGGACACATGCTTGTTTGAAAATAATTTGGTCTATAAATAATCAGAGCCCAATATTCAACTGTCAAATTAAAGGAAAAATATTTTTTGATCCTTTTTCATATGCAACGGAACTTTTTCTTTAGTTGTCATGACAACACGAGACTGTTAAAATGCATTTTTTAATGTCAATGTTAAAGCATTGAATGGCTATAAGTTCTAAACAGCATAAACGGAAAATTTATCAAAATCTAACTTGACCTGTATTATGTCATCAGAAACCAAAACAAATGAAAAAAAATAGTAGAAATTGTTTTCAACTTATTGTGTAGAAACAACATAAAGCACAATTCTTCAATCAATAAAGATAATTAATATTTTGCCTTTAAAATCTAAATAATGCCATAAACACCATTCACTTATGTCTTATATCAATGCACTGTGGTTTGAACACCAGAGATTAATAAAAAAAAACTTAAAAAAGGATAATTAAATTTAGCATTTGAATTCTGAATATAAAGTCAAAATCAAATTTATCTCCATTTTGTAACAAGAAAAAGTATAATTAAATTTAAAGATTAGATGAATGGTTCTCAATTTATTGCTCATAAGTGTTTTAAAGTCTCTGCCCACTCACCATACTACAACAATTATTATTTTTTTTTTGAAAAAAAATGGTTAAAAACATTTCTATAATAAGGTCTTTTTTCACTGTTACATTAAAGTTGTTTATGGACATACTTCATCAGGTTCTTTCTTCACAATGCTTAAGTCAACGGTTGGCAGGTTATCTCCCTTACTGGAGGTCTCCATTGAAGAGTAGTTTTTTGGAGCTTTACCAATATGTTCTTTCACAGTTGGATGGATATATGGTGGCTCATTAGGATTTTGTTTTACCTAAAATAAATAAATAACTAGAACATTCTGCATTATCAAATACCACATTGGTACGTAAAACATCATTTTTGATATTAAAAGGAAGAAAGGAAAGTTGCTATTTAAAATCTTATGTCACAGTTAGACCAGATTGTTCAAGGACGTCATTTCACTCATTGACCAAGAGAAACTCATAACAAATTGTAAGGGTTCCATGGACTCCAATGTCTCGCCTACTTTTGCTGTTGTCTATGGCGGAAAAAAAATAAAAACTTTCCTCTGGTATCTATCTTTTTTTGTATGAATCTTCTGTCCAAGTTTGGTGAAAATCCAGGATGGTTTATGAATCTAATAAAAGTTTTAAAAACTCTAATTGCAGACTGTGTTTAATGTTAACTGGAAGAAAAACTAAGTCCATTTATAAGTAAAATATGGATAAACAGGTCCAAAATTTACTTCGTGATACTATCTTATGATAATAAACAAGCTTCTGTCCAAGTTTGGTACAAATCCATGATATTTCAAGAAAGTTGTTAGAATTTTAAAAACTTTTAACCACAGAGTGAATGTAATGTTCACTGGCAGAAAAACTAAGCCCATTTATAAGTTAAATACAATGAACAGGATTTTTTTTTACAAAATTTACTTCTGGATACTATCTTTTGATCATAACAAAATTTCTGTCCAAATTTGGTAGAAATTCAGGACAGCTTAAGAAAGTTTTTGAAATTTTAAAAAAACTTTAACTACAGAGTGAACTTTAGTGGACAACGTGGCTGACGACAACACGCTGGAAAGTAGGATTGCTATGTCTCGCTTTTGCGACAAAAGCGGCAGGCTAGACAAAAACATATAATGTGGGATTATGATTGGAACAGCCCAAACAAATCAATCATTACAGATCAGCTGACATACGATATATTTGTATCGTATTACAGGTATGTACTCAATAGTTGGAGGAAAGTCATACTTGAACTATAAGTTATTTCCTGCATATTCAAATTGATAGGTGAAAAATTATCTTTTTCAGAATGATGATAGTTTTGAACTCTCTTTTTCATAAAACTAAATTGTTTAGGTAGAATTTGAGCGATGATACTCTACCTGTGAGAATTTCTGTTGTCCTGCTTTCGAATAAAAGTTAGCTATGATGCAAGCCCTCAGTCTGTCCATAACCATTCTACTCTGATTTAATTTCTGAAAATTGAATTGTACATGTGTATAATTAATTGAGACAGAATATCAAATACTAAATGAGAGTCAGGGGTTGAATTTAAGCTTTTTGTGTACTGGCCAGCCGACCAGTGGACTGAAAAATCTACTGGTCCTGCAAAAATGACATTCAATTGACAAACACTAATATAGATAATAGATTTTTACTTTTGTTTTCCTGCTTTCTTTTACAAATGTTAGACAAGAAAAAGAGAGAGTCTTGATCCTGATTTTGATAAAGGCTTTGGTATCTCAATGATTTTCTTTATCAAAATCAGGATCAAGGACAGAAACATGTCAACATTGTCTTCCACATCATTATAATCCTCAATACGACCATAGGGTGCCTTACTGGGTCGTCTTGAGCGCTGCCCAGAAATGTTCCACATTTCAATAGCCAAGACAATTCACTACATTCCAATCCACTAAATAATTTAACAATTCGCGATCTTTTCCTCAGGATTTTTGATATTTATGTTTTTTTTGTCAATTTCATTTAACTTATTCCTATCTTCCTTTTGAATGACTTTTTTTTTTTTTTTTTGTCCGGCAGTCCTCCCAAAAATTTCCAACATTTTATTTTGTTGTGAAGGACGCTCATTACCTTGATCAATTGCAATACTTATAACCCCCAGTATGTGTAATTGATTTTGCAGGTAAATTTGTTTGCAAAAAAACAAGTATTTTGATGCAATCAGTGAGTTTTGTGGACAAATTTCTACTGGTCCGTTGGACCACCAGCTGACAAAATCTACTGGTCCGACACAAATTCTACTGGTCTCAGATCATCGGACCAGCACCAATTTCCACCACTGATGAAAGTTTACAAAGTAATGAGCAACACTTAAATCTACAAAGTACAAAAAAACTTTCAAAATAAATTATATTCAATGGTTTAAGCTGATATTCCTAGATTATGTTTTCTAACAATTCCAAGCAAAAACAGATTTCTTTGTTTGTTGAACATTATTTGATGGTATTAACTAACTATGCCTCTTTGCAACGTCCAATATTGTTATAAGTTTAACCATTCTGTCTTAAATATCTAATTGTTAATTGTCTCAGTAGGTCATGAATAATAACAGCTACATTGTGTACATGTAAATGTAAGAAAGGTCCTCAAAAATTACTTCAAACGAGCTATATTTCTTTTCAGACCCCTGGACCCACTGGAGACCATAATCAGCCCCAGACCCCTCGTCAGAATGAATTTGCTTCCTATTCTGCAAATATTTCCTCTTAATCCTAAACTTAATGAATACACAAGTGAGCAAATAATAAGTTTGAGTTGCCTTATTAAACTGTTTAATTTGTTTTATAACCTAGCATATCTCATACAGCTGTCATTCTTACTTGAATTTTTGCCAATAAAACACCTGGTTATTACCTGATCGGCCTCATCTACTTCTTCTTCTTTGTTCTGTATCTCCATTGTAAACTGACTGTGAATAATATTCTCAATCTTCCGTCTTGTTGCTTCCTTAGCTGAAATAGATTAATTAATCAATATCAATTTGATACTAATTTAAAGTATTTTTATCTGCTTCTGAAAGCTATATCTTCTATTTCCATTTTTTCATAATTCTTAACAGAAAGACAATGCTGTCTCTTGATCATTCTTCAAAACATCATCAGCAGTAAATATGTCAAGATTTTCATATAAATATCTTTTTTAGCTTTTCAGTCTGTCTCTTTCACATCATGATTTCTTTTAATGGATGACAATTGATGGCAACATAAGTGGTTACATTAGCCTTTGGTGTAGGTGTTCCTAAAATTTTGTAAATTGATAATTCCTGCATTAGTGTTGGTTTTTTTTAATGTAATATCTAGTGAAATGATACAAACCATCTTCTTCAAATACTCTTTGTCTCTTGGACTGCTGCTCTGTAACATCTTCATAATCTGGGTCAAGGTCAATATGTCCACGTTTAACAGCCATGCTACAAGTCTGAAAATATAAATACCAAATATGATATGAGATAACAATTAAGAAAGAAACAAGAATTTGTCCATAGTACACGGATGCCCCACTCACACTATCATTTTCCATGTTCAGTGGACTATGAAATTGGAATCAAATTTAATTTTGAATTAAAATTAGAAGGATCATATCACAGGAAACATGTGTACTAAGTTTGAAGTTGATATGACTTCAACTTCATCAAAAACTACCTCGACCAAAAACTTTAACCTGAACTTCACACTATCATTTTCTATGTTCAGTGGACCGTGAAATTGGGGTCAAAACTTTAACTTAAAATTAGAAAGATCATATCATGGGGAACATGTGTACTACATTTTGTACATGTAAGTTTCAAGCTGATTGGACTTCCAACTTCATCAAAAACTACCTTGACCAAAAGCTTTATCCTGAAGCAGGACGAATGAACAGATGGACAAACTAACGAACGAACAGACGGACGAATGGAACCCACAGATCAGAAAACATAATGCCCCTCTACTATCGTAGGTGGGGCATAAAAAACATAGTTGCAGTGTTTGGTTTATATGGTTAACTTTAAACTTTAATTGTTATGCTTTTTTTAACAGGCACTTTTTAATAAACGTAATAATAGTGCCCAAGTTATCTCTATAAAACTGCTGACACAATATTCCCTTGATCAGGTTTGATCGCATATAAATACTCCTAATGGCCTGTATGTATTTACCATGAAAAATTTCAGGTGAAAATCATATGCAATTACAATGAATTGATAAATGTTAAATCTACATTATTATAAAGTGTACTGGGTTCCTCCAGTAAGGAGTCAACAAAAAGACACATTTTATTTTAATGGCATACAAGATTGGAATATGTTGCCAATTAAGGTTAAAAATAAAGAAAATAAAGGAATTCAAAATTAGCGTCAAAGAGCATTAAACCAAAAGTTATACATAGTGCGGCTTCATCAGACTCATTTTTATATTATTAATCATATTTTTATATAAATTACTTTTTATATGAATTTTTATGTCATATTAATTTGTGTGTTATCTTTTTTTTTGTATGCCGAACACTATAAGCCATTTACATGAAAGGACCTCATAGGAAACAAGGTTTAAAGCTTTCATGGGTTATACCTGATAAAATATCAGCAAATTGTTTCATACACTTAAGGATACTGCACTCATAAAATGCCAATATTTTTTACCATATTATGTGTTAGAAT
Organism: Mytilus galloprovincialis; assembly: GCF_965363235.1. Classification (NCBI taxonomy): domain Eukaryota; kingdom Metazoa; phylum Mollusca; class Bivalvia; order Mytilida; family Mytilidae; genus Mytilus; species Mytilus galloprovincialis. The sequence continues at coordinate 36,041,000 of NC_134839.1, forward strand.
TGCCTTTATGTATCGTATATATTGTGTATTGAAATTATAAAGATGCTTTATATTTTATTGTATATGACATTGTATTTTAGATTTCTTAATTTTACAGCATACAGTCTGTGAAAAATCATTACACAGCTAGTGATCATAAAGTCCGAGATTACTCTGATGTCTAAGGCTGTTTTGCCAGAAAGCTAGGGTCCCAAGGCCCCACCATGTATGGCAAAAACAGCCCTTGGACGTCACAGAGTAATCTTGGACTAGTGAATGTATACACCTTTATCATTTAAACCTTTTATTTGTATTTTGATTTATTTCTAATTTAATTGATACAGAAATCGCCATGAATTTAAAGCATGTATAAAAGCCTCAACAGGCTTCTACACGTTCCAATACAGATGTCATCATGTCACATAAATGACATATCTCATTTAAAAAGGCTCTGCAATAGTTAATATTTTATCTTCCTTTAAAAGAAGTTGAAAAATATTCATTATAAAAATAAACAGGTTTTAATAGAGGGTATTTTAAGGTACAATTCGTACCCATTTAGTTCATGGTTGTGAGATTTTTTATGCACAACTTATTACATGAGGTGTTTACAAAATGCAAAAATTCGACCTGTCAAAACTGCAACAAGAAAGGATTTTTTTTATTTAATGTTAAAAAAAAATATTTGGACGCAAATCTTCGTGTATCTTATAATTTAATTAATATCAAGTTTTGTATGTTTAGTCAGCATGCTAGCACTGTGTATACAGAGTTTGTTACGTAGATATCTGATTGTTTTGGTAGTAATTTCATTTTACGTTTCATGGAGGCCGCCATGTTGATCAATCAATGAAAGGTACAACAACTGTGATTGGTTGAAACAGAAAGGTCATGATTACTCATGTGAAAAATTCCGCGAAATCAATGAAGAGAAAAGAATAAAAGCACGTGTTTTTAGTTTAGATCCAAATTAAATTTATCCATATATATATGAATTGTATTAATTTATCCAGAGACATATATATATATATAAATTGTATTATATGTCTCTGATTTATCTGACAGAAATGTACGCCTCTTGCTTTTTTTTTACTACAAATAGAATTATTGAAAATATAAATATCTGTAATGAATATATATATAAAAAAAATATATAATAAAATATTTGATAAAGTTTTATATATTATGATCATATATAGTCTATGTATGAGACTATTATACTAGTGCACGAATCTGATCATGGGTACATCACTGTACATGTGACTAAAAATCTGTCAATTTCTATTTGTTCTATAACTGTATATGGCAATAAAGATTAGAAACCAAGGAATCTGGTAATACCAAAGATGGGAGAAATAATTCTTCTATGTTTTTTTATTTGAATATTTTTTTTCAAAAAAATGGCTAAATTTCGAACCGGAAATGTTACATTTCACCATCTTAGATTTTTAGAAGGCTCTGTATTAAATATGTTTGTGAATAATGAACAGCGCTTTATGAAAATGAATAAAACTGACACATGAATGGCCATTTCTTGTACTACAGTCATATTCTATCACTTAGTTAAGTTAGAATATATCGTCAAAAAAACTAATCGTGTTCATAACCGCGGTGTCCAATAAAACGTTGGAAGAAAATGTCAAAATTATTATAATGTTTACATTCTTATTCCCTTATGAAATTTAAAATGTTGCTGCAGCATTGCCGCAGCGTTGCGGCTTTAAAGCTGCAACCTAATCAGGTTGCCAGAGGATTGTTGCCGGAGTAGTGCCGGATGATGCTGCTAGCGGCATTGTTCTGGCATCATTGCGACACTAATTCCTTTCAAAATTAATGACGGCACCACAATATAGCCAGAAAATTTGATGATGTCACTTCCAGCGTTTTTAGCTATTCCCTGTACTAGTGTGTAAGAAATCCACCATGTTGCTTGTGATTATAATTGTATTGAAGAATTTGGTGTCCTAGCTGTTTTTTCGTTTGGAAGATTTGAAGACTTGTAAGTAAACTCATATCAAGTAATTGCATGTATAGAAAAGATAAATCTTGCATTGTGTATTTCAATAACATGGCCTCATCTGAGTTCACTATACATGTATCGGTGAAGTTTGTGGGGTTTTCTTTGCAGCAGTTTAATTGCATACTTGTAGTTTGGTAAATAACACAATATTATTTGCTAAACTTAGGGCACATTAAAAATTTTCATTATTTTTTATGCAGATACCGCTGACATTTATTTTATGTGCCTGTGTATACAAATTTATAATGCATGAATGCATGTCATATATATGCATTGACAACTTGTTTTTGCCGGCACAATACATTTTATACAAAGCACGGCCTATTCGCATGTTTTGTCACTAAAATGATGCAAGAATATAGCCGTATTAACGCCGCAACAGCGCCACAATAATGCCAGAAAACTAATTTGCATACGAAATACGCTATAGCCGCATCAGTGCCGCAACATGATGCCAGAGTATTGCCGCAACGGTGCCAGAATATAGCCGCAATTATGGTACCAGAAAACTAATTTGCATACGAAATATGCTATCGCTGCATCGAAGCCGCAACAGTTTGCAGCAACAAAGCCGCAGCATAGCCATATTGCTACCGCAACTATGTGCCAGAGGGCTTATATTTTCATAAGGGTTAGAGCTACAACTAAAAAAAATCATTGTTAATCGAATATTATCGAGCAAGCAGTTGAATTTAAGCACGTAGTCTTAAAAGAACAATTATCATTGACCAAATTGTCAATCAGGTTTTCGAGGTGTCCAGTTGTTATGAACGTAAAAATACGTAATAAATCCGTTGTTAGCAATACAATGTGCTCTACCAAAATATGGAATGAAACATTCCAGTACACACAAGGTAATGACATAGCTATCATATTGATGTGACTACACACAGAAAGTGACCACCTACACAACGTCGGTGTCCGTCCATAAAGGCGTAAGTTAAGAACGCTAGAAAAGAAAGAGTAGCTAGTTTTAATGAATTTTCAAGATTTTTGTGAACAGTATCAGTGTCAAATGAATTTTTAATCAAAGTATATAGTAACTATTAAATAAAAGTAATGTAATTATCAGTGTTATAGTCTTTGCAGTTTGCAAAGATTCAATTTTTTATACCGACTTGGCGGAAAGGGTCATGGTTTCCATAGTTTTGAACAAGACATATATTAAAATTTAAACTTGAAATGAAACTTTTTCAACATTGAAATCGAAAACACAACATCTTTTTAAGTCTACATAATATTTTAATGTCAAAATATTAAATCTAGGATGTATAATAAACTTTAAACAGAATAAATTATGCCGTTCATAACTCTAACACTAGCTGGAGTTATGAACAAATGTCATAAATCTGTTTTTTAATAGATAAAATGGATTACTGATGCTTCTTTTAAACATAATCGAAAACATTTGATGTCTGATTTTATTTTATCACGTCACACACTTATAACTTTTAGCATGAAGATTAAATTTTCGATATTCGCATTGTTAATAATTTGAAGACACACTATTTTTGTGTCTGTTGTTATGAACGATTAACATTTGATTATTTTTATAAGATTTTGAGTAATAATTGATAAATTAGTTGAATTTTCAAGAAATCTTATGTTGTCTTTAAAAGAGGAGTTGTTGAAATTTCTAGTAATTTGCGACTTTCATTTGAATTTTGGGAAAATGTTATTGTTCATAACCATGATAACGACGGAAGCACAATTTTGAAATATTGTTATGAACGTTTTAAAAATGTCTATAATTATGGTTTTATTAACAGAATGTAACTTTTTGTTTAGTCCTTGAGCTATTATTTGGTATTGTTTGATACAATAAATTCACCTATAAAGCGAATGAAATGTTTGTTTATTCACACAGGGAACATAATGATAGTTTTGAGAACAATATTTCTGTTCATAACGGTGTCCAAAATGTTTATGTATTTTATTTATTACTGTTTCCCCAAAAAATTACAAAGTGGATAATAGTGTGTTAAGGTTGTCCTTGTAAACAGTATACACACCAATTATTCTACTCAATTTGACCTGGTATCGGTATTTTGAAGCAAATAAGGACACTGGTTATGAACACAAAAAATATTTTTCACATTAAAAAAAAGTAAGATACAGATTTTCTACAGCTCTATAAATTTGGAAACAATAACTTTGGATATTGGGCTAAATACATAGCACATAATATTGGTGATTGAATGACTTTCATTTTTCAGATAATCTGTAACATAATGTGACCCATGATCAGATTCGTGCACACTAACTATATTCAGAGACATATATATATACACATGTGTATATATATGTCTCTGCTATATTATAATAGTCCCAGTCTATGTAGACAAGAATGGCAGTGGCTATCAGTTTGCCGGTTCAGACAAAATAACCTTCGCGCTATTTTGCAGGCTCTGGCAAAATAGCTATAGAGTTTTGCTATTTTGCCGGTCTTAATTAAGATTAAAATTGAAGTATCGAAATTAAGAATAGAAAAAATACAGAAACATACACTTCAATAATTTAAGAAATCTTTATACAACGATATCTTCTTCTAAACATTTATAAATACAAAACGTGCACATTTAGAATTGATATGCTTTACTAGAAGTCTCTACAAACACTATGGTGTCTTTTTAAAATATATTTTTAAAAAATAAATATTAAAATTGATATTAGTACCTTTTTACTTTATTATTTCTTCTTAAAAAAATATATACTACACATACCAGAAACATATAAAACATTGTATATTACACATACGAACCCATATAGAAAATCGACATTCTGATTAAAACTTTTAATGAAAGTATTTTATTAGTTTTGAAACAAAAAGTATAATACACAACAACCTTAAAACTGCTTTAAGAGCGTTTCAAAAACAGTGGTTCTGTGCCTTGCTTTTTGGTAAATTTCTTTTAAGTCTGGCAGTAGAAAGGTGCCACTGCAGACATGAAATGAACATAACACTTGTTTCGTCTGCATCACTTTTGCAAAATTTGCAGATCATTTCAGTATTCAAAATTCATAGAATAAATGCTGTCATAATAGATTTCTATGCATCGTGTGTACAATCTCTAGTTATTAATGTTATAATATTTCATTGCACCATAGTAGATTATTATAGTTTCGCCGGTTTAAAAGTACTCCTAAACCGGCTGTAGCTTTCCATATCAGTCGAAAAACAAGTTTGTTTGATGACAAATTTGTTATTTTCCAATTTCGAACGTTCAATGTTTTACAGAAATTAACGTATGTATATGTAATTAAATAGGTGCAGTTCACCAAGATTGAATGATTAAGAAGGCAAGTCGAACAAGAAGCTATTAACATCTAGCCACACTTTACATTTGGACATGAAATAGTTTCCTTATAAAATATATAACATATAGTCTTGGTTAATTAAAAATCTGAATTAAGACCGACAAAATAGCAAAACTCTATATTAATCTGTATTTTGCACCTAAGAGGCTATTTTGCCGGAGCCACTGCCTACAAGAAACATACAATAATTTGTTAAAAAACGCCGGGTAAAGTATTGGGCCTGGGTCCAATTATTGATGCCAGATTTTGGTCATTCATTTGTCTTTTTGTTTGGGTATTTTAAGAAATGAGTTATATTCAGGTGCCCGTCATTTTTGTATACGGAATGACCGAACAAGTAACACAATGAAATTGCTTCGCAACACTCGGCAGCATTTTTCGGGAATCGCATGCTTCGCTATACGGACATGGCTCGGAAATTAACAGTGGTCGTTAGTATTGGCATATTAATGGAGAACACAGAAGAACTTTAAAGGTACTACTTATGTCCAAAACGACGTTTCCAGGTTCTTGTTTAGTGCTTATGATCAATACACATTAGCACTAGCTTGTACTTGAAGGGATTTCGGATAAAAACTCCAAACACAAGGGAGAAATACATATCAACGGACCATCTATTTTTAGGGAACACATCGATCTGATCCGTTATAACACTAATCAATATTCAACGACTATATCATATGTTCTAAAACATCAGAAGCTCATCGAAGACATGCAATATGACGCTTATCAATTGTTGACACCTTAGCATTTAAATACAAAGACTTGTTGTATACGTAAGATTGTCAGAACGTACCAGAAGAATGTCGAAAATGAATCTCAGATCTTAGCACTAACCTGTGCTCGGAGAGGGGATTGATAATTTACATCTTAGAATAATGATGAAAATTTGATAACATCAGTGAAGCATAGAAAATTATTTTGAAATATTTCTAGGTATTTGCTACGTGCTTATGATAATACAACATTAGCACTAGCCTGTGCTCGGAGAGAGATCGAAGGTTTAACAACACAACATCAAGACCTGAAGTCCCAAGCCAAACTTACCAATCCCTTTCGCAGTAATATATACTACCTTGTCAACCATTTAAGGTAGCACAATACAAAGATTTTTTCACTCCCAATCAGATAACTTTAAACTGATGTAATTCATTTCATCTTTCTTTATATTTTATAAATGAGGTACCAAAAGAAAGAAGAAAGATTAATCTTTCAAATTGTGATAATTTCATTATAACATAATTATTACATAATCAATTGTCATGTAATTAGTTGCTATATTGTGATGTCCACACTTGAATGAATTTAGCGTCTTTATTTTTCATAGCATCCAAAAATATTTTATAGATTCTTGTACAACACAGCTTGACCTCCAAAACTGTGTCTCAGATTTCCAAAAATATTAATAGAACAAATTTTATAACCAATTGAATTTAGTGATCTCTTATGAATTGATGTTGCAAAGTTAATTGAAGATTTATGAGAGAATGAAATACAATAGGAAAAATCTGAGACACAGTTTTGGAGGTCAAACTGTGTTGTACAAGAATCTATTAAATATTTTGGGATGCTATGAATAATAAAGAAGCTAAATTCATTCAAGTATGGACATCACAATATAGCAACTAATTACATAACAATTAATTATGTATTAATTATGTCATAATGAAATTATCACAATTTGAAAGATTAATCATTCTTCTTTCTTTTGGTACCTCATTTATAAAATTTAAAGAAGGATGAGTGGAATAACATCAGTTTAAAGATGTCTGATTGGGGATGAAAAATTTTTGTATTGTGCTACCTTAAGCTGATATAATGGCCGTTAGTTTTTATTGGTGGAGGAATTCAGAAATCACTGTCATTTAGCGTCTGTTAACTTGTGTAATGATCACTTCACTTGCCATGCAACTTAGGAACCATGCAGCAGTGGAGTAAAACACGCTAACAATTCACCTAATGCATAAATACGGAGTCTCCCGTACTCGGTAATATTTATGATTTATGGTTTAAATTTATAATATGAGATTAGCGGCACTGCACATGGAAAATCATGTAAACTTCGTATTGCTTATCTCCCAAAGGCACTTGTCTTAGATTTTTTGTTCTTCTCTGTACCGTATTTGGTCATATATAGTCCACACCCCACATATGTAATTGGTATATGGGATGCGGATTAAATATAGACGGTTTTCGATTTTTATAAACAAAAAAAGTATTCATTGTCGTAGATTTATTTTCATTTTTTCATTTATTTGAAAGAAATTATATCTTTTTTATTTTCTTCATAATTGAATATTCAAGTTAAGTGGTGTCATCCTGCCTCGACCATCCTGCCTGAGATATCGAAAGGGGTAATTAATCATATAAGATTTAAGAGTTTTAAAGTTTTAATTACATGTACTGCTAATTAATTTAATAAATGTTTGATCTCTATTTTTCTTTTGTTCCGTAATATTCTAATTATTTCTTTTATCTTATTTGAACAGTGCATCAGCTTGGTTAATCTCGGACAACTGTTAATTTTAAAAGAGATCTTTGATCAATAACTGTATTTTTATAAAATTAATAAACAATACAATACAATAATAATTCATTAACGTCTCACTATCAATAATACAACACTGTACACATTTCACATTATAAAAGTAAAACTTTTTAAAATTATTTATGCCATTCTAAAAAGAATTATGATAGACTGATTAAAAAGGAATTAGTATTAACAAATTTTCCAAAAACTTTTATAAAATAAAAGTTAAATCATAAAACATATTTTCATATATTATCGTCTTTTATCGGTATAAAAACGTCTTCAACGTTCTAAAATAAGCTTAAATAAAATTGAGAATGGAAATGGGGAATGTGTCAAAGAGACAACAACCCGACCATGGAACAAACAACAGCAGATCTTCACTCCAGCGAGAAATTTTCGCACCCGGAGTGACGTCCTTCAGCTGGCCCCAAATATATATATACTAGTTCAGTCATAATGGAAGCCATACTAAACTCCAAATTATACACAAGAAACTAAAATTAAAAATAATACAAGACTAACAAAGGCCAGAGGCTCCTGACTTGGCAGAGGTGCAAAAATACAGCAGGGCTAAACAGGTTTATGAGATCTCAACCCTCCCCTTATACCTCTAGCCAATGCAGAAAAGTAAACCCATAACAATATACACATTAAAATTCAGTTCAAGAGAAGTCCGAGTCTGATGTCAGAAGATGTATAAATAATTAAAAGAAAATAAACAAAATGACAAAAATACATAAATAACAACAGATTACTAGCAGTTAACTGACATGCCAGCTCCAGACTTCAATTAAACTGATTGAAAGATTATGTCTTCATCATATGCATATCAGGCACAATTCCTCCCGTTCGGGGTTTAGTATCATACCATCATAACATATATGAGAAGAACAGAACCCATGTCATGCCAACAATTGTTTTTTAAATAAATGTGTTTAGTTCCAATGCAAAGACCCTATAAGTGATTCAATATAAAAGCCAAAATATGCAATCTTTAATGACTTGACAACAGTATCGTAACTATATCCCTTATTTATAAGTCTATTTAAAGGTTTTGTTAGCTTCTGAGGTGATTATTGACATTTTTGTGCTTTATAAAGAATATTACCATAAAATAATGGATGTGAAATACCTGAACGTATAAAAAGTCTGCATGTTGAGCTATATTTACGAATGATGTCCTTGTACCGATGATAAAATTTAGTAAATGTTTTGACTTGTTTGTGATATCGAAAATCCTGGTTTAATAATTTTTCAGCAATACATAAATTTCTCTTGTTAAAATCTAAAACGTTGTTACATACACGAGCGAATCGTACAAGTTGAGATATATAAACACCGTAAGATGGTGACAAGGAAATGTCACCATCTAAAAATGGATAATTAACGATAGGAAATGAAAAATCATCTCTTTTATCATAAATTTTAATATTAAGCTTTCCGTTAATGATATATATATCAAGATCGAGGAAAGGGCAGTGGACATTGTTAGTACTATTAGCTTAGTTTAAAGTAAGTTCAACAGGATAAATTTCTTTAGTATACATACTGAAGTCATCATTATTGAGAGCTAAAATATCATCCAAATATCTAAAAGTATTATTAAATTTTTGTATCAAATGTTGTTTCAATGGGTCTTTGCTAATTTTTGTCATAAATTGCAGGTTTTGGCACATTTTTGTATCACATTAATATTGTCATTGGCTAAAATAAATGAAAATTTCAAGGAATTCAGCATTAGACTAAATTTTCGGTTTCAAAGTTTAAAATAAATATAAAAAAGATGTGGTATGATTGCCAATGAGACAACTATCCACAAAAGACCAAAATGACACGGACATTAACAACTATAGGTCACCGTACGGCCTTCAACAATGAGCAAAGCCCATACCGCATAGTCAGCTATAAAAGGCCCCGATAAGACAATGTAAAACAATTCAAACTAGAAAACTAACGGCCTTATTTTTGTAAAAAAATGAACGAAAAACAAATATGTAACACATAAACAAACGACAACCACTGAATATACAGGCTCCTGACTTGGGACAGGCACATACATAAATAATCTGGCGGGGTTTAACATGTTAGCGGGATCCCAACCCTCCCCTAACCTGGGACAGTGGTATAACAGTACAACATAAGAACGAACTATAAAAATCAGTTGAAAAAGGCTTAACTCATCAGATGGACAAAAATATAAGTGGATGTGGCCGGGTACTTATACATCCCATCACAAAAAGACACAATGAACAGATCTGAGAGTACTCGCAGTTATCTGACAGCTAGTTCAAAGCCACTAACAACTAATAAAAAAATCATGCATCTAAGACTAAACTATCAATCCATACACATCCAACATCCAATGGATTTAGTGTAAAGACATCATAAACAGCCAGAGAAAAACATGACTTTGTGCAATGCCAAGTTACAGGTATCGACAGATTGTAGATCCATGAATATGTATATATATAACATACTAGTAAAATTTAGTTAGCTTTTAATCTACTGATAACAAAATCAATATTTATTCCAATAAAAACAATATTCAATGATCTTATTACGGTGTTGAATAGGTAACCTTTTAGAATAAGTTTTTTTTAAAAGGAGCGACAAGTTTACATGGATCATTTCTAAATTTCCGGGCACGGTTAACAACATTTCCGTAAAAATGCGGATGTGCTATCCCGTTTGAAATAAGTTTTCCACAGGTACATCCAAACTTCAAAACCAAATCTTTATATCTATGGAAAAATTTAGTAAAGGTTTTTAGTAATTTATGGTAACGATATCCCTGGTTTAATAATTTACCAGTAATACATAGGTTGCGTCAGTGTTCTCCCCAGGCCGTTTTAGCGTCGCGGTACCGCGACGCTATATTTCTTCCCGTGACGCTATAATAATTACCGCGACGCTATAATTATTACCGCGACGCTATTATTATTTTCAGGATGTTATTTTTCTCGTTCCTAAATTTTGAACTTTCATCTAATTACCACTTATGATCATAAAAAATATATATGACTTTTAATTGTAATCCCTTCAAGTCGGACAATAGAGGCAATTTAGAGTGGTTAAATAGGTGTTAATTGCCCTTTGGGTGATAACTGTTTGGATACGAATACCCCAAGCTGTCACTTTGACATGATTAATACCACGTGGTTTGCAATCGGCAAATCTCGACAAGGAGAAAACGTATTATCAGAAAATCATAAAAAAATCGAAATATATGTTTGCTAAATGAAATTTCAAAGAAACAAACAATTTTTCTCTCTTAAAATGAGACTGAGTCTTAGCTTTTTACAACTTTTGAAATATATTATAAAAAAAAAAAAATATAGTATTACTTTCTTTATCTTCCTATTAAATCGAGAGTGAAAATTTTGATTTTGGGCAAAATAAGTTTTGTACTTTCTTTAGAAAGTGATCAAATTGGCTTGTGCATATGTTTCATCCATTTAATGCATTAAAAATGCCATATTCATTGCCAATCTCTTGTCAAACATTGTTTATTTTCGTATTTTTCATTGCTTTCGGCGGCCATTTAATATTTTAGTGTAAACTACTGATCGGAACCGGACCAGATATGACAAAAATCCGCATTTTACAATAATAACTACATATGCACAAATGGCACAGTAGACAGAAAACAATGATACCTAAAGATGAAACTAAGCATTAACAGACTACTTGTAGATAACTTTGTTACAAATATATCATTTTGTAAAAAGAAACAACTGGGACCATGAACCAATATGTTTCAAAGACATGATAAAGAATTTTTTCTATTCAAATTTTTTATTAAGAACCCATGTTTTTTCCTACATATTTAGTGCAATTGTATCTATACAGGTTGCACTATAATAAACCATTCATTCATTTAGCTGGGTATAGGTAGGGTAAATGGAACCACACATATATTTTTATTTAGACTAAGAGGAAAAAAATAATTCTGGAACTATAAATGTATATACATTTTTTTTTGTACCATAAAGGAAATAAAGCGTTGCCACGACACGATAAATTACATAGAAAAAAAAATACAATTTATTTTTTTACGCCAAATGTGATGCTATCCAAAATTTCTGGGGAGAACACTGGTTGCGTTCGTTAAAATCAAAAACATCAGAACAGACACGGGCATAGCGAACAAGTTGTGAAATATAAACACTGTAAGATGGTGCCAAAGGAACATCACCATCTAAAAATGGAAAATTAACAATAGGAAACGAAAAATCGTCTCTTCTGTCGTAAATTTTAGTGTGGAGTTTCCCATTTAAAACCGAAATATCTAAATGTTAATTACATGATAAAAGTTCTACTATTTCATTGTTTATGACTTTATAAATTTTTTAATCAAATAAAAAATATTACACAAAAAAAATGATTGAACAACCAATTTTAAAAACATCTTGCAGAAACAATCAGCAGTAAACATAGACAAATATACTGTAGAATGCATGATTATGTCTGTAGCAGTGCACAATCCACAAAAATATCCAATGAGATAAACAAAAAAAGTGCCTCTGTTTCGAAGATTCAAGACGTTTTTTGTGTTAATTGTGAATAATCTATAGAACTACTATATTATATTTATCGTATGATAGACTTGAAGTCAAGTGATAATTAATAACATGCAAATAAAAGGTCACTATCAAAGGATTTTTCAGTGACCCAAACTTTTATAAAAAAAAAATCCTATTAAACTTTTTTATTCTACTTGTTTTCAAGATTTTTGGATGACGAAAAGAGGTTGCATACTATACACGACCGAATACGGTATACCCTTGTATAACACCATTATGGTATAAAGATTTTTTGTTCTGATACAAGTGCTTTAGTTATCTCCGTCTCCATATAGTAGTTCTATAGATTATTCACAATTAACACAAAAAACGTCTTTAATCTTCGAAACAGAGGCACTTTTTTTGTTTATCTCATTGGATATTTTTGTGGATTCTGCACTGCTACAGACATAATCATGCATTCTACAGTATATTTGTCTATGTTTACTGCTGATTGTTTCTGCAAGATTTTTTTAATCTTAATAATTCTGAAAGGAAATAAAAGAAATGGCTAAAATTTGTTTAAAAATCTCGTCTTTGAAACAACAGTAAATTTGATAGGACTATTATAGGTTTAATCTTTTCTTTGATGTCAGTGTTTCCTTCAAAAGTAGTATTCACATTGCATTTTCTTTTCATATAAATTTGTTTTGACATGTCAAATGACGTATACACTATTCACGTAAATAAAAACGAACACAGGACAAAGTATCAAGGTGCTACACACAAAAAGACAAAATTTGTCAATTTGTATGTAACATTTTGCAGGTAACAATAAATAATAGTGTACACGGTGAAATGTCTTGTCTCTTGTACTGTTTTTATTGTGTTGAAAGATTATTTTATAGCCTACAATACACCTTATCGCTAATCCCGGCTGACCCGGCCACTTGAACTTTTGACGTATACAATAATCACTTTTCCATTGTGGTGTCAGATGTTTTGTTTTGTAACGTCAAAAATTTACAGGAACCTGTGTGATATCTAGTAATGGCGGACAAATAGCGATAAGGTGTATGCAGTGCCAGTTTTGCTCATTGTTGAAGTCAACTCACTACCCTTTAATTGATTTAATCAATGTTATTTGGACTAAGTTGGATAGTTGTCTTTTTGGCAATCATACCACATCTCCTTATTTTATAGCATGGGTGGAAATTTTAAACAAGCCTTTAAAGCTGAAAATTTTATACAAGCCTTTAAAGCTGAAAATTCTTTATTTTCTATAAGACCGACCAGCAAATCCGTTTGAAAATACCACTGTGAAGTGTGATAAACTGTGTTATAGATGCCATGAATATAATTGGATTAAGCTGTAAGTTTATCCAAACCATCACTTAGTGTGATGTATGTGAAATAACTTTTCTACAAAAAGCAAATTATTTACAAGTTTTGGCCAAACATATATATTGACAAGTTGATTTGTTCAAGGACTTGAGAGAAAGATTCTTTAACCTAAAAATAGAAAAAAGACCAATTTGGAATGCACATCTGTACTGCCCTTCTACTTATACACCTAGTTAACCTGCTCATAAAAACAATTAAAAAGTTTTTTATAAATAAATTTATTCATCACAAACATCATTGCTCCCATAATTCAACATTTTATTAATTGTTTTTATATCAATAAAAAAATTCTGACATGATTACATTTAAAGTCTATGAACAGACATAACATTTCACAATAATTTAAAACAACATCGAAAACAAAAAGTACAGTCATTTTAAATGATCTGATGTTAAATGCATTATTTCTATCATTTATGCAAGGAACCATTGTAAACTGATGTAAGAATGTGGGTTTGGTTTGAGTAAAGCCAGTTCTACTTTTTTCCAGAAACATTCCAAATACTACTTTACATTGCATATTAATTCTCATTGGAAGTACTTTTTCTGATTATAAATAGGTGATTCTTCCTATGGTAAGATTACATTGTAGTGTCTATTGGCCAATTCCATAATTTACCTTGTAATTAAAATTCATATATGTACAGGTCTTTAATGTTTAAGTTTATCAAATCTTTTAAATGCATTTCATATTTCAAAAGCTTATAACTTTTGAAACTGATAGTTATTTTTTGTTATAAATTGGTTAAAACGCCTCGATAACAATTTCAACTCATCATGCTTTGTCTCTGAGCAGCAGAACATGTTGTCCTGTTTAGAATTAGTCTAAAATTGGCAAGGGAAAGTAACTTGTGTTAAAAGTGGGTAATTATGGAATCAAATCCCTTATTGGCAAATAGACTCTTGTCAAACAGGTATTGATTTCAGCTCATTTTTTGTGAATCAATTGATTGGTATTTACTTATTACTGTAAATTCAGAAATTGTTGCACGCATTTATTATTGTGATTTTGTCATTTTAGTCTAAAATGTGATTTTAATTTTTGCGATATTGAGAATAATCCTGTTCAAATGATATACTAAATCATCAAAATGCAAGTTTTAATTATTGTGATTATAACCCTGTTGCATTTTTCGCAATAATTACAAAAACATGGCAATAATTTCTAAATTTTCAGTATTATCTAGTTGCAAGTATTTCATGCCTATTCAGGATGGTTTGGACTGTGGGTGGATAAATCATCTGCTCATAAATCCCTGACAGAAATAACATATTATTTGTGCTACCATCATATTGGTTACTGTATTTTCAGAAATTATTGTAATGTTTTTATTATTGCAAAAATGCAACAGGGTTATAATCTCATTTTGGAATTTTGTGTTACTATATGAATTAAACAGGATTATTCTTTTAAAATATCTCAAACATTAAAATCGCATTGTTGTCTAAAACGACAAATCAGAAATAATAAATGCACATAATAATTTCTGAATTTACAGTGCTTTGACTACAATCTACTTATAATAATCTTAAATAAAAATGTTCCAATTTGAAACCCTGTGTATAATTCTATTTCTTTTCTTCAAAATCTCAAAAAAAGGTGTAGAATTATATCTGTATATGCATTATAAAAATTGATGAAGCTATAGAGAAACTATTATGATGCCTCCTTGACAAAGACAAGAGTGCACATGCTTAATAAATGTTGCTTGCTTTACTAATTATAACTGAACTTTTCATAGATCTTTATGATCAAAGTTTTACAACTGGTATCACATAAACTTTACATTACTTCTGGTATAACATTAATTTTACAATATCAATGATCAATGAAAATAAGGTCATGGTCACATGAATACTGGCTGACATACATGTACACTAAACAAGCATTCATACATCAAATACATGTGACTTATTGCTTAAAGTATCTGAAAAACAGACCTAATCATGAGAACTATTAAATGGTTGACCAATTTAAACATGAAGATGAAAACAAAGTCATATGAACCTTGCCAGGCAGACATGTACACCTTACAATCATTCATCAATTATAGTTGACATTTTAACTATAGTATGCAGAGGCAGGTCCAGGGGGCGTAGAGTGCCTACCCTTTGATGGAAAATATATTATTCTTTATCATAAAATCATCCAAATATTTTTAAGTTTAAAAATAAACATCCCTCTCTTTCAAAAATTCCTGTATCCACCCTTTGTACCTGAAAAATGGACTTAACCATGAAATAATTATCTACAAATAAAGTATATTTTATAGTTAATTTGACTCAAATGATTGTTTAATTGTTGTTTGTTTAAGGTAAGAGGTATGAAGTTTTAGGACAAAAAAACAGTGAAAATCAGATAAAGTATCTGCCAGGGCAGATTTAATTTCGTTGATTATATAGGGAACCACTGCAGCATGACTGGAGCAGGCCCCAGCTTAGGCAGTCATTGGACCCCCTCTTATTAAAATTTCTAGATCCACAACTGTCTGCATTAAATAGCCTATTTATCATCAACAGAAAAGTCATAAATCTCATCTTCAAAAATATTTGTCATTAAGAAGAAAAAACACAATACATGTATATAAATAGCACTCTTAAGTTATAATATTTCATTTAAATATGAAAAGTTCTCAATTTTTACATCATACCTTAGTTGTAATAAATTAGCAACAAACTTAACGTAAGAATTCTCATTATCAATTAACAATTTTCCTTACTATCAATCTGTGTTACCAAAATCAACAAAATGATAATTGTGAATTGAGGTAAAATGGCTTATAAAAGATGAAAGCATCTTATGTTAAGGAGATCAATGCGACATGATCAGTTAAAATATGACTCATTACAAAACAATATGAACACTTAACAAAATCTGAGAATTTTTTCAGGAATCTCCATTAACAGGAAGTTCATTTGTCTTTCCATCTTCACAAGTGTCACTAATCACATGATTATTTTGTGGACTTTCATTGGCTGGATTTTTTACTATAGAATTTTGAGATTGTCCATTGTTATTGTTGAATGTTGGAATATTAGATGGTTCCTCGTCCTCTTCTCCTGGTACTTGAAGCCCTTTCAATTCTTTGGCAAAATCTGCCATTCCGTATTGCTGTGCAATTCTAAGTCCTTCATCAAACAGTGTGTCATTTAATAACTTTGTCTTTGCATTTGGATCGAACTGTGCACGTAAATGTGCAGCAAAATCATCTCCATCTGCAGAGTTAGAAGGGGAAGATCCACCACTTTGTAAATCTGAGCCTAAAAAATTTGAATAATATTATATTTTATCATGTTTTTTGTCATATAGTATCTAAAGTCATACAGATATGGAAACTACAAAAGTTTATCATTCTCCAGCTAATATTAATCAACAGTGTCTCAATACCCCCAAAAAGTACATATTCACATACTTGTGAGAAAACAAAGCTTTGTACAATTATTTTCTGCTGTTAGATTGCTGTCTCAAAGATGTTTACAACATCTACTTTTTAACTCATGTTCATGTTTTTGTTTTGTTTTACATTTTTGTGAACAGCGAGATTATCTCTGACTAGCTCTTTTGTGCCTTTGTTAAAATTTCAATGCAATTAAATCTCTAATGAGTCATCATAAACATTTCCTTCATCAAACCGACACTGAATCTCCCAATAAAACAGGCACGGTTATTCAGTTTCAGTAGGTTACATGTACTACTGACCCAGTGAATCATTCATGGTATAATCCATAAACAGTTGAATAACATTTTGATATATGTTAAAATTGAACTTATTATACAGACATTAAGTAGAATTCTATCAACATCTTATAAGTTTTATTACCAAATACATCATCATTTAATGCATAATAAACAACACTATATTCATTGCAGTATTAATTGCTATCAATTGACTTACTAATATCATCATCATCAAAACCAAGTTTGGGCATCCTGGAAAATCTGAAAAAAAAAGGTAGAAAAAACATGTGACAACAGGCATATCATAATTAAACTACTGTAAATTCACAAATTTATCGCTATGTTTTATTTATTGTCAAAAATGTGACAGGATTATCATCGCAATAATTAAAACTTGCATTTTGAAATTATTTATATGAATTAAACAGGAAATTTCTCAATAACGAAAAAAAAATTAAAATTGTATTTTAGTCTAAAATGACAAAGTCGCAATAATAAATGCATGTAATAGTTTCTGAATTTACATTAATTAATTTATTTGGTATCAATCACACCATCTGGTCTTTAAATGAATAAAAAACCAAATCATTCATTACAGCACTTTTACATGATACTCAAAATCAAAGCGTAGAAGTGTTGTATAGGCTGTTTCTATCTAGTGAAGGGACAATTATGTTAATGCTGTCAATATGTCTGTAGGTTAGTGTGTACAAGCACTTTATTCATGTTGGATGTGCAAACTCTATATATATGGAAGTGTTTAACGACCTTGACTGGCTTTTCAGCCCTCGCATGGTCGGTTGTGCAAACTCTACTAAATTCTTATTATTGTGTTTGGTAACAACAATAAGTCTAGATTGAATTGTAAGTCTACAATTGTTTTATGACAAAGTGACAGTGACCTTGGTGACCTTGGCAACCATGTGGAGTAAGTAGTTTAAATTGTGTCTCAATATAGCCTGTCAACACTGAAGTTTTGAGTTTGAATCCCACAGAGGTCAGGTGTGTTCAAGTTCAATTCTAATTGACAAGGATTGTCAGTTTTTCTGCTGAAGAGTATGGTTCTCTCTGGGTAGTCTATGAAAATCAATTAGTGAATCCCAAGCCGTGGTTAAGGGGGTTGTATATCTCATACAGCGTATTTCAAGTGTTTATAACACATGTGCTTGGAGGGACTAATACCACATGTGCTTGGAGGGACTAAAAACACATGTGCTTGGAGGGACTAATAACACATGTGCTTGGAGGGACTTATAACACATGTGCTTGGAGGGACTAATAAAACATGTACTAGTACTATCTTTATACATGTGTTTCAACTCATAATGGGAAACCCAAGTTATCAAACAAAAACAATATTGCTAAGCCAAGCAAATGCTCTAGGTTTTTGGGATACTTGTTTTCACTTACTTATTTACTTTCTTCATTTCTGCCTGCTCAGACAGTAGTTTTTCCAGTTTAGTGACATTCTGGTCATACTGATCCTGAAGAGGTTTAGCTGTCTCTATGTCACCTCTTTCCTGGGCTGCCTGTATCTGCTTTTTAAATTCATCTTGAGTCTGATTCAGTGAACCTATTTCTTTTATCACAGCTGACATTCTATCCTAAATTCAAACAATTATAACAAAACGCTAATTTAATATCCTATCCTAAGGCAATCAATATAAATACTAAAAAGAGAATGATAATGATATAAGTTTCCTAATGAGTTCTGATTTTATATTTGTAAGATTTTTTTTTTCTTTCTAATGTTTTAAAGAGTTTTTATTAAATACATTCTTTTAGATAGATGATGGTCAACAATATTAGAAACATCACTGAATTAAAAGATCATTTGTTATCATTAAACCAGTAACAAAATGCCAAGAACAAAATGTATTCACAACCAATGCTGGATCCTACAAGCAAACCAATATAAGGAATCAATTGTTATTTCTTGCTTTTGTACAAATTGTCTTCATAATATTAACTATAATCCTTCAAATATTAAAAGTCAATTACAGTTAAGTCTTGAAGTGTCATGTGTATGCATATATTTCATAATATTTTATTACAAATCCAAGAGAGGCATTTTTTTGTCTTCAATATAAAGTAAAACCAGGTGCTCCGCAGGGCGCAGCTTTATACGACCGCAGAGGTCGAACCCTGAACAGTTGGGGCAAGTATGGACAAAACATTCAAGCGTGATACAGCTCTGAATTTGGATTGTGCTCAAATTTTTGACATTACATGGGTTTTTTTTACACAAAACAAATGTCAAGATTTTACAAATCAATTAAAGATTTCTTCTTTAAACTTTTTAAATCTAAAATTAAATAGTTGACACAGCATAGGTTTCTGACACAGAATGAATGTGGTCTAATGAACTTAAAAGTTTTTTTTTGCCTTTGAGCAATTCACTATGCTGTTGAATATTAATCCTCTCAAAAAAATGTTTGAAGAAATTTTCTTTTTATTTATGAAATCTGAAATGAGAAAAATTTAACCCCCCCCCTTTTTTTCACATCCCTGTTTCCCTTTTTCCAAAACTGATATCAATTCAAATTTCTAATGGAGTTTGCAACAATAACTACTCTTTTAAATAAATCATAAAATATTAAAATGTAAAATAAAGTGCTTGTTATCACTGAATGGTAAAGATTGGTTGGTAGTAAAAGTGAATATACATTGTTTATTGTATAAAACAATAAAAAAAACTTCATCAGCAACATTTTATATTGGCAAATTTCCAATGAAGTTATTTACATAAAGTAATGGGCAAAAAAAAATAGAAAATGACATCATAGTCATGTCTGGCAAATGTCCAACATACATTATCTAAAAACATTTTAGATAAGATAAGGAAAAAAAGCTTCATCAGCAACATTTTATATTGGCAAATTTCCAATGAAGTTATTTACATAAAGTTATTGGCAAATAAAAATAGAAAATGACATCATAGTCATGTCTGGCAAATTTCCAACATATATTATCAACTACTATTCTATACAAAGAAAGATAACTCCAATTGAAAATTAATTGCTATTGCACAATATTGTGCAATTAGATATTTCTTGCTATTGTGCAATACTGTGCAATTGAAAATTTCTTGCTATTGCACAATACTTGATATGGAATCCTGATTTGGACCAACTTGAAAACTGGGCCCATAATTAAAAATCAAAGTACATATTTAGATAAAGCATATCAAATAAGCTCAAGAATTTAATTTTTGATAAAATCAAACTTAGTTTAATTTTGGACCCTTTGGACCTTAATGTAGACCAATTTGAAAACTGGACCAAAAATTAAGAATCTACATACACAGTTAGATTTGGCATATCAAAGAACCCATTTATTCAATTTTTGATGAAATCAAACAAAGTTTAATTTTGGACCCCCATTTGGACCAACTTGAAAACTAGGCCAATAATTAAAAATCTAAGGACATTTTTAAATTCAGCATATCAAAGAACCCCAAGGATTCAATTTTGTTAAAATCAAACTAAGTTTAATTTTGGACCCTTTGGACCTTAATGTAGACCAATTTGAAAACGGGACCAAAAATTAAGAATCTACATACATAGTTAGATTCGGCATATCAAAGAACCCCAATTATTCAATTTTTGATGAAATCACACAGAGTTCAATTTTGGACCCTTTGGGCCACTTATTCCTAAACTGTTAGGACCAAAACTCCCAAAATCAAACCCAACCTTCCTTTTATGGTCATAAACCTTGTGTTTAAATTTCATAGATTTCTATTTACTTATACTAAAATTATTGTGCGAAAACCAAGAATAATGCTTATTTGGGCCCTTTTTTGGCCCTTAATTCCTAAACTGTTGGAACCAAAACACCCAAAATCAATCCCAACCTTCCTTTTGTGGTCATAAACCTTGTGTCAAAATTTCATAGCTTTCTATTCACTTAAACTAAAGTTATAGTGCGAAAACCAAGAAAATGCTTATTTGGGCCCTTTTTGGCCCCTAATTCCTAAAATGTTGGGACCAAAACTCCCAAAATCAATCCCAACCTTCCTTTTGTGGTCATAAACCTTGTGTTAAAATTTCATTGATTTCTATTCACTTTTACTAAAGTTAGAGTGCGAAAACTAAAAGTATTCGGACGACGACAACGTGATAGCAATATACGACCAAAAAATTAAAATTTTTGCGGTCGTATAAAAAATCAAAACTTTATAAAATAAAATTTAAAAAAAAATTGCCAAGATTTTTATTGTATATAAAAAAAAATTATGTATAAATTCATACCTGTCAACTGACCCGTATTCTGCGGGTGTGACCCGATATTTTCACAATTTTGAGGGTTCACCCGGAACACCCGCCGGGTCATTGAAATAACCTGGGAATTCCGAAAATGACCCGATTTCACCCGTATTTCTTAGCCTTGAGATTGATTTCATAAGTAATATTCCTTTGAAATACTGGCAAATTCGTAATTCTTCCATGAACAGGAAGTTCATCTAGCTATGTAAACTGTCAAATTAAGTGCATGGCTTCACTAGACAGCTTTGGTGTCAAACACACTGTTAATTAACACCAATTACCTTAGCTTTAGGTTGTAAATAAATTGCACCATGTGGTTTACAAACTGAACTAGAGTTACTTCCCCTTATTTGTCACCATTCAAAATTATTCCTTATTTTTACGTTTTATGGGTGAAAAAGATTAAATCATAAAAATATAAAATTCAAATACATATTGAAAAATAACTTTTCATTATTTTTATACCTTTATACAATTTTTTAAAAAAAGTTGAAAATTATTTTTTACATTTATACTTTCTTTAACTGTATTACTATATTTTATCATAGTCTAATTTCCTTGATAAATGAAAAAATGATATGGTTAAAGGCTACATAGTCAATAGTCTCAAACATTTAAGAATTACTTTAAATTCTAGTGTTTGACGATAGCAGTATTTTCTCTCAAAAAGTAAAGCACATAAGACTGAGTTACACAAATTTATAAAAATCTTTAAAAGTGCAATGAAATAATATTTAATAAGATTTAAAATGACTTAACAAAGTGAACATGCATTGATGTTTTGGTATCTTTGATACACATTATAAGAAAATGTACCATAAATTCTGAAATTCAGCTCGAAAAAGTTTGTACGCGTTATGACCTGAGATTTGATTCTTCAATGCAGGTCATGACCTGCATTTTCATCGTCACAGGTTGACAGGTATGATAAATTATGTCAAAATGTGATCCAGATAGGAAATTGACAAGCACGTGTAATTTTACACATCAATAGTTAGACTATTATATAGGCAAATAACTTAAAAGTTTGATAAAAACTTACATTCATCACTTGTGACCTTTCGAACTCGAATGGAACATACATTCCAGGATAAGTTTCTAACATTTTTAAGAAAGTTGGATCCAAGCGTGATCTCTTTGCTGAAGGTAAAACTGTTTCACCAGATCTGTTAATAAGAAAAATATATTACACAATAAAATTTTAATAGGTTAACATATAAAAGAGTAAATATTCCCACCTAGTTTCTTAACATGGATTACAGATTTGATTTGATTTTTGGTGTTTTAACGCCATTTTTAAGCACCGATTTTTGGCTATTTCATGGTGGGCAGTTTTTATTGGTGGAGGAAGCTGGAGCATATGGAGAAAACCACTGACCTTCAAAAGGAAAACTGATAATCTTAGTCCATAAAAATTGGAGTCCAGTGCACCCTTACAAGCCAGGTTCGAACTCATAACCTCAGTGTAGACTGACTAGTGATTACAGTAGTAACTACTTAAACCACATGGCCACCGATGCCCCACTTGGCCTACAGAAGATTTTACCTTAAATCTTTTGAACATTTTTAAAAAATGCAGTTGGTCAAATCAACTTTATCATAATTTGATGATCAATGGTATAGTACTAGGTCAGTTAAGCGGGTGATATTTACTAACATTTTAGACATAGCAATACTGGTTGGTTTTGCATATTCCTGATGAAGTTGACCTGAAGGAGAGAAAGGGTGATTGCTGATCTTATACAGATATAAAAGTGCTTTTCGTTTAATTTGGGTTTTACCAAAAAATAGTGTACATTTATTTTATGTCGAATATCAATACACTATATGCCTTCTTTTTCATAAAAGTTAGAATTCGCATAAAATTTAGCAAAATTGGTTCATTTTACCGTGTTGAAGCTGTTGAACATATTAACCTAGAATGTCCTTTTGAGTATTGGTATCCACTATCTTTAACAACCTGTCTTGCCAAGGGGAATAAGTCTTCTCGTCTTGTTAACAGGGTTGGCATATGTAAACATAATTGTGCTGCTGCCTCATTTACTGAAATCTGAAATCATTCAATTCATCTATAAATGTTGAAATTATTACAACTTATCACTTCAATGTAGTTTTATATTTATAAGTAAAAACAAAAATTACCAATATGGAAAAGACAATTATAATTCTATATCAAGTCTATTTAATTCATATCTAACAGCTATCCAAGGAATCATACACATTTTTCATGTGGGATAAAAATAGAATACTTAAAAAATATGCATGTAGGCTACTTGTCTGCTCTATGGTTGTTGTCTCTTTGACACATTCTCCATTTCCATTCTCAATTTTTTTAATTTCTGTTATCATAATAGAGGCAATAAGACCTGCGAGTGTCCTGTAGATGTTTATTTAATGAATGTCATTATTTATTTTGAATTTATTGAACCATAAAACTAAGTTTTGACTCTTCACATTGAATAATCCGCTTCTAAGTAAAATGTGAAGAGTCCAAAATTAACTTTATGGGTCAATAAATTCATAATAAATTATTGCCATTCATTATAAATAAATTTCTATCAAAAATAAGGCTCAAAGAACTTTTTATATGATTTACATTAACAATAATAACGTACACTCATGTTGGTGTATGAATACACAACGTCAGGGTGGGCGTGTTGCCATAAAAATTGACAACATTGAAAATAAAACTAATACTTTTAACCAATCAGAAGACAGTAAATACACCAAATTTATTTAATATTAAATGAGCTATAAAGTATAATGTGGTAAACAGGAATACTTTTACAAAAAAATAAATGCTGGTATTGTTATTTTCTTTTGCTCAATGAATCAATGAGAATGATGTAGAAAAATATTGTGTCTTAAGTACACAGATGCCCCATCTGCACTATCAATTTCTATGTTCAGTGGACCGTGAAAATGGGATAAAATCTCTAATTTGGTATTAAAATTAGAAAGATCATATCTTAGGGAACATGTATACTAAGTTTCAAGTTGATTGGATTTCAACTTCATCAAAAACTACCTTTACCAAAAACTTTAACCTGAAGCGGGACAGTTGGACGAACGGACGAACAAATGGACGGACACACAGACCAGAAAACATAGTGCCCATAAATGAGGCATAAAAATATTTTGACAAAGAATTATTGTCATAGATATAAGAAGATGTGGTACAAGTGCCGTTGAGACAACTCACCATCCAAGTCACAATTTGTAAAAGTAAACCATGTTTGAAAGAGGAAAATTTATATCTAAATCAAATATCTAAATTCTCAGAATCTATTTGATGTTTTAAAAATTCTTAAATTTTATTTTTTAGGTAAAGATGGTACATAATATTTTTTTTCTATTCTGAATCAGCAAGTGTACAAAACATGTGTTGTATCAAACAATACTCAACAGACTGTCAAAAAACTACAGTGAAACCAGATGTTACAGTAAAATCTGTCTACAGATTGTCAAGGGAAGATTTTTCTTTGTTGAATACCTAATGGTGCATTACTAACATGTACTTCATTGAGAAATTATTAAAATCTTGTCCTTGTTGAACTTAAGTGAGTAAAATAGCAAATTAATGGAAACCTTGTTAAAGAAAATAATACTTAAATGTTTGACCGTTTGTGTTCCAGACTCTTTATTTGATTTAAGTTACAAAAATGGATAAATTATTTAAAATAAAGCTCTCAAATCTAGACAAATTAGCATTACAAAATAAAGTCTTAATAATACAATTTTTATGGAGTAAGTAACATTACAGTTAAATTAGTTATTTATATCAAGTGCACATTGAAATTCAGATTTTAAAAAAAAAATCATTTCAGGGAAATAAACTTTTACTTTTCTTTTCCTGTCTGACCATTTGAAATCTCTAATTTTTACAATAATATTTTGATATTTAAATTTAAATATATAGATTATGTACCTGAAGTAACCATCGCCACTACAGACAGACGAACAGGCGCACAGACCAGAAAACATAATGCCCATAAATGGGGCTTAATAAATGGGGCATAAAAAAAATTACAGAGAAGAGAAGTTTGTTCTAAATTACAAGTTGTGCAAGTCAACCACAGATATTTTTTTTTTAAGCTACTGTACTCATGTCATAAAGGAATTAATTATAAAAGGCCAAAATATGGCCCCCTATCATCTTTCTAATATCTTAAATCAGTTTTATTCACTCATTGGCTTATGAATAGGAATTGGCAAAAAGAATAATTCTAGGGAAACCATGATGTTTACGATTTTAACATAATTTATAAGTTATTCAGATAGCATCAAATTATAATAAAAGATATAACTAAAAAAAAAACACTGAGGAGATTCTTGACTTTGGACATGCACATGTGTAAATGATTTTTTTTTAAGACCAATCTCAACAGAATTATGACACAAAAAACCAACAAAAGTTACCTCATGCATTGACATAGGTTTGATATTTTTCCTCTTGGAATCAAATCTGCCATAAATTGCTGCATATTTTCTCATTTCATCCAATCTATTAGGAGAATCATCTGGCTGTTGTTGCAGAGCCTGTATAAGGAAATCATGATTATGGAATATTATTTAACCTTAAGCATTGTACAAAAAATGTTCTTTGCATAAATTGTATTTATTGTGGTGTGTTTAATATTTAAATCAAGCTCAATCTAAAACCCAGAAATAGTCTGTACAAGGTTCTTACTCTGTGTATAAATGCAATAATGTTGACAAATGTTTGCAATGGAGATAACTGGTAAAGCAACGCTACTTGAATAGTGTAAGAAAGAACAAAGGTTTACTCTTCAAAACTAGAAAACCTAATTTACTGGCATCGCAAGTTCATTTAGCTATAAATCCCGGTTTAAACTACCATTTTCTATTCAAAGGAAATGGCTTTACCAAGTCAGGAATATGACAGTTGTTGTTCATTCGTTTGTTGTGTTTGAGCTATTGATTTTGTCATTTAATTAGTGGCTTTCTGTTTTGAATTTTCCTCGGAGTTAGGTATTTTTGTTAATTTAATCTTTTTTTTTGTAATGATTTTCGGCAGGTGATCGAACTCCTCAACACCAACATACAGATACAACAAGTTGAGATGTGTATCATGAGATCATGACCCAGTTTTGAGATGGTATTACCAATGTTATTTCAACTGATCAGGCGTAGTTTACGTTTTAATTTGCATAAGGACAGTCTATTTGAAGATGTGTGTGATAAGGATGATTGCCGTTATAATTATTACTGATTTCTAATCACCTATCAGTGTCATCAAATGATTTACAAAACAATGACTGGACACTTCATTTGATGAGTTTATCCTAAAACACCTATCTATAGATGGACTGGTTTATTGTGAGCAAACCGGTTAAACTCCGCCCAGTCAAGTGAAATAAATCGAGTAATACTGTAACTTGACATACACTACCTACCATTATGTCTTTATTGATTTGTTTCTTCATGTTGAGAGGTTTGGCCTCAAAGTAAGGTATAGCCTTGGCAATATTTGTGGCTGCTTCTGCTATAGCATTGATCTGACTCTCTACCAGTACTGGGGTAGGAATAGGAGATTGGGAATGATTATTTTCCTGCAAAATAAAACACAGAGCTTGTAAAAAATAGTGACTCTCTACCAGCACTGGGGTAGGAATAGGAGATTGGGAATGATTATTTTCCTGCAAAATAAAACACAGAGCTTGTAAAAAATAGTGACTCTCTACCAGTACTGGGGTAGGAATAGGAGATTGGGAATGATTATTTTCCTGCAAAATAAAACACAGAGCTTGTAAAAAATAGTGACTCTCTACCAGTACTGGGGTAGGAATAGGAGATTGGGAATGATTATTTTCCTGCAAAATAAAACACAGAGCTTGTAAAAAATAGTGACTCTCTACCAGCACTGGGGTAGGAATAGGAGATTGGGAATGATTATTTTCCTGCAAAATAAAACACAGAGCTTGTAAAAAATAGTGACTCTCTACCAGCACTGGGGTAGGAATAGGGGATTGGGAATGATTATTTTCCAGCAAAATAAAACACAGAGCTTGTAAAAAATAGTGACTCTCTACCAGCACTGGGGTAGGAATAGGAGATTGGGAATGATTATTTTCCTGCAAAATAAAACACAGAGCTTGTAAAAAATAGTGACTCTCTATCAGCACTGGGGTAGGAATAGGGGATTGGGAATGATTATTTTCCTGCAAAATAAAACACAGAGCTTGTAAAAAATAGTGACTCTCTACCAGCACTGGGGTAGGAATAGGGGATTGGGAATGATTATTTTCCTGCAAAATAAAACACAGAGCTTGTAAAAAATAGTGACTCTCTACCAGCACTGGGGTAGGAATAGGAGATTGGGAATGATTATTTTCCTGCAAAATAAAACACAGAGCTTGTAAAAAATAGTGACTCTCTACCAGCACTGGGGTAGGAATAGGGGATTGGGAATGATTATTTTCCAGCAAAATAAAACACAGAGCTTGTAAAAAATAGTGACTCTCTACCAGCACTGGGGTAGGAATAGGAGATTGGGAATGATTATTTTCCTGCAAAATAAAACACAGAGCTTGTAAAAAATAGTGACTCTCTACCAGCACTGGGGTAGGAATAGGGGATTGGGAATGATTATTTTCCTGCAAAATAAAACACAGAGCTTGTAAAAAACAGTGACTCTCTACCAGCACTGGGGTAGGAATAGGGGATTGGGAATGATTATTTTCCTGCAAAATAAAACACAGAGCTTGTAAAAAATAGTGACTCTCTACCAGTACAGGGATAATATCAAATGGTTGACCCTTCTCAGAACTTGCAATATTTAAAATCTGTAAGGGTTCCACAGAAACCTTTGTCTTGCCTGGTATTGTGTAATGATGACTGCCTAAGGCCAAGTCCATTTATCAGAAAACTCTTTTCTTTAGATGTTATTTATTTATCATGTACGGGCTACTGTTCAAGTTTTGTAGCATTCCATGATGGTTTCACAAAATTGTTGATGTTTGAAAAAGATTTTCCCCAAGATTGTCTAAATGGTAACAGCAAAAAGCTGAGTCCATTTATCAAAATTATTATTTCATGCATTATTAGCACAACTGAAAAAACAAATTTCTTGTCAACAGTGCTGGAGCCAACCATTGGAAATGTGTAAAATTAAACTTATAAATAACATAACAAGAATATGTTCATAGTAAACAGATGCCCCACAGGCACTATCATTTTTTAGTTTGATGGACTGTGAAATTGTGGTCAAAACTCTAATTTGGCATTGAAATAATAAATACCATACCATAGCTATATGGGGAACATGTGTAAAGTTAAAGTTTCAAGTTGATTGGACTTCAACTTTATCAAAAACTTCCTTGACCAAACACTTTAACCTGAAGCCGGACAGATGGACCAATGCACAGACAAAAAAACAATATCCCTTAGGTGGGGCATAATAAGAATTAACAAGAATGTGTCCATAGTACACGGATGCCCCACTCGCACTATCATTTTACATGTTCACTGGACCGTGAAATTGGAGTCAATACTTTAATATGACATTAAAATTAGAAAGATCATATCATAGGGAACATGTGTACTAAGTTTCAAATTGATTGGACTTCAACTTCATCAAAAATTACCTCTACCAAAAACTTTAACCTGATTCGGGATGAACGAACGGACGAACGAACGGAGGCACAGACCAGAAAACATAATGCCCCTCTACTATCGTAGGTGGGGCATAAAAACAATAATAAAGTTTTTCTGATATTTAAAAATATGGACACTTCAAGTCTTTCACAAAATTTATATACAGCATTTAAACATTACCTAACAAAATTACAGGAATGAAAGATGGGTTGAAACAACAATTTATTCAACACAATTGTTATCAAGTTACTTTGAAGAAGTTCCAATAGGCAAAAAAGACTGTATCATTACAAACAAGATATTTATCACAAAGATAATCTTATGTTATTACAACAACTTAACTTGATGAGTTTCGTTTTTTGAGTTAATATCCTGATAACTCATATAAAAGGAATATTTGAGATGTTATATTATATATCAACGTTAGATGAATTTTTAATTTTTAGATAATAAGTCATCAAGATATAAAAATGTAAGTCTAAATTTAGTTTTTGAGATATAATTTTTATCTGTTTCCAATTTCGTTGAAGAATCTTTTGTTAAGGAGGTATTTTTTGTCTTATCAGATTTCACTATTACAGATAAGAATTTCCCGGGAAATAAATGAAGCCAATAATTCTGGAAAACACATTTTTTATGACAAAATTCTATAATTTATTCACTATATCTGAAGATATTGTATAGGCATAAACAATTATAATGAGATCATCTAACAGATTTATTGGTTGAAAAAAAAACGTCCACAATAATTCTTGATGACCAAATTTGTAAAACTTTTCAAGCTAGAATTTTCCCAATGTATTTTTGCTGCAAATTCAATAAAACCCCTCTGTATTTATAAACATATTAAATATATTAAGTTTAAAAGATCTTTTTAAAATTTCTTTCAGTGATGCATTATTATTCCAATGTACTTATGTACAACATACAATATGCAGTCAGAGGTCAAAAATGTTTTATTACTCAATAAATTCTGCTATATATTTTGTGTAAAAACACTAAAATTATTTTTTTTCTAATGAGATTTCTTGTCTAATTAGAACAAAGTTGTACCATTAAATCTGCAGTTACTTACAACATTTTTTAAATATATTTGTATGATTTATACTTTTTAGAAATGATTGTTTTAGAAAAAGTCATAAGTTAAATTCTGTAACGAATCTAATTAGTATAATGTACATTAAAGTCCATGCCTATAAAAGAATTGTGCAATTTACAAGTGTGGACTTGTAAATATACTAAACACTTAAAAAAGTTTTGATGACAATTGAGATATTAATATATGTTCAAATTATGATATAAATCTGTACAATTTTTTTTTCAGCTTATAGAGAATTCACAAACTCCTTTAACCATAGAGCTATATTTAGATTCTGTAAATTCCGTTTTTGCATTTTATGTTCCTTTGTTAAATTGATATTATTCTAAATGTAGTCTTTGAATGACTACAAGCTGATTTTTTTTTCACGATTTTCTCACTTTTATTGGAACCTTTGAAAATCAAAATAAGTGCATATAGCTCTGAAATAATGTATTATAACTAGATAAATTATCTATTATCAATACAATTTTTAGTATCTACTGAATTTTTTTTTAATATCTCAAAGGTTTTTAATATTTATGACTTATAAAACAGAACACATGCATGTGGCAAATTACCATCTTAAGAAAAGCTGCATGCGATAAAAATGTGAATATTTTTTCATTGATCAAATAAAAGCTTGATAGGCAGCAAGGAAGAAGTCAAATTTTTAACAATTAAAAATACTTTAAATATCTAAAAAAAGTTTTACAATTAGAATTAAAACTTATAGAAACAAGAATGTTTCCCTAGTACACGGATGCCCCACTCGCACTAGTATTTTCTATGTTCAGTGGACCGTGTAATTGGGGTAAAAACTCTAATTTGGCATTAAAATTAGAAAGATCATATCATAGGGAACATGTGGATTGGACTTCAACTCCATCAAAAACTACCTTGACCAAAAACTTTAATCGTAGGTGGGGCAAAAAACACTTCTATTTATACTATATTTTTTCTTGACTAAATAAAGTCCTATAAAAGTCCATTTGAAATATCTATAAATGAATTAACCCATTCCTCCATGTATAACTTTTTTTATAAAATAATACCATTTCACATAGGACATTTCATTGCTTGATACAAATCTGATAAAGTCTGATATAGACTTGATGTGGTTCTTAAGTGTTTCCCCATTTCTCGTTTTTTTATAGACCATTTGTTGTCCCGTTTGAATGATTTAACACTAGTCATTTTTGGGGCCCTTTATAGCTTACTGTTCGGTGTGAGCCAAGGCTCTGTGTTGAAGACCGTACTTTGACCTATAATCATTTACTTTAATAATTTGTGACTTGTATTGAGAGTTGTCTCATTGGCACTCCAACCACATCTTCTTATTTCTATTTTAAAAGGCATAATATTTCAACTAAGGAATAATGGAGGAAGAGATGTAAAAGGTGTCATGGAGGAAAGGTTTATCAACTCAAAAGAAAATTCATACAAGCATTGACATTTTATTGTATGATATAGCTGTTAACTCAAAAGAAATGTCTACCAGTTTCAAACCATTCAATTCCACAGCAACCAATATAATCAATCATTCAATCTATATTTATAAGGATATAATTTTTAAGTTCCTTGATTTGTGTATGCTACTACGAAAACCTTTCGTTTAAAAGTAGGTTCATCTTTTTTTTCAATATCAGTGTGAGTTCATTTTTTTAAATACCTAAACTTAGCTATAAGAAAATTGACTCACTTCTTTGATTTCTGACTGGTTTCCCCCCACCATATTTGCTGGTCCCGGACTAGTTGTGGGTTGTATGAGAGGACTAGGGCTCCAGGATCTAGCATTCATTACTGGTGATGTAGAAGAATGCATCTGATATGGATTAGCCTGGTCTCTGTTGACTTGGCCACCGTTAAGATTCATTTTAGGTACAGTTTGACCAAGCTGAGAAGATTGGTTTCCTGTTGCTCCTGGGGGAGTTCCAATCATTGGCATTTGTATCTGGCCCTGGAAAGCAGCTGAAAAATTGATACCGTTTCATTCATCGATTTGCTTGATGTGTTTGAGCTATTGATATTGCAATTTGATTACAGACTTTCCTTTTTGAATTTTCCATGGAGTTCAGTATTTTTGTGATTTTACTTTTTTTCAATGTATTTGATGCAGAATTATTTATCATTGTAAAAGTACTGCAGATTATATTGTTTATATTTCAATTTCAAGTGTAATTTTCTCATGACATTTTCTTTACCATAACAGACAAAAGCTGTATCAAATATATATGTGGTTGTTTAGTCTATGAATGTTTTCTGACATGGTGGAAAATTCATGCAATGGATCATCTTTCCATCCCTAGCTCCGCTGTTTTAATTCTATTTACAAATTTAAAATATACTGAGGAAAATTCATCCATGTTAGAGAGTACATGTTGTCATACATTTTTTAGATTAAGCAAAAATATATATTTTTTCATGAAAACTTGGTTTTGTGATTTAAATGCAGGCTGCATAAGATGATATGGTGTATTTCTATTTGGTTGATCACTTAAATTCATGCTTAACTTTTACCCAAGGAATCCATGAACAATAGTTCCATAACAATGAACCCAAGAATCCATCAAAAATAGTTCCTCCCCAATGAAGCAACAGTATTTGATAATAAACAACTGGTTATTCCTATATTAGTTTGAGATATGAACTTTGATCTTACCAGGGTTAGCTACCCATTCTTGTAGAGCTTTCTGTAATCTACGGACATGTAAAGGTTTACTGGCCATCCCTACCAAGGCCATAATCTCCAGAAACTCCTCCTCCCCAGCCTCACATAATTGTTGTACATCATCTCCCCCTGTCAAATGTAGTCAGCAAATATTAGAATGTGAAATTAAAGGGCATAACTCTAGAGAGGTTAAAGTCATGCCATCAAATATAAGAATGTGAAATTAAGGGGCACAACTCTAGAAAGGTAAAAGTGATCAGTCAAAGCTCAGATATAAATAAGTCTAAATCTGCTTTTGACTCTCAGGTCTAAACATGAAGGTTTCAAGATTTGTATCCCTTTAATCTAAGACAAAATATGACTCCATTATAAGTTGAATAGTGTTAAGCCATGGTGATGCCATCAAAATTCAAACTCAATCTGTGTTTTGTGGTAATAAGCATTGTGTATAAGTTTCAAATTATTTGGTTGAGGCAAACTTAATTCCACCACTATGGCGTGGGCATGAAAATATACTAGCAATTTCAAATATTTAAGTGATGATTTGATTATTGCAACATTTTTTAAATGATAAAGCTAAAAAATAACATGTTGAATTTAGATATAAGTTTTTGTAATTATGGTGATCAGTATTTCCTGAACAGTAATATTGTATGCTCACAATCAGAATTTACAAAACATGTATATGTCAAACAATGTTACATAATCAATTCAGTTTTTAATTATTTTACAAGTCTACAATTTATCTGATTAGAATATGTAGTTGAACAAGATGTCCCATGTTGAAAGTGTGCCATTCTCTATTAAGTTCAATAATTCTTTGAGGTTTCCAAATAAGTAACTTACTAAAAGGTAAATTTCTCCTCTTACCCACATTGTCGTCTTTTTTAATTTTCAAACCCTTAATTCTGGAGCTAATAAAAAAAAATACCAAAATTTCATCCTACACAGAATCAAATATTTGCCACTGGAAATAACTAAAAAGGTCCATATAAAGTGAAATAAATCAAAAATGTTAATCCTTTCTTAATGTAGTTTCTGAGACTATAGTAAATTTTTACAGATGGTTGAATAAGGTTATTAAAAGTATATCTACCACACTGTTAGTGGGAAAAGTGTATAAATGATGATCATTATTGAATGCTGTTTGCTTAACATCCAGTGGCAAATATTTCAAGCATGTTAAGGAGAAATTGCTTATCATATCTCTTACTTAATATAAAAATATGTTGTGCCTCCTTTTACCATATAACATGTATAAAATTAAAGTACCTTGACTAATAAAGGTATCATAGTACTGTAAAAGATTAGCTCTCTGTAAAACTCTATGTAACTGCCATTCTGATGTATTCTTAGGTTGGCTTGTCGTCATCTCACCTTCGTAGAATGGGGGTTCTGGAAAAAATCAAAATCAAATTATGTTAGCCCCAATATATAAATAAGAATGTGTAGTATGATTGCCATTGAAAACCCACCAGAGTTTGAATGAAAAAAAGGACAAAAAGTTCCACTTTAAGAGGACTCATTGTTGCAGAAAGATCATTTCTCTATATATATGATTCAACCATTGGCTTTCCTGTTTGAATTGTTTTACACTAAGTCATTTTTGGGACTTTTAAAATTTCTGATCAGTATAAGCCAAGGCTATGTTTTGAAGGACGTACTTTGACCTATAATGGTTTATTTTTACACATTGCGACTTGGATGGAGAGTTGTCTCATTGGCACTCATACCACATCTTCTTATGTCTATGGGTTGGAATGCATAACTTAAATCTGATACCCTAGGGTAAGTCTTGCGAATGTAAATAGAACCCCTTAATTTCAACAGTAATTCTGGGGATAGTCCATAGGAAAACAAAACTATTGTCCAAATCCAACCTACAAATATGTCTAGGGCAGCCCATATCTGTTATCCTTCAAAAAAGATGGGCCAACCTATTGTTTTAATTGTCCAATTGTCCTTGTCTTAACAGTACTGAACAAGTGAAACTGCGAGCTACTGCTCACTGATGATACCCCCGCCGCAAGTGGATAATATTAATAGTGTAAAAATATGCAAGTGTTTGGTAAACAGGAAGTTGTCGAGTGATGAATCTGAAAACGCATCACACGGTATAGTTGACTTATATAAATCCTGAAACCAAATTTCAGAAATCCTTGTATTGTAGTTCCTGAGAAAAATGTGACGAAAATTTTCAACTTGGCTATCCTGTGTAAAATCAGACAAGTGTTCGGTAAACAGGAAGTTGTCAAGTGATGAATCTGAAAACGCATCACACGGTATGGCTGACATATATAAATGTTGATACCAAATTACAGAAAGGGTGGATGTGTAGTTCCTGAGAAAAATGTGACGAAAGTTTCATGGGACAGACTGACTGACGGACGGACTGATGGACGAACGGACTGATGGACGGACGGACTGACAGACAGAGGTAAAACAGTATACCCCCTTTTTTAAAGAGGGGGTATAATTAGTTGAAAGAACATATACTGGTATCACATTTGAATAACAACTTGATATCTTAACATGACTTAAATGTTTTTCTATCTGATCATTTCAAAGCATATTCAGAATTAATTCAGCATACAATCTGTAACCACTGCAGACTGAGCCCTTATGGTGCTGTAGTTATGGACTTTGTGTCTAATTCTTAATAAAGATACAAGTTATGTTGTATGCTAGCTGTGGAACCATAGCTCATATCATAACTTAAGGACCACAAGAGCTACAGTTTGCAGCTAGTGGTATGTGAATTGGTTTCAAAATTTATATCACAATTTTCTAAGAAAAAGTGTTAGTTTACATCAGATATTGTATTGCTAGATTCATTACTCCTGCATAACAAATATTTTAAGTGGTCATATGATGTATAGTATTTATTTCATTGGCCCTTTTCAATTGCTCATAAAGAATTTGACATTATAATAAAAGATCATGTGATTCCTACAAAGTGTCTATATCACTTCATTTCAAGCCATGTACTGATTTCATGTCACTTAAAGCTTTATGACATTTCTTTATATTTTCTAGAACTTTATGTCACCTTAAACTTAACATTGCTTTTTCTCCAACCTAAAATCTGAAAAACATGCAATAAATTATAAACTACATCCTAATTTGCATATGCAAATAACTTTTTTGAACCAATGTATTTATTTTTTTATTTGTTTTAAGTACTAGATTAATGTTCCAAGCAAGTAAAAACAGCTGATTAGAAATATTATTGCCTTCTTTCGTGACACACTAGAAGATTAATCATTGTTTTATGTAGAAATATTTGAAAATATCTTTTTTCTAGAAGTCTTAAATTCAAACTTTTTTAGAATTTAATACCAAATTGCATGTTATGTTATATTAATACATTTAAAATAAATAAAAGATTTATTTTCTCTACATTAAAGAGATTCCCAAATTACAAATGGATTAGGGATAGTCCTTGAAAAAAAAATTGCCTGATCATCATATATCTCATTTTTATTGTATGTCTAAATTATGTCACACCTTTGGAAAATTTCTTGAATAATAGTGTTCAAAACAGGGAGGACCAACAACTTTACCAAACTCAGAATACTCTATGTATCAAACACGAGCTAAAAGAACTTGCCAAGGAATTTGTTTTTGCCCAGGCTGACAAGGCTGCTATTAATATCATTATTGTTTGACCTAAATTTTATATTGAAGTTCTGTAAAAGGAAATTACAAATTCACCAATATCCCAACTTTTGGAAAATGACATCAGTAACAAACATGAACTTTTAGATACCTCTTTACAAGCAGAACCAAATACAATGAAAGTTCCAACTATGTACTGGCTTCTGAAGCTGCACAAAACTCCTTACAAATTAAGATTTATTTCTTCTTCAAGCCATTGTTCAACTATTAAACTGTCTATTCTTCTTACTAGTACACTGCCCTTTCCTGGATACTGATATCCACATCTCTAACGGTAAATCAAAATACCAAATTTATGATAAAAGAGATGATTTTTCATTCATATTGTTAATTATCCATTTTTAGATGATAACATTTCATTGTCACCATCTTCTGGTTTTTATACATCTCAACTTTAATGTTCGATTCACTCGTGTAAGTAACATTTTTTTTAATTTTAATGAAAGAAATCTCTGTATTACTGAAAAATTGTTACACCAGAATTTTTTATATCAAGTGCACAAACTAGTCAAAACAAGTACTAAATTTAACATTGGTACAAGAACATCATTTGGATATATTAATCAACATGCAAATATCTTATATGTTTAGGAATTTCAAATCCAATCTTTTAAGGTAATATTCTTTACAAAGCACAAAATGTCGGCATACCTCAAAACCTAACCAAACCTTTAAACAGACTTATTCAGAAGGGATATAGTTGAGATAATGTTTTCATGTCATTATGACATTAAGGATTGCATATTTTGGTATTAACATTGATTCACTCCCAGGGTTTTTGCATCAGAAATAAACACATTTATTCTAAAACCAGTTCTTAGCAGTAACTGCATGCTAGTAGTACTTTGCTAATGTATGTATCATTGTCATTTTGCTTTGTTTCTTTTGTTACCTCGTCTAATATCAGATTCTGAATTCTTTTAAACCAAGTTTAACTGTGGTATTGCTGTGTGTTTCTTTATCTTACATTGTCTAGAGGTATAGGGGGATGGTTGAGATCTCACAAAACATGTTTAACCCCATTGCATTTTTTATGCCTGTCCCAAGTCAGAAGCCTCTTTTGTTAGTCTTGTATCTTTTTTTATTTTGTGCATTAATATGTAGTTGAGTTTAGTATGACATCCATTTTCACTGAACTAGTACACTTTATTTTTAGATGCCAGCTGAAGCCAACCTCCAGGGGTAGGATTTTCTCGCTGCGTTGAAGACCCATGTGTGGCCTTCAGCTGTTATCTGCTCATTGGTCGGGTTGTTGTCTCTTTGACATTCTCCCTATTTCCATTCTCAATTTTATCAAAGAATTAATTGTACAAGGCTGGTAGGTATGCAGACTTTCACAAATCCATAAAATCAAATATCCACAAAAAATAAATGAATCCACAGTACGTTTTCTATAAGAATATTTTAAGGGCTGAACATTGCCTTGCATCTATCTTTTAACATTTTCGAATTTTCAATATATACACATGTATACGAGTAGTGATGAAATTGAAGATTTTCATATTAACAGGGTTTCATGTAATACTTAATTCATTTCATTTAATATGTAATTCATTTTTAATTCAGTATTTCTATTTTCTACATGTCAAGCTATGGTTACATATCAATTTTTATGTTTCAAATATGATCCATTTTATGCAAAAATTACAGAATTACAAATTACAATGTTCTTCTTCCATAAAATTGAAATCAAAGAAAACTTTCATAAAACCGTGAAAAACCTAGTCTTTAAAACATTGATATATGACACTTCTGTAACAAAAACTCTAGTGTATGCAACATCAAACAATTCCTTTCCTTGTAAAAGCAAA
This sequence comes from Mytilus galloprovincialis, assembly GCF_965363235.1. Taxonomy (NCBI): domain Eukaryota; kingdom Metazoa; phylum Mollusca; class Bivalvia; order Mytilida; family Mytilidae; genus Mytilus; species Mytilus galloprovincialis. Next base: position 36,079,558 of record NC_134839.1, read on the forward strand.
AAATCTGAAAGCAGATGCAGTCATCAATACTGGAAAATTTCAAGATAAAAGATGGAAATTTGCAAAATTGTAAAAAATATCATCATTTTCTGACATTTGGACAAAATTAAGACTTGATTTTCTTACCTTTATTTCGCAATTGATTTCCGTATTCTCTTGATGCATAATGCCACTTTCCATAATTTGCCACATCAAAATAGCCACAATAATCTGGCTCAATGCAAGTATACATTGTGTAAAATTAATCTTCAACGTTGTGTCACTCTGAGTTCTCAGTCATCAATGTGAATTTTTAATGATATTAAATCTCGAATATCTAATGAACTATAAAAATTTCTGAAACTGATATTTTTTTTTTATATTATTATACATTTGTATTATACCTTCTAAAAATCCATCATATTAAAAGATAAATTATGACCGAAAAAATTATATTTTAAATTTTCCCTCCTTCTTAATCTTTTATGTGTGATCAGCTTGCATAACCAAAGGCTATGAAACTTATGAACAAAACTGTTATTACATGAAGATTCAACTTTACAAAATAAACATTAAACAGTTTTTTAACATGAAAATTTCATGAGATTTGTAAAAGATCTGAGTACTTATAAATTACACCTGACTTTTTAATGAAATTAGAAAAAAAGTTATTTCCACTTCAAATAAACTAAATCAATAAATAGCATGAAGAAATTGAAAATTTTTGAAAGATTCTCTGATTTTCACCTGATGCATGCGTCTTTGAAATTTAACTCTAGCAACATTTGAAGAAATAATAAATGATATTTAAGATCATGCTTTTGCGAAGGAATATGTCACAATTGTAAATTCAACAGATTTGTCCATTTTTGTTACTTTTTATGTTAAATTCTCTCCCAATGTTTTATCAAAAGACTCACAGCTTGTATTGTGTAACATACTTTCAGAACTTGTTTAAATATATGCAATCCAATAACATATACGGAAAGGAAAAATAATTTGAAAGTTTGTCAGTGCAGAATTTTTAAATAAATGTTTCCTTTTTTTCTTTATTTTTTTTCTAAATCAATACTACTTACATGTACTAATAATTTCTGATTTTTTTGTCAGGTTCATTTGCCTTTTCAATTTAACAAAAGGCACCTAGTTTCGGGATTACACAATATATATATATAAGTATTCAGACTTCTTTTACATTTCTAATTTAAAATTTTGTTAGTTTCAAATAATTTAAAACAGAACAAGCAAGACCATCATGACCATTATTATAACACTTAAAAATAATAAAGCCAATATACAAATGTATTTTAGGTTTTTAATTTGCACATGTTATTTAGGCTTTTTCAAAATGATATGCAAGAATCCTCATTTCAAAACTAGTATATATATAGATGGTAAAATGCAACAATTTTACAAAGACTAGTGCACACATGTTGCATTCAGAAATCTAAAAAAAATTACAGCACTTTTCCATTATAAAACAATTTTTAAGCATATTATCATGTTTTTTTTTTTAACTAATATCCAATCAAAATTGGCATAACATATTTGTCATAGGTGTACTTTGATGTAATAGTTTTCCAAGTGAATTTTTATCACAAAAAATTATATGATTAAAAATTACTGTTGGACAATTTAATAGTATAACTAAAAATTGTTAATCTCAGGCATATTTTATAAAATATGTCACCTTTTCACTACTCAATCTTTATTGAGCAACAATTTAGATATCAGGTCACTTTGCATTTTAAGTCTGAGTAATACTATTTTTCAATAAGCATTATTAGTTTTTAATTTTAAATTACATTTTTGAACACATTTATTAATAATACTGTTCTCAAATCATTTCAATTTTCATAGCATTAGTCTGTTCAGTATGTTTAGTGTGGTCCAGAAAGCAGTGCTTCCATATTTAACCAGGGAGTAAAAGATGAACTATTTGAACAGCTCACATACTTAGATTCCATTTAAACTTGTACATTTAGATCTATTTAAACTAGACTGGTTCAGTTTGGATAGATGTAAGTCCAATGCGAACGTTTTGAATCAGTCTATAATAAAACACCAAAAGAGGTAGTTAAGTTTGAATCGATCTAAAGTGAACAAATCTGGCTTTAAATGAGAATGCAGAGATCATTCCAAACTAGTACAATTGAATAGAAAATAATTTGTGCACATGTATGGCAGCAAATTACACTTTCAGTTTATTACACAATAGATAAATAACATCAAAGGGCTGCAAGTTAAAAAAAAAAAAATATACGAACAGCAGTATCAAAATTGAACTTGTAATTCAAGTGAAACAATTAATAACTTTGTCCATTATTTTTTTTGCGAGGTTGTGTATCAACACATTTATTTGATCAAATATATCTATTTGTACACCGAGTTTACAATTTCAAGAATAATAAGGTCAAATGGATTGCATTTTTACTGTGCCTGTGAACACACAGCGGTTCAGAGTAGACAGTGAACACACAGCGGTTAAGAGTAGACAGTAAGAGATCATTAGGATTGAAGGAAATATGAACGCTAACTGCTTTTATTCAAATCAAATCAAATTTAGATCGATATAAAAAGCTAGTGTGAACAGGGTTTTAGTAAAAGAAACGCCAACTCAAAAGACTCAAAATAAAATTGAGAATGGATATAGGGAATGTGTCAAAGAGACAACAACCCGACCATAGAACAGACAACAGCCGAAGGCCACCAATGGCTCTTCAATGCAGTGAGATACTCCCGCACCTGGAGGCGTCCTTCAGCTGGCACCTAAACAAATATGTATACTAGTACAGTGATAATGGACGTCATACTGAAATCTGAATTATACACAAGAAACTAAAATTAAAGATCATACAAGACTAACAAAGGACAGAGGCTCTTGACTTGGGACAGGCGCAAAATGCGGCGAGGTAAAACATGTTTTTTGAGATCTCAACCCTCCCCCTATACCTCTAGCCAATGTAGAAAAAACGAACGCACAACAATACGCAGAGTAAAACTCAGTTTAAGAGAAGTCCGAGTCCGATGTCAGAATAGGTAACAAAAGAAAATAAACAAAATGACAATAATACAGAAAAGAACACTCATCAACTCAACTTCAACTTGAAGTTCAACTTTACAAATGAATCAACTTAGCATTAGAATTCAAGCAACAACAAAACATTTGAGTAGAATTATTCTTTTAATTTTGAAGACTATGATCATTTTTAAGGGACTTGTATCATTTGGATTTTGTTTTATATTGTTTTGACATCAGGAATGTTTTGATCTATTCTTATATATATATAAACATGATAAAAGTGTTAAACTGGCCTCCTTAGATGCCTGCGAAATAGTGATACAATTAGGGAGGTGTTAAACCAAGAGTCTTTAAATTTCTTGAGTACATCGACTTAGCATGCGCAAAAGCATATAAATAACAAACGATTACATAATCTCTGAATTGGGATATTTCAATATGTACAAAACACTACTTCTATAAGTCATATCACAAACACATCTGACTTTGTAAGGTTTCAGAGGAGTTTAGGCTCAATAAAATTGGTCTCTCGCTGTAGTAGTATAGATGCCTACGTTCAATTAAATCTGAGGAAATACTATCCCCTCCTTTTAGGGTGGTCCATGTTTGATTGCCCTCCTTTATCTTGGCATGCTATATGATTATATGAGGCTTGGTGGCTGATATATGATATTCTTCACTGATAAAAATTTGAACATAATTTATCTTCTGTAGTAATGTTGGGAAAAAACTGAAACTTTAGAAAACAAAATTATCACAAAATAAACTTCAGACAAACAGTTTTCACTGCCTCTAACACTGACTAGGGACTCTTTTGAATCCTGTGTGTAAAAATCCTTCTAAATAACCTTTTAACCAATTAATGTATGTGAAAAATAGAGTACAAATAGTACATTGTAGATTACAAATACTTTTGTCCTTGAACAGTAGTGTTTAAGTTTGTACTCTATTCACTAGTTTATGTTTTTAAAAGTTGTTAACAGCAAGTTTTTAAAACATTTGCACAATTATCTTGTTTGGTGAATTTATATTACCTATATGGGTTAATTCAGCTAGTAAAACAATTAAGGCAGACATAAACTTTGTTTGTGCATCCAACAATGGGTACTCTCCAACATTGTAAAATAGAACATAATTTTGATGATCTAGTATTGCTGATCATTTTTTCAGTCTATCGTTTACTTATTATCTTCTATAGTTTTTGCCCAAAACACAAAAAAAGGGAAATAACAAGAATGTGTCCATAGTACACGGATGCTCCACTCGCACTATCCTCTTCCATGTTCAGTGGACCATGAAATTGGGGTCAAAACTTCAATTTAGAATTAAAATTAGAAAGATCATATCATAGGGAACATGCTTACTAAGTTTCAAGTTGATGTGAATTCAACTTCATCAGAAACTACCTTGACCAAAAACTTTAACCAAAACTTTAACCTGAACTTCGCACTATCATTTTCTATGTTCAGTGGACCGTGAAATTGGGGTCAAAACTTTAATTTGACATTAAAATTAGAAAGATCATATCATGGGGAACATGTGTGCTAAGTTTCTAGTTGATTGGACTTCAACTTCATCAAAAACTACCTTGACCAAACACTTTAACCTGAAGTGGGACGAACGAACGAATGAACGGACAGACCGATGAAGGCACAGACCAGAAAACATAATGCCCCTCTACTAGTACTATCATAGATGGGGCATAAAAATGGTCCTTAAAGTGCCATTAGTTCTATGAGAAGACAACTGACAATTTCATCTATTCTGACCTATTTTCAGATCTTATCTTATTGATCTTTTTTGGTTTTAAAAACTTATATCTATCTAATGTAGTTTAAAAATTTAATAGTATGGTACATCAATAACACAAAAATATAATCCAACAACAATGTGTCCAAAGTACACGGATGCCCCACTTGCACTAGCATTTTCCATGTTCAGTGGACAAAAGTCTAATTTGGCTTTAAAATTAGAAAGATCATATCATAAGGAACATGTGTACTAAGTTTCAAGTTGATTGGACTTCAGCTTCATCAAAAACTACCTTGACCAAAAACTTTAACCTGAAGCGGGACAGACGGATGTATGGACGAACAGACGAACCAAAACCAATTTTTGGACGTACATATAGAGGGACATGTATACAAATGGACAAGAGTAAAACTTAATGCCCCCTCTGCCACGGCTAGGCATAACAAAATAACAAGTAACAACAAAGCATACCCTGCCAACTTAAAATGTGTTCACATGTAGTGTATAAGGGTCTATAAGCAGAAACAATATTTTGATTCTTAACATTCAAAGTGTTCACTTGCCAAAGTCCAGAAGTCATTTTATTTTACACCACGATATATACTTAAATGTACTGTGATATGTTGCATTTATCATATAAAATAAATTCAAATCGCTGAACAACACCACTCCTAAATTTAATATTGAAATCTATCATTTTGATCTAACAAAAATATCTTAGTGTAAATAAGATACACAAACTCAGACTGACACTCTCAACCTCATGTGTGTACAGTTCTAATACATCATGTACATGATCAACTTCATTTTTGGAAATAAGATTTCGGTAATGTTTCACAAATGTAATCCTTACCATATATATAATCATGATAATACATAATCCGTCTTTTAAAATCTCCTCAAATTAAACAAGCTTTAAACAATAATTCCTGAAAACCGAGTAGTTGTCACAAATCAAAAACATTACAAAACCAGCGATTAGAATGCCTATGAGGGAAAGAAAGAGGAAGTGCACTTTTATTTTTTTTTCTTTCCATACCATTTACCTTGGAAGACATCTCTTGTATGTTGTACATGTTCAGGGTATATACTTCAGTGTCAATAACCTGGGCCCTTGGTCATAAAACTTTGTTGTATTCGCCAAACATCAAATTCAGTAAAATACATGTATAGATTTTTGCTCCTTCGATCCTTCGATCATGTTGAAAGATTGAATACATACATGTATCAGATGGGGAAAAAAATGTAATCCTCGTGATAAATCGTTGGAAATTTGAAATTCCTACAACATTCGTACATGTACATCATGTACATATATAGATATAAGAAGATGTGGTATAAGTGCCAATGATCCAATATTCCATCCAAATCACAATTTATAAAAGATAGTACAGTCTTCAACACAGAGCATTGGCTCACACCTAACAGCAAGCTATAAACATATAAAGGGCCCTGAAAATGACTAGTGAAAACCAATGTCTGATCTATTTTAATGCAACTTAACTGTTAAAACACGATTAAGAATTCTTCCCACAGTGTTTGTTTTCAGGAAGAAATTTAATAGTCAGGGAAATGATAAATTCATTGACCATCTTCAAACTACATGGACTAAAACTGCGTCATAAATTGAACATTTTTTCTACGGTTAATAATCAGATCACCCTAAGCTACATATATATCACACCAATGATATCTCTATTCCTATAGAACATAGTCAGACACATTTTTCTCAAATTCAAGCCTGAAGAAGAACTTACAATTTCGTATTCGATTTATTCAAGTTTTTAAATGTAAAATTCATTTTTGATTTTCAAATACCAAAGTGCAGTCTAAATATATGATAAATTATAATCATACTAAATGCATGTCTTTATTTTTTAGATAACTACATACTATTTTCTGTATCTAAAGTGTAAAATAAATCTCAGCTCTAAATAATGATCATACATTTTTTTCTTCTTCAAAGAATTTATCTTTTACTGGGAAATCCACATCAATAGTTCCTTACAAAAGCAAATAATGTGGGATTTCCAATGAACATGATTGTGATGATAAAAGATGTGCATTTTGTAATAAAAAACAATATAATAACTGACCACAAAAGGAGATTATGCTGAACTCATCACTTAAAAGCAACATGATAACATGCATGATATAATTGTAAATAAAAATTAAGATAAGACTTGGAATTTCCAATCATATTAAAGTTTAACGCTCATTCTAATTTATTGATATATATGCTCTTTCGTTTGTCTCTAAAAGTGCAGAAAAAAAAATTAGAAAAGAAGCAAGATGGCATCATGACTAACCGACTTTTCATGTCGTCATTTCATATAAATGAATTCTACTGTAACAGTACATACAAATAAATACATGTCTAAAGACATGTTAAACACGAAATATAGTATAACAATTATGATAATTTTCGTTTTTTTATTTCATTTTTTTTTTTACAAATAAAACATTTCCTTCTTCAACAAAGTTAACATGTTTATATAATAGAAAGTACAAATTTTCCTCTAGCAATATGTACAAAGTGTCATGTTAAATAATTATTTTCTATATTCATACATATTATAATAATAGGATGCTATTATTGCTATATATGTAAGGCCTTTATCTCAGCCATATACTGTGGATTCATTTTACAATGTAAATATAATGGAATTTGATGAGACTGTCATCAAAGTGAGAGGGTTAGCGCTATAAAACCAGGTTTAAACCACAATTTTCTACATTTGAAAATGTCTGTACCAAGTCAGGAATATGACAGTTCTTGTCCATTCAATTTTGATGCATTTTGTTATTTAATTTTGCCATGTGATTATCATGATTATGGACTTTCCGAATTGATTTTCCTCTAAGTTCAGTATTTTTGTGATTTGACTTTTTTTTCAATGTATCAGGTTTATTTTCGTGGGTATGATTTTTTTTGGATTGAGGGAAACGTTATATTTTTGGGAATATTTGATTTTGTTGTTTTGGCCAAAGTCAGCACAGGACCTGGTTACCTATGCCAGTATAGAGAATTATTTCTTTGAACACCTAAATTTGTAGTTATTACAGTCCTAAGCCATACCATCTTTACCCACAAAAGCATGAAAACTCAGTATCTAACTATCAATAATGAACCTGTAGTAACTGGAGGTTAAATACAACATTTGAGTAGGATGAAAAACAAATCCAATATGACTTGAAGAGTTACTCTTCAATATTCCAGAATGTGAAAATATTTATATGCAATCAATTTAAAAGACATTTTGTTGCTCACCTTACTCTATTTGCATATTCAGCTAAAGGAAACCATCAAACATTGAAAAAGAGAATGAAATTATGACAAAAATCTTGCTTTTGTGGGTAAAGTTTTGTAGATCTTTGATTCCTGATCATTTAATCTGTTTAGTTTCTCTCTATCTATTATATATTGCTCAAAACACGACATATGGCAAAATCAAAGGTACTTTATTCAAATGATTTACACCACGTGACTTTGTCCCTTTTGATCAAATTACTTCCCTTAGCTTAAGATTAAAAATATAATTTATTTCAGATTTGCAGATAATCTAGTCCTTTTTTTACATGTATCTAAAACTAATGTATCTTTATAAACTTCCTTTGACGAATATTTACAAAAATTTTGAGTAATTCTAAGGGAAAATGCTTAAAATTTGACTGTTTACTAAATGGAAAGGTTGAAATCATCGTTTTTAAAAGAATTTGGTCGAAAACTTGAGAAAGCAGGTAAGTTAAAAGTTAACTTTAAAATTCAACCTACAAGATGTTTCCCTATGTGCAAACAAATCATGAACAATATCTTCTTGCATATATATGTATTTCTGTTTTCAATCTTGCTATTTTACGATTTTCCCTCACTTTATTTGATCTTAAATAGCAATTATACCATGGTTACGCTTCCGATTTTTAAACTAAAAAGGCCGAATGATTTCAGAGTAGACAATGTTCATTTGTACACAGACAGAAGCCAAAAACGTACAATTCACCTATATATATGCGAAAAAATTGTTCATTCGACATAGGTATTGGCATACTGGCATTTTTATTTATGGAGCTTACCGGTATATAATCCTATTGTAATGGCTGTCGTCATTATAAGGCAAAATGGCTGCTATGCAAATTAGCAAATTACCCCAAATTTTGCCATCTGAAACAGGGTAAGCAAATTCTCATTTATAGGCAATAACTACTCCTATAAAGAGTGAAAGTCTTCTAACTATATCAGCAAACTTAGATTTGTTAGTGTCTATTTATCTATTATGATTTTATAATTTTTAATAATATATTAGGCAAAACGCAATAAAAATGTTGACAATCATCATCAAAGGGTAATAACTCAAAAAAGGAGTTACAGACGATTTCTTCCATATTGTCTCAATTGTAGATCTTCTCATGTTGATCATCTTTTGCTTTTTAAGTTTCTATCCATCTCATATAATTTTTAAGAGATATTGAGGCATAAACGCCTAAAGAAAGGTAAAAATCATCATCAAAGGGCAATAACCCAAATATGAATTCGATTGACTATTTCGCCATTTGGACTTCTTTGAAGAATTTATTTTGCTGATCATTTAATAGGTTAAAGTTTCTCCCTTCCTGTAGGATAGACAAAAATTGATAAAATTTGTCATATAAGGGCAATTACTCTTATGAGAAGTTGTTTGACAGTTTTCACATGCATGAACAATTCGTAGAGCTCAACATTTCGAATACTTTTGTCCATTGTCAGATTTTTTCTATTTATAAAAAGTTTCAAATTAATAGAGTAATAGACAAAACTAGCAGTTAACCCTATGTTCTATTTTTAGTCATATCAGCGTTCTTGGTTGGCAAGCATGGTCATTGGACACAATTCTAACTAAAATTGTTTACAATAAAAGTTCTCAAAAATGTAGTAACAAGACCTTATTGATTACGTTATTCATCAACTGTTTAAAATGATTCAAATATTGTAAGAAATTTATTACATAATTCACACAGGTGCTGTGACTTCTGGCCTTATCTGAGCTGAAAGCTAGCTTTAGGTACATGTATAAATTATTTCCCAAATCTGGCCCTTGTCAGTTACTGTACTTTAAGCTAAGATGCCAATGACTGATACATTACACTGTACAATATAAATCTTATTTTCAACCAATGAAAAGAAACACATTGTACATTGTTGTAGGTGCTATATAACCTCAAATGGACCCCCGTCCATGGTTCATAAAGCACTATACATTTAGTATGTAACTGCTCATTTTTAGAACTGGTCCAGTACAGGTATATATGACTCCAAATTATGAATTTTCTTTTCATTAAATTGAATAGAAATTTCAAAGTAAATATTGAGTAAACAGATTTTTATTGTTTAACTGCACATAATTCTAGAAGTCATACAGCAAAACAAACAAATTTTTACTGAACTTTGCCCAATGTCCGTGACCTTGGGAATGACTGTAGATATATCTTGAATCAAGATGATAAAATTATAAAAGAATCATCATTTTACATGCAAACTCAAAGTACAGTGTTTCTTTCTGATCAACCAGAAATAATGGTGTACCTTCTTCAATGTACTGAAATATTGGCTACTACAATTTTATGCAGGCTTTCAAAATAACAATGTTAAAACAGTGCAAAAGACATAACCTTCTTCAGAGTAATGTCCAAAGTGGATGTGTGAACAGAATTACAATAGAGAATTCATTCTACTGTAAATTCAGAAATTATTGAAATGATTTTTATTATTGCAAAAAATACAACAGGGTTAAAATCGCAATAATTTAAACTCGCATATTGAAATTTTCCTATATAAATTAAACAGGTTTTTTTCCCTCAATATTGCAAAAATTCAAATCGCATTTAAGTCTAAAATGACAAAATCACACTAATTTCGGAATTTACAGTACTCTCAACAAATATTTAGTTATTATGAGAATGGATTCATATTGGTAATAGTTGTTTAACTTTACCATCATAAACAAAAGTGTTTGATGAAATACAGTCATGTATAGGATAGTATTTAGAATTTGTCAAAACCATGAAACAATTAAAGTATCCATATATATATATATATATATATATATATATATATATATATATATATATATATATATATATAAGAATAACAAAATGTCCAGAGACAAAGCACAAAAAAAAGTTCCCTAAGGAAATTGTATTATATGAATTCTAAACTAGCCAGGCAGGTATGATAATTTAAATCAATTGAATTTGAACAAATATACCTACATTTGTAGTTACTGAATACCATCTACATGTACTGTAGGTACAATGGGATTTTTAATTACAAAGCTGGTTTCTTAAAAGCTAAATTAATACTAGCTGGATTGGATAAAATTTTATAATAGTAATGCAAGAAGCTCATTCAGGATGCAGGGGTTTCATTATCTTTCATGTTGACTGGTACTTTCCACGTTTCTAGGTGGTACTTTTCAATTTATTCCATGAAAATCTTATATAAAAATTTCTGGGTACCGCCTCCTAATGAATGGCCTGACTGGATGAAAAATTATTTGATTGCTAATATACAGGAAATCACTACACATAAATACAGAATTCCTGAACATTAGGCTGGGTTTCATTAATACATGTATACAAACATATATTCAATACATTTTGATGGGTTTCATTTTTATACATGTTTACAAAGATAAATTCAATATACATGTAAATGTGCTTCAAACATTTATTAATTACATTGTTTTTATTTATGTTGTATTTCCAGAGTTGTTATTACATTGTGGGTAATTAAATTTCATTTTGTATTTGTCTATTAATTCAATACACAGATTCATCTTTGTAAAAAGGGAAATAACTCCTACAATCCACTATAAAGATACAGTAACAGTATTAACAGTAACAGCATACATTGTATGTAGTATTCTACTAAAAATGAAGATGAAAGCACAGACTATTTTAATTTCTGTTTTGAATGCATAAACATCATTTCTTGAAAACATACATCTAGAGTTTAATAATAATAAAAGGGGGGTACTTATCAGCGATGAACCGGTATACAGATCATTATTCTACTTTTGTATCCTGTCATTGAGGACATTGTGTGATTTCACAAATAAAAAAAACCATTATTGATACTTGAATGTGTTCAGGCTCTTATTTACCATACCTCATTAAATTTTACATAAAATTCCCCCCTTTGAGTACCTCAAACAAAAACCGACATGGCTTCTCTCTCCCATTTCCACCCACTTTCCATACTTCCGCGAATTTGTCAATATTTCGTCTACACTATTATTAAATAAAACTAACTCGTGTTTTAATCACACTTTGATACATTACGATGAATCCATTACACATAGAGTTACCGTGTAGATAAATAATACACAAACAAGCTGCGTTGTTCCCATGACCCCGGGGGTCGGTACATAATCGACTTATCGTCTGCACATTGTGTACACGTGTCTATAATGTTTACATCCGTATGTTTCACTTACCTTTGTTTTGTTTATATTCCCTTTTCTATTATTTTTTAACAATGTATTATGTCTATATTAAAGTAAATGACTTCCCGTCCCTGGTATCGTACGTCTGGGTGGGGGTTAATTTTCCATATATGGCCGATCGATCTACGTCACTACACTATAGTTCCTCGTGCCTTCATATCCCGACCCTGATTGGGCAGGATACCACGTGAATATTTGCTGTCGTGGGTAGGAACTTATGACGTATTTCCCCAGGAGGGTGTGGGGGTCATTAACCGGGGGAATTCAAACAAGTTTAAGCGGATTATAAATACGACTTATTAAGAAGGTCTAGGAAGTATCAACAACTGATGGGTAAATAATTAGTTTTTATAAGAAAAAAATGAAAGAAGTAATTTTAGAATAAGTTAATAATAGAAATAAAAAATTCCAAAGAGCTAGGATATTTATATCTAAATATTGAAGGATTCATGTATATTGCTTACTGGCCTTGGTAAGATGTACATTTCTAAACACATCCTACAAATAGGATCTTAATCTTCAATTGGTCTCTGATCAAAGATCATGAGTTATACTTTTATACGATATTTTTTTACTGAATAATTGAAACTTTTTGAGAAAAAAATCGTATTGTTTTCTTGCACAAAAGTAATTTAATTATAAATTTCGAACTAGAGAGAAGTGCAAGCTTGAATAATTTTAACTGTATAGTGTCAATCATAAGACTCATTGGCGAATCCAAGGAAAAGGGGGGGGGGTGGGGTCTGGGGGTTGGACCCCCCTATTTTTGTTGGCTGAGCAATGCATTTGAAGTGGGACATATAGCTGGAACCCCCCTTTATCCTGGGTTGGGGACCCCCCTTTTTTAAATGGCTGGATCCGCCCCTGAGACCACAAAAAAAATAACTGATAATTTTGCCTGTTTCTATCAAGGAATTGTATAGTAATTCAAAAAAGTATATAAATGTTTACATGTATATGAACTACCGGTAATCATCGAAAGTATAGTTATATAATTTATGCAGAAAAATGCAATACATTGTAAATCAACAAGCGTTTCATCACTAACTCAGTTTATGGGTTTTTTTTCAGTTGCCATATACATTTGGAAACATAATTCTATATAATTCAAATGAAAATTGTATTGTAAATACCTATTAAAACTGTCGATCGATTCAATAATTTAATCCCAAGACTTCATATAATCATGTAATTTAAAACAACTTAACTTGAAAAATCATCGCCTAACATCTGTATAATTTGTAGCTACATTGTAGGAATTGTATATACCGGTATATGCATATATGGCAGAGAAATAACAAAAATACGTTTCTTAATTAACCTTTAATAGTGTAAATGTTGCTTCACAACAGTCCTAATTGTGTCTTGGGCTAATATTTTAAAGTACAAGTTTGAAAAAATTCTCAGCATATGATTTTAAATTTCACCGAAAACGATATTCACTGGAATCCCGTATGGAACCTCTTACAGCGGTAGTCGACCCCCGGTACGGTTAACATCTAATTTAAATATCATACCACTTGGATACGGGCCAGACGTTTTATGATCTCTCGGGGGGAAAACTACTATTGAATTCACAATGAAGCGAAGATATTTAAAAACCACAAAACCCGTCCATATTGATCGTGTACCACCCGAAAAATGTCTCCGAACCAGTCTTTCTTCAAATGCAAATGGTATACACATCTATTGATCTTTTCTTCTAAAGACTAACGCCCTACTGAATAGCTTAACAAGTCATTTCACAGACTGAACACACCCACCAGAAGTTAATTATCGTTTACACATCACAACGTAGAAGTAAGTTGTGTATTTAGAAGGAAAAAAAGTCGTGTATATAAGTCAGCCAGTTCGTTATAGAGAAAATAAAAAAAGATAAACAGAGTCTGAAAAAACGCATACATACTTTTTCATCCGATATAACTGAAATGGTAAGAGTTTCTCTAATAGAAACAACCGTTCTTATTGTGTCGTTTAGTTACGGGTCTGGGACCTAATATGGGTCTTTTAATATTACCTAAGTATATACGTTGATATTTCGTCACAGGTTTGGTGGGGTGTTTTTCTGCATACTTCAATAGGCAAATAAGAAGTGGTATCAAACAGCGTAACTGTACTGATATGCATGGGAAAGGTTAAGTGCAGTATAAAAAGTCGATATAACCTGTGTATAGACCGTATTTCTTAGCCGATATGCAGTCTTCGATCTATTTTTTTCAAAAATTCGTCACTAGCACACATGTTCGCAATTCGTAATAGGGAGCTACAACTACTGTACCATTAGATTTTTAAGGAGGGGCTAGGATCAAAATTTTGTCCTGCATTTTTATTTAATCTCTGTCCTACCTTTTTATTTTTCACTCTATTCGGTTATTCCCTTTTTTATTAGTTTATCCTGACTTTTTATACGCCCGTCAAAATTTTGACGGGACGTATTATGGTATACAAATGTCCGGTGTCCGTCCGTCTGTCCGTCTGTCCGTCTGTCCGTCTGTCCGTCTGTCCGGCGTAAACATGTCGCACCGTAACTTGAGAACGACTTATCCAAATTTCATGAAACTTAATATAGTTGTTTCTTATGATGGTCAAATGATCTGTATACTTTTTGGTGAAAATAAGATTTAAACTTTTTGAGTTACGGCACTTTGTAACTAAAACAGGGGTGTGTTTTTTTTCACATGTCGCACCGTATCTCAAAAACGTTTCTTGATTATTGCTTAAAACTTTACACACTTCTTAGTTATATTAATCTTAATATCTGTATACTTTTTGGTGATGATTCAAAATTTCATTTTTGAGTTTTTGAGTATTTTGTAAAAAAGGGGGAGGGTTTTTTTACATGTCGCACCGTATCTCAAAAACGATTCTTGATTATTGCTTAAAACTTTACACACTTCTTAGTTATATTAATCTAAAGATCTGTATACTTTTTGGTGATGATTAAAAATTTCATTTTTGAGTTGTTGAGTATTTTGTAAAAAAGGGGGAGGGTTTTTTTACATGTCGTGCCGTATCTCAAAAACGATTTATGATTATTGCTTAAAACTTTACACACTTCTTTGTTATCTTAATCTAAAGATCTGTATTCTTTTTGGTGATGACTCAAAATTTTATTTTTGAGTTATTGAGTATTTTGTAAAAAAGGGGAGTTTTTTTTTTACATGTCGCGCCGTATCTCAAAAACAATTTATGATTATTGCTTGAAACTGTACACACTTCTTTGTTATACTAATTTAAAGATCTGTATACTTTTTGGTTTGATTCAAAATTTTATTTTAGTGATATTTGTAAAAAAAAAAAACCAGGGTGGGGGGTTTCACATGTCCCGCCGTGTCTCAAAAACAATAAATGCTTATTGCTTAAAACTTCCTCAGAAACTATTTATGATTATTGCATAAAACTTCCACACAAGACGTCGGGCGTATCATGCGCTCATGGCGCAGCTGTTTATTTTTACATAAATTGGTCATTCTGCCTTTTTTTTACTCAAAACTCCTGTCCTGACTATTTTTTATCCTAGCCAAATTATCCAATTCGCATTAGAAATATGCTTTTGTTACGTCGTTTGGAAAGTAATGCGAATTTGACGCGCATTGCATAATGCTATTCGCTGAAATCAGACAGTTTGTATTCTCTTTTGATCATTACATTTCAGTTTACTATCCTTTTACAAGCTTATTGAAATGTATTATGTATTGCTCATTGTTGAACACCTTTATATGCGGATTTGGGGAGGGCATCATCATTGTGGAGCTACATATATATATATATATATATATAACAACTCGTCTAAACATCAACCCAACAATGTTAGATCTGTAAATTTGCTTTCGCAAATTTTTTGTTCTTCCCTCTCCGGGATTAGAACCCATGCTACTGAGATATCGTGACACCTAATCGCCTGCACTGTAGCCGTCCCGCTAGACCACACGACCACCTGGGCTTCACAAAAAGGAAGCTTTCAGTGGCCGTGTGTTACCTTTCCTCGTCAGTTTTAATCTAGCGTCGTACTACAGTACATGATATATAAGGCATGGAGATGTTATTGTTACAGATCAGCTCAATTATCTATAGTAAAGGATCCTACAAATAAATGCAAGATACAGTCACAGAAAATAATTATATTTATAAGTACGTCTGAGTCAGTGACAACTCTACAACAGATTTTTATATATATATAGATATGATAAATGCATAGACTTTAACAAGTCACACTCGTGAAGTTGTTTTGTTGGCGACCCCCTTTTTTCAAAATCATCCTGGATCTGCATGTTGACCCGAAGTTAGTTGCATCATTGTCCTTTGGTGTTTGTATTGTATTGATCATTATAGCAAAATTAACAACTCTACACTATATGCATGACTTACAGTGTAAATGAATAAATATAAATTACAACAGAATCTTTATCACATCTACAAAGACATCTATTACTAATTATATCTTTTACTGACAAGACTACACGACAAAAACATGAACAGATTATAAGCAGTAATTCCTTTAAAACACTCAATTTGAAATTAACCACTAAAAATAAGAAAATCAATCATAATATTAATATCTTGTAGTGATTTAGAATTATCTTCGCTCATTCTATCTCTCTTTTACAGCTGATTTCATTGAGTGTGTAGCCAAAGATAAAATCTTTGGTAAGTTTGCTTGTCAGCTGAACCGTGAAGTCATTAGTATGTCAGGTATACTACACTCCTTTCGAAGTAGCCTAGTCCAACGGTCAGATAGATTGGTTATCTGTCGGACTAGTCTACTTTTTGAGGATGGTAGTTTACCTCACCTAACAATGACTTCACGGTTCAGCTAACAAGCAAGCTAACCAAAGATATTACCTTTGGCTACACACTGACTCAAAGAAGTCGGCTGTAAGTTTATTTTGAAATTGTTGCTGTTTCGCCAGATAACAATCCTTTATAGACAACCCATAATATGCTCTCTTTATTTCATGACTGAAAAATTGCAGATAATTTTACTATGATAGCATACACGATATATGATAAATCTATCAGTTGAAACAAAGAGGTTATATCTTGGTTGAAATAATGGTTATTTGTTATTTATATATATATATACCATATGTAAACTAATACGATTAGTTAGTGCAGTCAGTTTATTTGTATACTGTAATTCACGAATCCCGCCTCTGTTGTGCTATTTCCAATAATTATTGAAGTGAATTCAATTTGAATAGCATTGATTGTTAAACTCTATAACATTGATTCGTTTAACCCCCAGTGGCAAACAGTTCATTCATTTGAAGGCTGGGGATTTCGACCATCAATGTAAAATTAGAATGTTTTGTACAGAAGCACAAATACCATACTGAGAGTGGCACTCTCCCAAAATATACGAGCCAAAGGATTTATCGTAAGTTCAGAACGGATGTAACGGCAGATGTTTACTTCTTGCACTCGTTTTACAGTCGGATGAGGGGAATCTATGGATTGCCATATTTCTAGACCCAAGTATACCCTTATGATCTTTTAGTTAGAAAATATTTGATATTGGAATTTTATGATACTAGTAGACGAAAGCGGAAACTTGTTAATCAGAAAAAAATAATGCATATACAGAACAAAAGGATATATCGACACAATAGACAATACAACCAACAATACAAACCTCTAACACACAAGGAGACACATAACATTAAACACATGATATACGTAACATGACACAACATGCGATCATAGAGGTTAAAACTAGTTTTTTGTGCACACAAACATTTTTTTAGCGAACATAGAAAATGAAAAACAGCCATAAAAACGAAACAAGAACTTACATTTTCTATTCACTTCAAAATAGATACATAATGATCTTTTTTATTTTTCAGATACGATCGCGGAACATTTAGATTGGAAAAACTTTTTCTAGAAGTTCTGTACGCTTACAAGTGAGAGGTTTAGCCAGCTCTGAAACCAGGTTTAATCCACCATTTTTTACTAAAGAGAATGCCTGTACCAAGTCAGGAATATTACTCTTGTTATCTATTCGTTTGATGTGTTTTTGGTTATCTATTCGTTTGATGTGTTTTTGGTTGTCATTTGATAAGGGACTTTCCGTTTTAAATTTCCCTCAAGGTTAAGCGTTTTTGTGTGATTTTACTTTTTATAACTATGAAAATCAAACTTATATATATCATGTATTAGAGTTGAAGTTTATCAATATTCTGACTGATATTTGTCTGCGTCTGTTTTTGTTTTCAAACGTGTACTGTGTAGCACGTGATATTTAGAGCCGATAACGTACCAGGCATGTCCGATATCTTTTGTTTCTGGTACTATGCGACGAATGATTTTTACCGGTACTTCAAATCATAAAAATGCTTTTAAAATAAATGGTGACATTCATTGACGGTACAATTCATTCCTACGAACCCTCTACAGATAGCTGTTTTCGTGATGACATATTGTAATTTCTTTGTAATTGCGAATGAATAAAACGCATATGTAAAATTCAAAACAAAGAAAATCTTTTTCGTAATGACCCTTTAGAATTATTTATTTAATGGTAATAGGTTTAGTAACAGGAAACAACACGAAAATTGCGTATTTTCAGGGGCGTAGGATCTGGGGAGGACCACGGGTGAAAACTTACTACAAACACACACTTTCTTAAATTAACATGAAAGAGGACACTTGCTAACGTCTAGACAATTCGACTACGGAAGGTATTTTTGTTGTTTATATTTTTAGATGTGACCCCCCACTTTGGACCATAAAAGTTATATACATATATATATTTTATGCAAATCATTGATGGTAAGTTAATGTCAAGAGGGACTCTTAAAACAAAGTTAAACACAAGCTGGAAGAAAACAAAACATCCACTATATATGCCCTTACATAATTTATAAATTGTGAACCTAGTCCAGCCCTTTGATTCTTGGTGTCAATGCCAGTTGCAACAGAAATAGCAAAACTAAATATAACTCACTGAGGATGGATATCATCAGGAACGGTATATTTACTATACATAAAATTTTCACTTTAACTTATATAGATCTCATTAATAGATCCTTCTAAAGAATTAGTCATATGTTAAGCTGGTTCTCGGTTGACTTTTACACTTTGTTCATACTCATAGACGTTTGAATGAAGCGTTATATATACAAGCGGTTTCCAGTTTACTCATATATTTGACGCAACCATGATCAACGTTTCATTAAAAGCTTTTTGGGGCAGCAAATTATTAAAGCAAGCTGGGGACGTGGTTACGCCCATAGGCTGTTTCACAGTTTGGCCAGTTTGTTAGACAAGCTGGGTCCATGGGACGGCCCCAGATTGTCTGCCAAATAATTATCATATAATTATGACTTGAAAGGCTATCATATTTTTTTTCCTTTACATCGTCCAAAAAAATGTCTGCATGCTATCATGATATACTCTAAACATTGATTCAACTGTATCAACGCCGAGACTAGTCTACTATAACACAAGTAGTTATCTACTAATACTTGTCTTTAAAAGTCTCAGTCTCAGATCAACAATATGCTGGGCCTTGGGTACTCATAATTGCGCACCGATGTGTGCCGCTTTTGACCCTTTTCTAGAAAAAAAATTGTTACCAGATCTTTATACTCAACTGTTTTTTGATGTAGTAAGAAAGAGCCTGGTGAATTTAGAACCATTCATCTTCAAAATCTTGAAATCCCCGCTACTGAACCCTTATGAAATTTAAAATGTTGCTGCAGCATTGCCGCAGCGTTGCGGCTTTAAAGCTGCAACCTAATCAGGTTGCCAGAGGATTGTTGCCGGAGTAGTGCCGGATGATGCTGCTAGCGGCATTGTTCTGGCATCATTGCGACACTAATTCCTTTCAAAATTAATGAGCACCACAATATAGCCAGAAAATTTGATGATGTCACTTCCAGCGTTTTTAGCTTTTCCCTGTACTAGTGTGTAAGAAATCCACCATGTTGCTTGTGATTATAATTGTATTGAAGAATTTGGTGTCCTAGCTGTTTTTTCGTTTGGAAGATTTGAAGACTTGTAAGTAAACTCATATCAAGTAATTGCATGTATAGAAAAGATAAATCTTGCATTGTGTATTTCAATAACATGGCCTCATTGCATACTTGTAGTTTGGTAAATAACACAATATTATTTGCTAAACTTAGGGCACATTAAAAATTTTCATTATTTTTTATGCAGATACCGCTGACATTTATTTTATGTGCCTGTGTATACAAATTTATAATGCATGAATGCATGTCATATATATGCATTGACAACTTGTTTTTGCCGGCACAATACATTTTATACAAAGCACGGCCTATTCGCATGTTTTGTCACTAAATCAGTGTTTTCCATAAGAACCGGCCGCCGGCCAAATTGACCGTTTCAAACAGTTATTTGGCCGGTTCAATCGTCATCAGTCAAAAAAAAATAGGTGCATATTTTACTTATACGACTATTCTATACGTCGTAACTTTATTATTATCTAGAGGTTTTATTTACGTTTGAGAGTTCCGGTTTGTATTTCTATCGGAACATGGCCGTTATCCATCGAAACAATCGGAACAACTCGGCCTTTCTGGTTGCACGAAGAAATATTGTACTGCGTAGCGAGAATGGCCGAGTAGTTACGATTGCCATCGAAAGAGACTTATTAGAAAAATCCCGAGACATATCGAGTATATATGCAAGTCATGCAATGTCAAGGTCGTTAAAAACTTGCATTTGTTGTTGAACTGTTGACGATGAAACGTTCCATCACAGATTTTTTCCCCGCTAAGCGACACAAAGGTGTGGATTTTTATGATAAAACATATTTATAACGTTTGCATGCATTATTTTTCAATTTGTTCTGTTGTGTTTTATTAATAGTCACGAATGAATTGATGACATAATTGTCAATTTGGTTCAAATGCACTACGCTGGATCGAAGATTCGACAGCTAGTCAATATTCCCGATCGGGAGACAGCCTCCAGATCTAGAGATGTCTCTAAATTGGGAGACATGGAATACATTTGTCTCCTGATTTGATATGACCCAACAGGCCTGAATACTTCAAGCAAATACGGAAAATTTCCTACGATAAAGGAATATTTACAAATCAAATTTGCTGTCAGACAGAGTCAAAAATATAATTTAATTTTGAAAAATTAAGTCACACTTAACAAGAATACATGTAATGATGACACTAAGACTTAGTAGTTAGAAAACATCAATTGAGGGGCAATACAGAATTTGAACAGTATGCTCAATTTTGTCAACGTTTAAATTATAGCAGTATTCAAACTCTTAAAATTGTGCAGACAAAATTTTTTAGAAAAAAAAGTTCTGCTGGTAGTATGTCAATTTGACAAGCATGAAATATTGTCTTAAAATTCACCAGATGCCAGGATTTTGAATCTAGATTTCAAAAATTTTCGGGGGGCAAGCCCCCCCCAGACCCCCCTTCTTTCCAGTGACCGCCTACTTATTCATTTTGGCCTGTTAGGCCAAAATGAATGGAAAACCCTGCACTAAAATGATGCAAGAATATAGCCGTATTAACGCCGCAACAGCGCCACAATAATGCCAGAAAACTAATTTGCATACGAAATACGCTATAGCCGCATCAGTGCCGCAACATGATGCCAGAGTATTGCCGCAACGGTGCCAGAATATAGCCGCAATTATGGTACCAGAAAACTAATTTGCATACGAAATATGCTATCGCTGCATCGAAGCCGCAACAGTTTGCAGCAACAAAGCCGCAGCATAGCCATATTGCTACCGCAACTATGTGCCAGAGGGCTTATATTTTCAGGGAAAACGGTAGTATTTAATTTTCCCAGCATTAAGTTGGCCTTTTGTGTACCCAAGGCAGGTGAAGGAAGTCAAATTAGGAGCGGTGTGATTGGATGTAAGGGTACAATATATTTTTTATTTATCTATGAATAACTGCAGTGTGTATATTTACAATATAAATTTTAAAACCTATTGAAATATTTTCTAGAGAATTATTCGAAAAGGCTTGCAAAATTTCATAAATTTGGTGCAAAATGACGGTGGGCATGGATAACATAAACAAGCTCCGTTGGAAGTTGGTCATGATACTATTTGGCTTTAATTTTTAAAACAGAGTAATAAAGTACTAACACAACATATAACTGTTTTATCCAGGTTTTTATCTTAAAAAGTGGTAAATTTAGAAAATGTTAACATTGTCGCCTATGGCAGAATAAATAGTACCGTTTTCCCTATACTGAAGATAGCAAGGGAAATCAAAGTCACTCAAACTGCAATTCTTTTATACTATTTTGAAGGTTTTGATTAGTACATTTGATTTTTATCACAAAGAATAGAAATTTTTCACTGAGAACAATACTGTGTTGAGAAAAGTGCTGAGTCATCATTGATAGGTCAAATTGATTGGTAATGATATAAAACTTTATTCTAGGATGTCAATATTAACTATATTGTGTAAAATGCACCATATTATAGTTCCTTTGTATTTGATTTCACCTTTCGCAATGATTTTTTCGATTGGAAACACCAGAATTTAAGTCGCGACAAATATTTTTTACTGAAATGTTTGCCTTTTTTGCTGCGTAATTCCCTAAATGTGTAACTTGGGTATTTCTGTAAACATAATCTATTAAAATGGGAAATTGTCTGGTTTAGTTTGTACTGTTTATGGAATTAGGCAATATTTGGTCACATTGAAAGCATTTTCAGTGTTAGAATTGTTCATCTAAGAAAAAAAGAGGCCCACTTGAGGCTAAATTTACATAGAATTTATACTCTCCTGTGTAAAGAATTGTTCACATTCTTGATAATGCATGCAGCAAATGTTTCAAAAGTGCTTCATTTTGTAGTTTCTTTCTTTTATTATGTCAGACATAAATAATTTTTCATTTCCTACTGTTTGAAAGGACTTTTGTTGGAAATTAATACTCCCAAGGGACATAATTCAGCTTTTTCATTGATTAATACAGGCAACATAGGCAACTTTACAGCTGATTAGTTTGCATATTTAATGTTTAAAGTGTCTAATATCTTTGTTTTCATCATCTCAAGACAGAATAATAGATTTTATAACAAGCTCTAAAAATTTCAACCACAATATGGCATATACTAAAGCATGGAATGGAGATTAGTATGAAAAATCTTGAATTTGTGCATTTCTTGTAAATTTTTGATAAAATGAATACAAATTGAATGGAACTGTCAATTTTATCTGTTTAAATGGAACTATTTATCATTCTTTTTAAATAAGATAAGATATGATTGGATACAGGTTGTTTATTAAGGCTTTTCTGAAAGAAGTAGAGAATGAGGTAAACCAGCATGTAGGGGTGGGGACATAAAATGATCTATGTTTCTTTAAGTACTGGGGTCATACAAGTAATTATTATAGCCAAGGTTTTCACAATAGCCCAGTATTGCATTAATAATGTCATAAGAATTCTTTATATCTTTATGTCACAGTATAGGGAAAACGGTAGTATTTAATTTTCCCAGCATTAAGTTGGCCTTTTGTGTACCCAAGGCAGGTGAAGGAAGTCAAATTAGGAGCGGTGTGATTGGATGTAAGGGTACAATATATTTTTTATTTATCTATGAATAACTGCAGTGTGTATATTTACAATATAAATTTTAAAACCTATTGAAATATTTTCTAGAGAATTATTCGAAAAGACTTGCAAAATTTCATAAATTTGGTGCAAAATGACGGTGGGCATGGATAACATAAACAAGCTCCGTTGGAAGTTGGTCATGATACTATTTGGCTTTAATTTTTAAAACAGAGTAATAAAGTACTAACACAACATATAACTGTTTTATCCAGGTTTTTATCTTAAAAAGTGGTAAATTTAGAAAATGTTAACATTGTCGCCTATGGCAGAATAAATAGTACCGTTTTCCCTTCATAAGGGAACTTGAATCATTATAAAATATGGAATCTAAGCCGGGCAGAGCACTAATTACGTCCGTAATAATACTAGTAACACTTTCATGATTGATATGGCGTATTCTCGGGCGTATTAATTTAGGATACCTGTGTGACTGTCCTCAATCACTTCCATCTGTCGACCACTGGCAATTCGTTCTAGAAACAAAAACGTTTGTGGACAGTAAAACATTTGTATGATAAATAATGAGATAAATGTTACAAAACACCAGGAAAGTCAACCATTGATTGAGTGGTCACCGAACGGCGCGGATCGGCTCAAACCAAACACACGCAAACACATGGCGATTTAACACACCTGGCGAATCGCCATGTGTTTGGTTTGACACTACATTGAAGAAAATTATAGAAAGTAGAGTGGAAAGTTGTCAGATCCTTGGGGTAAGTGAAGAATGGAGACAATATCTGTATTTTATGAAACCTTATTTGGGTGACCTCAAATAAGCTTTCATAGTATTTCAATAGGTCTAAAATGTGGAAGAGATTTTTTTTTCTGAATGCAGTGAACATCAAGATTTAAAAAAAAACTCATCAAAGTTACTAAGTTAAATTTTGATACTCGTCAAAGCGCACTGATCACAAATGATCACAAATAGAATGGTTTAAATGCATTCCTATTAATTTAGGCTGAATGATGCACTCAATCTCCTTTTTTTTTTTTTAACTTTGGTCGTAAAATGAACAGACAATTGCTAAGGTTGATTGTCTGAAAATAATGATAAGTGGCAGAATTCACAAGATAGCATACGACAAAGGTATCGGTATCTTAAACAAAATTAAAAACAGCAGAGATATGACAAGTTGCATTTCTTTTGCATTGTGTTCGACTATCGTTTTGCTAACTGAGTCTTTAGTTTTCAATGTAGTGTTGCTCATTGAGTCTTTGGTTTTCAATGAAGTGTTGCTCATTGAGTCAGTAGTTTTTAATGTAGTGTTGCTCATTGAGTCTTTAGTTTTCAATGTAGTGTTGCTCATTGAGTCTTTGGTTCTCAATGAAGTGTTGCTCATTGAGTCTTTAGTTTTTAATGTAGTGTTGCTCATTGAGTCTTTAGTTTTCAATGTAGTGTTGCTCACTGAGTCTTTAGTTTTCAATGTAGTGTTGCTCATTGAGTCTTTGTTTTTCAATGAAGTGTTGCTCATTGGGTCTTTAGTTTTTAATGTAGTGTTGCTCATTGAGTCTTTGGTTTTCAATGAAGTGTTGCTCATTGAGTCTTTGGTTTTCAATGAAGTGTTGCTCATTGAGTCTTTAGTTTTCAATGTAGTGTTGCTCATTGAGTCTTTGGTTTTCAATGAAGTGTTGCTCATTGAGTCTTTAGTTTTTAATGTAGTGTTGCTCATTGAGTCTTTGGTTTTCAATGAAGTGTTGCTCATTGAGTCTTTAGTTTTTAATGTAGTGTTGCTCATTGAGTCTTTGGTTTTTAATGTAGTGTTGCTCATTGAGTCTTTGGTTTTTAATGTAGTGTACTTCACTTAGTTTTCGGTTTTAATGTAGTGTTGGTCACTGAGTCTTCGGTTTTCAATGTAGTATTGGTCACTAAGTCTTTAGTTTTCAATTAAGTTTTGCTCACTGAGTCTTCGGTTTTCAATACAGTGTTGGTCACTGAGTCTTTGGTTTTCAATGAAATGTTGCTCACGAGTCTTCGGTTATCAATATAGTGTTGCTCACTAAGTTTTCGGTTTTCAATGTAGTGTTGCTCACTCAGTCTTTGGTTTTCAATGAAGTGTTGCTCACTAAGTCTTTGGTTTTTTAATGTAGTGTTGGTCACTTATTCTTCGGTTTTCATTGTAGTATTGGACACTAAGTCTTTAGTTTTCAATTAAGTTTTGCTCACTGAGTCTTCGGTTTTCAATATAGTGTTGGTCACCGAGTCTTTGGTTTTCAATGAAATGTTGCTCATCGAGTCTTCGGTTTTCAATGTAATGTTGCTCACTAAGTCTTTGGTTATCAATGTAGTGATGCTCACTGTGTCTTTGTGTTTTAATGAAGTTGCGCACTGCGTCTTTGTGTTTCAATGAAGTGTTGCGCACTAAGTCTTTAGTTTTTAATGCAATATTGCTCACTGAGTCCTGGTTTTCGATGAAGTGTCGCTCACTGAGTCTTTGTGTTTCAATGAAGTGTTGCGCACTAGGTCTTTAGTTTTCAATGCAATATTGCTCACTGAGTCCTGGTTTTCGATGAAGTGTCGCTCACTGAGTCTTTAGTTTTCAATGTAGTGTTGCTCATTGAGTCTTTGGTTTTCAATGTAGTGTTGCTCATTGAGTCTTTAGTTTTCAATGTAGTGTTGCTCACTGAGTCTTTAGTTTTCAATGTAGTGTTGCTCATTGAGTCTTTGGTTTTCAATGTAGTGTTGCTCATTGAGTCTTTAGTTTTTAATGTAGTGTTGCTCATTGAGTCTTTAGTTTTCAATGTAGTGTTTCTCATTGAGTCTTTAGTTTTCAATGTAGTGTTGCTCATTGAGTCTTTAGTTTTCATTGTAGTGTTGCTCATTGAGTCTTTGGTTTTCAATGAAGTGTTGCTCATTGAGTCTTTAGTTTTTAATGTAGTGTTGCTCATTGAGTCTTTAGTTTTCAATGTAGTGTTGCTCACTGAGTCTTTAGTTTTCAATGTAGTGTTGCTCATTGAGTCTTTGGTTTCCAATGTAGTGTTGCTCACTGGGTCTTTAGTTTTTAATGTAGTGTTGCTCATTGAGTCTTTGGTTTTCAATGAAGTGTTGCTCATTGAGTCTTTAGTTTTTAATGTAGTGTTGCTCATTGAGTCTTTTGTTTTCAATGAAGTGTTGCTCATTGAGTCTTTAGTTTTCAATGTAGTGTTGGTCACTGAGTCTTTGGTTTTCAATGAAGTGTTGCTCATTGAGTCTTTAGTTTTTAATGTAGTGTTGCTCATTGAGTCTTTGGTTGCTCATTGAGGCTTTAGTTTTCAATGTAGTGTTGCTCATTGAGTCTTTGGTTTTCAATGAAGTGTTGCTCATTGAGTCTTTAGTTTTTAATGTAGTGTTGCTCATTGAGTCTTTGGTTTTCAATGAAGTGTTGCTCATTGAGTCTTTAGTTTTCAATGTAGTGTTGCTTATTGAGTCTTTGGTTTTTAATGCAGTGTTGCTCATTGAGTCTTTGGTTTGTAATGTAGTGTTGCTCACTGAGTTTTTGGTTTTTAATGTAGTGTACTTCACTTAGTTTTCGGTTTTCAATGTAGTGTTGGTCACTGAGTCTTTGGTTTTCAATGTAGTATTGGTCACTAAGTCTTTGGTTTTCAATTAAGTTTTGCTCACTGAGTCTTCGGTTTTCAATACAGTGTTGGTCACTGAGTCTTTGGTTTTCAATGAAATGTTGCTCACCGAGTCTTCGGTTATCAATATAGTGTTGCTCACTAAGTTTTCGGTTTTCAATGTAGTGTTGCTCACGCAGTCTTTGGTTTTCAATGAAGTGTTGCTCACTAAGTCTTTGGTTTTTTAATGTAGTGTTGGTCACTTATTCTTCGGTTTTCAATGTAGTATTGGTCACTAAGTCTTTGGTTTTCAATTAAGTTTTGCTCACTGAGTCTTCGGTTTTCAATATAGTGTTGGTCACCGAGTCTTTGGTTTTCAATGAAATGTTGCTCATCGAGTCTTCGGTTTTCAATGTAGTGTTTGTGTTTCAATGTTTTGTTGCTTATTGAGACTTTGGTTTTCGATGTTTTCAGTGAACCATGAAAATAAGGAAAAGGTCAGCAGATTGGCAATCATATCATTTTTATCATTTTTTGGATACAGACAGCTGAGACCTGCTGTTTGCAACTGTGTCCATGTGAACACACTGGTCTTAAAATCTGTTTTACAGTTAACCCATAGCTGTTTACGTCTCTGGTAGAAAATTGCCTCAATGACCCATCTATCTCCAAATTTGCATATATTGTGCGCAACATATGTGGCCAGTTAACTGAACACCACAAGTGCATGTTGAGATCAAGTAGTACCATGCATACTCAAAATTTTCAAACTACAACCAAATTTGTATGGTAACATCACTCAACACCAACACAATATCAGCATGGATGACTGAAAGCTGTCATTAGTTTGATACATATAGTAAGTATCATGGTCGTCATAAGAATAATAAACTGCAAATAATCAACCCATTGCAACATCTGATTTGGAAATCATAAACAAAATATAAGCTCAATATCTTTGAATGCCAACTAAATAAATTGCTCAGCTGAGCTCAGCTGGATACGGCCACAAGCTTGTTGCCTATACTGTAATTGTGTTCCTCCACTTCATTTTAAGTCTGTTGGTTTATAGTTGTCTCATTGGGAATCATACCTTATTTTAATATTGGGAATATCCCATCATCTTGGAGATGTATACTCCATATGCAGTTGCTGTAGGAATGATGCTACATATAATTAGAAAGTTCTCAATTTGGAACAGAAATCATCCATTTTGTAGTATTTTTTTTTCAACTAACCTTAATTGTAAACCTTTTTTTTTTAGATCCCATACCTGAAGCTTTCAAACCTCAGGTCAGTTATGATCAGTTATTATTTCATGTTTATAGATCGGCTGCTAACTACTACATATATATTACAGGCAGCTTATTTCCAAATGTTATTGCCATTCTACCCATGGATTTTTTTTAGGCTAGAAAAATGACAGTTGATGTGGTAAAGTCTTTTTGTAATATGTACAGATCACTCCAGCCTGTGGTTAGATATACTGTGGATTCATGGTTAAATATAAATAGAATACCAGGATCAGTGTTTGGACTGTCCTGAGGTAATACTGGGCACTACAGTATTCTAATTAAAATAACAATAATAATCTGTCCACTCCTTCTATAGTAGTTAAGAATAATTTGATATATTCTTTTATGATATTGTAATTATTGTATTTATTTATGTTGGCCTAATTTGTGTTGTATGGCCTGATAGTTGTTTACAGAATAATCTTAGAACTGTGCAGTTTAGAAATCACTGGAACAATTACAGAATGATTGGAACTTTCCAGAATGATCCTAATAAAAGATGCGTTATATAAACTTCTACATTTTACTAGAAACTTCCATTGTAACTTTCTAGGATGTTCCAGTATAGACTGTTCTAGAATCTTCCATGACAACTATATATATACAGACACTTAAGTTAAACTCTCACTCTTACTCTTGGACTTGGACTTGGACATCGATAGACATTAGCATTCACAGCATTTGGATTGACACTTTTATTCTACAAACAACATCATACTGGATTGTGACCTTAGTAGTGAACGTAATATTCAGATTGGATTCCGAAAGATATCCGGATACAGATAAAGATAAAAGATTGGACTCATATTTTGACAGTTAAGTTGACAGTAATATTTGTGTAATACTTCTTGTAAACTTTTGTATAATAAATATTAAATTTTATTATTGATTTGTGTCTTTTGTTGGCTACAATTTAAAGGCGATTTCTGGCCGTAACAATACCTTCTGTATAGATTTTTTGGTGGTGTTTATATTAAACAGATTAAAATTATATTATTGATATTAAATAAATACACCATCACAAGCAGTTTTTATAGTTTTGATACATGTATTTTTATCTTCCTACAAGATGCTTTTTTTCTTCAGATAAATTAATCAATGAGTGATTTAAAGGTTCAAGTAAAGAAATCGCAGTATCCTTTCAATGGGCAAGTTCATAGTCCAAAAATTTAACTTGTCACAGGTAAAACTACTCAAACTGAGGGCTATTCCAGAAAAAAATGTATGGGGGGAGGGGGGTGGAAGGCAGTTTTTGTCAGCACCCGCCACTCAGACAATTGTAATTGAGAATTATAGTGCATATGTAGTGTGAAAAGTTGCTCTGATACCCATCACCCATGTATTATTAATATAATGTGCCTTCCACCCCACCCCCCCCCCCCTTACATTTTTTTTGGAATAGCCCTGAGGTAATTTTACCTATGCAATAAAACTATTGGCAAAAAAGGAGTGGATGTACAGCAGATGTTAAAATTGCTTACATGCTTCATAACATTATAAAGCTGTGGACCAAATATTAAAGCATTCCTTTATATAAAAGCAAGGAAAACTTTAATGAAAGTTTTCTATCCACTGTCTTTTGGAAGAGTGTAAGTGTTAAAAGACCTACTTTTGTCTTAAAAAAACAGCTGTTCAAAATTTCAAAAACGACAATATTACATAACCAGATGCTCCGCAGGGCGTAGCTTTATACGACCGCAGAGGTTGAACCCTGAACGGTTGGGGCAAGTATGGACACAACATTCAAGCTGGATTCAGCTCTAAATTTGGATTGTGATTAAATAGTTGACACAGCATAGGTTTCTGACACAGAATGAATGTGTTCTAATGAACTTAAAATTTTTTGTTTTCTCTTAGAGCAATTCACTTTGCTGTTGAATATTAATCCTCTCAAAAAAATGTTTGAAGAAATTTTCTTTTTTATTTATGAAATTTCAAATGAGAAAAATTGAACCCAATTTTTTTAATCACATCCCCCTTTCCCTTATTCCAAAACTAATCTCAATTAAAATTTCTAATGGAGTTTGCAACAATAACTACTCATTTAAATACATCATAAAATATTAAGATGTAAAAAAACTGCTTGTTATCACTGAATGGTAAAGATTATTTTAATTTATCAGTTGGTAGTAAAAAGAGAATATACATTGTATATTGTATATAACAAAGATTTAAGTTGATTCTGGACAAAGAAAGATAACTCCAATTAAAAAAAAATCTTGCTATTGCACAATATTTTGCAATTAGATATTTCTTGCTTACTATTCTGGACAAAGAAAGATAACTCTAATTAAAAAAAAATTTGCTATTTCACAATATTGTGCAATTAGATATTTCTTGCCATTGCGCAATACTGTGCAATTGAAAAGACTTGCTATTGCACAATACTTAATATAATAATTTTAGATCCTGATTTGGACCAACTTGAAAACTGGGCCCATAATAAAAAGTCTAAGTACATTTTTGGATTCAGCATATCAAAGAACCCCAAGATTTCAATTTTTGTTAAAATCAGACTTAGTTTAATTTTGGACCCTTTGGACTTTAGTGTAGACCAATTTGAAAACAGGACCAAAAATGAAGAATCTACATACACAGTTAGATTTGGTATATCAAAGAACCCCATTTATTCAATTTTTGATGAAATCAAACAAAGTTTAATTTTGGACCCCGATTTGGACCAACTTGAAAATTGGGCCAATAATCAAGAATCTAAGTACATTTTTAGATTCAGCATATCAAAGAACCTAACTGATTCATTTTTTGTCAAAATCAAACTAAGTTTAATTTTGGACCCTTTGGACCTTAATGTAGACCAATTTGAAAACGGGACCAAAAGTTAAGAATCTACATACACAGTCATGACAGTTAGATTCGGCATATCAAAGAACCCCAATTATTCAATTTTGATGAAATCAAACAAAGTTTAATTTTGGACCCTTTGGGCCCCTTATTCTGTTGGGACCAAAACTCCCAAAATCAATACCAACCTTCCTTTTATGGTCATAAACCTTGTGTTTAAATTTCATAGATTTCTATTTACTTATACTAACGTTATGGTGCGAAAACCAAGAAAAATGCTTATTTGGGTCCCTTTTTGGCCCCTAATTCCTAAACTGTTGGGACCTAAACTCCCAAAATCAATACCAACCTTCCTTTTGTAGTCATTAACATTGTGTTTAAATTTCATTGATTTCTATTTACTTAAACTAAAGTTATTGTGCGAAAACCAAGAAAATGCTTATTTGGGCCCTTTTTGGCCCCTAATTCCTAAAATGTTGGGACCAAAACTCCCAAAATCAATACCAACCTTCCTTTTGTAGTCATAAACCTTGTGTTAAAATTTCATAGATTTCCATTCACTTTTACTAAAGTTAGAGTGCGAAAACTAAAAGTATTCGGACGACGACGACGACGACGCAGATGCCAACGTGATAGCAATATACGACGAAAAATTTTTCAAATTTTGCGGTCGTATAATAATGTGCCCCTGCTTGCATATCATATAAAGTTATAAAGGGAAATAACTGTAGAACGGTTAAAGTGACACAATCCAAATTTTGTGGTCATAGGTATTGAGTATAAGTTTCATAACATTTGGTTAAAGAAAACTTAAGTTAAGGAACAGAAACGAAAATTTCAGCATTTGTAAAGGGGCATAACTCAAGAGCTGTTTAAGAGAATTCACCACAATCTGTACTTTGTGGTAATTATTCAATATTGTGGTAATAAATTCTAAACATTTGGTTTAGGCAATCTATAGATAAAGAAAACGGAAAAGGGGCACAACTCTAGAACAGTTAAAGTGACACCACCAAAATTCAAACTTGATCTGTGTTTTGTGGTAATAAGCATATTGTACAAGTTTCATAATATTTGGTAAAGCCACCCTAAAATAAGAAAATGGAAACCAACTTTGGGACATACGTACAGACAAGGGCAAAACTTAATGCACCCTCCCCTACAGCAGAGGGATAAAAAGAGAACACCAATGCAACCTCACATTTAGATAAACAAACAAATATAAATATATATACAACTTTATTTCAATTCTAAAGACTCTTCTAATATTAAATTACACTGATAGTACTTTGACATTAACTGATATTGTGATTTATTTCCAATCACAACTTCTTTTATTACTGAAATCTTCCATATTTTGATTACAACTCTAGTCATAATGTGTATCAGTTAAAAATATGGATTCATTATATGAAGGATTCAAAATTTCATGGGTACATTAAATGGCAGTACATGAAATGGAAATTTTTAGTTGCTTTGAGGAGGTAAATTCTCTTTAAAAGAGGAACTATTACTCATTACAAATAAATGGGTACCCAAAAAATAGAAAGAAATCAAAGTTGTAAAGAGACAAAAAAAAAAACCAGATATTAAAAATTCTGCTTATCCAAAACTTATTACCGTAATAAATAGAAATTCCAACTATACTAATCAGTTTGCTGCTGATTTCAAAGATTCTTGGAACCTATCAAAATATCTCGACATAGAATTTAATATAATAATAAGGCAGCACTTCTTGATACATTGTAAACCATATGAATGAATTTTCAACTTTCAAGTGAAGTTGTCGTTTTGTCAACACATGAGCCTTAAATTGAAACATCTCCATTAGATCTCCATTAAAGCTACATAATTATGTAGTTTTAATAAACGAATAAAATGCAAATGGTACATGATACCAAAACAACTATATGTCCTAGATTTCAACCCTTGATCAAGGGAAACCATCAAAATCTTCATCTGCAATTTCTTTAGCACTTTCCAATTCTTGTTGTTCACGTTCTCGTCTCTCCTGAAATATTATAAATTGATGTTATTCTAATGACAATTGATTCTAAATTCATTTTACTTGATTACAATATTAGTTCCTATAAATATTTGTTATTTCACATGAGATCTATCAAAAAATTTATTTGCTAACAATATTAGTTCCTATAAATATTTGTTATTTCACATGAGATCTATCAAAAATTTTATTTGCTAACAATATTAGTTCCTATAAATATTTGTTATTTCACATGAGATCTATCAAAAATAGTTTAACTCAAACTTACTGGCTATGGACCAATTTCAAAGAAAAGTAGTTTTTAGTTTAACTCTATATGCTTGTAGAAATTGAAGGGAATTTTGTATTACAACCACTGTTAGTTAAACTCTATATGCTTGTAGAAATTCGAGGGAATTTTGTATAACAACCACTATTAGTTAAACTCTATATGCTTACAATTCGAGGGAATTTTGCATAACAACCACTGTTCGTTAAACTCTATATACTTGTAGAAATTCGAGGGAATTTGTATAACAACCATTGTTAGTTAAACTCTATATGCTTGTAGAAATTCGAGGGAATTTTGTATAACAACCACTATTAGTTAAACTCTATATGCTTGTAGAAATTCGAGGGAATTTTGCATAACAACCACTGTTCGTTAAACTCTATATACTTGTAGAAATTCGAGGGAATTTGTATAACAACCACTGTTAGTTAAACTCTATATGCTTGTAGAAATTCGAGGGAATTTTGTATAACAACCACTGTTAGTTAAACTCTATATGCTTGTAGAAATTCGAGGGAATTTTGTATAACAACCACTGTTCGTTAAACTCTATATGCTTGTAGAAATTCGAGGGAATTTGTATAACAACCACTGTTAGTTAAACTCTATATGCTTGTAGAAATTCGAGGGAATTTTGTATAACAACTACTGATAATCTGTGTGAATTTTTCAGTTTTGTAAGGCAAATCAAATTTATGTCTTGTGTATAGTTGCAAATCTAGATCATATGTTGACTTCAATGTGTCTTTTTTTCTAGTTGGAATGCTGTCTTCTTATATAATCCTCCCATTTGCTGTTTAAACTGTAAATTTAGAAATTATTGCGTGCATTTATTATTTGGATTTTGTCATTTTAGACTTAAATGGAATATTTATTTTTACGATTTTGAGAAAAATTATGTTTAATCAAGGAGGTTATATGAGAAGAGAGTGGACGAAAGACGATAATTACACATAAAATGTTACAGACTTTTCTGTAAGCGGGTGTTAATTAGTTGAGATGGACTCTGTCACAGAGGGAGATTTTGTCCTAATTACATACCCGAGTAAGAACTGAAACACCTGAGGTGTCATAAACTGACCGGATATACAATTATTGACATGTTAATAAGATTTTTTGTGATATTTTTTATTAAGTAATTAAAAATTAAAATTTAATGTTGAAAGTAAACATATTACCAATAGAAATGAAAGGAATATTTGTCTCATTGCCATCAATGTTAATAACGACAGAAAGCACTTCTAAGTTGTCTAAATTTCTCTATGTTTCAATTGCAAATATTCCTTCCGGTCGTTACCGGTCACCGTAACTAAAGTACTTTGCATATATTCGTATATTTTCTATGACTATTACCTGCCAATTCCCATCAACAGAAATTGAAAGGTGAAGCGAAAATCTTTGTTTACAGCAAAGTTGAATAAAAATCGCACACTAACTTTTAACCCTCATAATTTTGTCATTTCTTTATCTTTTTTCACGTTAGACAGACGATTGATTTTGAAATTGCGCGTCCGATCTTTTTCCATATCTTAAACAACTTAACACTGCATTGTTACCGAAAATACACCTGAACTTTAATGACCCAGTCACTGATAAAAATCATGTGACATATGCGATTTATCTAATAGCCTGAAATTGCTCGCGGTAACAGTCCGGTACATCAGAGGGCCATGTGAAGTGGGTGAAAAACATGTCGGTTTCTTTATATTTTTATCATTTTTCTCTGATTGAACTGCTATCCTGGGGATGCTAATTTTGTATCAAGCAGAGTGTTCACTCTCCTTCTCATATAACCTCCTTGGTTTAATTCATATAAAATATTTCAAAATGAGAGTTTAAATTGTTGCGTTTATAACTCTGTCGCATTTTTGGCAATAATAAAAACCTCACATTAATTTCTGAATTTACAGTATTCATATCTATAAACTTTTTAGAATAAATAAATCTTTTTTTAATATCAACTTATTTTACTTTAAATTATATTTCAGGAAATTATGAATCAATAATTTTTCACCCTATCTGAATTTTTCATGTTTTGTTTTCTCAGTATCTGTAGCTAAATTCCATAGAGTAAATAAAGAGAACTTATCTTAATGATTTTGAAGCCTTAATTTTAGCAAAAAAAACCAACAAAATGTACTATTTTTAATAACGGGATTCCAGTCAATACATTACCTCTGCTGACTCTAGATCTTTGTTGTATGATTTGGGTGGAAACCTCATGGCCTGAAAAGGGAAAGTCACATATAAACACTGTCTATCATTTACTTATTACAGATCCTATTGAATCATTCTTTTGACAAATACTATATACATTAAACACATACAAGCAGAACAAAAACATCAAAATTTTTCCTTTCAGAAAAATCAAAAAAATTCGTAAGGGTTCCACGGAACCCAGTGTCTCGCCTACTTTTGCTGTTAATCG
Organism: Mytilus galloprovincialis; assembly: GCF_965363235.1. Classification (NCBI taxonomy): domain Eukaryota; kingdom Metazoa; phylum Mollusca; class Bivalvia; order Mytilida; family Mytilidae; genus Mytilus; species Mytilus galloprovincialis. The sequence continues at coordinate 36,115,710 of NC_134839.1, forward strand.
CAGACTCAACAAAAATGAGGAAAAACATCAATAAAAATTTCCCTCTCGATACTGTCTTTTGATTGAAAGAAGCTTCCAAGTTTGGTAAAAAAATCCAGGATAGTTTATGAATCTAATAAATGTTTTATAAACTTTAACTGCAGACTGTATGTAATGTTAACTGGAAGAAAAACTAAGTCCATTTATAAGTAAAATACGGAAAAAGTGATTTTTTTTTTTACAAAATTGACTTCTGAATAATATCTTATGATCAGAAACAAGCTTTTGTCTAAGTTTGGTAGAAATCCAGGATAGTTTAAGAACATTGTAAAAATTTTAAAAACTTAAACCACAGAGTGAATGTTTTGTTTCTGGCAAAAAAACTAAGTCCATTTATAAGTAAAATACGGAAAAGTGGAAATTTATTTTTACAAAATTTTCTTCTTGATACTATCTTATGATCATAAACAAGCTTCTGTCCAAGTTTGGTACAAATCAAGGAAAGTTTATGAAAGTTATTAAAATTTTAAAAACTTTAACCACAGAGTGAATATTTGTGGACGCCGCCGCCGCCGCCGCCGACGACGGAATGTAGGATCGCTTAGTCTCGCTTTTTCGACTATCATAAATGTCATTGGATTTCCCTTGAAGTATAATTTTTAAAATTTGTTTTTCTCATTTCATGTTAGTTCCACAAATAATATAACATTATTGTTAGTTCCACAAATAATATAACATTATTGAAGGCTATATATTGTCATCATGATTTGTCTTAGTAAACTTATATAGGGGTTGCCCTCCCATTGACTCTAATTCTACATTTCCTTAATTTTTACAAACGAAAAGAATATAACCCTATTTGTAGGTCACTCTTTTTATCATGCAATCAAGTGCAAGACAAGCAAGAGAAAAAGTGGAAAGTTTTAATGTCAGGTAAAGACAGTTTGAAATTTCACCTACTGTAACTTCAACAATTATTGCGTGCATTTGTTATTGCGATTTCGTAATTTAAGACTAAAATATGATTTTAATTTTTGCGATATTGAGAAAAGTCCTGTTAAATTCTTATTAAAAAAAGTCCAAAAAGCGAGTTTAAATTTTTGCGATTATAACCCTGTCGCTGTTTTTGCGATTATAACCCTGTTGCTGTTTTTGCAATTATAAAATCATCGCAATAATTACTAAATTTACAGTATTTTTTGTTTTAAATGACATCTTTTGATATGGAATTATTTTTTACTTTTTATTTTTAAACAATTGCCATGTAAGCCAGGATCAAGAGAAACCCTGTTTAAGTTTTTTAAAGGAGGTACCAGGGGTTTCATTATCTTTCATGTTGACTGGTACTTTCCATGTTTCTAGGTCAATATATTCCATGAATATCTTATATAAAAATTCCTACATTTAGGCGGTACTTGTCAATAGCATAGGAGGGTAAAAGTACCGGGTATCGCCTCCTATTGAATGGCCTGAGGTACTACTTATTCTTCTGTATATAAGAGCTCAATAAGAAGTGTTTAAGGATGTTTGCTCCTCCATTTTTTTATTTTTTTGTCAGATTTTCGGAATCCTCTGGTTTTATCCATATATTGTCATTAAAAAAATTTGTCCACTAACCCCTACTTTTCTTTTCATAATTTTATTACATAAAGTTTAAGAAGCCATATTTCAAAATTTAATAAAATTCTTTTATTTATTCATAGTTTTTGAAACGAATAAGGTGCCAATGTTAAATATATGAAAAATCTAGAGAGAATTATTTCCTACCAAATTTTCAATGGCTTATATCTCGAAAACGAGCATACGGACCGTCCATTTTTTTCTACTTTTTTAGTTACTTTATTTATATACTATCAATTCATAATAGTCTTTTAAAAAGCTTGTTATTTTTTAACAGAGGAGCGAACATCCTTAAAACAATTAAAATACTATAACTTTTTTTATAATATTAGGGTTTGTCTTGGACCAAAGAATTATGGGGTTATGGGATCACAGTCTTTTACTTGTCTTTACGTGTCACGAAAAATAAATTGTTTACAAATACACAATATTGAAGTAATTCTCACCTTTACTGAAGCATTGTGTATGTCTAAACAAAAGCTGATACGTTGATGGAATGCAGTCATTGGTTCCCTGGTGTTGTAAATATCACTGATTTCCTTTGACTGCACATATCCCTTCTCATGGTCAATGGTAGCCTCAATGACACCATCTCTAATTGCCTGTGAAAATGTCAACATACTCTCACTATGTTTACACTAAAATTATGCCTGTTCCATTATATATTTAACAAAAGGGGAGGGTATAGGATGCACTTTTTTTAAATCCTAACAAACTATAAAATTAAATTTATATTTCAATTATTACAAAATTTCTAAGGAAAAGGGCAACAACTCATATTTAATAAATTTTGGTGCCATCCATTCCATACTCAAATATATTTTTTTTTAACACCCCTTACATGAAGTAATTGAACTACTGTATGGACAAAGTGATTTTAACCTTCTTTCAATCTTACAAAAAGAATTGCTCAACTAATATCAAACGTTTTTAAAATATCATAAGACAGACATAAGACATATTATTTCACTAAAGCCCCCACATGGGGTATGTTAGTACAACATTTTTAAACAAACAATAAAAGTGTGAACATATTTACATTAGAACAACATAGTTAACAAAGGTGCAATAATAGTATATATAATTAATGCAGATATTTGACAGGAAGTACAAATTATAGTAACATGATTAAGCACATGTATTAAAAGGTTTTAATAACACTTTTGCAAAATTCAAAAAAATAATGTGTAAAGGGAGATAATAAGATCCAATAACTTATGACAGAAAATTTATTTTTCATGATTATTATGGTCAAATTCAAAATACTTTTTCAATAATATACCATTCAAATTTCTTTACTTTGAACTGACTATTAAAATAAAATGAAAATTAACAAAACAATGTCAATGAATAATAATATATGATTTGTTTTCATAAAAGTGAATAAATTGTATATATTTTAATGGCTTCAGGCCATTTGTTTTTGCCCGAGGGATAGTCAGGGCTAAAATAACATGAATATAATTATTACCCATGTTAAAACTAAAATAAGGTATAGCTTGCATCAATTATTTCGATTCTGATTAGGACATTTAAGGTAATTTCTATGTTCGATGTGTATAGGTGTAAAACGTTTGTTTCAGCTCTTCCATGAATCTCCTTTTTTTGTTTGTAAACAAGCAAACGAGTGGCAACGTTATTTGACAAAGGGAGGAGTTTTTATACAGCCAGCATGAACGGTTGTTGTATCTAGGTCAAATATGTCAATTTCAAAGTGCAACATGTTACAGTCATAATAAATGAATTAGTAACAACATGTGCATCATTAAAGAGGTTGGAAATGTTTAAAGATAATCAAATATATTAAATGCATGCCAATTTGATAAAACTCATTATTCTGTAGTAGTCATTATACGCATGTGCAAACAAATTTTATTGGATTTAGAGTATCGGTTTATTCATAAAGTGAATAAAGCATGTCATATTAGAATTGATTTCAATCACTAAAGTCCCTTCATATTATTTCCTGTTTTCCTTAAATATAATATTTGCTGTGTTAACAAAACTGTTCATTCTTATATACATGTATGTGATGAAGCACTAACATTTAGGGCCAAAAAAAAACCCAAAAAACCCCAAGACTATTTAAAAACTAAAATGAAATAAAAATCAAGTTGAGTAAGAATCTATTTATATATTTCAATGTTTTACCTTGGCTACAATATACTCTGCATCTTCTGGACTGTCAAGCATTAATTTCTGTGATATATCCATCAGCGAGATCTTAGAATAGGACAAATTTATCATACGAACACCAGTCTTTATCACATTGTGTCTCAATCGAATAATTAATGTGTAGGTATTTTCTGCTTGAAACTTGGAACCAAATTTGGCCAGCACCTCATTAAATTTTGCTAAGTTACCAATTCTTACGGCTGAAAGAAGAGAAAATAACATCTAATAATTAGACTGATGTAAGTAAAGCTTCATTTCATATCAATCTTTGAAACAAAAAGAGAATATATAATTAGAAGCTACTATTTCTGTAGGCACAACATTCGTCAGATATCATTGAAACTAAAAGTTTTAGAATCATATAATAGAGATCATTGGAGATTATATGACATTGAAGGCTTTAAACAGAAAACTTTCTAAGGTCAACATAATCTCAAGAGCGTTTCAATATTATATTAGTACAACTGAATGGGTTTTCTTTTTCTGAACACTTTCATATCATTAGACAATAAAAAGCTGAATAGTAACTAGGGTTCACTTAAATATATAGATAGCATCATATCATGACTTTCAGATCATCTTTGTGGACAAAGCCTGATAATCTATTTAGGGTTCATATGAATGTGAGGAAACAAAAAAAAACTAGGTCCTGATGGAACAAGAAAATACTAAAGGTGACAATTTTCAAACAACAACTGTGGTAAATCATAGAATCTAGATAGTTTTTGCATAATATACAACTCTCAATAAGACAAACCAGAACAAAGTTGAATGTATTATAATACTCCATTTATTTACCAAATTATTCTTGCACTTTTTTTACTTAAATTAAAACAGTATACATTACAATATTTTATACCTTGAGTTAACTGGAAGTATGGAGCTAAGGTTTTTCTCATAGATGGTTGTCTGAATAAATGTCTGTCTGGGATATCACCCAACAATAATTCTACTGTAATGGCTAATTTGTGTACCTGGAAAAATACATATTTATATATAAACTGAGTGATACATTTTTCTTTTCGGGTAACAGATTTCTTGAAACTACACCTAGCTATAATTTTTGCAAATGATGCAAACCAAGACATAATTTGTTCAAATTTAACAGATAAAAAGTTTTTGGGTCTTCAAAATATGGTCGTTTCACGTACTTTGCAGTTTTATTTTTTTTTTAAACGGTTTGTTCACATTTTAAACGACCCCAACTACAGGTGAAGGTGGGGCAATAAAACAAAGAATTAAGAATGTGTAACCACATATACATCTCAATATATTCTCAGTCACATAATACAGAGTTTATTTGAAAGTTTACAAGTTCTTAGTTTACAACTCAAAAACTCAAAAAACCAAAAGCAAAGTATGTTCAATCCTATCTGTTTGAAATGTTAATATGTATATTAATCCCATGTCATATAACCTTTTTAAAGATTTGTTTTTTTCCATTAAACCTACAAAACTCTTTGTTGTTGTCTACCTTAAGACAGATCAGAAATATGTGTACAATCTTAAGACAGATCAGAAATATGTGTACAATCTTAAGACAGATCAGAAATATGTGTACAATCTTAAGACAGATCAGAAATATGTGTACAATAAGTATTACTTACTGTTTGTTTAAATCCAACAGCTCCATGTGTTGGAGCCTTCCTTAAGGCTTGTAATAAATGTTTATGTGCATCTGAATACTCTAACTGTGCTGATTTTATTCTGCCTGAAATAACAAAATATAACAAAATACAATCTATAAACAGTTTACTTTAAGTGAATGACCTATGATTGTGATTAAAGGTCAGTTCTATCTTATGACCAACACCTTTACAAATTAAACATTACAGTATTTTACAAACCGGGTAGTGATAAAACTTCTGGGAGATCACCTGTCATCTAAAAGAAATTCTAAAACTTACTTATAAAGGAACAAGAATGTGTCCATAGTACACGGATGCCTCATCCGCACTTTCATTTTCTATGTTCAATTGACCGTGAAAATGGGGGGAAATCTCTAATTTGGAATTAAAATTAGAAAGATCATATCAAAAGGAACATGTGTACTAAGTTTCAAATTGATTGGACTTCAACTTCACCAAAAACTACCTCGATTAAAAACTTTAACCTGAAGCAGGACGAACAAACAGACAGACAAACGGACCCACAGATCAGAAATCATAATGCCCATATATAAGCAGGGGTTGACACTAACTTTTGTAGGCACTAGCCCGCAGGGCTAGCAAAAATTATATTCAACTAGCCCTGTTCTGTGTCAGGTAGCCCGGTGAGTGGGCCAACGGCCCACGAGTGAGCAGGCCGTAGGCCTGCGAACTTGCTAGGGGGGTCTTGGGGCATGCCCCCCCATAAATTTTTTGAAATTTAGATGCAAAATCCTGCATTCTGAGGCCTTTTAAGAAGATGTTTTCAGTCTGAAAAATAACTATTTCATACTTGTTATCTTCATAAAAAAATTTTTTTTTTTAAATGAACACCAAAGAAATCTAAAGGCAGGAATTTGTTTGTCAAAACTTGCATTTTTACTGTTAATGAATTGAGTAAAACATTTCAATGATTGCTACATTATTTCCCTTTTTTAGGGACAGAAAAAAATAGCTACACTATGAAAAATTGTTCCTTGTGACATATTTTTATAAAACATCCATGAAATTATGTCCAAGCACTTGGGACAATTTTTCACTAAGGGGGACACTATTTTATAGTTTAAAAATGTGATATTCTGTCCCTGAACGAAATTTCACAGATGAATTGTGAAATATCAGAAGACACAATTTCATGGGACACTTTTTTTGCTTACAAAATCTCATCAACTAAAATAATCAAATTTAAAAAAAACAATGTTTTTGATTAATTTTATTTACATAAATAAGTTGACTTGTCCCCTATTTTACTTTTGGTTTCTGATGCTGAGTCTTCATGTTCCAACTAATTTGTCTATAGTCCGAGATTACTCTGACGTCCAACGGCTGTTTTGCTTGACAATCTCGGACTAATTTGTCTCATGACGAGTTTTAACCCTGTTCTCGCTAATGGCGCATTATGACATGCATACATCCCGGTACGTGCAATGGACGCTTCCTGATACCAATGGCTTAGTCTTGTTATCATCATCACCCCCTCAGCTCTCAAAAAGAAGCGAGTAATCACATTTAATATTATTACCGGAAATTTACTTTCGTTTCAGTCCATTGCAACTGTAAGGATGAGTCCCGAGCAATACGAAATGAATTATGACGACATGACAAACGCTAATTCGATAAAGACAGAGAAGTTCGAAAAGTTTTCATCACCACGTGTACCTTTGGAGTAAAGGAAAATTTCAACAGGGAACCTTTCAACGCTCTATTTTTAGAACGAAAGGACATTTCCAATTTAAACTATTTACGCGACGACTATGTAATAGATAAGGCTAAACTATGCACACGATTTATCAGGATCTCTGTTGTGCTTAATGATAAAATATAATAAAACCAAAATGTATATGCAGTATAATTATTGTTTATTTCAAAACGGATTATCTTGAAACGTGGTGCATTCTTACTTTAAGGGCCGAGTAATCTTAGGCCGAGTTGACTTTATATGGCGACTGGTTTACGGTAGAAATTTTACCCTCCAGTATCTGTATGTAAATAAAGAGGTCGTAGAACCAGTGTAGACAATATTCGACGAAGTTGTCAGATATGACCGGCGTTTGGACTGTACTTTGCCGAAAGTACAACAGATTGATGTTCAATGACAAATAAATTAACTAGCCCCTCGGGCTACCGCGCCACGGACATTTACTAGCCCGACACAAAAGTTACTAGTCTCGGGCTAGCGGGCTAGCGTTAGTGTCGAACCCTGATAAGGCATAAAAATGACCAGGGTTCTCACTAAGGATTTTTGTGAAGGCAAGTCCAGGGATTCGTCATTTTTAGCCATGGTGAGTCCAACAGTAAGAAGAAGATATTTTATTGCAACATAATTTATATTCAGTATCTATGACCTTATAGAACAATGCAATGACATTAGATTCAGATTACTTTCACTCTTTTGCTATGAACTGATAATATGTGCGTTCAATTTCTATGCATCATTGGACTCACCAGTATTGAAAATGGTGAGTCCAGACAGATTTTCATGAGTCTAGGACTCATGCACCCTCCTTAGTGAGAACCTTCAGATACCATATCTTATTTCCACACCAAATCCCTTATACATGTCGTATGATTTTCACCCAAATGTTTCAATGAAATACAGAATAATAAATCAAAACAATTAATAACCTGAATGAAACTGATGTACTTTCTCTCCTTTTCATAGACACATGGTACAAAAGTAGCATAAGAATTAGAATTGAAAACATTTGTTTTTTTTTCTGGATTAGAATGTAAAACCAGCCATGTGGATAGATTAAGAATGGGATAAATCTGTAAACTGTAAATCTAACTTTCTTCAACCAAAGTTTTTTTTCAATCACAATATTGCTAGCTGAATATTGGACAGATGAAATGAATTACCTTCATGTATGAAAAATTGTTTGAATCTGATAAAATAACCAGGGCTTTCAATTATTTTGAATTAGCATTATAGGGCTATTAAGTATCTAAATAAATAAAAAGTCCACAGTATGCAGCTTCTGGAAAATAGAAGATGGTGATAAAGTGACAACTAAAACATTGCTTAATTTTGAAAGACCTGTGTATATGAGATTAGGAAATTCATTTTTGTAGTTTTTTGTCAGTTATATCCTTTTGATACCTAATAAAATAGACTTTTATGATTACATTTTTGATGCAATTTTAAGTAGTAACAGCTTAATTTGGTTGACTTAACCTTTGAATTACCAGTTTCAGCTGTCAAGATTCAACTCCAGACATTGAAAAATAAAACCTATCATAAAACAAAAATAACACTAAAGATTTGCATGAAAAATGATGTACTTTTTATGCAATAAAAGAGTTTTAGGGTATTGTGTGCTGTTACCTACCAAGATAAAACAAATATCTGGCCCATTCATTATTAGATGCTGTTTCTGGGAAAGTTGATTTGGACACCAATTTGTCAGCTTGTTCTATCAGATTGTAGTGGAGATAGTTACGTAACAAAAGATTCAATATACTCGCTTGACCATCAAAATCTGATCTTAATGTTGCTGTTCTTAATCTAGAGTGGAAAAATCTGAAATGTAAAAATAAAACATGAAAAAATAATTGTGACAATATCATTACTTTACCTTCCAACCAATCACTGGTAAGAACTACTTTAGAAGAGAGAAACAGTATGTAAAGACTAGCTATACAATGTGAATTTGCAACTATGGGTTTGTGTGAAATATCAAATGCATGTACATGTAATGTTGCACAAGTTTGAAATGTATGCAGGTGAAGTATTGAAATTGAAATTCTGTGTGGTTTCTCTTTTTTTCAAAAAGCCTTCAATGGCCATGTACATGTATGCTTTGATGAATCAGTTTTCAGAGATAAGTATACTACTTGCATGACTTGTTGTGTTATTATTAAAATGATGAAACCTTGAGATTGAATATGTCTGAAAGACTACACCCAGCTTCACTGCCTAAGGTTGATGGTGCTCTCTTGGACAAAATTTGCAATTAACACCAACAATCAAACAAAGAATTCAATGTAAATAGACTTCTAATGTAAATGTAAAGCTGACAGCATGGCACTGTTTTTCATTTTCCATTAAAATGCTACAGTTTAATGAATATAGATGAAGGTTATTAATCATTGAGACAGGCAAAAAAACAACCAAAAAAAAACCCACCATCAAACAAATACTTCAAATTGTTGACTTTCTCAGATTTAAATTTTTGTTCACCAGTATTACTTACGATCTGAGTTTTTCCAACTGATTTGTTAGTTCATAACCCCTCGAGTGATAAAAGTAACATTTAGCAGCCAATTCTCCTAATGTCCTTCTATTCAAGGGAATAATCTTATTCATCAACTTTTCTGAACATGCAACAGCCTACAATTAAATAAAATTATAATATTACAAAACTACTCAATTTTTTTTACAAGTTTACATGCAATCTGATTACTAGGATCAGGCATTACATACTGCTCTCTGGTCTGGTAATTATTATATATAATACATCAAATTAATGTGAATCACTACAACACCAGAATTTGTGTATATAATCCTGGCTTTTTAATAAAATCACTCATTTTCCTGTCAATTTATCTTACTTGATTTCACTCTTAAGAGTACCCTTACATGTCTTTAAATAGAGATACATTGTATGTATGCTCATGTCCTAGTAAAATTTTGAGTTTTGACAAATCATCAGGCACATTATACCTGACAAAATATAAAATTCATTGGTTTCTAAATAGTGTAATAGTCAATGTAATTAAAATTTTAAATACATTCACCGTATCAAAATAATCCAGATATCAGAATACAAGAAGGAGATATCTGACAAGATAAGACAAGCACATGTATTAAGTACAAAATTAAGAACAAATATTTGTTGTACAAACAGACAGAAAAGGTTATTGCAATATAGCCCCCAAGTCTATATAGTGGGGGTATTATATCATTAAACATAGCTGTTGAGTAACACTTAAAAATCTTCACACTTGAATAGTCAGTTTTTTAACTCTCCAGTGTACAAACATATATTATTAATTAACTACAGTTATTGGACTAAATATGATGAAAAGTGCCTGTGCAATATAAGGTGTAAACTCGGCCAATACAGAATAACTCGGCCAAATAGATTTTTTTCTGTATTGGCCGAGTTGACACAAATACAGGATTTCGGAACATCTCTAGTCTCGAAACTCACGATAAACACAAACTGAAAGTTAACAATTGTTTGGAAGACGCAGTTTTCATTTAGTCATCATAAACTTGCTGAAAAGTTCAGTATGGCATATATTTTAGACTAAAGACAGTCATATTCATATACGCGCATTTAAAATGCATTTCGAAAGCAGACAATGGAATTATTTCAGGTTTGGGGACAAGTAGATTTATATCACAAAGTTCATATTCTGGCGACCTCATAATTTCCCGATGGTACAAATCAATTAACTGTTTACTTTCGCTTTTTTTTTCTTCTTCCATATAAGAGTTGGGTTTCTTGTATGAAACGTTAAAACTTTTTTGTAAATTGTCATTTATTTTTCAACCCGAACCAGGTATATGCATTCTGTAATTATGCAAATCTTTGTTCTTTGGTCATTTGGCTTATGGATAGTTGTATCATTTTCAACTTCTACATTATTTTTTTTTTTCACACATGGAAACAGCAACAGATCATTATATATTGCTGCTTGCATCTAATAAAAAGATACTGAGATTTGGATAGTTCCGCTTCAAGGTAAAAATATTTATCTCTTGTGAAATGAAATAAAAAAAATATTGTAACACTGTAGTTAATTCATAAAGATACTATTACGTGTATTTCTGTATTGGCCTTGTTACTTCGCCTCAGGCCAATACAGCAAGACTCGGACCAATAACCAAGCCAATACAGAAACACTCATGTAATAATATCATAATATATATATAAGTAATAACAGACATAAAATTTGATAATTTACCTGAGTATATTTCTTGAGGTCAATCAGATGTATAATTAACAACAGGTGAAGGTATATTTCTACCTCTGGTATTACAGGTATCGTTGCACTTTTACCGGATTTGGGTCTGAATGTAGGTCCAATGCCATTGGATTCCATTGGCTGAAAATAAAACAGTAACACTAAATCTGTGTTTTGATAATCTCAAAAATGAAAATCAGTTGAAAAAGTCCTATTATTTAAAATGTTTATAGACTTCAACAAGTATATTAAATAGATTATTATTGATCATCTCAACAAGATAGAATACTTGCTTGAGCCGATATGACAAAAGTGAGAAAAGCAATCGAGTTCAGATGACCATTGATAATCAGTTTATCACTATTTTACCTTTCCACGTTGGTAATTTCAGTGACAACAGCAAGTGCTTCCTTAGTTTCTAGCAATAATTTTTCATATCAATCTACTGTGCTGACAAAAGGAAATTATCAGTCAGTAAGAAAAAAGAGAATTTTGTAAAAAAGGGATAATATATTATACTATATAAGGAGACCTGTACATTGTATTTGTGTCATTATGTCTTCCATATCAATTAATTAAAAATATATGCTCTCAAGACTCTAGCCTTTAGTTATTATGCAAACTGTATTTTGTTATCCACCCCTATGCTTATTTGTTGGACTAAATTTAAATTAGTAAATAGTTCGGATTTTTACAAATTAAAGAAGTAGAAATATACAGTCCGCCAAAAGTTAAGCACCACTCATTTTTATTGCATCGATTTTTTTCAAATTTAAAAAATCCATTATTCCTCGAAAAAGAAGAAAACAATCATATAACAATTTTGCTAATGTATACCATAAACAAACTACAAATAGAATATTGGGCACTTATGAAAGTTTTATGCATGTAGTTTTTTGTTCATAGAAATAGTGTAAATTACACAATTTAGAAAATGAATTTAAGTTTCACTGTGATTTTCTTTTTTTACAACAATTGATCACCCAATATCATTAAAATTTTCTACACATAATCTTTGGTATAATCGGCAAATTTAATGTCAATGTTTGAGTCAATAGCATGTGTAACAACCTCTCTTCCGGTACAGTTTCATATCACGACGTATCATTCTCGGTACAAGCCCTCAAAACTTTAGTTGAGGAAATCTGTTGAATTAAAGAACAACTGCCACTTTTTAATCGACAAAATATTGTGAAGGTGGATCTCTCGATCGAAATTTCCGCTTATAGCATCTCAGACATGTTTGACAGAGTTTATGTATGGAGACATGGAAGGCCAACAAATAGTGTAAATGGCTTGTTGCTCTTTGGACTCGGTTAAAATACTTGCCCTGTGTGGTCTAGCGTTGTCGTCCATGTACAAGGGTCTTGGCAATGTTAACACAAGTGGGGGATTACTAAAATGAGGGACTGCAATGTTTTAAGGCACCAAATCTCTGTATTTCTGTCCGTTTATGTTACCCAGCAGAATATGCAAACCAAGCTTATCACGGTATAAGAAGCAACCCCGTACTGGAACACCACAAGCACTCAATGCAGTCCTTGTGCAAACATTGTTATGGTCATAGGCCGTTTTGTTTCCCGCGAAATTCGTATTATGGCGTCTACTGGCAGTAAAAGAAACTGACTCGCATCTGATCAATGAGTGTTTTGGTCATCTTTTTATGTTCAAGCATAGATAGTCATTATGGCATTGAAACCTGACGGTAGAGTGCCTGCCTGTAAGTATAGGTCTCTATACACCATGACATACTCTTCGGTTGCCTCTGTGAAGTCGACGGACCAATGTAGGAACACTAACGCGACCACCTGGAGAAACAGGGTATTTGTAAACGCTCAAATGACATTTGATAAGAGGTTGCTTGACTGCTTTATCGGGGTTCAATCTTTTTGGTTGTAATGCATTTTCGTAGTGTATGTTAAAGGTAATTCATAACACCAAACATTAATATTAATTTCGCAATAGTTTAAAAAATATTGCCAGTTATATTTCGGTGGTGCTTAACTTTTGGCGGACTGTATATATTACGTAGAAACCAGTTTTTGTTACAATGTACCTGTTTTGGAACATCTTATTCATCTATTTACCTTATCAAGAAAAGCTATTAGTTCATCTCTTTGTACAGCCTGTGTCAAAAGGTATCCCTGAAACAGTTTTCTCAGTATGGTTTGATTCAGTCGTCTTCTTACATTTACAAGACTACGCATTACTCTTGACATATAGCGAGGTTCTTTTGCAGAAACTGATTTCTCAATCTGACGTACATAATCTTTTATGTCTAAAAGAAAGAAAATTTATTGAAAAGTGAACATATATTTGATGAACAGTAAATAAAAATAAAACAACAAGAAATTCAAATAGTGGATAAACAATATGAATAGTCAAGGAAGGAAAACATGTACATTTCCAGTCTGTTTCTCATCCCTGCTTATAGTAATTTAAAGTGCCAATATGTATGGGGTGTCAGAAAAGAGGGGCAACCACTTTTTGAAGACCCCCCTATTTTATAAGAAAACAACTCTTTGTTCTGGAATTTCTTTTGTATTCAATAATCAATTGCATTTGACTGACAGGTCAAATTTTAAAACACCTTAACACTGTTTGTCTGCCATTACTGGACATCACACAGGTTCCTATAATATCTTTACGTCATAATCAGAATACAAAATACCTGACGCCACAATGGAAAAGTGTTTGTTCCTGCTGTTGTATGAAGCCAATAGTTCAAGTGAGACAGATTCTCTGGTCAGCTAGGAGTAGCAATATAGTATTGTTGTACAAGGTGAAATGATGACATTTTTTTATGTATTATTAGGTCAAAAATTATGATTATAAAAAAAACAATGTAAAATTATGTAGATTATTTTTCTATCAGATCCAACAAGCACAGTAAAATAAGCATACATTGATAAAATCAAGATATAGAAATAACCTTCAAGTGTTAAGAGATCTGGATCTTTCTTTGGTTCTTCAGCTTCTCCCTCATCCATTGCAACATCTTCAATTTTCGGGTCAGTCTTTTTGTTTTTTGTTTGACTTGGTGCCTCTTTCATCTCAACGTCTGTATTTTTCACCATTTTTAGTTTATTGTCAGTAATTACTACTTCATCTATGGGTTATTGTGAATGATACTTGTTCAAGTAATTGTTTTGATTGTACACAACTAGTTTAAACTGATTAAAGCTTCGCCAACAAACCCGGCATGATCTGCAAAAAGTGAAACTATGGCGGACTATAGTTCCGCAGAAAATAACTTAAAAAAAACCTTTTTATTAGATTTATATTTTATTTCACCAACGTCAAATAAAAAGGCATCCGTTAAATTTTCCTCTTTTTGTATTGTAGTAAGTTATAATTCCTTTTTCGGTACAATCGCTTTTTTTTATGGATAAAGAGTTTCTTCCCTTACTTTGGTGCATAAGTTTTGTTTCGCGGGAATATTACAAATAAAGCATCTGAGACAATATCTGAAAAAAGTCTAATTTCCATGTCCCGCACTTCACCAGCAATTATTTTTTTATTCAACCATCTTTTTTGAAAATTTTAAGTTTTAGTATAAACTAAATTATATAATGCACCATGGCCTGCCAATTAAACACTCATTCTTATATTTCTTCCAATAAAATATTGTAATTTAAATGTTCAACCCCCCCTAAAATCATGTTGTCCCCTGTGTTTTTTTAAAACTAAATCATTCAAATAATATCCAAATTAATTAAAAAGGCGTCCGATTCTCACATATATGATATATTATGTAATCAACTTGCCCCTAATTTGTCTTTTTATATTATAACTATAGCATGTAATAAAATTTTGCAAATTTTAAGAAAAAAAAAATGTGTCCCCAAGGGTAATTTCCCTCCTGTTACCACTGTGTTTTTTTTTACCTGTGGAAACGTTTACAAGACCAAGAGTTATTTTCCCCTTATGTATTGTGAAGAGCATCATTCTCTGCATGTATTAGTACAAAGAAATAGTTGGAAAGGCGGCCAGGTTTGAAAATTCAAGCCCATCCAAGGTAAGAATTTATGAGGCCCCTCATGGGGGGGTCCTAGTAATCACATAATCACCATTTTTTGGCCAATATAATCACATAATCATTAAATATTTGCTTATCTTTAGTAATCAAATAATCATAAACTAAAAATACAGTCCTAGGTAATCAAATAATCATGAAATATTTGGTTTAATAATCAAATAATCATTAAAAAAACGGCCAAGTAATCACATAATCAAAAACCCCATGAGGGCCCTCATTTATAGAAAAATACTTATTGGTGTTCTATCCTGTTATAGCATTTTTTTACACTTTCTGAGAATATTTTTAAGTGTGCACCACAACATTAAGTGTGTTTTTATATCATCTTTTTAAAATTTATATGTCACAGGAAATACACATTTAATGTGATAAAAAGGACAAAAACTATCGCGTAATTCCTTTCTGTTACGTTCTGTCATGTTACCTGATTAAAAGTAACAGCATAACCATCATCAGTAACAGGAAAAATGTTCAAGACAATTTCACTGAAGAATCGAACAGTTAATCTTCTATATGCCAACTATTTCATTTAATATAAGTTATTACCACCATATCAAATAAATTTCAAAATAATATACAGTATATTGAATAAAAAAATAGGTTTTTTGCTTTTGATAACAGCAGAGAACATTGTGCAATTCTAGTATAGTAGATAGTAACAGAAAGGAATTTATTTTAGAATTTTTCATTACCTAGGCAGATTTTTCATCTTGCAAATACAGTTTCAAAGGATAAATGACATTGTTTGCTGTTATCTTCCAATTGTGACCAATCTAAAATGATTTATTTTTCTTAAACTTTAAATAAAGCAGAAAAATCCTTTCTGTTACCAACTCTGTCCTGTTACGTTGTCCTGTTACTCAAGATTCTTTCATGTTACCGACATATCTGACTATATTTAAGTATATTTCTAAACCTTTTGCATTGCAAATGCTAAAATCAATAATTGGCATTTGATAAACTATTGCAGGATATACTAGTAAACCACAAATAGTGTCTTAAACTTATTCCTTATTCCCATTAGAAACTTTTTAAAATTGATTCACTTTGGTAACAGGAAAGAACTGGATTTTTTTTGTACCATTTTTTAAATTGCCATTGTTTCCTTATTAAACAATTATTTGAATTACAGACAACAGTTCCTAGATCCCCAATGTGTGTTCTTCGATTTGTGCTATTAAAATACCGGGTCTAAAGAAATTTTTTTTGGTTTTTTCTTATTGCCAAAAACTAGACTTTTTCAGATATTGTCTCATCTACATATTATAAACACAAAATACGTATCTTCAAGATCAGCTGTACAGTCACGGTACAGCAACGAGTGACACGATTGAAGAGCTTCAACGAGCTCATGTTCTATTTTTGATTACATAAATGAAAACTCTACTTTAGTTTAAAAAATAAAGATTAATTATATTCTTACTTATATCACGTTACTTTTTGTATGAAATGAGGGTTTACCGTTTTTGATTATGTGATTACTTGACCGTTTTTATAGTGATTATTTGATACCAGACCAAATATTTCATAATTATTTGATTATTTGACTTTATCATGGCTTGTTTAAAACATGAAATCATTTAATGATTACTGTGTTTATATTGGCAAAACATTGGTGATTATTTGATACAGTTTTACTTGACCCATTCTTGGACATTGACCTCTGAAATTATTGTAACCTTATCAAAATAATACAAAACAAAGACTGCATGATGTTCCCATACCGTGAAGGTTACAAATGCTATACACTCAGGCTACAACGGTATATTTGAGGGGGAGGACAGGGATAAGGGAGACAGGGAGAAAGGGGGTAGGAGAAAGGAGAGGAAGGCTGGGAGAAAGGAGAAAAAATAAAATATCTCTCCTTTTAAAAAATGATCTAATAATTTCAAGAAAAAAATATCTCAAAAGGAGATGTTTTATTCTAATGGGAGAAATGAGAACGGGGTAGGAGAAAGGAGAAGAGGGGTGGGAGAAGGGAGAAGGGTACCCCCTGTCCCCCCTCATATTTCTGTGCCTTCCAAGTGCTCCACGAAACCTCCTTCTAAATTATTAACATTTATTTTATCAGCAATCAAAGACGAGCTTATTGCTTCAAAAACTTTAAGTTATTGTGAAACTGCCTATTCTAGAGGTGGCGTCATTCCGATGTGGATACTTAAAAATTCCAACTTCTTTTAGAGTACATACAATCTAACTCTCTTTCATCTAGTAATAGTAGAAGCTAACAAAACCTTTAAATCATGAGACTTATTAAGCCGGAAGGGATATAGTTACGATACTGTTGTCAGGTCATTAAAGATTTAATTTGTATATTTTGGCGTTAATATTGATTCACTTATAGGGTAGTTACATCGGAACTAAACACATTTATTTAAAAAAAAAACAGTTGTTGGCATGACACGGGAACTATGTTATTCTCATATGTTATGATGGAATGGTACTAAACCCCTAACGGGAAGGATTGTGCCTGATACTCATATGATGAAGACATAATATTTCAATCAGTTTAATTGAAGTCTGGAGCTGTCATGTCAGTTAACTGCTAGTAGTTTGTTTTTATTTATGTATTATTGTCATTTTGTTTATTTTCTTTGGTTACATCTTCTGCATATGACATCAGAATCGGACTTCTCTTGGACTGAATTTTAATGTGCGTACTATTGTTGTGCGTTTGCTTTTCTTCATTGGCTGGGGGTATAGAGGGAGGGTTGGGATCACATAGACATGTTTGGCCCCGTCGGATTTTTGCGCCTGTCACAAGTCATGAGCCTCTGGCCTTTCTTAGTCTTGTTTTATTTTTAATTTTAGTTTCTTGTGAACAATTTGGACTTAAGTATGGCGTTCATTATCACTGAACTAGTATATATATTTGTTTAGGGGACAGCTGAAGGACGCCTCCGGGTGCGGGAATTTCTCGCTGTATTGAAGACCTGTTGTCTGTTCCATGGTCGGGTTGTTGTCTCTTTGACACATTCCCCATTTCCATTTTCAATTTTATTAAAACTTTTGACTTTTCTACACTTTACACAAGTATTCCACATTCCAAACTAAAAGACAAATTGAAAGAGTTGGTATTGTTTTGTTTCATAAAAAAGAATGACCAACATAGATACAAGTATCTTGTCTTCGAGAGAGATAAATCCTACTTTGTGAAGGATCCCTCTCTTTCAAAAAAAATCTCTGAAACTGACATTATCAAGATGCTTGATTTTTTTATTGACAATATATTTGTTACATTCGGAGGATGTGTTTTTCAACAGACTGTCGGCATTCCAAAGGAAACAAATTGTGCCCCTCTTCTTGCCGACTTGTTTCTATATTTTTATGAGGCTAGCTTCATACAAGAACTTCTTAGGAGTTAGCAATATCCTTTCACTCTACTTTCCGCTATAAAGATGACGTTCCTTAACTAAATAACTCAAAATTTGGTGACTATGTTGAACGTATCTATCTCATCGAACTAGAGATAACGGATACAACAGATACAGTTGAATCGGCCTCATATCTTGACTTACATCTAGAAATTGACAATGAGGGTCGGTTGAAAACTAAACTTTACGGCAAAAGAGATGATTTCAGCTTTCCAATTGTGAACTTTCCATTTCTAAGTAGCAACATTCCAGCAACACCTGCATACGGGGTATATATCTCTCAATTGATACGATATTCTTGAAAGAGTGTTGTTACTCACAAGGAAACTTAAACCAAAAGTTCCAAATGGTGAAGTTGAAATCATCCCTTCGTAAATTTTCGGACGCCATCACGAGTTGGTTGACCGTTATTGATTGACCGTTTTACAAATGATATCGGATATGTTCCTTACGTCGTAACTACAATCCCCTTCCCTTTCATGCATGAATGTGACCTTCCGAATTAGACTATTTACCGGATTTGTTATAACATAAGCAACACGACGGGTGCCATGGCCACATGTGGAGCAGGATCTGCTTACCCTTCCGCAGCACCTGAGATCACCCCTAGTTTTTGGTGGGGTTCGTGTTGCTTATTCTTTAGTTTTTTTATGTTGTGTCATGTGTTCTATTGTTTGTCTGTTTGTCTTAATTCTTTCATTTTTAGCCAGGCGTTGTGTTTATTTTCGATTTATGAGTTTGACTGTCCCTCTGGTATCTTTCGTCTCTCTTTTAAATATGATATGAAAATCATTAAAATCGAAAAATGATACAGCAACGGTAATATTTCTGTGAGTGCTTTACTTGTTTGTGCTTTTGCCTTTGCCTTTATCGGGCTATATATAAACATTTTTGCTTATGCCGTGTATCTATCTTAGAGACCTTTGTTTCATTTTCAATGTTGTATTTTTTTATTTTTAATAACTTAACACACATAATTCATACGTAATCCATCTCTAGCTAAAGGTTTAAATCAAAGGTCACATGAATACGGATTCAATAAGATTGCATTATCCACTTGCAAGTGAATTAGTCATCATCAATGTTTCTTAGCTTATTTTGACAGAATGGAAGTCCGAACCATATCGGCTACTAAAACCCTTTGTTCATTTATGATTAAACAAAAAAAATCAAATCATATATTAATTTGTTGATATATCTCGTAGCTGGCGCCCCTTTAACATATGTTAAAACATCAAAGGATAATATAGATTATCGCTATTTTGTGCATTTTTCCTATGATCTTTTTTTTTGTGGTAATTTTGCATATCATGTTACTCGCTTGAGATGGAAAATTATCGCTAGAAACTAAGGAGGCACGTGGCGTTGCTAACGAAATTGACATGAAAAAGTCCTCTCACATCCTCTCTTTTTGGTCTTATCACTATTGTCCGCGATAAGGTCAATCATTAGGTTGAATTCGTGTTGCTCATTCTTTCCAGAGCCGGATCCAGAAACCCGAAACTTGATATCTGGGGAGAGTATGTGTGTGTGTGTGGAAAGGGGGTAGTAAGATCATTGTTTCTATATGTTTCATTTTTTTTACCATTTCACTCTTTTCTTTATTGTCCTGCCAATTGATCTGTATTATAATTGTCCTCAGCATGCATGTAATATTTGCCACTGAACGTTAAGCAACAAACAATCGCCTCTTTATTCTGTTATTTTTATCGGAGTGGCTAATTGTCCGTCTAGTCGGACGAGTAGTGCTAGGGCTATTTGTCCGGCATTTGCAATGTGTATGTCATTTTATGTGCGTACGGAACTGCGTGTTATATGATCTTCAGCTGCATCACGGGGTCATGTGTAATCCGATCACTGATTTTCAATTTTGAGATCATTGCTGAAAACGGAGATATCAATATTTTTGAAATGTTCAAGTTTTTAGAATTTCACAGAATATCATTTTATAAAAGGTACAAACACAAATTGAAATCATTGATACTATAGCTTACGAAAGCCGATCAAAGCCGAGAAGGCTCACCTATATTTCAGAGTTCAGCATTCATAATTCGGCTTTCAGAATAAAAAAAGCGGAAATCATTTTTATCAAATGTTATAACATACATATTGTAATAATTAATATATCTTGTAATTGCGATATGAAAATTAAATGCCTGTGTTCAATTTAACTACTCCAACTTATATAAATAGTTCATATTCATTTTTTTTTACCATAATGGTAAAATAAATAAGGCCGACATAAGCAGTGGCGGATCCAGAAATTTTGGGGTGCTCCTGTCATGCTTCAGTGATTCCCTATATAATCAACCATTTTTTTCCAGAAAAGGGGGCCCGGGCCTGCCCCTTTAATTCCACCACAGATAAGCTAAAGAGGAGGGTTTGGTTTTCATCTGATCTTCGTGTCAAGTTATACACATCACTGTAAATGAATTTGAAAAAAAAATGGGACACAACTTCGTCTAAATCATGTATTTAATGTTTTCACGACAAATGCTTAGAATACTTAAAGCATGGTTTTTCAAGAACATAGAAATACTAGAACAGCTCCGGACACGCCTATGAAAATAAACACCTTTAATAATGTGTTGACTCGAGTCACTTAGTGAATTTCAGATGAACAGCCTTTTATACGAATGTTTAAGCTGCGATCCAATGATACTATTTGTTGCTGTGGAATTGAATGAAAAAGTATTTATTTTACTATCACTGAATACTATAAGGACCCCATTGACATTGGTAACACACTTGAACTAGTTTGCTTTCATGGGTTATGCTTGGGCTAAGGTATCACTGATCATCATTAAGAGGTATATTTTTATAAAGTCACAACCGTTGCTTTAATCCTTTAAGTATTTTTTTATTATTTTGAGTCGGGAATGATATGTACAATTCAACAAAGTAAACATGAGCTTTTTAGAGCTCTTAACGGACTTGATATTTAAAACAAATAACAAATTATAAGCACATTTGACGAACTTCAAACCCCTGGAGGTCAACGTCAAAAAACGTCACAATACACGAACTTTATATTATCTAATTCTTGCGCCAAACTTTTGTGGATCACTTTATTTCACATAGCATTTTAAATTCAAATAAAATAGAAAATGTTAAATAGTAATTTAAAGAAAAAAAAAACAGTTCTAAAGTCTGTTCATAAATCATATTTGATTCATACATGTATTTTTAAAAGTTTCCTGCATGCATTATTTTATTCCTGCGCGAAGGGTAAAGGTTCTGCTACGTCATAGAAGGTAACACTTATTCAGCCACCGTATCTACGAGAACGTGGAAGAACCATAAGAATCGAATCTGATTTCTTAATTTTAGTGTCAAAAACTGCTACAGAGGATCTTTGAAAGCTTCACTGTTTTCCAAGTAAGTAAAACTTTTCACTTACGTGTGTCCAAGAAGTCATCAGGATCAATATTCAGACATTTAATTTCAGTGCTAGTCCTATAACATATGACCTCGGGGGCATTATTTACTATTTCTATTTACTGTTCTGATAATTTTTTTTTACTATCAATGTGCCTTCAAAAAAAAATAAAAAATGAAAATATCAGTATAAAAACGTTAAAAATTGAATAAGAATGCGAAGTCATATATGTTATAGGACCAATTTCAGTGCATGTTTGCAGATACAGAGTGTGGCCAAAAGTATTCGTCACTCGAGATTTTTTCCTATTATTGTATATAAAACTACATTTTACAAAATATTTTGGGGTCATTTTTGGTCTCATTTTAAGCAACTTGGTACCAATAAAAGCAGAATTGTCACAGGTTTATTTGTTTATTTGGTTTTATATTGTTTTGTGGATCATTTTTATTTTTTCACAAGATAAACACAAAATAGTTTTTTCTCTTTAAAAATTCGCTATATATATATTCAACCAAATTAAATTATAAAAATTTAGTGTATGTGTTTATATCAAGAGAAAACAAAAACACCTGAGGACAAAACTATAACCAAATAAACAAACATACTTTATACCATTCTACGTCTTTTAAGGCCTTGTTGATCAAAATCAAACCATAAATGCCCTCAAAACAATTTTTTGAAAAAATGTGTTTTTATATAAATAGATAGCAAAAAAATGAAGGTGACGAATACTTTTGGCCAGGTACTGTAACATGATATTTTATTTGATGTCTTATGAGGCGTCAAAGCAAAACACAAAAAGCCAAATCAATAATATACCATGCTTAGAAGTCATGATTATTTGGGCTACTTTCCAGATCAAAATTTATCACAAAAGGCATTTTAATTTTATTTTTATGTTTCAGAATGTTTCCTTCTCCAGGACGCACGTCTGGGAAAACGTCACCTAGATCTGGAAGTGTAGACACAACCCTTGCTCCGACCCTTACTCGGGAAAAGGGTGAGTAAATTGTCAGTCTGAAACCTTATCAAATGGTTTGTATAAATCAAATAATCATCCAACAAGTATGTCAAACAGAAACTCTAAACTTAACTAACTAGTAACAGTTAGATTGACCAGTAAAGTTAGATTTACACAAGGCATGTGTCTACACAGACCACACAATTAAGTTAGACTGACACAAGGTATGTGTCTACACAAATTAACCAGTAAAGTTAAACTGACACCAGCTATGTGGCCACACAAACTAAGAAGTAAAGTAAGATTGATTCAAGGTATGTGGCTAAACAGACTAACCAGTAAAATAAGACTAACACAAGGTACATTTGTATGTGGCTACACAGATTAACCAGTAAAGTTAGACTAACACAAGGTACATTTGTACGTGGCTAAACAGACTAACCAGTAAAGTTGCACTGATACAAGGTAAATTTGTACGTGGCTACACAGACTAACCAGTAAAGTTACACTGACACAAGGTAAATTTGTATGTGGCTAGACAGACTAACCAGTAAAGTTACACTGATACAAGGTAAATTTGTATGTGGCTACACAGATTAACCAGTAAAGTTACACTGACACAAGGTAAATTTGTATATATATGGCTACAGACTAAGCAGTGAAGTTAGATCAACACAAGGTATGTCCCTACACCTTTGTCATCTTTAGTGTTGGTGATGCTCCAGCTATCTCTTCCATCTTTGTTAATTGTGATGATCTAGTCAACTCTTTCTATCTTTGGTGATGATGATTGATTGTCGAGACATTTTTTTCATTTTTGGTGATGGTGATGATCTGGTAACATTTTCCATCTTTGGTGTTGGAGATTCTCTGGTCAACTCTCAAACCTTTGGTGTTGATGATGGTTAAGCATTCTCTTCTATCTTTGGTGATGTTGATGCTCTCATTGACTCTTCAATTTTTAGTGATGAACATGCTCTGCTCAAGTCTTTCATTTTTAGTGATGCTCTGGTCACTTCTAACAACTTTGTTGATGGTATAGTTTTAGTCACCTCTTCCATCTTTGGAGATGCTCTAGTCATTTTATCTTCGGTGATGGTGATGGTTGAGTCACCTCTTCAATCTTTAGTGATGGTTATGGTTGAGTCACCTCTTCAATCTTTAATGATGGTGATGCCCTAGTCATTTTTTTCCATCTTTGGTGATGGTGATGGTTGAGTCACCTCTTCAATCTTTAGTGATGGTGATGCCCTAGTAATTTTTCCCATCATTGGTGATGGTGATGGTTGAGTCACCTCTTCAATCTTTAGTGATGACAATGTTCTGGTCACCTCTTCCATCTCAAGTGATGGTGATGCTATTGCCATCTTTGGTGATGGTGATATTCTGGGAACTTTTTATGACCCATTTATGGGCATTATGTTTTCTGGTCTGTCCTGCTTCAGATTAAAGTTTTTGGCAGAGGTAGTTTTTGATGAAGATAAAGTCCAATCAACTTGAAACTTAGTACACATATAAAAAAGAAAATGTGGTATGATTGCCAATGAGACAACTATCCACAAGAAACCAAAATGACACAGCTATAGGTCACTGTACGACCTTCAACAATGAGCAAAGCCCATACTGCATAGTTGGCTATAAAAAACCCTGATATGACAATGTAAAACAATTCAAACGAGAAAACTGGGGCATCTGTTCACGCTTAATTATTCGACTTCACGTGTCATGCTGAAAAAAAATTGGCCAATTCGGTGTCACTCTTAGACCCCAATGAGACCCACTTTTACTCTTGTGACTTATGGTCTTGCTATCTAAAGTAAAATATATGTAATCCCATGTTGTGCTATCTGGACTATGTTTTGGTTGTTTTTATATGCCCATTTACAGGACTTAGTCTTATTGCTGGTACATCATTACATGTATACTTTTATTAGTCTGTCTGTCTGTCATCACCATGTGGAAGAATACCTTTAAAGTGCTTTCATCAAGTTTCAAGAATCTTTATTTATATAATGACCTAAACTTCCTTTTGCATTTTATATAAGTTTTAGATTTTACTTTTGAGAGTTATGTAATTTTATTAAAAAAAAATTGGTTGATTTTCCAGTTGTCTGACAATAACTCTAAAATGCTTTGATTGGTTTTCAAAGAACTTTGGTGAATGGTTAATACATGTATGTATTAAAATAAGCACTCTTTAGCTTTTTATGATTTTCTGACATTGAGGAGTTGTGGAAATTTACTTGTTAAAAAGAAATGATATCATGCACTCATAGCACAGCTCTTTTTTAGCTCACCTGGCCCGAAGGGCCAAGTGAGCTTTTCCCATCACTTTGCGTCCGGCGTCCGTCGTCGTCCGTCGTCGTCGTCCGTCGTCGTTAACTTTTACAAAAATCTTCTCCTCTGAAACTACTGGGCCAAATTACACCAAACTTGGCCACAATCATCATTGGGGTAACTAGTTTAAAAAATGTGTGGCGTGACCCGGCCAACCAACCAAGATGGCCGCCATGGCTAAAAATAGAACATAGGGGTAAAATGCAGTTTTTTGGTTATAACTCAAAAACCAAAGCATTTAGAGCAAATCTGACATGGGGTAAAATTGTTTATCAGGTCAAGATCTATCTGCCCTGAAATTTTCAGATGAATCGGACAACCCGTTGTTGGGTTGCTGCCCCTGAATTGATAATTTTAAGGAAATTTTGCTGTTTTTGGTTATTATCTTGAATATTATTATAGATAGAGATAAACTGTAAACAGCAATAATGTTCAGCAAAGTAAGATCTACAAATAAGTCGACATGACCAAAACGGTCAGTTGACCACTTTAGGAGTTATTGCCCTTTTTAGTCCATTTTTAACCATTTTTCGTAAATCTTAGTTATCTTTTACAAAAATCTTCTCCTCTGAAACTACTGGGACAAATTAATCCAAACTTGGCCACAATCATCATTGGAGTATCTAGTTTAAAAAATGTGTGGCGTGACCCGGCCAACCAACCAAGATGGCCGCCATGGCTAAAAATAGAACATAGGGGTAAAATGCAGTTTTTGGCTTATAACTCAAAAACCAAAGCATTTAGAGCAAATCTGTTGGGGTAAAATTGTTCATCAGGTCAAGATCTATCTGCCCTGAAATTTTCAGATGAATCGAACAACCCGTTGTTGGGTTGCTGCCCTTGAATTGATAATTTTAAGGAAATTTTGCTGTTTTTGGTTATTATCTTGAATATTATTATAGATAGAGATAAACTGTAAACAGCAATAATGTTCAGCAAAGTAAGATCTACAAATAAGTCAACATGACCAAAATGGTCAGTTGACCGCTTTAGGAGTTATTGCCCTTTATAGTCTATTTTTAACCATTTTTCGTAAATCTTAGTAATCTTTTAGAAAAATCTTCTTCTCTGAAACTAGTGGGCCAAACTTGGCCATAATCATCATTGGGGTATATAGTTTAAAAAATGTGTCCGGTGACCCGGCCAACCAACCAAGATGGCCGCCATGGCTAAAAATAGAACATAGGGGTAAAATGCAGTTTTTGGCTTATAACTCAAAAACCAAAGCATTAAGAGCAAATCTGACAGGAAGTAAAATTGTTGATCAGGTGAAGATCTATCTGCCCTGGAATTTTCAGATGAATCGGATAATCGGTTGTTAGGTTGCTGCCCCTGAATTGGTAATTTTGAGGAAATTTTGCTGTTTTTTTTTGTTATCTTGAATATTATTATAGATAGAGATAAACTGTAAACAGCAATAATGTACAGCAAAGTAAGAACTAAAAATAAGTCACTATGACCAAAATAGTCAATTGACCCCCTAAGGAGTTATTGCCCTTCATAGTCAATTTTTAACAATTTTCTTAAAATTTGAAGATTTTCAATAACATTTTCCACAGAAAGTACTGTTATAGGTAGAGATAATTGTAAGAAGCAAGAATGATTAGTAAAGTAAGATCTACAAACACATCACCATCACCAAAACACAATTTTGTCATGAATCCATCTGTGTCCATTGTTTAATATTCACATAGACCAAGGTGAGCGACACAGGCTCTTTAGAGCCTCTAGTTTTCCATTTCTGTCTTTTTTGGGGGGTTTATTTTTTGGTAGTTCGTTAGGTCTGTTGTACTGTCCAAAGAAATCTGTAAATCTTGTGATTATAGTTATCTATCATTGCCATCAAATAGTTTATCAAACCAAGTTGTTGACAGTTAAAGAAGAAATGTTTTAATGACATTGTCGTTTGAACCTGTTTTCTTCATCTTTTAACCTCTGATAACTTCTAAGGCTTAAACAGACAAAGGTCTACAGTCTTCTTGATGAACTGTTAAATCTACAGGCCCAGGGCTCAGTTTTTGAAAATTTTTAGTTAGATTCTGTTGGCCTGTAGATATGATTTTTACAGGCCCGATAACAATTTTACAAGCCTGGGCTGCCACTCAGTGTGAAAACTGGGTCTATATAAAAACGAAGATGTGGTATGATTGCCAGTTAGACAACTCTCCACAAGAGACTAAATGACACAGAAATTAACCACTATGGGTCAGTGATCAGCCTCCAACAATAAGTAAAGCCCATACGGCATAGTCAGCTATAAAAGGCCCTGAAAAACTATGTAAAACAATTCAAACGAGATTAATAACTAATTTATGTACAAACAAGAATGTGTCCTCAGTACACGAATGCCCCACTCGCACTATCATTTTCCATGTTCAGTGGACCGTGAAATTGGGGTAAAAACTCTAATTTGGCATTAAAATTAGAAAGATCATATCATAGGGAACATGTGTACTAAGTTTGAAGTCGATTGGACTTCAACTTCATCAAAAACTACCTTGACCAAAAACTTTAACCTGGAGCGGAACAGACAGACAGACAGACGGACGGACGAACGGACGCACAGACCAGAAAACATAATGCCCCTCTACTATCGTAGGTGGGGCATAAAAATTAACGAAAAACAAATATGTAACACATATACAAATGACAACCACTGAATTACAGGCTCCTGGTTTTGGACAGGCACATACAGAATGTGGCGGGGTTAAACATGTTAGCAGGATCCCAACCCTCCCCTAATCTGGGACAGTGTTGTAACAGTACAACATAAGAACGAACTATAAGTATCAGTTGAAAAAGGCTTAACTCATCAGATGGATAACAATAAAAAAACTACAAAAACAAGTAGACATGGCTGGGTTCTTGTAAATTCCAACAACTAAAAGACAGTACAGATCTGAGAGTACTCGCAGTTACTGACAGCTAGTTTAAAACCACTAACAACTAATAAAAAAAATCATGCATCTAAGACTAAATTATCAATCAGTACACATCCAACATCCAGTGGATTAAGTGTAAAGATATCATGAACAGACTGTTACATTCATTCATCTATTTTGAGAAATGCTTATTAAAACTTCCAACTATATTTTAAAAATTTCAAAACTTAAATTTTAGATGTTGAATATCTGATTATCCATGGACAACATACACCAAGGAATCGGAAGATAAATTATGCAGAATCTAAAGGTACGCATAAATATTTACCAAGAATAGTAACTTTTTATATGGATTTAAATATGATGAAAACTAATTTTTTCAACAATTAAAACATGCTAGATTGATTAAATTTGGGGTGTTTTCAAGCCACTTTTAAGCACTGCTTTTGGGCTATTTTGTGGCTGCAGTTTTATTGGTGGAGGAAGCTGAGGTGCCTGGAGAAAACCACTGAAAACATGCTAGATGATTCACTTATATAGAGACACATAAAATAAAATATATATAATATCATATGTATACCTTGAGATAAAGTACAGATTATAAAACACATTGAAGTGTTCATGTAAGCTGTGTAGGTTTATTACCCCCAAAAAAATTAATACAACATATATATTTTTAAGTTTTATAAATTTGAGGTAATCAAACAATATTTTTAAGACTAAGCATCCATCTAAAGAATTCATTTATTTTTTACAGCAAATGAAGAAGAATACAGAGACTTTGTGAAAGCCTTGTTTGTAAAGTATAAACCAGGTAATTTGTACAATATTACATTTAAATACATGTCTCTGACTTACATCAGAGTAATTAAGTTACTACAGATATAGTACAGAGCCGCTGTTTTTCTCATTTTGCTGCCAACCTAAATACAAAAAGAAAAGAAAAAAAAGGAAAAGATTTTTTAAAAATATTTGTGTGGCAATTATGTATGATGGATTTTTAAATGATGAATAAAGATTTTCAGAAATTTCAGCCTCCAAAGGGGAGATAATATTGTATTATTATGTAAAAGACTTCTTATCACCATCATGTTTTAGGTTTAGGCTTTGAAGTAGAATTTAAAAACAAAACTATATTGATAAGATAAAAAAGTATCAGTTATATACAATATTTAAGTCAATATTTATTGTTTATGATGTCAATTTGTACAATTCCAGCAAAGGGGAGATAATTCAGTGTTCAATGTAAGGTATTTTAGATGATTTCTGTTTGATGTTGCATGTTTGTCTTTATTATCTATCATTCCAATTAACCATATTCAGTTTTTTCTCTCTTTCTGCTACCACTATGCTAATTTTATATATGCACTGCACTGTTTTCTATGGGTAGAGGTTGTTTCTGTGTCTTTCATAGTTGCCATTTTATACTCTTTTGTTTTAATATATATATATATATATATATATATAAACTAGCTTTTTAATTAAGTTTGATGCTATGAAAGAAAAAATATTTCACATATTTCAAACATACTGTTGTTAAATATACTATATAAATTTATAGTAAGTAATTTTACTACAGATTTAAGTCTAGAGAAATTTACATTTCAATTTTGTTTCGATACTTTGTGTTTGAAATTTGCACTATTTGTTTATTATTATTTTTACATATCTTCTTGTCATAAATTTAAAAAAAATTAAACTACTAGTATAAACTGTGTTCACATTAACATGACTGCATTTTTTTAAGATAATACTCTTTAAAGTTGTCTATTTCAAGATGCATAATTTTATCATATTTTTAAAGTTTTATTTGAGAATAAATTTAAAGTACACTGCACTTGTGGAAGAAACTATTTCAAAATGCATAATTTTATCACCTTTAAAAAGATTTTTGGTGAATAAATTTTAAGTACACTGCACTTGTAGAAAAATCTGAAAATTAATACTTTACCTTGCAGTTTTCTTTTATTCTTGAATGTTTTTTTTACAGAGATGTTTGTATCAGGAACTGCATTTACTACTCCTGGAGCTATTGAGATTGATACAACTACACACGCCATTGATGCACATGACATCCTCAAGAAGAAGGATAAAGAGTAAGTACTGAAGTTAGCGAAAAAAGCTCCTCTAAATATTTCTTGTGTAGAGGAGAAGGTAATGGTATAATTTGAAAATTAAAAGGTATCAATCTTATCAATTAACATCAGGCCACATTTAAAAGAATATCTATTTCCCCTCCCCAGGTCTACCCTTTGTAAACAGACCAGGAAGGCATGTTATTATTTTTTCTTTAAACTGGACATGCTGGATGTCAGCATGGTCAAATGATGGTTTGACTTGTCCAGTCAATGCCACTTATCAGTGTGTTTGTGCTCAATTTGAGTGTATTTATTTAGTTTATCAATCCTTTTGCTTTCAAGCACTTTTCAAAATTGAAAACAATTATTTTCAGGAATAAAAATAATTTCAATTTTTTTATGGAAAATAGTTTAGTTGTTTGACCCAGGTGGGGGAGGGGAAACAAATATATATATTTTTTATGTCAAAAACAAATTGCATTAGAAATACTTTTTTATTTTTCTCAATAATCTTCATTTTATTACTGATTATAACTACTTTTATTTAATAGATTACTAGATAACTTGAAGAAGTCTAAACATGAAGATACTGATATTGGTAAACTCCATAAGGAACTCAGTAATGCTAACTTCCTCCTGGCTAACATTGAGTACGATATTAATAGCTTGAAAGCACACGAAGAAATTAACCAATACCTGCTAAATAAAATAAAAAATGAGCACAAAATTCTCAGAGATGAGAAATACTACATCCAGAAACAGCTGGCTCTGGCTAGAAGAAGTTGCAGTGGGCAGAACAAGCGCAAGAGCAAAGAGGTTGAACATCTGAACATTGCATATAATAAATTGGATCAAAAAGAGAGAAGCACAAGAAGACGCATTGCTATTTTGGAAGCTGAGCTCTCCCTTATCATCTCGAAGCTAGACGTGCCAAAATCTAAGAAGGAAAAGCCTGTAGTTCCTCCTCTTGATCTATCAAAACTTGGTGAGCGCAAAGTTTTGCCACCATTGAACAATGCACCAAAAGCACCAAGAAAAGGTGTAAACATAAATTCTTTGGCAAAGGAAAACTTCACTGATTTCAACACTGGTACCAAGAGGAGAATGAAGGTTCCAGAACCAAAGCTGTCTAACAGTACACCTATCATGCAGAATCATGAGTTTGTGAGACCAGCTCCTTCTGTAAGAGATCATAGAAAAATACATCCAAATAAAACTGGTCAAAGAAACCAACCTGATAAGAGGACTGTCAGACAGGTAAGATAAAAAGTAATGTTGACTGATGCCATGAATAAAAGGGACAATAAGGTAAATTAACCTGATAAGAGGACTGTCAGACAGTTAAGATAAAATATAATGTTGACTGATGACATTAATAAAAGGGACAATAAGGTAATATCACCTGATAAGAGGACTGTCAGACAGGTAAGATAAAATATAATGATGACTGATGCCATTAATAAAAGGGACAATAAGGTAATATCACCTGATAAGAGGACAGTCAGACAGGTAAGATAAAATATAATGTTGACTGATGCCATTAATTAAAGGGAAAACAAGGTAATATCACCTGATAAGAGGACTGCCAAACAGGTAAGATAAAATATAATGATGACTGATGCCATTAATAAAAGGGACAATAAGGTAATATCACCTGATAAGAGGACTGCCAAACAGGTAAGATAAAATATAATGTTGACTGATGCCATTAATTAAAGGGAAAACAAGGTAATATCACCTGATAAGAGGGATTGTCAGACAAGTAAGATGCAAAATATTATTCCACTTTTTATACACCTATATTTGATGGTTGAGACTATCTTACGTGTCATTGAAAAAATCTTCATATTCCCCTCTGAAATGTCATATTCAGGAAATGAAAAATTGTCTATTGAAAAATATACCAATGGGAGTAGGTGACATCTCTTACAAGCAAACTTATAATTATAATCACATTAACTTTTTACCATTTTTTTCTAGGTTATATACAAGAATAAGCCAGTACATGTACTAACAAGGATTGATGACGGCACAAAAGCAGATGAATTCAAGCTCCCTGATATCGTTAAAGGATCTCAGTTGATAGATAAATCCAAGATTGTACCAAAGCAAGCCTGTGAATCAAGAAGAACTGCTCCAAGGCGTGCAGCTAGGAAACCTGCTAACAAGGAGAGACCCCCATTTTGTGATCAGATCAAGGCTTCTCAATATTTCTCACACTCAGATCACTAAATTGGAATGATTGATCATTTAAGAGATTTTGTCAGTATAAATACTGCTAAACGTATGACCTATATAGAAGGATTTATGTATATATTTTAATTTTGATAAAATATATGTTTTGATATTTTCAGTATACATTTTGATCTCAGGGAATCAAATTGTATTTAAATTTGTTTTTATATTATCCTTTTATACACAGCATTTTTGTTTTCTTCAAATTATGCAAAAAAGTTGTACTATCTAAGCTTCTGTCATTTTTTTTTTTAAGATTTTTTTTTCAAATATATATATATTATATCCTGAATACTGTATTGCTATAAGTAAGATTGGTTGATCCTTTATGCCAAACCATTTATTCAAATTCCATCTGCTATACTGAACACTAGAATATTGCATTAGTCAGAATTTCAACAAAAATATAAAACTAACAACTTTCTCAATTCTAAATTTCATTAAAACAAGGGGTAAGAGAACTTAAAAATAATTTTTTGGATGAAATTTTGTTTTTGTTCATGCTGTCGTGGCATTTTAAAAAAAAATATGTTTGTTAATGAATGGTATTATACTACTACCAACTGTGGGTTTTTTTGGTACAAATTAGAACTTCCTTTGCCATCATAGATCAAGTGGCAGGATCTATAGATGAATCTGATATAAAATGCTTCTGTTAATTTGAGAATTGTGCAATCATGCTTTGCTTACAAGGTTCTGACAACCCTTGGTTCTCTTTTATGTTTTGGTAATTGTAACATTAGCCAATGATTTCTGCCTCCAAAATTTTGAAGGTGTGATCCTAATGACAAACCAGAAGATCACAAAAGGTCTTTTACAACAGAAATTAGAGCAGGGCATTTTCAGATCATTGTTAGCAAAGCATGGAAATCTGTATTTCAATCACATTGAAAATCATTGGATAATCTTCTTTTCTCTTGTCTACATTTTGTCAAGTTAAATTTAATGTCTATTGTTTTTACAAGCTGTATGGTTTTAAATGATAAAATCTTGTTTCTGACATAGATACTTATATAGAAGAAGTAGGTCACTGTGATTTAATTATATTTGAATTGGGTTAAGTTGAACGGGTACTGTATTGCATCAGTTAATTGAGTGGTATTTAGTGGCTGCCCTTCTGGCAAAAGTAGGTCACTGGGACCTAACTTTTATACATGTTTAAAATCTGATTAAGTTCAATTTAAATCCAAAAATTAGTTTTATAACTTTCATATATTCTTTAGTAGGGGAGACAAAGGGCTTTCATATCTTGATGTTTATTTTCTCTTTTTTTTTCTCTCTCTGGTGAAAAACTGCATTGCTCTAAAAACTTTTGAATTAAAATTAAATTTTACCAAAAAAGCACAGAATGTAAATTGTGCATCAGTAC
Source organism: Mytilus galloprovincialis (assembly GCF_965363235.1). NCBI lineage: Eukaryota > Metazoa > Mollusca > Bivalvia > Mytilida > Mytilidae > Mytilus > Mytilus galloprovincialis. The sequence goes on from NC_134839.1 coordinate 36,149,700, forward strand.
TTCAAGATTTGGAGACAGGGTGCGACCTCTTGTTTGCATGATAAGGTCATAAGTCACTGGCGTGTATGAAATAAGACCGTAAACTTACCTTTTCTGTGCATGATGAGGTCGTAAGTCACTGGCGTGTATGAAATAAGACCGTAAACTTGACCTGCTACAAATCAGATAGTTACCATTTGGGCTGGGATTCAAAATTTTCTTTTTTAAAGGGTGAGAGTGTGATCTGGGATTCAAAATTTTCTTATTTAAGGATAGGAATGTGATCTGGGATTTTGGTCTGGGATTAAAAAAAAATCTATTTGAGTTTTTCTATCATTTTATCAAGAGTAATGCAGTTCTTACATCAAATTTTTTTTTTAAAGTTGACTTTTTAAATTACAGATCTATATTATGTTTTGATTGAAATTTGGCAAATTTACATCATTCTTTAAATGTTTCATTGAATATTTTTTTTCCATTTAATAAATCTATATTAATTTTTTTTAATCAAATTTTCAATACAACCTCCATTCCATGTTAACTTTTTCTTTGTTCTGAAGGGTGGTACAATTCTATCTTTCTGTTTAATAAAAATGTTTGTCTTATGTTGTTTTTTTTTTTTTTTTACAGGGGAACGAAATAATTGTTTATTTTCTAAAGGTGATATTGATTAAGTTGCATTTTTATGTAATGCAAATTATAATCTAAGATGGATTTTCCTTTTCTATTTTCTTTAAATTTCAGGAAAAAAATGTATACATGCAAGAATAATAATTCAGAAAAAATATGATTAGCAGTTATCGAATTTTTTTATGTACATTTTCTGGATATCTGTGCCTAAAAATAATGATGTCTTGTGTGAATTTTTTTTTTAATATTATTTCAGTGAAGATTAACACTGCAACTGAAAATTATAATACTTTCCACCAGTTTTTCAAGTGCAATTGTTTGTCAATACATGTAAATATTATTGTTGAATAAACTTCTGTTAAGTTATAGTCTGCTTTTATCCAAAGTAAATATATATGAGATGCTGTTGCCAAGCTTTCAAGTAATAGATTTTTATACGACCACAAATTTTTTTTGCGTTTTATAATGGTATGATGTCGTTGTCCAAAGACACATTTGGTGTCCAGACAATAACTTTAGTTTAAGTGAATGGATCTCTATGAAATTTGATAAAAAGGTTGAATACCTCAAAAGGTTCGGGGTTCAACCACTGCGGTCGTATAAAGCTGTGCCCTGCAGAGCATCTGGTTACAATAATCCTCCACTTATTTACACATAAAGAGAAGGAAATTCATGTTTTGGTTTATTTAAGTAATGACTGTAATATTTTTTCTGTCTATGAAGAAATAACATAAAAAATTTGGTGCGCACTGAATAACGCGCATAGCGGGTTATTTAACAGTGTGCACCATATTTTTTATGTTATTTCAAAAAGACAGAAAAAAATAATACAGTCATTTCTTATAATTTAATTTTAAATTCCAATTTAAACCATAGAAAACCATGAAAAAACATTGATAACTTCATGGTCACATGACTAAATTATGTCTATGGGCTGATAACAAAATAACGTCAGCTAATCAGAAGACACCTTACATCCAAAATTAAATTATATCAATGAAACAGCAACCAGTGACATCAATAACAAAAGACATCTGATCTGGTCAACGTTAGTTCTTCTACAACAGATCATACACTATTTCTAGCTCCAATGAAACAGCAACCCAGTGACATAAAACAAAGGACATCTGATCTGGTCTACGTTAGTTCTTCTACAACAGACCATACACTATTTCTAGGTCTAATGAAACAGTAACCCAGTGACATAAAAACAAAGGACATCCTGTGGTCAAAGATAGTTCTTCTACAACAGACCATACACTATTTCTAGCTCTAATGAAACAGCAACCCAGTGACATAAAAACAAAGGACATCTGATTTGGTCAACGTAAGTTCTTCTACAACAGACCATACACTATTTCTAGCTCTAATGAAACAGCAACCAGTGACATCAATAACAAAAGACATCTGATCCGGTCAACGTTAGTTTTTCTAAAACAGACCATACACTCTTTCTAGCTCTAATGAAACAACAACCAGTGACATAAAACAAAGGACATCTGATCTGGTCAACGTTAGTTCTTCTACAACAGACCATACACTATTTCAAGCTCTAATGAAACAGCAACCAGTGACATCAATAACAAAAGACATCTGATCTGGTCAGTGTTAGTTCTTCTACAACAGACCATACTCTTTTTCTAGTTTTAATGAAACAGCAACCCAGTGACATAAAAACAAAGAACATCTGATCTGGTCAACGTTAGTTCGTCTACAAAAGACCATACACTATTTCTAGATCTAATGAAACAGCAAACACAGTGACATAAAAAACAAAGGACATCTGATATGGTCAACGTTAGTTCGTCTACAACAGACCATACATTATTTCTAACTCTAATAAAACAGCCACCCAGTGACATAAAAACAAAGGACATCTGATCTGGTCAACATAAGTTCGTCTACAACAGACCGTACACTATTGCTAACTCTGATAAAACAGCAACCCGTGACATAAAAAAACAAAGGACATCTGATCTGGTCAACGTTAGTTATACAACAGACCATACACTATTTATAGTTCTAATGAAACAGCAACCAGCGACATCAATAACAAATGACATCTGATCTGGTCAACGTTTATTCTTCTACAACATACCATACACTATGTCTAGCTCTAATGAAACAGCAGCGTAGAGACATCAAAACAAAGGACATTTGATCTGGTCAACGTTAGTTCTTCTACAACAGATCATACACTATTTCTAGCTCTAATGAAACAGTGACCCAGTGACATAAAAACAAAGGACATCTGCTCTGGTCAACGTTTACTCTTCTACAAGAGACCATACACTATTTCAAGCTCTAATGAAACAGCATCCTAGAGACATCAAAACAAATGACATCTAATAAGGTCAACGTTAGTTCTTCTACAACAGACCATACAGTATGTCTAGCTCTGATGAAACAGGAACCCAGTGACATAAAAACAAATGACATCTGATCTGGTCAACGTTTATTCTTCTACAGCATACCATACACTATGTCTAACTCTAATGAAACAGCAACCCAGTGACATAAAAACAAAGGACATCTGATCTGGACAACGTTAGTTTTTCTAAAACAGACCATACACTCTTTCTAGCTCTAATGAAACAACAACCAGTGACATAAAACAAAGGACATCTGATCTGGTCAACGTTAGTTCTTCTACAACAGACCATACACTATTTCAAGCTCTAATGAAACAGCAACCAGTGACATCAATAACAAAAGACATCTGATCTGGTCAGTGTTAGTTCTTCTACAACAGACCATACTCTTTTTCTAGTTTTAATGAAACAGCAACCCAGTGACATAAAAACAAAGAACATCTGATCTGGTCAACGTTAGTTCGTCTACAAAAGACCATACACTATTTCTAGATCTAATGAAACAGCAAACACAGTGACATAAAAAACAAAGGACATCTGATATGGTCAACGTTAGTTCGTCTACAACAGACCATACATTATTTCTAACTCTAATAAAACAGCCACCCAGTGACATAAAAACAAAGGACATCTGATCTGGTCAACATAAGTTCGTCTACAACAGACCGTACACTATTGCTAGCTCTGATAAAACAGCAACCCGTGACATAAAAAAACAAAGGACATCTGATCTGGTCAACGTTAGTTATACAACAGACCATACACTATTTATAGTTCTAATGAAACAGCAACCAGCGACATCAATAACAAATGACATCTGATCTGGTCAACGTTTATTCTTCTACAACATACCATACACTATGTCTAGCTCTAATGAAACAGCAGCGTAGAGACATCAAAACAAAGGACATTTGATCTGGTCAACGTTAGTTCTTCTACAACAGATCATACACTATTTCTAGCTCTAATGAAACAGTGACCCAGTGACATAAAAACAAAGGACATCTGCTCTGGTCAACGTTTACTCTTCTACAAGAGACCATACACTATTTCAAGCTCTAATGAAACAGCATCCTAGAGACATCAAAACAAATGACATCTAATAAGGTCAACGTTAGTTCTTCTACAACAGACCATACAGTATGTCTAGCTCTGATGAAACAGGAACCCAGTGACATAAAAACAAATGACATCTGATCTGGTCAACGTTTATTCTTCTACAGCATACCATACACTATGTCTAACTCTAATGAAACAGCAACCCAGTGACATAAAAACAAAGGACATCTGATCTGGACAACGTTAGTTCTACAACAGACCATACATTATTTCCAGCTCTAATGAAACAGCAACCTAGAGACATAAAAACAAAGGACATTTGATATGGTCAACGTAAGTTCTTCTACAACAGACCATACACCATTTCAAGCTCTAATGATACAGCAACCAAATAACATAACCAGATGCTCCGCAGGGCGCAGCTTTATACGACCGCAGAGGTTGAACCCTGAACGGTTGGGGCAAGTATGGACACAACATTCAAGCTGGATTCAGATCTAAATTTGGATTGTGATTAAATAGTTGACACATCATAGGTTTCTGACACAGAATGAATGTGGTCTAATGAACTTAAAATATTTGTTTTGCCTTTGAGCAATTCACTATGCTGTTGAAAAAATGTTTGAAGAAATTTTCTTTTTATTTATGAAATCTGAAATAAGAAAAATTTACCCCCCCCCCATTTTTTTTTCACATCCCCCTTTCCCTATCTCAATTCAAATTTCTACTGGAGTTTGCAACAATAACTACTCATTTAAATACATCATAAAATATTAAAATGTAAAATAAAGTGCTTGTTATCACTGAATGGTAAAGATTGTTTTAATTTATCAGTTGGTAGTAAAAGTGAATATACATTGTATATTGTATAGAACAATGATTTAAGTTTATACAACTACTATTCTGGACAAAGAAAGATAACTCCAATTTAAAATTTCTTGCTATTGCACAATATTGTGCAATTAGATATTTCATGCAATTGAAAATATTTGCTATTGCACAATACTGTGCAATTGAAGATTTCTTGCTATTGCGCAATAGTGGCCATTGAAAATTTCTTGCTATTGCACAATACTGTGCAATTGAAGATTTCTTGCTATAGCTGAATACTGTGCAATTGAAAATTTCTTGCTATTACACAATACTTTATATAATAATTTTGGATCCTGATTTGAAACAACTTGAAAACTGGGCCCATAATCAAAAATCTAAGTACATGTTTAGATTCAGCATATCAAAAAAGCCCAAGAATTCAATTTTTGTTAAAATCAAACTTAGTTTAATATTGGACCCTTTGGCCTTTAATGTAGACCAATTTGAAAACGGGACCAAAAATTAAGAATCTACATACACAGTTAGATTTGGCATATCAAAGAACCCCAATTATTCAATTTTTGATGAAATCAAACAAAGTTTAATTTTGGACCCCGATTTGGACCAACTTGAAAACTGGGCCCATAATCAAAAATCTAAGTACATTTTTAGATTCAGCATATCAAAGAACCCTAAGGATTCATTTTTTGTTAATTTTGGACCCTTTGGACCTTAATGTAGACCAATTTGAAAACAGGACCAAAAATTAAGAATCTACATACACAGTTAGATTCGGCATATCAAAGAATCCCCAATTATTCAATTTTTGATGAAATCAAACAAAGTTAAATTTTGGACCCTTTGGACCCCTTATTCCTAAACTGTTGGGACCAAAACTCCCAAAATCAAAGCCAACCTTCTTTTTATGGTTATAAACCTTGTGTTTAAATTTCATAGATTTCTATTTACTTATACTAAAGTTATGGTGCGAAAACCAAGAAAAATGCTTATTTGGGCCCCTTTTTGGCCCCTAATTCCTAAACTGTTGGGACTTCAACTCCCAAAATCAATCTCAACCTTCCTTTTGTGGTCATAAACCTTGTGTTTAAATTTCATTGATTTCTATTTACTTATACTAAAGTTATTGTGCGAAAACCAAGAATAATGCTTATTTGGGCCCTTTTTTGGCCCCTAATTCCTACTATGTTGGAACCAAAACTCTCAAAATCAATCCCAACCTTCCTTTTGTGGTCATAAACCTTGTGTCAAAATTACATAGATTTCTATTTACTTAAACTAAAGTTATAGTGCGAAAACCAAGAAAATGCTTATTTGGGCCCTTTTTGGCCCCCAATTCCTAAAATGTTGGGACCAAAACTCCCAAAATCAATCCCAACCTTCCTTTTGTGGTCATAAACCTTGTGTTAAAATTTCATAGATTTCTATTCACTTTTACTAAAGTTAGAGTGCGAAAACTAAAAGTATTCGGACGACGACGCCAACATCATACCAATATACGACCAAAACATTTTCAATTTTTGCGGTCGTATAAAAATCAAAGGACATCTGATCTGGTCAACGATAATTCTTCTACAACAGACCATACACTATTTCAAGCTCTAATGAAACGGCAACCTAGAGACATAACAACAAAGGACATCTGATATGGTCAACGTACGTCCCTCTGCAATAGACCATTTACTATTTCTAGCTCTAATGAAACAGCAACCCAGTGACATAAAAAACAAAGGACATCTGACTGGTCAATATACTTCTTCTACAGCAGATCATACACTATGTCTAGCTCTAATGAAACACCCACTCAGTGACATAAAAACAAAGGACACCTGAGTTGGTCAACGTTAGTTTTTTTACAACAGACCATACAATATTTATAGTTCTAATGAAACAGCAACTCAGTGACATAAAAACAAAGGACGTCTGATTTGGTCAAGGTTAGTTCTTTTACAACAGACCATACATATTTCTAGTTCAAATAAAACAGCAACACAGTGACATAAAACAAAGGACATCTGATCTGGTCAACGTAAGTTCTTTACAACAGACCACAGCCTATTTCTAGCTCTAATGAAGCAGTAACCCAGTGACATAAAAAACAAAGGACATCTGATCTTGTTAATGTTAGCTCTTTTACAAGAGAGCTCAGACCAATACACTATTTCTAGCTGTAACGAAAAGGCAACCCAGTGACATAAAAAAACACAGGACATCTGACTGGTCAACGTTAGTTCTTCTACAACAGACCCATACACTATTTCTAGCTCTAACGAAAAGGCAACCCAGTGACATAAAAAAACACAGGACATCTGACTGGTCAACGTTAGTTCTTCTACAACAGACCCATACACTATTTCTAGCTCTAACGAAAAGGCAACACAGTGACATAAAAAACAAAGGACATCTGATTTGGTCAACGTTAGCTCTTCTACAACAGACCATACACTATTCCAAGCTCTGATGAAACAGCAACCTAGAGACATAAAAACAAAGGACATCTGATATGGTCAACGTAAGTTCTTCTACAACAGACCATACAGTATATCTAGCTCTGATGAAACAGCAACCCAGTGACATACAAAACAAAGGACATCTGATATGGTCAACGTTAGTTCTTCTACAACAGACCATACAGTATATTAAGCTCTGATGAAACAGGAACCTAGTGACATACAAAACAAATGACATCCGATCCGGTCAACGTAATTTGTTCTACAACAGGCAGAACAGACCATACACTTTTATTAGCTCTAATGAAACAGCAACGCAGGGACATAGAAAACAAGAACATCTGATCTGGTCAATGTTGGTTCTTCTACAACAGACCTGACACTATTTCTAGCTATAACGAAACAGCAACCCAGTGACATAAATAACAAAGAACATTTTATCTGGTCAACGTTAGTCCCTCTGCAATAGACCATTTACTATTTATAGCTCTAATAAAAAAAAAACAACCCTCACGTTGTAGTACTATCTAATATAGCTATTCATTAGGACAGCGTCTATAATGCCTAGCTACAAAGAACTAGCGAGTGGGACGGAAAGAAGGTGCTAATTTTATCGAATTTGGCTTTATTTCCATGTTTCGGACGTAATTTTCATCATCAAGTAATGCTTATCCCGGACATTCTTTGTCCCCTCGTTGTAGTACTTGCCAATAGCTATTTATTAGATCAGAGTTTATAATCCCTTCCCATACATAACTGCCGGGGTAATGGGTCGGAAAGTGGGTCCCCCAAATGCGTGTTTGATTGAATTTGGCTTCAGTATTTCCATGTTTCGTACGTAGATTTAGGCTTTTAAGAATTTTTACCCCAGAATTTATTTGCGGTCTTGTAGTACTATCCAAAAGCTATTTATTAGAGCAGGGTTTATAATCCCTATCCATACAGAACTGCCGAGGCAATGGATTTAAACAAGTGGGTGAACCAGTTTCAAATATAAGTTGTGTTGTAGGTATACTGTGAAATTTCTTTTTTTACGTCAAATTTCTATATTTTTGGTCGTTAATATGAGCTTCGAAAATCACAAATGTGGGTTAAACATGTTTTTATACGAATAACATCATGGACTTAACAGATAATACTGTGTTAGAATGGTCATCATGATATTATTTCCGAACAAAAAAGTCCAAAAGTATGATTTTAAAGAAAAAGAAAATTTGTCGCTCAAGTAGTTTTCCAAACAAAATTGCAGGATGACGACCTGCAGGATAGATTTTTATATCTAAAGAGAATTGCAGGATGAGAATTTATGGATATAGCTTGACACTAGTGTCCTTAAGCTTTTATTTGATAGCAAAATTACTCAAATATTTGACTTATTGACAAAGTAACAGCTATGCTTGGGAACCATTTTGTTAAAAAAGTGTACTATTTTCTGTATGTTCTTTTTGACGGGGTCCAAACTTGTGTTTCTATACAACAAGAAAATCACCACATTTAATGAAATCAACGAATCCGAATTCATTGTCAGAAAAGAAAAGAATAGATGCATAATGGCCAACATTTTAGGACTTATACTGCTCCAGACACCAAACAAAGGAATTTACTTCCACAAGACACTCAAGGTTAAAAATTGGTCTTTCTTTATTTAATATAGAATAGAGCATGAAAACAGGAAACGTGTCCAAGAGACAACAGACCGATCAAAGACCAATGCCAATGGGTTTTCAACACCGCGGAAATTTCCAGCACTTAGGGCGGGCAGCTGGTCCGTAAACCAATAATGCATATTAGTTAAGCGAAAAGGACGCCACACTACACTCAGAAGCATATACTTGAGTCATTTTCAACATAGTATTCATTGAATAATAATACATTGCTACTATTTTGTTGAGTGTATTTTCTGTGTTATATTATTTTATTTTATTATTTTTATAACACTTGTTACATATCTTTACTGTGTGTGTATTGCATATGTTATTGTTTATAATAATATTGTCTGTATCATATGCCCTCCTGGGGCCCTAATTTGGTAAATAAAAATATTCTATTCTATTCTATTCTATACAAATGAACAAAAATAATAAGAATAGAAAAAATAAGACTTAAAAAGACTTGAGGTTCCTCACTTGGCACCGGCGCAAATATGTAAGAGACACACCAAACTTCCTTTTTTACATCTACTTAATGTGGAATAAACAAACACCTGCATTATACATACAGTAAAACTCATTTCAATAGAATTACGAGTCCGATAATAGAATACCGTATGTAATAGAAGAAACTAAGCAAAATGACAATGATCAACACAAATAAAAAAAGCAGTAGACAACTAGTATAAGTTATATGGTTCGCTACTGACCCCCTACGGATCCATAGAGGGTTAGTAAAATCCATAGGGGGTGAGGCCGTAGGCCGAGTCCCCTATGGATTTTACTCACCCTCTATGGATTCGTAGGGGGTCAGTAGTGAACCGTATAACGAATTTATCGCACGCAGGACTTTTCCTGCTGCGTTTTGTAGAAAAATAAACAATGAAATACAACAACATCAATAGACGACGTCACCATTAACAGTAGGACGTGACGTCATGAACCCCTATGAAATTTACTAACCCCCTACGGTCTCATAGGGGGTCACCACGTGACGGCGCTAAACCAATCACAACGTGATATTTTACCCGCGGTGCGATAACAGTTATTGACATGCCAGCTCAAGACCTCAATTAAACTGACTGAAAGATTTTGTCGTCATCATATATGAATATCAATCACAATCCCTCCTGTATGGGGTTCAGTATCGTGCCAAAAACTGGTTTTAGAATAAATGTGGTTAAATTCGATGCACAGACCACATGCATATCTATATCTATAACCAATATTAGTTCCAAAAATGCACACCTAAATGACAAGACAACAGTATGGTACCTATATTTCCCTTGTGAATGAGAATGTTTTTAAAAGGTTTGGTTAGCTTTTGAGGTGAAAGAAGACATGTTTGTGCTTTGTATAGAATATTACCATAAAACATTGAAAAAGAAATAACTGAAGGTATAAAATGTGGGGTTATGCTAACGAATTATGTCCTTGTACATAACATTTAGTAAAAGTTTTGACAATTAAGTTTGTGATATCGATGTCATCGTTTTCGTTCTTTAAAATCAAATACGTTGTTACATATATGAGCGAATCGAACACCTTCAGATATATATAAACACCATCATACGATTTGAAAAAGGGAACGTTACATCTAAAAACCGATAATTGAAAATAAAAACGAAAATACATCTCTTGAAGTTGTATTGCAAATTTTGCTATATCAAGCTTCCCATTAGCAGTGGCGTAGCTTGCCTTCTATTTATACCGAGGCAGGGGGGCAGGGGGGCGCAGCCCCTTGAAGCTATCGAAGTTTTTACAATTTGAACAAGAAAAATTCGTTAAAAAATTAGTTGTTGTTCAATGTTATTTCATCATAATAATGTTGATATGCCTTACTATCTATACTCGAAGATATAAAAATAACAAAATACGTGAAATACGACAACCAATGAAAAGTCAGTTTCCTAACTTGCTAGCAGTTACAGAAAGCAGGAACATATATATTCCCAGCAGAAAGCCAGCTCAAATGCCTAATGGCTCCCAATATTTTTCCAAGCCGTAGTACACTCTAATATAGTTGGCTGTACCTCACTGTGACATGAGTTAACGTCATATCACAAGAAATCATGACCTTGCTCGGTGGATAGAAGAAAACTGTACAAAATTTTCAATACAGAAAAAACAAACGCAAATATTAAGGTTTATTTGTAATAAGTTTTGTGATGATCATTTATTTGGTCGTAGGTCACGAATCAACGAATTATAGATAATCACCACAACACGACAGATGGATTGAACAAACGAATTTCAGGATAAACTAGGAGAAAAACATATGCTATGTATGTAAAGTGCAGCACGGCACTTGTTTTAGTGGTGTATTCCTCCGAAGGTCTTGAAATTATATATTGAATGTTTTTTTTAACTTTTTTTCATTCACGATGAACATGACAACCAGCGAATAACTAACATTTACTTTATTCTGAAGTCTTCATTATAAATGAACAGTATTTGGTTGATTTGGTTTGCTTGTGAAAATATACTATGAATTTAAAACAGCGAGAATAAAAATTGAGAACCACAACATATAAATTATTTTCTGTGCACTATGATATATAGATGCATACTTATGTTTTGTTTGGTATACCAGAGTCAATAAACATAGTCGTAGGGGAACATGTCAACACAGAACGATGTTTCAATTTTAGACGTAACGGTTATAAATGAGGGTTTGAATGCTTAGAATGGGATTATCAAATATTATTTTTTTAATCATTGTCGCCCATAATTTGATTTTCCTTTATTTTATAATTTAGCACCATTTTAAATCTATATTCTTTTAAGTTTAAATTAATTTCAGGGCCGATTTTTCTTTTTAACTAAAACCTCACCCAGGCCCTCATATACTAGAAATTATTCTGACACAAAATTTAATAATTTACCTGATTCAATGGTAAAGTGATTTGATCGGGTGACTCGTGAGTTGGATCCTCATCTATTCTACTCACTGTTTTTGCTTGCAAAATAAACTCCTCATAGATACCAGGACTAAATTTTGTATACACGCCAGACGCGCGTTTCGTCTACAAAAGACTCATCAGTGACGCTCGAATCCAAAAATGTTAAAAAAGTCAAATAAAGTACGAAATTGAAGAGCATTGAGGACCAAAATTCCTAGAAGTTTTGCCAAATCCAGCTAAGGTAATCTATGCCTGAGGTAGAAAAGCCTAACATTTTTTTTTTAGGTGCATTCACACGATACGATTTTCCGTTCGATTTTCCATTCGACTTGACACCGTCGCACAGGTAAATCGTACAGCGTTCTGTTCACACGATACGATTTTCCATTCGATTTTCATCAGATTTGAACAAGTGCTTTTTATACGACTGCAAAAATTAAATTTTTTTTGGTCGTATATTGGTATGATGTTGGCGTCGTCGTCTGCGTCGTCGTCGTCGTCGTCGTCCGAATACTTTTAGTTTTCGCACTCTAACTTTAGTAAAAGTGAATAGAAATCTATGAAATTTTAACACAAGGTTTATGACCACAAGAGGAAGGTTGGGATTGATTTTTGGAGTTTTGGTCCCAACATTTTAGGAATTAGGGGCCAAAAAGGGCCCAAATAAGCATTTTCTTGGTTTTCGCACTATAACTTTAGATTAAGTAAATAAAAATCTATGAAATTTTGACACAAGGTTTATGACCACAAAAGGAAGGTTGGGATTGATTTTGGGAGTTTTTGTTCTAACAGTTTAGGAATAAGGGGCCAAAAAGGGCCCAAATAAGCATTATTCTTTGTTTTCGCAACATAACTTTAGTATAAGTAAATAGAAATCAATGAAACTTAAACACAAGGTTTATGACCACAAAAGGAAGGTTGGGATTGATTTTGGGAGTTGAAGTCCCAACAGTTTAGGAATTAGGGGCCAAAAAGGGGCCCAAATAAGCATTTTTCTTGGTTTTCGCACCATAACTTTAGTATAAGTAAATAGAAATCTATGAAATTTAAACACAAGGTTTATAACCATAAAAAGAAGGTTGGCTTTGATTTTGGGAGTTTTGGTCCCAACAGTTTAGGAATAAGGGGTCCAAAGGGTCCAAAATTTAACTTTGTTTGATTTCATCAAAAATTGAATAATTGGGGATTCTTTGATATGCCGAATCTAACTGTGTATGTAGATTCTTAATTTTTGGTCCTGTTTTCAAATTGGTCTACATTAAGGTCCAAAGGGTCCAATATTAACAAAAAATGAATCCTTAGGGTTGTTTGATATGCTGAATCTAAAAATGTACTTAGATTTTTGATTATGGGCCCAGTTTTCAAGTTGGTCCAAATCGGGGTCCAAAATTAAACTTTGTTTGATTTCATCAAAAATTGAATAATTGGGGTTCTTTGATATGCCAAATCTAACTGTGTATGTAGATTCTTAATTTTTGGTCCCGTTTTCAAATTGGTCTACATTAAAGGAATTAAAGTCTAGGAATAAGGGGCCAAAAAGGGGCCCAAGTAAGCATTATTCTTGGTTTTCGCACCATAACTTTAATATAAGTAAATAGAAATCTATGAAATTTAAACACAAGGTTTATGACCACAAAGGGAAGGTTGGGATTGATTCTGGGAGTTTTGGTCCCAACAGTTTAGGAATTAGGGGCCAAAGGGTCCCAAATCAAACTATGTTTAATTTCATCAAAAATTGAATTATTGGGTTATCTAATATGCTGAATCTGATCGTGTATTTAGATTCTAAATTTTTGGTCCCGTTTTCAAATAAGTCTACATTAAGTTCCAAAGTGTCCAAAATCAAACTTAGTTTGATTTTAACAAAAAATGAATTCTTGGGGTTCTCTGATATCCTGAATCTAAACATGTACTTATATTTTCGATTACGGGCCCAGTTTTCAAGTTGGTCCAAAGCGGGGTCCAAAATTAAACTTTGTTTGATTTCAACAAAAGTAATTGAATATATGGGGTTCTTTGATATGCTGAATTTACCATGTATTAATGTTTTTGGTGTTTGGGCCCTTTGTCAAATTGGTCAACATTGAGTTCTAAAGGGTCCAAAATTGAACTTTATTTAATTTCATCATAAACGAATTCTTGGGGTTATTTGATGATCTTTGATATGCTGAATCTAACCATGTATTTAGATTTTGGATATTGGACCATAATAAGAAAATGTCCAATTTATTTTTTTTAAAGTTTTTAGACCACATTCATTCAGTGTCAGAAACCTATTTTGTGTCAACTATTTAATCACAATCCAAATTCAGAACTGTATCAAGCTTGAATGTTGTGTCCATACTTGTCCAACTGTTCAGGGTTCGATCTCTGCGGTCGTATAAAGCTGCGCCCTGTGGAACATCTGGTTTGTTTCCCGTGGCATTGACCCAGTGGTAGTAAATAAACTCATCATAGATACCAGGACTAAATTTATTATATACGCCAGACGCGCGTTTCGTCTACAAAAGACTCATCAGTGACGCTCGAATCCAAAAAAGTTAAATAAAAAAGCCAAATAAAGTACGAAGTTGAAGAGTAGGGTAGGACAAAATAAATCAGTTGTCAATTTTCTTTTACTCTGACTGACAAACTTGAATTACAGAAAACTACCGTAAAGGGGTTTTCCAAGTAGAGGAGAGAAAGTTAATTCATAAGTCTTGAATAATTCGTAAAGGGTATAAATCAATAACCGGCAACAAGACATAACAAGTTGCTATCATGATTATTGTTTAGTAGCCAGTTTGCTGCAATAATCATTTAAAAGAAATTACAGCAAAGGAAAATAATTTTTTTTTTTATCGAGGCAGTTGCCTCGGTTGCCTCAACGTAAGCTACGCCACTGAATTTAGAGATATAGAATAGATACAAGAATAACGTTCAAATAAAATTGAGAAAGGAAATGGTGAATATGTCAAAGCGACAACCACCCGACCATAGAGCAAACAACAGCCGAAGGCAACCAATGGGTCTTCAATGTAGCGAGAATTCCCGCACCCGTAGGTGTCCTTCAGCTGGCAAAGTCAGTAAAGTTGCTTTATTAAACGTTAAGTTTAACAGCATTAATCTCTTTCCATATACATACTAAAGTCTGCATTAATGAGAGCTAAAAATTATATAAGCCAAATATCTTAAAGTGTTATTTTTTTTTGTATTAGATGTTGTTTTGATGAATCTTGACTGATTTTAGAAAGGCACTGGCTACGGTTACATGGAAATGTAACAATAATAAAAATATTATTGTTACATTGGGGACTAAATGCCGGAATGCATGGTTGGATAAGGAACCGATTAATTACGAATGTAACAATAATTATTGAGGCTACGGTTACATTGCGTTATTGTTACATGAAAAACAGCAATGTTCGATGGGACTAGTAATATGTACTAAATAATAAAAGTTGAAGACATTATCTTATATTTACAATACATACAAGTATAAAATACAATTTTTTTATTTTTTTATAGTACGTCCTCCATGGATTCTGAAATCGGACTCGGACATCTCTTAAACTGAGTGTTACTATGAGTAGTGTTGTGCGTTTGTTTTTCTACATTGGCTAGAGGTATAGGGGAGGGTTGAGATCTCATAAACATGTTTAACCCCGCCGCAATTTTGCGCCTTTCTCAAGTCAGGAGCCTTTGCATGGCCTTTGTTAGTCTTGTATGATTTTTTAATGTTAGTTTCTTGTGTATAATTCGGAGTTTAGTATGACGTCCATTATCACTGAACTAGTATACATATTTGTTAAGGGGCCAGCTGAAGGACGCCTCCGACGGGTGCGGGAGTTTCTCGCTACATTGAAGACCCATTGGTGACCTTCGGCTGTTGTCTACTCTATGTTCGGGTTGTTGTCGCTTTGACACATTCCCCATTTCCATTCTCAATTTTATACATGTATACAGAAGTTCACAGTGTTAGTTCACAGTTAGCAGACTTTGCTTTTGATGTATCAATTTTTGGTAAGTGCGTTCGTATAGCTGTATGAAATTTGTGTCTTGATATTGTTTCAGTTTCGTTTCAAACGCATCCCATGCAAGTTTTAAAATTTTCACCCAAACAAATTTGGTAATAGGAATCTCTTCATCTTTTGTTCAAAGTATAATGACAGTAATACGAGTAGGTGTGCAGTTAAATACTTAAAAGTGAACAGTTTTCTCAGCCCGAGTTTTCAACAATAAATCATTGAACTTTATTTTTCGCCTTTGGCACTACTAATTTGAAGTAGTATCTTTAAGAACATCAAATCCATTAATACCTAAAACTATTTAAACACCATTTGTTGAATAATAATATTTATTATTTATCATTATAACAAGTATTATTTAGTAGACATGAATAAATTAAGCAACACAACTATATAGAAGATTTAAGTTTAATAAATCTAGCGTACATTGCTGTTTTTCATGTAACAATAACGCAATGTAACCGTAGCCTCAATAATTATTGTTACATTCGTAATTAATCGGTTCCTTACCCAACTTTGCATTCCGGCAATTAGTCTCCAATGTAACAATAATATTTTTATTATTGTTACATTTCCATGTAACCGTAGCCAGTGCCTTTTAGAAATGGGTCTGCAATGAGTGGTGCGGCGTTAGTCCCCATTGTAATTCCGATAACTTGCTTGGCGATACTTGGAACCTCCATAGCGAATAAAATGTATCTAGTGAAAATGTTAAGTGCAATCATCATATTAATGCAGCAACATGACATATTTCTTTTGTTTGTCATTACAAACAGATGTCTTAACGAGAATAAATATTGTAAATACAGGAGAAAACATCCAATCAATGAAACGGACTATAGATCCGGACATCAATTTAATTAACCAATCAGAAAAGTTGTCACATAAACATCTCGATAGCCGATCATGGCAGACCATAATAAAGGAGGATTTATGCAAAAAGCACAAAAAAAGTTAACGCGCACAAAAACAAAGGTAAGAAAAAATATTCTATTTGCACAAAAACATTCAACAATATTATTTTCTATTTTACAAGTCGAGAAAACTTATGACATGACGTAAAGGACACAGAAAACACATCTTCTTTAAACAGGTGTCTGCTAACTTTTGATTGTCCCGTTGTTCACGAATGCGTGAAAATTGTGTCAACTTCCTAAAGTATTTACTTATTGTATTTATTCACAGATTTTAAGTATTTATCTATTCAGTGTATCAAAATTCCATATGTTCATTGTATACAAGATACTTTTTAGTGTACTTTTTTTTTAATATATTTATTTTACTGTTGACGCACGCGGAAGTCAAATCCGTGTTGTTTGCATCGTTTATCAAAATACTACATTATTGAATTATTGATAAACTTTGACAGCTTCATAATAAGATTGCTCTTGGGTATTGTAGTTTATTACATATCTGTATGACAGTTAAATCACCCAAGATGATTATAGAAGATATTACACCCTTGTGAAGAGAGAAGTTGTAATCTTCTTATAAAATAAATCACTCTGGGCTCATAATTGTTGGAAGAAAATCTATTTGATTTCATAGTAATATTGACAACATCAATCTAGGAATTGAAGCAGGGACTGCTCTGAATCAGAGACATATATATGTCTCTGTCTGAATCAATCCATACAGTGGTGTATCATATATATATATATATATGTCAGTGGTCTTTTTTCTTTTAATTAAATCAGTGTATACATAGGTGTACATGTACAAATGTAGTTGACAAGGACATGATTATCTTTATGTTCAAGATCATTGCATCTAATATGCAATTCGAATCATTTTTTATGAATTCTTTGACAAATCTCTAAATTCTGTTTTATCTTTTGATAAATAATATGAATATTATCAAAGAATTTATACATGTTCATGATGTTATAGAAAAAGATTCAAATTGCATATTAGATGCAATATTCTTTAACATATTATAGATATTTAAGAAAGTAGCAGATTTTTCAGTTAGTGCAGTATTGAAATGTCCAAGCAAATTATGATTTTATACACCAGCAGAGGCTTCTTATGGTATTAAATGCCTCTGCCACCAGCCATTTTTTCTTTAAATTTACAACAGTGTTTACAGTTTTTAATAATAATTTTATTCATGACTACATTTGAAATTGATATAAGCATACTAAGTAGTTATATTTCTAATGGTCAAAAGTACTGAAAATAGACATAGAAATAGTCACACCATTTACCATGTTTACTATGAAATATGTAACCTGTCATATTCCAGGTTGGGATATATATATAAATATATATCTTGACACAAAAAGTTTAAGGTGTGGAGGTGTTCTATCCACTAGAACATAACATACCATTTAAATAACAATCATAAAGGTACCAATAAATAAAACATATTAGAGAGGGAGTGTATTGGTCAATGTTCCGTCATCAGACAATTCTGACACATTAGAAATACTGAAGTTGAATTGATTGACAGTGACACTATAATCCTTGTAAATTTTAACATGTATACATATATATATTCAGGTCATTTGAAAAGTAATATTTTTAGACCATACATCCTTAGTTAAAGAATAGACAATTCAAAAACAATTTAATTTTAAAGCAAACTGAGTAGTTATATTTGTAATGTATTGATCAATACTTATTTATCAACTAAGCCTTAAGGTCAGCTTTGCTGGTTTGCCTGAGCCTCATGATCACAGTTGAAAACTCCAAGTCTCAATTTTTGACTAATATTAATTTAAGTACAAATATATTATTTATATATGAAAGAGAATCTATACATGTTTTTTTGAAGTACCTTTAAAGTTTTCTAATAGTACTAGTCTTTCTGCTTTCTTTAAATTAATGTAAAATCTGTTTTAACATTTATAATCAAAGCATGTCGTCAACAAAAACTTGTACATGTCATACTCATACATACATGTATGTGACAGTGTTTTTATTGAACCTCACAGTTTCAAGTCATAGAGTACTTATCCTTAAGGACTACCAAGAAGTTCATGTTAATGTTACAGTAAAACATTTATATACAGATGATAAATTTAATTTGTTTATATGTTATCTAGAACATGTGTGAAATATTTACCTCCGTTGGTTTCATTTATTCAATAATTTGTACATAATTTGGTTTTGAAATTGAATAATTAGGTCTAAGTGAAATATTTACATATAAATAATAAAAGAAGGACAAACAAACAAATAAAAAAAGAAAAACAAATGATAGAACTGTCATCATTAATGATAGGTAGACAGATTTCTGTTAAGTCTGCTATGGTAGGTGTAGCTTGTTTTGTGAATGACTAGAGGCAATAGACCGTTGATGAATGACTTGTAGTACTTTAAGGTGTAAAACTGCATAAAAATACAATATTGTACCTTCTAGGTGTAAATTATATTTAATTACACAGGAGAAAATCTTTTGTATTCTAAATTTGATGATCTAGAAGTTGAAAATTTTGATCAATGAATGATCATAAAAAAAGTATTTTGGTAATAAAAAAATCATAATTCATCTAGTATAAAAATCTGGTTGCAAATGAGACAACTATCTATCAGAGACTAAATTATGAAATGATTGATTGTAAACAACTATACAATGTCGGTCACCATGCATGCCATAAAGCCTTCACCAATGAGCAAAGCCATAGGTATGATAAACTATAAACAAACTACAATGTATATAAGACAATTCAAACTAGAAAACCATTGAGCATCCTGATTAGGATAGAACAATAAGCAACAAAAAACGCTGCAATACAAAACGAGTTGCGGATCCATAACTTTTCATAAAAGGGGGGGGGGGGGGGGGCTGGGCTGACTGACCTAAGGGGGGACTGCTCCAGTCATTCCTCTGTGATTCCCTCTATAGTCAACTAAATTTTTATCCTCTGCAGTGTCATGAATGTACAAGTACGATAAAATGCACCAAAGTTATGAATCTGCTGGTCATTGCCATTATTATTGTTTAAGTATTGTGTGGAGGAAAATGAAAATCCCTACATGTACAATGAACCTGCACATGTATTTGTCTAATAGACATATTTGTGTAATTTAAATATAGAAGTAGGTAAAAAGTTTATCTGAATATCAATTATGGATAGTTAAGTCAATAAGACAGTGTTTAATGACTGATAAATGGTAAATGGTATCAACTTCTAAATTCTTTCAAATACTAGATAATTTCAGAGCTGAAATATAACAAGATATCTCCCCACTCTATATCAGACTAGTCATAACAGTACATGTACATTTAGACCTAATTTGGAAATGAAAGTATAATTGTAACTCTAATAAACAATACTTTTAATATTAATACAATATTGTACTGGTGTACATGTAACATGTACAAATGTATCCCATTCAATTTAAACATGTTAAACAACTGCATTGTAAATTAAAAGTAAGAAAGCTTACAAACAATAAAAGTCTTCTTGAAATGAAATAATGGAAATATAAAGGAAAATTCCAATTTGCAAACAATGAAACCAGTGCAAACTTATGTTATGCAGTGTCTGAGTTATTTTTTAATTGGATGTATTCTAGTCATTTTTAATCATTTTTTTATTGTACTGTTCAAACAATATTTTGAACTTTCAAAGATCCAATTAAAAAAAAAATGTCTTCCTATTTTATAGGTGAGTGATGCTTTAGTACACACTTTAATAGAAAAGTATTTCAGTTATCCAGAGGTCAGTCAAATGCACCTAGTCCACTTTGATTATAGTCAACAGTGCATGATTGCAACACTGCAGATAAAATGCATGTAATGTAAAAAAATTGCTTTAGGGTAAACATTATTAATAAATAATGGATAATAATTTTCACCTATCCTGTGCACTATTATATACAATGACATCATGCTATTAAATCAATGGTAGCATGTTACATGACATTAACCGAAGGTGGTACCTCCCGTGTCAGATCAGTATTTTTTGGAAAAAAATGATATGGACATCTGCTCTTGATGGTACATTGTGTATCTCCTGAGGAGATTTCTAAACACTTTTTTTTTCATCTACCCATCAGTTGACTACAAATATCTGTTAATCCTATAAAATTATGAAAGAAGTGTTCATAAAATAAGAAGATGGGGTATGATTGTCAATGAGATCACTGTCCTCCAGAGACCAAATAACATGGATGTGTAACACAACTATTTGGTCTTCAATATGAACAAATCTATATTGTACAGTCAACTATTTAACAGTGGCAGATCCAGGGGGAGGGTTCTGGGGTTTGGAACCCCCCTTTTTTTTGGACGATCAATGCATTTGAATGGAGACATATTATAAAAGGGGGGTTCCAACTATATCATATAGTTGGAACCCCCCTTTTTTTGGACGATCAATGCATTTGAATGGAGACATATAGTTGGAACCCCCCTTTGTCCTGGGTTGGGTCCCCCCTTTTTAAAATGGCTGAATCCATCCCTGTTTAAATTAAGGACCTAACAGTCATGACAGTTCAAAGAATAGTGCATCTTGATATACAGAAGTATTTTGCTTTAGTTGCATAATATCCAGCATTATGAGATGATATTGGCTATTGGTCATTAATAACTTTCAAAGAAGTTAAAAAAAATATAACAGAAAAAGGTTTTAGCACATAACACATGTTAAAAAATAGACACTCTCAGTTTCTATATTTAATGTGCATTCAAGATTATAACATTCCTGTCTTGTTGGCGACAAGACAAATTCTGTGTATTACAAAAAAAGTACATCTATTGTACTTATGTCCCTTAATGTAAAACATATAAGTCGACTAAAACTTGCAAGGCTTAGAGTACACTTATACACATCCTGCAAATTTAGATCAAGCCTTTTTCAATTGATAACATTATGTTCAAAATTAGTTACATATACTGTATATATAAAATTATATATGATATACATGTTTTAGTTGTTAACTACAACATTATTACATATAACGTTTAGATTAAAAAAAAAAAAGCAATTATTAATGCAAATGATATTTGATAAACTATTTCACAATTAAATATTTTAATATTTTTTTACTTCTGCTTAAAATTATTATATAACCTCATTCTTAATGAGTATCTTGTATGCTAAAATTTGCTTTTAATTGTCATCCTTTAACTTTGGGTTTCTCATATGATTAATTCAACATGTTTTAAAATTGTTACCAGTAGATCCAAAACCCTTTGAGAAACCACATTTTTTTAGTATTGGGCCATTGGTAGATAGGATCATGTCTCATTGACAATCTTTAGTGTGAGAAGTAAAGATAGGGGTAACTTTTTGTCAATAATTTTCATATATTTGTGGAATCAATATTATTCTTGGGATACCAATTTTTGTGGATAATATGGGCGTACAGGTGAACCAAGAATTTACATATTCAATGAAAGAGAAATTTCTAATACTCTTGTTTGGGCCACAATTAAAAATATTTTGGTTTGCCCAAACACTACCCAAGGTTAAGACAGTGGGTAGGTAGGTACAATGTAGGTATTTTTTTTTTTTTTTTAAAGAAATTGAAGTATCGGATGTTAATTAGTCTTCATGCCTATCTGATTATAAAAAAACTTCTTCAAATCAGGACAATAAAAGAATTTGAGTAGGCAGCTTTTTTTCTGGGTAGGTAGGGTTTGGGCAAACAAACCTATTCTTTTTTATGACCTTGTAGACTCTGGCAAAACCACAAAATCAAATATCCAAAAAATACAATTTTACAGTATCATAATGTCAGTCATTGCATTTACTTATATTTGTAGTGAGTACATTATAATACATATCATGTGCATATAAATGTATAGACTAGAATAACAAAGGAAGTTGATACTTCAGTCATTTCTTAAAAGTAAGAAAAAAAGATAGATAAAGATTATAATGCTTCCTTAATATTGTAAATTGTAACAATGTTTAAACTATAGTGAGTAGAACAATGCATAATTGATTTTTGTTAAAAAAAACAAACTTTATAAGGAAATAAGAGCTTGTTCTTTAATATGACAACTTGTAAACAATTCTTAAGTAAATTTATTACTGTAAAACAATAAAGATTGTTTAAATTGAAAAAAATAATGTTAAACTTGATTAAAATCTTAATGCTGAGAGTTTATTCCTTCAATTTTTAAATTATAAATGCTGTAAGTAACTCCTCTTTGCTAGCCATAGGATTATACGACTCTAAGTTCCCCTTCTCTTTGAGGAGAAGGGATTAATAGATCATAACTCTCGGCTAGCAAAGATGTAGGTTACTGTGATCTCCTTATTAATTTTTGGGTACTAATATTTGCTAATGTAGTGGGTATAGGTAAACAATGAATAAAAATGTTCAACTAAGTACGATTCAATGTTCCATATGCTTGTCTGTTACTTCAATTGAAGCTGACACTAGGTATGATATATCCCTGAAGATACAAGATAATTTCTTTAATTCATGAAATAAGTACATAGAAAAATAAATCACTCCAAAGTTGCGCAGTCCAGTCAGTACATGGCCTTACGTAATTTGTGATTATAGCTTTCATTAAGTTATTAATTATGCTGATATACCGATAATTATACATGTTTACAACTGATAAATCTTATGAATTTAAACCCTTAAAAATATGTGCGTCAAAAGTGCTTTTCCAAATTTTCTTTCATCTGTGAGGAACACTTAACATTTGAAAAGTAGGGATAGGAAAATGTCAAAACTTTAGGAGTTATATATGACCAAAAACATATAATGTATATATCCAGAATTGCTAAATTCATCTTTGGTCAACTTTGCCTGAAGGAGTTGGAACCTTAGTTCATAATAATTTCTGAAAAGGGAATTCTTCACTTAGTGACTATAGACACATGTATAGTGCCATTGCAATCAAAAAACTAATTTCTGTCGAGATGAAGGGTTAAGAAAATGTAATATTATTTTACACTATGTTAATTGCCTTCTGTGCAGCTTCAGTTGCAATCTTTTCCCTGAAAATAGAACAAAAATGTTTAATCATTAGTTCATTTGTGTAGTTTGCAATTGTTCATTTCTTTCTGGGACTTGAATTCAATACTACTTTTTACCAAGAATGTTTTTATCAAGGTTATATGCAAGTTTTTGCAATTTGAACTGACCTTGCAAATTTACATATCTACAGTACATTCTATATACCATGTATACCTGTAGAATGTATCAGGAATAGACTATAAAAGTAATATAGTTTGTGAAAGATGATAGCCAGGTAAATTTCACACTTTGAAAATCTGAAATTTAACCATGTAATTGTCTGAACAATTTAAAAAGGGGATAATAAAGAAAAGCCATTAACTTCTGATTCATTTGAATAAGTGGACTACCCTGGAAGCATATGGCCTTTAAAGGCTAATACAGGTGAAAAGGTTCACCTTAAAGTACCGTAACTGATGCTATTCATTCCATGCTTTTAAAAATTTCCATATTCTGTATATTGAAGAAAATGGCCAAATGTAAATGGTCTAATGATTGAATTGAAGTGTACTGGTACTAAGTACTTATATTTTCTCTTTATGAAGTAATTGATCTGTCCTTCTATTTGCTAATTTTATAAACTTTAACACTGGACTGTTTGGTCATTAGCTGTCTTCTAAGGATCATAAAACTATCAAAAAGCACAAAATTGATTTTTTTTCAATGACCAAAATAAATCAAATTGTCCTTAAACTTTATTCACAAATAAAAATGTGGGAATACAAGCCATAAATGCTTTTGCATGCCTGGAATAATTTTATAATTTGTAATACATTTGAGGTTAATTTGTAATAATTGTATGAAGAGTCTTGATGGTTTTTTTGGTTGAACTTAAAAGGTCAATGACTTTGCAGCAAAACATCATTTCCATGTAATGTTGTAGACCTACCTGTATTCATGTAATTTTACTTTCTGTGGAGAGTTCACAGCACTATTGCATGATATAGGGTTAAAAATTATTTTTTTGAGGAGTAGCATCTTGGGGTAAACTCAAGTAGATCTATCAAAACTGGTACATGTACTTGGACTTAGAACTTAAGATTTGGAGTAAACATGTTATTTATGAAACATCAACCCAAACATCAAACAACATCTAACTCTTAAGTCCCAATGAGTCTGTGCTATTAGCCTATGTTTGAAAAATAGTATGTTTTATATAGGAGTAGCTAATTAGATTACCATTTTAATTTCACCAAGAGTGAACATGCTACCATAAACACAGACATTTGATAGAGGAGGTTATAAATTTTGGTTTAATTTACCGATAAAGTTGTTAGGATGTATAGCAAAACTTGATTGAGAGGGCTTACATAGACTATGCATGTTGCCCAATCCAATTCAATTTATTTGAATAAAATACTGTTGAAACTAAACTAAAACTTGAAATAAAAATTAAAATGAAGTATAATTTGTTATTGTATATATTTATATCTCAATTTGGTGGTTTGTGACCTTGATTTGAAATGTCAATGAAGGGCTTCAGATTAATGCGATAGACTGGAGGAAATTTATTTACTCTTTAAAGGAATATGTATACATCTTAATTTCAGATTTTATGATAATTTTCTTTGATTTAACTTGAAAGGCAGCTCTATAATTTCTGTAGGGTCTGAAAAGAAATCTAAATAGAAGTATCCAAGCATACACAATTTTGTTTTCCAACCTCAGCTCACTGTATTGGCCTTAAAGACAAATATTTTGGCCAAGAAAAACTTTCACATTGACAAAAAAAACCATGAAACTGAAATTGCTTGATTTTTGTTCTTGGTTCATCAGTCCACTTTTCCATATTTAATCCTCTTTCAAGTAAAACCATTGCAGCAGTAATAAATAATAGGTTTTGAACTTGCGACACCAAAGGAAAAATCAATTGATTATATAGATGATAAAAATCACTATGTCAAATACTTTGAAGCCTCTATTTAAGGAAATAATGTTAGATAACTCCTTTGTTTTGTTTGAGATTTCACAATATGCATTTGAAAGTCATATTTCCAAAAAATATAATACCGACTGTGGCAAAATCTAAAATGGAAGATATTCTATGTTCTGCCAGAAAATTGTCCATCCATTCTAACAGAAAAATGTACAAACCAAAAGATCTTACCAAAAAATTACATGCAAAACCCAACATCATAAACAAGTTTATGAAATATTTGTGTTAAAAAAAGTATTGTGACATTTCATTTTCTGTTTGCTATATTAATTTGATTGGTGAAACCATGGAAGTATTATCACACAGTTTTTCTCACTACAGCACAAGTGGATTTGGCTTTGTCCACCCCATGAGTGGGCACCAGTAGGCAAAATTTCAACTTGACCACTCTGCCTTGGCAGCCATAGGAGTGGGGCCTGGGCATGCAATTTCTTTTGGTGAATCAAAAGACTTGCAAGTACAATCAATATTTTTACCAAAAAAAAGATATTATTATAAGCTAGAGTGGGCACCAGGTGGGCAGGTGGAAAAAGCAAAATCCACATGGGTAACATTGTTGTGTCATTTTACTTCCAGGATGAAAACAATCTCTGAACTAAAACATGACTTCATAATACTAGTAGAGTTACATGAATGTAAAGAATGCAAAATGTTCTGGATCAATACTATTACTTCATGCTTGATGTGTAACCGAAGATCTTTTTCAGAAACTGGATTTTTTATCTTAAATACTTTTACCTTGTTTAACCTGTGGGATCCTAATTGAGGTGGTGCCATTCTCTTGACCAAATATGGACTGTAAGACGGGCACAGTGGCAATCCAACACCAGTCTGGCATGCAAAGATAATTATTGATCAATACTCCCCTATGATGCAAACGGCAGAGTATATTTTATTTTGATTAATAATATATTTAAAATACATTATTTAATACCCCGTTGATGTGTAACCGAAGATCTTTTTCAGAAACTGGATTTTTATCTTAAATACTTTTACCTTGTCTTACCTGTGGGATCCCAACCCATACTGATGATAGATGTATTCTAAACTAACCCTTACATAAGCCCAGAGATAGACCAAACCCTTACCAAATCCCTAACTATAAATGAACCCTCAACCTAAAGAACAAGGACCCCTAAAGTATTTAAGAATGTTAGGATAAGAAGCAAATTCAAAACTGTAAACATGAATAAACAAATATAAATAAGAAAATTTGGTGTGATTGGCAATGAGACAACTATCAAACATAGAACATAGAACAAGGAAGAAAATAGGTGTTTTTTTTTTTAAATTAAAGTTTCTCATCATGACTATTAATTAGCATTGTCTTGCAATCCATCTTTAGCATATGTAAATAGATTGCACTTCAAATGAAAATTAGCACAGTTAATGAATGTTTCATTAAGTCAAAGGTGACAAGTAATAGAAAAGATCAAAGGTGATCTTGTTACCTTTATACACCTTTATATACTATTACTCTGACAGGGACATGACCATTATCATCCCCTACAACATCAACATTGTGTCTTTTATGTTTGTATACCTGTGTTTTTACCTGTCAATTAGATGACCTTTAACTTGTTACACCTGTAAGCTTAGCCACAAATATGTAAAAGGACTGTACCAAATCACTGATGTTCAAACATTAGGAGTGATAGATGACTGATTTCTAATTGTATAGATTAATATTATTACCTAATACCAAGTAATGATGTATAATGATTATACATTAAAACCAGAAATCTATAGTGCAACCTAGAATTATACAGTAAAACCGAAAATGTATAATATTACATAAAAATGATACCTTTCCTGAATCTGTATCTAATGATATTTCCCTTCAGAAATATATAAATTACACCTATCTAGATAAAGTTAACTTGGATATTTCCCCCTGATGACCAGTCAATAAAAGGATTAAGTATCCACCTTTGGAAAGAAATCTGTATGGTTTTGCTATTAATGACTGTTATATACATGCAGGTATCTTTTAGAAGAGTGTGTCTAGTATTCTAAACTAGAAGCCTTATATCTGAGTTTTTACAACCACTGGGTAAATACCATTTAGGGGGCAGGTGGTATTAGGAAAATGTGATTTTTTAAAAACGAATTAAAGTTTTTGACAACAGCATTTTGCACAAATAAGGAGTCTAAGGTAGATATGAGCACGCTGATGTGCATACTTTGAATGATGAACTGCCAATTTAACAATTTATATTTTAGGAGGTGAGAAACCTGGACGCTTCATACGTTGTATTTAGATGCTTCATGTTACGAACTTTCTGTCAGTCCAATGTCCTTGACCTCATTTTCATGGTTCAGTGACTACTTGAAAAAAAAAGATTTTTTGTAATGTTAAATTCTCTCTTATTATAAGTAATAGGATAACTATATTTGGTATGTGCGTACCTTGCAAGGTCTTCATGCCTGTCAGACAGTTTTCCCTTGACCTCAACCTCATTTCATGGATCAGTGAACAAGGTTAAGTTTTTGTGGTGAATTCCATATCTCAGATACTATAATCAGTAATACAGTTTTGTTACCTAGTCTTAAGGGATTAAAATCGGGATCGTATATAAAATGTTTGGCTGGCTCAAATATTTTTTGTAAGCCCTGGGCTGATCCAGCTATTTAAAAAAGGGGGTTCAAACCCAGTAGAAAAGGGGGGGGGGGGGTCCAACTATATGTCCCCATTCAAATGCATCCATCTTTAAAAGGGGGGATTCCAACCCCCAGAAGCCTTCCCCTAGATCTGACACTGCCATTGCTTGTGTATCTTTCTATTATTTAGAGTATTATCAGTCCTGTAGTCACCAAAAGATTTACAAGCCTGTGCTGACATGAGATATCATTGTCAATTTGATGTGTTATATGTGTAAACATGATAGTATTTTGAAAATCTTGACTGATGAATATATTTCATGGTAAAATTTACATATTGTTTAAAAATTATTTCATTGAAAGGATAAAACGGTAATATATATGTACAGATATCTGATTGAAAGACAAATTACTGACCCATAGTCATGACATATACATTGTATTTGATATACTGGTATCAAAAATAGGGACCCATATAGAAAGGGCCAATATACCCCCATTCTTTTTTTAATGAATTATTCTGCCTCTGTCTTAGATCTATATTTCACATGTAGTGAATGTTGTATATCAAAGGTCCATTATCTTTAAAACTTAAAGACACCCTTTTAGATTTTGAAAAAGAGCAGGCTAATCATAGGCGGATCCAGGGGGGCCCGGGCCTCTCCTTTCGTAGCAAAAATTTGGTTGATTATATAGGGAATCACTGAAGCATGACTGGAGTGGGCCCCCCCTTAGGTCAGTTAGCGCCCCATCCCCTTATGAAAAGTTCTGGATCCGCCACTGCTAATGCCACTACAAGGCAGCACTCACACATGCAAAGTGGAAAGGGATGTTTCCAAATCCACTATAATCATGATAATTAAATATGTTTCAACTTAAACAAATATACTGTAGATATAGGTTCCTACTCTCAAAGAAAACCACATAACTTGAGATAACCATTTTATTTATTGTTTCAGGTTTTACAGAATTTAGGGAAAGCAGAAAAGACTGCAGATGACAAATTTGATGAACATGTACATAACCTTGAAAGGCAACAGGTTAGTTCATATCTATTTTTAGTCCCAGAGGGAAGACATCCACTTCACCTATATGTTTTATTACCATCTTTAACAAAAAATAGGACACATTATTTTGATATCATAATAAAACAACAGTTAACTAACTCATAAAGTAGTGATCTTGCGTTTAGGTAATAGTGGGTGGATACTGAAAGGTGTTTACAGTTGTCTATTAATAGATAAGTAATTAAAACGATACAATAGACAACAGCAAATACAAAAACAATAAAACAACAAATATGTACAAAACATTCTTTCATTGTATTATATATATAAATGCACATAGGACACAGCGATCCCAGTGAAAACCAGCAAAGATGCAAAACAAAATATAACTATTTATGACACCATGGTCTCTGTTATTTTTTGCAGGTTCATGTTAATCTTCTTAAAATGTCCTATTAAGTTGCACTCCTGAAAATACATGTATAGACTACGCAATATGCCGAAAGAACTTAATGGAATTTAATTTAACTGCTATTTATTTGTATTTATATATTGGTAACATCCTCAAGTTATGACACTCTATGATATGAAATCTAGAGATCATACTTGGGAACCAGTCAGTAAGCAAATAAAGTATTTTATGAATGTTACATATCTCCCCAAAAGAGACATGGATTGTGGAACAGCTTTAGAGAGTGTAACCTAATAATCATTGCATATTTTGCAGTGTTCAAAATAGATACATAAAAAAACCATAACTAATTTGTTTGCCGGTTCATTTGTAATATGTTGATATTTAATTTTATAAAACAATATGTTACCACATTGTAAACATAGCCATTTCTGTTTTTTTTCTGTTGTACAAGTGTACAATAAAGTTCTAAATTAACCTCCAGAAACACAGGTGTTCCATATTTGGATGTTATTTTTATAGTATTACCCTTCATCATGTTCATTGTATGAATACTTTTATGATCCAATATGTGTTTTTGAGCATAGAATGTCCAGGATAATTGATTATAAAGTATTTTTGTATGTCCAACAAATACAATGCAAGTCATTGATGAATAAGAAACAAAAGCAAGAAAAAAAAAGAACCAAACAAATTTGGGTAGGAATAAACACATGTGATAGACTAAGGCCATACCAAGCCAGAAATAAAAGCTAAGATGGAAAACTTTTTGTTTTATTCATTATGTTTTGTTTTTAATTTATTAAACAGGAAGTTGCCCACAGATTCCAGAAAGAACTCAGGAACTATATTAGTTGTGCCAAAGGTAACATTAATCTTGTAGTCAAAACTTTGACCATTTCAGTACAAAACTCTTGTGTATATGGTCAATCTTTTTAAATCATCACTTGTGCTCAGTGATAGTATTGTAGACTTGAGAGTTGTTTCCCACACTCTTGCTGTCACATCTACCTCCTCCATTTTGAAAAATAAATGATAAACCCATAAACAAACCCAAACCCAAATTTTAAAGATACAATATTTTTTGTCTCAAGATGTTTGCCAGAAAGGCTAAAAATTCTATTCATGACATATTTTTGCTACTTCTTGGTTTTTGTCGAGCCTGCAACTTTTGTTGCAGCAAGCTCGACATAGGGATAGTGATCCGGCGGCGGTGGCAGTGTTAGCTCACTTCTTAAAAGCTATATATTTTAGAAGGTGGAAGACCTGGATGCTTCATATTTTGTATATAGATGCCTCATGTTACGAAGTTTCCGTCAGTCACATGTCCATTGTCCTTGACCTCATTTTCATGGTTCAGTGACCACTTGAAAAAAAGTTCAGATTTTTATACGACCGCAAATTTTGAAAAAATTTTCGTCGTATATTGCTATCACGTTGGCGTCTGCGTCGTCGTCGTCGTCGTCGTCGTCGTCGTCGTCGTCCGGCGTCCGAATACTTTTAGTTTTCGCACTCTAACTTTAGTAAAAGTGAATAGAAATCTATGAAATTTTAACACAAGGTTTATGACCATAAAAGGAAGGTTGGTATTGATTTTGGGAGTTTTGGTCCCAACAGAATAAGGGGCCCAAAGGGTCCAAAATTAAACTTTGTTTGATTTCATCAAAATTGAATAATTGGGGTTCTTTCATATGCCGAATCTAACTGTCATGACTGTGTATGTAGATTCTTAACTTTTGGTCCCGTTTTCAAATTGGTCTACATTAAGGTCCAAAGGGTCCAAAATTGAACTTAGTTTGATTTTGACAAAAAATGAATCAGTTAGGTTCTTTGATATGCTGAATCTAAAAATGTACTTAGATTCTTGATTATAGGCCCAGTTTTCAAGTTGGTCCAAATCGGGGTCCAAAATTAAACTTTGTTTGATTTCATCAAAAATTGAATAAATGGGGTTCTTTGATATACCAAATCTAACTGTGTATGTAGATTCTTCATTTTTGGTCCTGTTTTCAAATTGGTCTACACTAAAGTCCAAAGGGTCCAAAATTAAACTTAGTCTGATTTTAACAAAAATTGAAATCTTGGGGTTCTTTGATATGCTGAATCCAAAAATGTACTTAGATATTTTATTATGGGCCCAGTTTTCAAGTTGGTCCAAATCAGGATCTAAAATTATTATATTAAGTATTGTGCAATAGCAAGTCTTTTCAATTGCACAGTATTGCGCAATGGCAAGAAATATCTAATTGCACAATATTGTGAAATAGCAAATTTTTTTTTAATTAGAGTTATCTTTCTTTGTCCAGAATAGTAAGCAAGAAATATCTAATTGCAAAATATTGTGCAATAGCAAGATTTTTTTTTAATTGGAGTTATCTTTCTTTGTCCAGAATCAACTTAAATCTTTGTTATATACAATATACAATGTATATTCACTTTTTACTACCAACTGATAAATTAAAATAATCTTTACCATTCAGTGATAACAAGCAGTTTTTTTACATCTTAATATTTTATGATGTATTTAAATGAGTAGTTATTGTTGCAAACTCCATTAGAAATTTTAATTGAGATTAGTTTTGGAATAAGGGAAAGGGGGATGTGATTAAAAAAATTGGGTTCAATTTTTCTCATTTGAAATTTCATAAATAAAAAAGAAAATTTCTTCAAACATTTTTTTGAGAGGATTAATATTCAACAGCATAGTGAATTGCTCTAAGAGAAAACAAAAATTTTAAGTTCATTAGAACACATTCATTCTGTGTCAGAAACCTATGCTGTGTCAACTATTTAATCACAATCCAAATTAAGAGCTGAATCCAGCTTGAATGTTGTGTCCATACTTTCCCCAACCGTTCAGGGTTCAACCTCTGCGGTCGTATAAAGCTACGCCCTGCGGAGCATCTGGTTGTGTTTTGGTCTGTTTTTCTCATACGTTATGCAGTAGGTTTACTTTATTTGTTGTATGGAATGATTGTAAGGTGTACATGTCTAGCGGGCAGATGTCATCTGACCTTGACCTCATTTTCATGGTTCAGTGGTTATAGTTAAGTTTTTGTGTTTTGGTCTGTTTTTCTCATACTTTATGCAATAGGTTTACTATATTTGTTGTATGGAATGATTGTAAGGTGTACATGTCTAGCGTGCAGATGTCATCTGACCTTGACCTCATTTTCATGGTTCAGTGGTCAAAGTTAAGTTTTTGGGTTTTGGTCTTTTTATCTAATACTATATGTCATAGGTCAACTATATTTGGTGTATGGAAATATTTTATGATCTATATGTCAGTCGTGCCGGTTTTATTTGACCTTGACCTGGTTTTCACGGTTCATTGCTCAGTGTTAAGTTTTTGTGTTTTGGTCTATTTTCTTAAACTATAAGCAAAAGGTCAACTATATTTGTTGTATGGAAGCATTATTAGCTGTACATGTCTGCCTGGAATATGGTTCAACTGACCTTGACCTCATTTTCATGGTTCATGTTAAGTTTATGTGACAGTCATAATAAAGCTTTATATTTAGGAGTATCAACATAATATCAATGATTAGTAAAGAAGGCGAGACATTTCAGTGTATGCACTCTTGTATTCAGTAGGAGAAGTTAGCATATGTTGTCTTTTGAATAAACACACTTTTGAACATGGGAAGTATTAGTTCTTATTGTATCTAAGATGTATTGATCCATAGAGTGTGGGTCATTACAATCCATCTCATTAGTAACTAATGATTCCTTGTTTTAGATAATTATTTGTATCTTGTTTATCTTCAAACAGGTAAAACAGGTGTTGGCATCATAAGGATAACTTCTCTGGTTTTTACCCAGAAGCATTGAAACATTTAATTTTGTATATAAGGGTGTTCTATTGGCTATCTGTTTTTTACCATTTATTTCTTGCCTATAGCTTTTTGGATGCGTAGAATTATACATGGCGATAGCTACTGTGGATTGGATATTATTAATTGGGTATCAATTTTCAAGGATATAGATAGGCAAACTACAAATTTTTCTTTGAAGAATTTGAATCAAAACTTTGGCAAAACCAAGACATCAAGTATCAACCAAAGAAAAATAAATGAATCCATAGTATATATTATATATTGGGGAATATTGTCCCGAGTAGAATTTTATATTGCACGAGCTTGCGAGTGCAATATATGTTCTACGAGGGACAATATTTCCCAATATTCATGCAATAACCCTTTTATTGTATAGAAATATAATATTTGCAAGTAAAAAATTGTTTATACTAAGATTTTGACGTTGATGATGTCATGAATTTTGAAGATTTATTGCGCTATACTGTAGTGCAATATTACAATTTATTGCACGCTAACTTTTGGATACTTTCTGCGGGAAATATTATATTGCTATACAATAAATGGTATTCTTGTTTCCATTGCTGAATGATTTGTCCTGATCAAATTTTCAAGATATTTAAGTTATTTATATTGAGGTCTTAAACTGGATTCAATATTCATGATATTGTCTATTTCTTTATCATGTTAATGTTTTAGTAATTTCCTGTTCATTGATTTTGATTATATCGAAGCATATCAATGACACTTTGTGTATTGTGTTTCTTTTCATCAGCAAGTGTTCTGAATTATGTCAGAATGACCCCCATGAGGTCAAGGATAAGGTCACAAACTCCCTTCAAATAGAATGTAGTAAAATTTGAAGTCAAGGAATTTCCAACATGAATATTGGTTACTACTAGTATAGATACTTGAAATGATTATATCTACAATGATCTACCTGTCAAATAGCATGTTATAGAAATGATAAAGTGATCAGTATTAGGGTCAAGGTCAAAACTTAGTTATTTTCTAATATCAAGGATTTGTTTAGTAAGTCTTACTATACAAATCCTTGCTAATATGTAGATCATAGTTGTCACAGAACTATAAAATATTTCAGCATGAATCTGACTATCAGTTATACTGGCAATGACCATGATGACCACAATTAAGTTGGCTTGTGATTAAAAAAATTAAATCTGATTTTTCCAAGCGTGAAACCCCAAAAAATGGTTCTATTTTTGTCTCATGATAATCTGGTGTCCGTGTAGATCTTTGAAAATTGTGCAAAGCTAAGGTCATGAATAAGGATAAAGTCTCAAAAATTGAGGGGAATGATTTAATGAAAACAAAAAGTGCTTTGAGTACTTTAAAGTTTTGGATCACTAGACTATAATATGCCACTGCCAATACATGTAACATAAATTCAATATAGAAATAAAAAGATGTAGCTGCTGATTATCAACTACTGAAAAACAAAGGATAAGAAATGGACCTTCTTCACATCAACTAAGCAATAAAAAGTCTAGCTGGTTATGAATCATTTTGCAGAAAGGGACTGGATATGTGTCTGTGTTTAAAAACCTTAAATGAAAAAAATGAAAAGTGTTTTAAACACACTTATATGATTAGTTTATTAGGAGTGGGGACAGGAATTAAGCAATCAGCAATAAATCAATAGAAATCGAACAGTGTGATATGTAGATATAATAATCTGATCATTATCTAGCTGAAAGGAAAATTAAATAAAAGTTCTACACACATTTAATCAAAAATATACAAATCTTAAGGTTGTAAAATACTGCTCCTTAATTTCAGACTAAAAAGTTAACCTATATATTTATGAATGGGTATTATTTTTCTTCATTTAAAAAGACTGCTATAAAATTTCTTCTGTCAAACTAAAGTAAAAGGCCAAGATATACACATTTTATGGTATTTGTAGAATAAAATACATTTGTTGATTAATGTTGACCTGAGAGCTGAATTAAAGAAAGTTTTTTGTTTGATTGGTGGGTATACACTACATGCCAACGTCTTTATATATAGATGGCATTCAATTTGTCAGCAACATACATGACATACCGAATTTCGCTAGATATATGGTTAAAACTAAGAATACTAAATTTATAAAACTGAATTCAGTAATTAATCTCATATAATGTACAAAATTTTGATAAATTTATGGTTCATGAAGACATAGTGTTGGACTTAAATAACTATAAGCTGAACTAATCGTTCTGATGGAAACAAGTGTACAGAAATCTTACTGAATCTATTTGATATGGTAATTTTAAGATACATATGCATGCTTCAATAGTCTTAAAACTCTTTTAAATTGTAATGACTCAGAGACCAATATTAAAGACCCCACCCAACTCTTTAAAGAAAGCATATATGGTACTCTATTTTTAGTTTTAGACACAATTCAGGAAGTTTCTATTTTGAAACTAAATTGCAATGCATTTAATTGGCCTGTTTGCACCATTTGCCATTTATAATGTAATTGACCTTATTTGCACTACCTATTCTGTATATACTTCAGGTCGTAAATTTTCTCACTGACATATAAGATTATGTTTTTCCTTTATTTTTTGATTGGCCTAACTTTTGAATTTTCTACTGAACCAAATAACAGATGGAAATTCCATTACCTATGTAAATATTATTATGTTTCAGATGAGTGAGTTTGATTGTTGAAATTTAAGATGATTTTATATACCAGTAGTGTCAGTTTAAGAATGTGAAATATCTATTTTGACTCCCTTACAAAATATGCAAATTATATGTCACCGATATCTTACAACTGCTTG
Organism: Mytilus galloprovincialis; assembly: GCF_965363235.1. Lineage (NCBI taxonomy): Eukaryota > Metazoa > Mollusca > Bivalvia > Mytilida > Mytilidae > Mytilus > Mytilus galloprovincialis. Next base: position 36,186,078 of record NC_134839.1, read on the forward strand.
TGCATTAATTTCTAATGGTAATTAAACTAGGATGGGTCTTCTTTACATTTAATATCTTAGTTATTCTGTTTTTAGCTCAGTATAATTTTTACTGACAAAATTCACCAAACCATTTCTTTGCTAAACTGATTTTTTTACTGTCAAAAAAGAGGAGTTTCAATAAATGACAGGAAATCAAAACAACCAATATAAAAAAAACCAAAAGCATAGAATCAGTGCTGTTGTTATTCTTTAAAAGTCACATTGAGGATTTCACTGTTCACAGTTTGCTACTGACCCCCTATGGACCATAGAATTGAAGTAAAATACATACCTGTAAGAGATTCAGCTGATGGCCTCACCCCCAATGGATTTGACTTACTCTTTATGAATCCATAGGGGGTCAGTAGCAAACCATATAACTTATAGTAATATCTGTCACTGTGTTGTTGGTGTTATAGGTGTCCAGTCAACCTCAAAACTCTTACTAGGGGCGTAGGAGGCTGAGTGGTCTAAAGGTTACAGTGCTACTACTGTAATCACTAACCAGTCAACATTGAGGTTGTGAGTTCAAACCCTGCTTGTGCAGCTGCACTTGACCTCCAATCTAAATTGACCAGTATTGTCAGTTTTCCTATCCAAGGTTGTGGTTTTCTCCTGGCACTCAGGTTTCCTCCACCAATAAAAACTGGCTGCCACATAATAGCCCAAAAGCAGTGCTTATAAGTGGCGTTAATTTAAAACACCAAAAATCCAATATCAAAATCAATCAATCAAAACCCATACTGTTCATTTCAAAATAAGCACGCTTTCTGGGAGTGTTTGGAAAAGAATACAGGAATAGGAAAAGAATGAGAGGGTTGGGGATGAGGAGTTAGTCAAATACAATTTGCAGTTTATACATATACAATGTATGTCCCAACATCATTTGAGCTTCTTAAATTACAGTGTCTATGTTGTATAATATGCATTCCAGCTTTGTCTATATTGTATAATATGCATTCCAGCTTTGTCTATATTGTATAATATGCATTCCAGCTTTGTCTATATCGTATAATATGCATTCCAGCTTTCACTTTTCATCTTTCTTTTATAGCCTTTTGATAGTAATAGGAAGATGTGGTATGAGTGCCAATGAGACAATTCTCTATCCAAGTCACAATTTATAAAAGTAAACCATCATTGGTCAAAGTACAGTCTTCAACAGGGAGCCTAGGCCCACACCAAACAGCAAGCTATAAAGGGCCCCAAAAATGACTAGTATAAAACCATTTAAAGGGAAAAACCAACGTTCTAATCTATATAAAAAACAAGAAATGAGAAACACTTATGACCACATTACATGAACAAACAAAACTCTTGAACATTTAGATATAACCTTGACCCCATTTTTTGTGATATTGTTTTTTAAAACTTGTAACACTCATTAAAATTTTTTTAAACAGTTTTAATTAATTTGATGTAATATATCAATTATATAAACTTGTTGACAGTACAATATAAGGACCAATTTCCTGATAATTGCACTTGAAAGAAAATAACCACATTTGAAACATATTGCAAATGGTTTAAACAAAGTGGTACTTTTATGCTCAATTTGAATTAACTTTAGAATAATACAACATTCAATGTGGTCTGGCAAGGCCTAACCATAATAATATTCTTGTGTATTTTTGTGAATCTAAGGTGTTTATTGTCTTATTGAAAGTGCCATGTGATCTAAAATATTTGGTTCATTTCTTTAGTCCATTCATTGCATTAAATCTTGCATTTCCACAGTCTGTTTTATTCAAATGGCCAGGTTGAACCCAACTTTGAAAGGATAATGCACATGTTTTGAATCCAGGAGTGTAGGATTAATGAATAGTAATAAAATACAATATTTATAGAGCACATTATATAATAACAACATTACAACAAACTAATTTAAGCACTTAAAATTATATTCTCATAAACTAATTTATACAATTAGAGATTTAATTATTTTGTACAATAGAACAATAATAGTGCAATGTTCAGTGGATGTGGTATTACATAACACTAGGAAACAGTTTGTCACAATCATTTGGCTTTAGTTTTTGAACAATGATCCTGAAAAGTTTAGACTCTATTTTCTAAATCTGAATGCAAGTACAACCACTCATTTTTTTGGATTTTTTGTTGTTTGGTTTTACGGGTTACTGTCTTGTTAAGAAATGACAAACTAAGACCCTTGTAAAATAGATCGATCTATAGTCTAATGTAAACTGGAAACATCGATCTTCAATCGGTCTTAGAAAGTCCATATCCAGAAGTGGTTATAAAAAGATTGGTCTTTCTTCAAGTGTAAATGCTTAGATCGATCACTTGCGATCGATCTTTTTTCGCAATTTCAGGCGAATGTTAAATTCAGATATGAAATTAAATCTGTGCATGTATGGTGGCAATATCAAACATGTTTAAAAACCATGGATGGAATAAGAAAAGTAAACATAGATTCTGCTGTTTTTGTTTTATCTTCTAAATTGATGAGTTCTATTTCTTTGCTGCAAATCATCATCTTCAAACGCATTGACCGTTCATTTTTTAGCGATAGTCTACACACATTGTTGCGGGAGACATAGAAATGCTTGCATTGGGATCCATATGTCTGTGCATCGGATCTTGTAAGCGCTCTAACATGTACAATTCTTGCCAGATTTTATGAAACTTATATCATAGGTTTATATCAGTATGGTCTTAAATAAGTTTGAAAATCAGACCAATCAATTATTGTATAAAAAGTAACAACACTTTATATTAAAGTGCATTATGCAACCAGAAAGTAATGTTAAACATTTGCAATACATGAATGTCATTTTAAAACCAGCAGGCAATGCATTTACATCTCATACATGTAGTAGTTAATTTAATACGTGTAAAATTAGTATTTTATTTCAACTCTCTAATATTTTCTGAAATATTTTTACTAAAAATTATCATAATTTTGTATTCAGAAAAGTATAAATTTATACTTAGGGCATTCATGACACAGTTTGACAGTTATTTATGTCATCCTGTCCTACACTTTTGACAGCAGTTTCATAAATTAAATTTTTTAAACAAGGCAAATAAACAAAAAAACAAGATTTTTAAACTTGACAAGATAAGTTTTAGTAAGAACATACCACCAAATAAGTAAACAATACATTGATCTTTGACATTTTTGTATAAAGACAATTTATGCACTGATACACAGAGGTATGTCCTAGGGCAGAGCATCTTCAGTATTAAATTCTTAAGTGTATTGTCTTGTTTATGTTAAATCATGTATGTAAATACATTGTACACCTGATGTTTTTCATAACTTATGCCTACGGCAGAATGGCTTACTTTTTATTTTGTTATGTAGTGTTAGGTCAGCAATTATTATTGATGGGGTAGAATGGCTATAAAAGGAAATTTGATGAGATGTCCATTTATTAATCAGTTTTACAATAAATATAAATTCCACTGTACTTGATTGTGCATGTCAACTTGTGAACCCACTTTATTTTTTGAAGTACCCACTGATTTGCTGGCCCCTTTGCAGTTTCCATTTATTTGTTGGCTCAGTTAGCAGTTCCACTGCTTTGCAGCATCCATTTATTTGTTGAACCACTTTGATAGAAGCATATACCTACTGATTTGCTGCCCATTTTGCAGTACCCATTTATTTGTTGGCCCACATTGCAGTACCCACTGATTATTTGGCCCACTTATATGTTGACCTACTAGCAGTACCATATTATTTGTTGGCCGTTTTGAGTTCAAGCAGAATGTAGCAGTACAATTGAAAAATGTATCAATTTATAAAATTGAAACTTGTCCTGTGAGAAACTGAAACTTGGCTTTTGCAATTAACTTGTTTCAAATTGTTTCCCTTTTTCTTTAATTTTCAATTTTTAATCCACAATGAAAAAAATAAGTAACATAATAGACAATTTAACATTATATTTTTAATTTTGATTATGCATGTAAAATTCCCCCAGGTAATCCAGAAAATTGCTTTGGATGCACTAAATTTATAGAGTGCTATTTTGGTATAAGTGATTCAAACTCAAATGTTTTGAATAATCTATTGTTTAGTGTTTGGTGATACATTTCATGCATATAATTAATCATTGACAAATTTTATATGATAAATCCTTATGATTAGGGTTGTAACTAACACTACAGGGAGATAACTCTGTAAAATTAGCTGAACGTTTTAATCACTTTGCATTTATAAGGAAATATTTTAGCTTCTCAATGATTAAAATTAGTGTTTGTCAAACTGCTATATATATCCTACAATTTTATTCCGAGAAAGTGATTGGTTGAAGTTTTTTGAAATATTGATATGTTTCTCAAAGGGTCAAAGAAAATATTTTGTCAAAATTTTATGAAAATTAAATGAGCCAAATTAATTTTAGTCAAGGTGTTGGGTTCCACCTTAAACATCTCCATCCTCCTCTCATCAAATGCAGTCATGTAGTTGCAGATTTTAGTCTTGATCTTTTGCAAATGTATGCAAATTGCATTGGTGCCTTCAAACAGTATTTATAAGATTTTCAAATATGACATTTTTTAAGCTATATGTAATCAAGGTATGCAAAGACAAGTAGGGGTTAGTGGGCAAAATGTTTAAATTGGCTTGGACTGATAAAGTTACAGGATTCTGAATGTCTGGCAAAATTAAAAAAACCATGAGGAGCTCTCAGCAAACATCCTTAGCCATGTTATAATCATAGCTTTTCACAAAAAAAAACTTAAATAAAAAAAATAAAAATTCTCTGAAGCTAATGATTGTTTTTGTATAACCTACAATATTACTTCTTGTAATACATATATCCAAAGTACTCATAGTACTCAACCTCTCCAAACTCCTATTGTTGGAAATAAGTTTTATAGATTTATCTATCTTTTTCAGCTATGGACATAGCATCAAAGTCATTTTATAATGTGATGAAAGAAACATATGAACCAGAATGGAAAGAGGAAGACAAACTCAAGGAAACAATACAGGTAAGGTCAAGATCTAGCACAAGTATTTATGGCAGAATTAAACCTGTTTTGAAATAATTAGATAATAGCAAAGTTCTCAAGGAATCATGACAAAAGAATGAAGTGATGTTGTTATAAGACTCTCTATAAAATAACAAACGGTTAAATCAAATAATACATGCTGTAGTCCTAGTCAAATTTGCTTTGTGTATCAATGGGACAGCCTTTTATAGCTGAGTTTTCGTCTATTAATCTGTTTTATATTGATTAATTGACTGATGGGTGTTCATGGTTCAGTGGGGAGTATTTCATGCATGTACAACCCAACACAAACTAACAAAAAATACAACTGGTAGGTCCTGTAATAAAAATTGAATAGGGTCTTCTGGAGGAGAGATATTGAAAATGGCATTAGATTTGACATCCCCATCCAAATCGGGCATGGCTATGTATTTATACCCCACACTTTGGCAAGGGTTTTACTTGCAATCATAAGAAGACAAAGAGTGACCATATTTCTTTACCCCAGTCACCCTTAGGGGTAAGTGTTTATAAGACCATGAATTAATATATGTCTGTTTAAAGTCTATGTCTACCATGCCAATTGTAACTTAATTTTTGTGACTTTTTCTGACTATTTTGTTGTTAAATAAAGTACCTGTGACTAACAGCACCTGTTGATGTTTCATAGCCTGACTGGCTATGAAACATCACCAGGCGCTGTTAATTATGTGTATTGGCATATATACTATATTTTTATGTTTTACATTTTTACCCTCTGATACACTTAATTCATATGGCTTCTACTAACAAAAGTTCCATTTGGAGTTAATTTGTTTAGAGACCCAAATGTCAGTACACCTTTCCTATGTTGCCTAAAGTATCTGTGACTATTTTCACAAAAATGATCTGTCAAGAAAAATACTTGTAAGTCATAAACATAACATTATGACTTATGATAAAGTTTGTTTGGAACCCAGGACCCCTGACAAAGCAAGCCTACGATCTATTAGTTGAGATGAGGAGTACTCCACTGGCACAACTAATGGAGGGTGGTTATATTTCAACTAGGTCATGGGAAGTATCACTTCACTCAGTACACTGCTTCAGTATCAAAAGTCATTATACATTTAAGGAACGACTGTAATATTTTTTCTGTCTATGAAGAAATAACGTAAATAATTTGGTGCACACTGAATAACGTGCGTAGCAGGTTATTTAACAATGTGCACCACATTTCATGTTATTTCTAATAGACAGAAAAAATATTACAGTCATTTCTTATAATTTAATTCTAAATTCCATTTCAAACCGTAGAAAACCATGAAAAAATGCTGATGATGTCATGGTCACATGACTAAATTTTGTCTATGGGCTGATAACAAAATAACGTCACCCAAGGCCTAAAATAAAATTTCATTTGTTTGGCATTGCCGCCCGACCCACTGAAAAAATTGCCGCTCAAATAATTTTATTTGCGTTTCAGAAATTTATTTTTTTTTATTTAAAAAAATCGAAATTGTGCCGGAATTTGATCGTATCCAAATCACGATCTTAAAAGCGCTTGCCTTACACAGTATTGCATGGGAGCAAACATTTAAATGACATGGAATAGAAAAAGTTTGCCAAACGTAATGTCAAAGAGGCCGGCAGGGGAAAGCATCAATGCATTGGTTAAGTGAGATGGATTTTATCAAAAATCAAATGTTCAGCTATTCTTTGAAAGAAACGTTCTGAGAGACCTTGTAGAGGACTCAAGTTTTATCTTTTGTAAAGGCTAAAAGCAGAAACAGATGATTTCTGCTCGACTTTGTCGCTTCATGAGATAGAAGTTTTTCACCGGGACATCACAGAACAAATATGCGTGGCTCTTACATTTGTTGAACTTATTAAATATTTGAAATGTATCATTGACAAATTTTCCCTTGAACCAGAGAACAAAGTATCTACTATAGTCAGAACCACAATGATGCATTCAAGATAATTATGGCTGTAAGCACTAAAGCCCATAGACCAAAACGGTCCCAGATTTACAGGTTTATAGTAGTTTTGTACCAGTAGATGCTAGCCTGGTACAAAACATACATATTTTAAAGACTAGCATCTTGTGTCAATTGAAGTACTTCCCCCTTTTCTTGCCTTTCTTCTTAACATGAATAAAATAATTCTTAAAACATAAAAGACACTGACAGAAACATATTTATAAATGTATCTAGTGTACTAGTGATGAATAAAATCCCTTCCTTTTCCACAATTCTAATTAAGGGCTCATTAATTTATCTGTATTCATGTAATGCATGTCCAGATTTCTGTTAATCAAACAAGCATTACAACCCATAATTTATTTATCTGCAAAAATTGTCTGTCCTGCTGCATATTTCCATTTTGAATTTATCATACGTTTTAAACCTATAGCCCTGAAAAACCTTGCACTAATGGATAATATTAGTATAAACACCATGTCTATTTGTGCCAACCTTCCAAATTTTTAATATTTTGCTATCCTTATTTGGTACAGATCCTATATCCTCAAAACTTATCAGGGGCAGTAGGCGTGTTTGTATGGTAGTTCGTCACACCTTTCATGTATGATTACTAGCCTCTAGGTATTGGTTTGAGCCCTAGTTGCAAAATTAAGGTTTGATTTTCATGTCATATGTGATAAGGTTAGTCAGTTTCTTCCCGCAGGTTGCCGCCGTTTTCCTTCAAGTACTACGGTTTAATAGTATGCCAACAAAACTGACTGCCATGAAATTACATACGGTGTAGAAAGTGATGTTTATAAAACCAAAGCAAACAATAAAAGTTTTAAATCTTTGTCCATTTGTACAAGGAGCCGTAGTGGTTGAGCCATTTAACTTATGGTAATTTTACCAAACTGTGACCACAAGATGTGACATCAGGCCTCTGTTCAATTGGCAGTCCCACAATAAAAGTTCAATTTTCACGTCATACATTGTACATTTTATATGGTTAATTTGTCAGTTTCCTGCCTCAGTTCTGTGTTTTTTTCTGGGTCCTTTGGTTAACTCTGCCAACAAAACTGACTGTCTTACATGAAATTATCCATATGATGTAGAATGTGACATTGACGGTTGACCCCGTTCAAAGAAACCACCAGCATGTACACACAACAATGCTGCAATGCTTTAGACAACATTGGTCTAGAGACTTCATGATTTACATGTATAAAGCTTTTAAATGTAAAAAAAAAAAAAATCCCTACCTACCTACCCACCTGCTGATAGTGTGGGTCGGCAATGCCAAACAAACAATTTTTTAAGGGTGGCCCAATCAGAAGACGCGTTACATCCAAAATAAAATTATTAAGGATTATATTCAACCTCAATCCAATACTAAACTCATTTTATCTTTTTTATTCCCAAGTAAGTTTGCACCTGGGATGTCAATAGTAACAATATATCTTGGCATTCTAACCAAGATTTACTATCATACCTGTCTGGGTTCAAATCATTGACCCCTAGCACAGTAAGTTTTACTACCTAACCTTGATATCCATGTATTTTTCATGTAACCCTATATATACATGTTAATACATTTTTATATTTGCCTAAACCTTTTAAAGTTCTATACATATTGTTTTTGTTTTTCAGTCTTTAGAATTAATGTGGACAGACTACTTAGAGCATCTAACAGAATCTGTACAGAATCCCTTATCTACATACACAAATCATTTTCAACCATTAAAGGTAAGTTTTTGGTACAACTGAACTTGGTTTGAAGAATAATCACAAGGTATTTGTGTCTGTCTGGCTGGGTTTCATGTAAATGTTCCGGACCATATGAGTATTTGGACCATACGCGTATGGTCATGACCAAATGGGTATATACTCATATGGTCCGACCATACGCGTATGGTCGGGTTAATTAAGAGGTACATTTATGCTTACCTCTTTATATAACCCTTCTAGTTATCACGTCATTAAAAAGACACTACCAAAGGTTATTTTTTCATTAAAAATTAGTAATAACAAGTTTAACAAAATAAAATAAGCAGTTTCACACAGTAAATTTCATCCCTAGTCAAAACTATAGTAAACACATTTTTTTTTCATTACCGATATGTTATTACGAGTGAATGGCAAAATGTCGACCTGGGAAGATAACTTCCAAAAATATCTTAATGAACTGTTACTCAAGAAGTCAACTGTTTTACTATAACCTGACGTAAAAGTCGACAGGATAAAGAGTCTAATAAATTGCTTACTTTTGAAACGTAATATAATTCGCATTAGCAGTGCAATATTCATAATTTTTTATGCTTATGCGGGTTTTGTTTAAAAAAAAAATAAATGACGTCACCGGCAAGGACACAAGTTTATTTTTTAAAGTTGTCTGGTGATATGATGTACTTCAGTCATGTTACGATATTGGAGATATATAGCTTTTTCTCCGTAGACACATCAGAATGACCCAGGACCAAAGAAAGGCTATAAGGCCGTTAGTTTTCTCGTTTGAATTGTTTTACATTGTCTTATTGGGGCCTTTTATAGCTGACTATGCGATGTGGGCTTTGCTCATTGTTGAAGGCCGTATGGTGACCTATAGTTGTTAATTTCTGTGTCATTTTGATCTTTTGTGGATAGTTGTCTCATTGGCAATCATACCACATCTTCTTTTTTATATGGTACCGTGGGGACGTAAATGTCACCTTACGCATCCATGTAAGAATACAATTAGCGATGAAAACTAACTTTGGCATCAATATTTAATGTTATTTGAATTGTAAATAATACAATTGCATGTAGCAATCATTGTTATTTTATAAAGTTTTCTCATGCATATTATTGAAAAATATACCTATATGGTCCAAAAACTCATATGGTCCGGCCCATTTATAACCAAACGAGTATATACTCATATGGTCCAACCATACGCGTACGGTCGGACCATATGAGTATACGCATATGGTCATGACCATACGCGTATGGTCCAAATACTCATATGGTCCGGAACATAAACATGACCTCAATTCATGGTTCAGTTATCAACCTTTAGTTTTCATGAATTGATCCAATTTTTAGATTACTGGCTGTAAAGACAATGGTAATGTGTAGAGATCTGCCTGACAGTTAGGCCCAGTTTCTCAGATCCTAAAAACAATATTAGACCAACTATTCAGTGAGCAAAATCATTGCAAGATTCACATATGAAAATCAGAAAATATGGTAGAGACAACTTTCCACAAATATTCAAATGAAGTGGATATAAGCAATTATAGTCAACCCTACAGCGTTCAACAATGAGAAAACCTATGGCGTATAGTCGAAAAACAAATATAAAGACATGAACAAATGACAACCACTGAACTACTCCTTACTATGGACAGACACATAAGGAATAGACTGGTATTAAAACTTAAAACATGTTCGAAAGCACAAACCTACCCCTGACCTTGATCATAGTGTAACAGCACAAACTATGTAAACAATATATGAAAAACAAATATGAGAAACAGCAAAAAAACACTCAATTAAAGGCTCCTGATTTGGGACTTGTGGCAGGGTTAAACATGTTTGAAGGCGACATCTATTTTTTTTAAAAGAATAAATAAAGATATAAATGGGTTTTTGTCAAAGTAAAAAAAGATACATGAGTCATAACAGCAAAAAAAAAAAGCCACCTGGAGATGTCTTCAGCTGGCCCCTTAACAAAAATGTGTAATGTTTCTGTGATAATGGACGTCATCATAGAAATATTTAATATGTGTCAAAGAATAAATAGAGTTGTGGGGGGGAATCATCAAAGATATTGCAGCTGGATGACAATATTAATTCTCCTTCCTAAAAAATAGCAGGATAAACATTAAACTACAAGTACTGTACATGCAATTGTGATACCTTGAATTTAACATGGATAGTATAACATCAATGATCTAATTGCTTATCAACTTTTTCTTACAGCAAAGAATAGCCAAACGAAACAGAAAATTAGATTATTTTGACAATGCTCGACATAATGCTGAAGTACTGCAGAGTGCGAAGAAAAAAGATGATGTCAAAATTACAAAGGTCAGTATCAATCTCTGTCTTACCTCCTTCTAAAGTCTAAACTTGAGGGAAATGTGCATGAAAGAAAAGTTTGGTATCTTTTTTCGGTGCAAATATAGTGTGCTCTAGATCCCCAAAAATTTATTTGGAAGATGTTTTTACTGTTTAATAAAAAAGAAGACAGGCACATGATTTTGAGGGTTAAACATGTAAGGGGATCTCTTCATCTCATTGCCCTGAAACAATTGGCTTGTGGATAATGTGTTGAAAGTTTCTCAAATCATTATTCATAGTTGACTGGCAAATTTCTTCCAAATCTGTATGTTGTCTCATGTAAAAAAATACAAACAAAACCTTTTCATGTTGTAGTTCAAAACTTTAGAAAAAAAATAGAACTGTTGAAAAATTGAATTGGACAATTGTTTCATAATAGTTGGTTAAAATTTCGCAATCTTTATTTACAGGCAAATGAAGAGCTAGAAGAATCAAAAAGAATCTATGAAGTTTTAAACAATGAACTACACAATGAATTACCAGAGTTTCATAACAGGTGTGTTCTGTTAGGTGATATCAGATACCTTGAATTCACTATTGCATGTTGGGGTACTCCTTTTTGTAAGGGTAAGGGCAGATAACAAATTTAGTTGTTTAATGAAACATTTTCTATATGATTGTATGCAAACTTTGACAAAAACAGGAAATCAGACATCAAAGAAAATAGAAGTTTTCCTTAATCCATTGAAATTGTTCCAAAAAAAATTGAATTCATTGTATACTTTCTCTTTTTTATGAAAGATCATATTTTTTGTTTTTATCAAAATGCTATATGCATATTCTGCCAAATAGCTTAGTTAAAGCAATATTTTTAAAGAAATATGCTGAACACATATTTGTTATAACTGAAGTATTCAAGAGAGGAATCTGTATTATGATATTCTTACTTTGACTCGAATTGAATTTAATACCCAATATGAGCAATTGGCAATTGTCCTAGTATAATTTTTAGTTAACACTTTATTATTAATTAGTCAGAAAATGTTCGAATCTATTTTTAAATAACATTCTTTTGTTTCAGTCGAGTCAACTTCTATGCAACAACATTCAAAAGTTATTTTAATGCTGAGAGTACATTCCATGGTGAAACTGCCAAGGTAAGTCAAGGGACAACCTAATTTTCAAAACTAAACACAGATTGATTTGAATCAAATTACTATATTTTTAACTTGATTTAAATTGTTTGATATAAATTTATACAGTTAATAAAAGCATCACATTAAAAAAATTAATTATGAATTAAATATTAAAATGAAATGTGTAGTTTCATTACTTGCTTTTACATGGAAAGGAAGGCAGACAGTTAATAATTGAAGCAATAATTATAAAAACTGACTGTCTTCTGTTGGCCTTGGGCTGTTTGACATATTCCCCATTTCCATTCTCAATTTTGATCTGTTATAAAAGTTAAATTAAGAAGGGAATTAGACTTTCAAGTGGTTTCAGTGTACCTGTTTTAGGGTGAGGATTATAAAGAGCATATTATAACTCTCATTTAGCATAAAAATAAAAATGTTTTACAGGAGGTTTAATGGTGGGTTACTCCTGGTCACACTTTGTTCAGTTTGTTCTTATATTTTTACCCTGATCCGTGTCTTATAGGGTTGTATCAGAATGTTTCAAAATGAGGTTGTTATACAGCCTTCAAATTTTACAGCTATATCTATTCACTATTTTCAAAATTGAATGGTCAAGTGACACAGCTGTACCCAATTCTATTCTACCTTGTCTACCTCTGTGGTAAAATTAATCAGTTCAGTTGTCAAAAAAAATCAAACAAGTTTTGCATTATTTATTTTGGACAATTCACATTTCCTAAATGATTCTTTTTTGCAGATGCTGAACCATAAGAAGGTTAAAAGTAAAATAGAAAAGAAAAACTATATTGAATATGCATGCATTTTTAGAATCAGTACACATTTAATATTATTAGCTATTTTATTATATTATTTACCGTGATTTCGGAATGACCTCTGATTAATTTATGAATAGATTTTTAATGTATCCAGATATTTGTCACTGGTATATGTATGAATTACAAATATAACAGGATCTTAGGTGTACTAATTATATCTTTTTTAAACAATTGAAAATTATATTTGACACCAATTAATATTGGGACAATTACTACTTATATAATCTATACAGATGACTATTAGGCCATATTAAAATAATGAGATGTGATATGATTGTCAAGAAGATGGCTAACCATTAAAGACCTAGAAGTTAGCAACTATAGACCACCATACTGATTTCAACAATGATTAAAACTCATACTGCATCACAGACTATAAAAGGTCTGTACATGACATAACACAAAACAATGCAAGATAGAAAAAGTCAATCCTGATTTGTATTCAAAAGAAAGAATAAACAAAAAATATTATATACAACAACAAATGTCAACAACAGAATTACAGGTTCACAAAAAATAGTTTAATGCCCCTTACATCCTATAAAAAAGATGTATTGTGGAATCATTATCATTCTATTCTTCTACAATCTAAAGAAACCAGTTTTGATACACCTTATCGCTAATCCCAGCTGACCTCGGCCGCTTGAACTTTTGACGCATACAACAATCACTTTTCAATTGTGGCATCAGATATTTTGCTTTATGACGTCAAAATTTTACGGGAACCTGTGTGTGTGATATCCAGTAATGGCGGACAAATAGCAATAAGGTGTATTGTTTTCCTGGGTATAGGTTACCCTAAAATTTTTATGTTCAACATAGTGCAAACTTTCTATGGAAAAACAACAAAATCAAATGTTCGTGAAAATGCCATATAAAAAATTGGTATCCATAAAAATAAATGAATCCAAAGCCTCACAAACAAAACATTGCTAATTTATTTTTATAAATAAAATCTAAGAAACAAGGCTGTATGGAATACTGAACAACATACCAGATCTACTTATGTTTATTTATACCTTCCTATTTTACAGCTTAGTGACACACTTATGTCCATCACTGAAACATTAGCAGAGGAGCATAAACAATACACATACCAACCACGACCTCTTAGTGGAATTATGGCTAACGAGTAAGTATTCACATCCCAATACCTATATAAGTAATAATTAGTCAGCCTCATACCCATATATCATCTATAGCCTCAGAAATGATAATTATATCGATACATAGTTTTTAACCGCCTTCAGACATATATACAAAATAATCCGTTGATTGGATGAATAATAGTGCAAGTCCATTTACTTACTCCTTACACACTTTAATACAATATATCATCCACAGCTTTGAATGTAAAAATGACAAATAAATTAGTTGTAAGCTAGAGATATTTATAGATTATCGTTGATCATCTCAATTAGATTGATTTTTAGCTTGAGCCAGTACAGCCAAAGTGAGAAAAGCAATTTAGTTGAGATGACCAATGATAATCTGTTTATCGCTATTTTACCTATGAAGACATTCGTTGTTAATTTCATTAGCCACGTGCCCCCTTAGTTTCTAGCGAATTTTTCATATCACTCGAATCCGTTGAGAAAGAAAATTATCAGTCAGCAAGATCAAAGGAATGTTTCATAAAAATAGCGATAATAATTGATCTCTTGTAGAAATTACTATTACAGAAAATATTGAACATATTTAGTTGTAAAAACATCACAGACTCTTTCATTATTTTTGTGGTTAAAGTTATAAATGTTATTCATAAGAGCTATTCAGCATCATGGTAATGGGTATCAAATCTGCAGAAAGCAAATTCAGTAAACATGCATTATAACAGTATCATATAGTCTTAGTAATGTTTCGTTAATTTGCAAACTAGTTTTTAGATTTCTGCATATCCAAATAAGGACTTTTATGCCACTTGTTTTTTAGCTATGAACCTTATCACTGCCTGTGCAAAGATGACATAGAATTTAACATTAATTACTGTTTGGTTAAAGGTCTTACATTTCCTCGTTATTTTTGAAAAGCTACTAGATCATTGGTATCAATCTAACATGGTATTCACTAAATACAGATATACCATTTAGTTGGAGCCAACAAATAGTCGTTTACCAAGTCCTACCAAAAATTTTACAACTGAAAATTTGTAAAGCAAGACTTAAACCCAAATCACTTTTATTCATATTTTTACAATCATTTTTAAATGGATTTTTGTGTCAAAAATGTCGGTTATTGATTTGGGGATGTACGTCGGGCGGCCGGGCGGCCGGCAACCAAATGTTGTCCGTGCATTTACTCATGAAGCGTTCAACCAAACCTTTTAAAATTTTAATATGTTGTTACTGACAACAAAATGGAGGTCAAGTTCAATAATGACGATTTTGACTTTTACCGTTCAGGAGTTACGGTTCTTGAAAGTTTAAAAAATGTTGTGTCCATGCATTTACTCATTAACCGTTCAACCAAACCTTTTAAAATTTTAATATGTTGTTACTGACAACAAAATGGAGGTCAAGTTCAATAATGACGATTTTGACTTTTACCGTTCAGGAGTTACGGTTCTTGAAAGTTTAAAAAATGTTGTGTCCGTGCATTTACTCATGAACCGTTCAACCAAACCTTTTAAAATTTTAATATGTTGTTACTGACAACAAAATGGAGGTCAAGTTCATTTTTTAGATATTTTCAAAATCCTAGGTAAGTGGACTTAGTAATTTTTTCTTACTTTATGCATTAAGGGGACACATTTTGTCCTGCTAGAGGGTCATTTTCTATCTAGTTTATATGTTGTTATTGTTGACAACATGGAAGTCAAGTTTGATATTGATAATCATAAATTTTACCTATTAGGAGTTTTTGGTCCTTGTAATATTGATAAATGCCAGAACACAAATAAATGTTAAAGAATCCGGTTTACTGTCATTTTGACAGCTCTTGTTTTGCAGTAGATCTGATGTCATTGATTTCAAAAGTATATATTTGATTTGTTATTTCAGTATGAGATTTTCTTTCTTTATGTAAGTTGGATTCTGAAGTTAAAGGTTTAATGTTTTTTTTCTTTGTTATATTAAGTAACAAATTGTATTGGAATTAAGTTCTTCACATCATATGCATTTTCAGCAAGTTTTTTTTTAACATTCTCATATTCATACTAATATAGCATGACATGTTTTCTAATGATTTGTTTTTACTGTAATAGGTTACAGGTCAACATTTATTTTACTAAGGGGTCATCCATAATTATCAACCATTTTCCAAAGTGTACAAAACATACACTTGGGGGGGGGGGGGGAGGGGGTTAAAAAATGAACATTTTTACAGTACGCTTTTTTTCACCAAATGAAATAAAACAGTCAGATATGTTTCAGTTTCTTTTCAATGCAAATTTCTATATTAAACTAAACTATAATAGACAGGATCTTCTTTTTATTAAGAATTATTGATTCTTGTCTTGAAATCTGAAAATGGTTGATGTACACTTGTTGAGGGAGGGTGGGGGTCTGAAAAAGTGTATGTTTTGTACACTTTGGAAAATGGTTGACAATTATGGATGACCCCTAAAGTTCACTCTTTTTTCCTAGAAGTTTCATTCTTGATAAAACATTATAATGAATCATTTTAGCATGAATTTTTTTTTTTGCATTCTCGTTTTATTATTGCATCTTTGATTAATGAAAACAAGTAAAAAATGAATTAATAACTTTGATTGCAAATTCTGATATTGTAGAGGCTGTTTATTGACTTGATTAAAATGCAACTAATACCTTAATATTGAAAACTGAAAATTTGCAGAAATTCAGTAAACTGGCCTTTATTTTGAATGCTAGTGTATTTATTCCTGATTATGAAGCAAATGAATAATAGACAGCTGGGATATAACTCAACATGAAAAATTGCAATGCCAATAAAATACTGACATTGAACTGCAACTCAAAAACAAGACATGAAATACACATGAATAACAGACATGGAAACATGAATAACAGACATGGAAATACACATTGATAACAGACATGGCAATACACATTGATAACAGACATGGAAATACACATTGATAAAAGACATGGAAACATGAATAACAGACATGGAAATACACATTGATAACAGACATGGAAATACACATTGATAACAGACAAGAAAATACACATTGATAACAGATGTGAAAAAATGCATTAATGACAAACATGTAAAAGCATGTTAATAATAAGACATTGCAAATTACACCACAAATGAATAATCACATTAAAGTTTAAAGCTACCATTTAGTTAGTTAAGAAAAAAAAAAACATGGTATAGAGGAATTTATCTTAACAAAATCTTTAGACTTATTTTAATCTTTTGATTAGCCAAGGAATTTCAAAGTAATTCTGTAAATGATTTGATTGTATTTGTCTTAACAGAGAACCTGTAGTGAATGGACACAGTAGTGGTGACAATGATTCAAATCATTCTAGCCAACAAACAATAAGTAAAAAGACATCACCAAAACCAGATCGACCACCCTCCTCCCCAGCAGTAACACCACATGATACTTCAATAGTAACACATGAAACCTCAGCGGCCACACCTGACCTCTCGGTGGCAACCCCTGACACTTCTTTTGCAACAGCTGCCAGCACAGCGACAACTCCTATAAAGACAAATGGTGAAGGACTGACAAATGGATTGTCTTCAGAGCCTGAAAGTCCGCCAGAAAGTATGTTATAACTTAACTTATTCAAAATAAAGTTTAATGTATTATTTTTGAGTTGACAGTTATTTGAGAAGAGTTAAAGATATGTGAAAGTTCATTTTTCACGAGAATACTTTTCTAAATTAAAAGTTTGAAGCCAGGAAATTTCTCCTGTATCATTTGTTGACCTTTTAATCTGCAAAGGAAATGCTATTTTTTTTTAAGGTAAAATTTGAAAAATAAAAAGCAGTATGGAAATGTATAGTTAAAGATTATTATATTTTATGGAACTGTTTACAGGTCCTAAGACACCTGTGCCTCAACCTGAGGCTCCTAAGCCTCAACCTGAGGCCCCTAAGCCTCAACCTGAGGTTGTGAAGAAAGGTATAGGAATATCATCTCAATTACCCATCATTCATTTAACACCATAGCCTGGGATCCTGGTTTACTGCTTAGCAACTACTAGCAACAGAAGCAGATAATTGATCAGGATCCCAGGCTAATAACATCTTAACCTAGCAACATTGCAGCAAAGACCCTTATTATATATTACCTTAGCAACCATTGTACATATTTTCAATTACATAACTGATTCATTAGTATTCAAACTACATTTTTTGTGATAAACAATGGTTCAATAATAACAAGACATCAATTTTCTGCTTTGAATTTGTTGGAGGGTTGGGGGGGGGGGGATTTGATTTTTTTCATTTATTTCATTTACCATTAAATTAAAGGGTTGCTAAGAAAGGTACACAAGCTTTAATGGTGGTAAACATTATACATATTAGTTAGTGGATGTTATAGGTACCAGTGTCTATTCTAGGGAACATTGATAGTCAGTGGATGTTATAGGTACCAGTTTCTATGAGAGAGAATATGCACCCTGATTTCACAACTGTTATTTTATTTTATCTTCCTGCAGTTTTTTTTAACCATCATTATTATAAACTATAAAAATCAGTAGAATTACATTTTTATTTCCTAATGACAGATCATATAATTCAAGAAGAAAGAGCAATGTTGTACAAGAAAATCCAAGAACCCAATAGAAATAAAAAAGAATATAAATAGGAATACTTTGCTAAGAAGGCCCCTGTTCAAACATTAAGAACATTAACCCAGTTTTAAATACATAGTTCTTTAACTACATGTAGCTGTAATCACTGGAATGACAATTTCTTTTCTTTCAAAACAAGTACTAAGAAATCTTGATGTATTAACATTTTCAGACTCTCTCTTCATCAAACACATAAACTGGTTTCTTTGAAACATAAGTGAGATTTTAACATTCAATACATGCTTCCTCTAGAATAAAATTTCTTTCCTTTTTATATGCAGTGCATTTCATAAAATAATGAAACTCCTCTTCAACCTGCATATTTTTGCACTGCCTACGAAATCTTTAATCTTTTTAACTATGTGAACAGCACAGTTTTATTCCAAATACTAATGATTGATTTCATTGAATTACCTGCAAAATATATTGCTTTAATGCCACTGTCAGTTCCCTCATTTCTGTGTAATATTACTGCAGTTCTAGTATTGGTAAAATAAGAGTAAAGATATCTTCATTCATTGACACTTGGCATGGTACAAAGATAAAACTAGAAATATAAACAAAGTAGTAATTGTTGTTTGTATGTAGAGCATGTGCTGTGTAGGTCATTATCTAGGATGAGGGTTATGGTGTATTATTCCAACACTGTATATTTTAACATAGGCAATAACTTATAATAAGTTATGTTGTTCTAAAACAGATCCTTAATTTTCCTATTGTAAATGCACAGAAAGAAAATATTCTATTGCTTCATAATGAAATTTATAAAAAACTTTGCAATCAGCAAATATAAATTTTTTGATCAGGATTTTTTTTAACATTTACAATTAAGCATTTTTCTAGTGATAAATGAAATGAAGCTTCATTGAGACTGCAACCCCATGACACAAACAAGTGCGTATATAGACATTGAATTTTAATATCAATCATTACATCATGATGAAATGGTTACTGATATTCTGTTAAAAACATAATTCATTCAGAATTTTGTGAAAATATTGAACTAAAGAAACATAACTGAAAATTTCAAAAATTTTAGGTATTTAAACATTTGAGAGAAATTTTGAAAAGGAATGTATATATAAATAGTTTTTTATTAAACTTTTTTGGCAGATATATTGTGTTTAATAGAAAGGAAAAAAATGAACTTTTGTTAATTCAAACAATTAAAGTTTGAAATAATAAGTTATTCCCTTTACAGATGAGATTTGACCTGATTTGACTATTACAAGATTTGAATAAAAGATTTAAATTTTTCACTATACATGACAAGTTTTCACTATACATAACCAGTTTTACTATGTATTACAACTTATTTGTCTGTTTTAGGTCCACTATATGAAAATAGTGAAGTGAACTACACAACTCCTTCAAAAGTAGAAAAAGAATTTACAACAAAAGATGAAAGTGAAAGTAGACATACAGAGCATGTGGAAGGTCCAGTTGATACATATGAAGAACCAATGGTATATAATATATTTTATGCCCAGTAAATGATTGTTTGGGCATTATAGTTCATTTACATCTGTCTTTTAGTCAATCAGGTTAAATATTTGGTTATGGTAGTGTGCCATAATGCTCCTACCTTCATCAGAAACAAACCTTTGAGAGGTAATGAGATTTTTGCTGTAAGACTTTGTGTTTTTGCTCTAAATTCCAGTTGTTACTTTTGTGTAGGACCCAACTATGAAGCTGTTACTGTTTTCCTTCAGTATGTAGCTAAATAAAAAGATTTAAAGTTGACAAAAAGAAAAGATAAATTTATTTCATGTATTTTGGTTTGACTTGAATATTAGTGCTTTTTGCAAGAGACTTCTGATTTATGTTTTATCCACACTTAGATACCAGTTACAGTACATGGGAAAACATATTCATCACCTTTACATGCAGGGTTTTTTGCTATAATATTTCATATTAAAAAAATATTTTAAAGGTATTTACGGTTGGATTTTTATGAACAAGGCGTTAAAAGACTTAAAAATGTCTAAAGAAAATTTTTTTATTTATGGAATGACTGTAATACTTTTTTCTGTCTATGTCTATGTCTGTCTATATAACGCTCACCACATATTTAATGTTATTTCGAATAGCCTGATAATATATTATAGTCATTTCTTATAATTTAATTCTAAATTTCCATTTTAAACCAATGTACATCATGAAAAAATGTTAATGACGTCATGATCACATGACGAAATTGTGTCTATGATATGATAAACAAAACTACCAACCAATCAGAAGATGTGTTACATCCAAAATTAAATTATGTGGTCATAGTTTTGTCTTCAGTTGTTTTGTTTTCTTTTGATGTGAACACAGATTATAAAATTTTGCAATTTAATTTGGTTGAAATATATAGAAAATTTCTGAACAAAATATTAATTGTTTATTTCCTGAGAAAAATGAAAATTATCCTTAACAAAAATTTAACCAAATAAAGAAACTAACCTGTGACAATTCTGCTTCTTTTAATACCAAGTTGCTTAACCCTTTCCTTCATAATGACGGTTTTTGATGCCACCCCTTTACTCCATAAGGACGCCTTTTGAAGCCTGTGTAGTACCTCAGTTGAAAGGCTTTGACTACAAAATGTCTGCATCAAACTTTAAAAAAATTGCATCCAATATTCCAGTGAGAATATCTGACTGGAATTTCATTGATGAAATATTCGTTTTTACAATTCAATATCACTTTAAACATGCTGATTTTTTTTTTACTGAAAAAATCCTATGCGAAGCAAGTGTGTTGAAAAAAACAATCCATGAAGGAAAGGGTTACCATCAGACCAGAAATGACCCAAAATAGTTTTTTTGAAAAAAAATGTAGTTTTGTATGAATTATATAGTGAAAATCTCAAATGACAATGCTTATGGCCACACTCTGTATCTTTTAAGGTAAATAAAGAACAGCCATTAGTGAATGGTCCAACAGACGAGGATTTGATGGAGGAAATCAGCAAAGAAACCTCTAAACAGACTGCTGTTGAAAATAGTGAGGAGATACCATTACATGCTCCTCCATCAAAACCCCAGTCAGAACCCCCAGTACTCCCTCAGGAGCCTCCCCCAGA
Organism: Mytilus galloprovincialis; assembly: GCF_965363235.1. NCBI lineage: Eukaryota > Metazoa > Mollusca > Bivalvia > Mytilida > Mytilidae > Mytilus > Mytilus galloprovincialis. The sequence continues at coordinate 36,207,825 of NC_134839.1, forward strand.
AGATGATGACATTCCAACTAAGGCTGCACCAGCTGTAGAAAATAAGAATGAAGATTCAGATCATTATTATGATAGGGTACCAGATCAGTTAGATGTTTCTGATGATAAAGACAATGATGAGGATAATTTTTATGAAATACCAAGTTCATCTAAAATTCCAGATGTATTGCCTGATGATTGTCTTTATGTGGTAAGTTATGGTGACATAATGTATATTCTATATACATCATTTTACCCCCACTCTAAAAGTGAGAGCTATATTGCATAACCTCATGCATCCATCTATTCGTCTGTTTGTCTGAAACTTTGTCAGTCCATCCAACAAATATTTTCTTGACACTTTTCTCTGGAACCACTTAACAGAAAAGATTCATGCTTGGTCAGCAGCTTGATATTGATGAGTTGTAAAGTATCTGCAGATTTTAGATTCCTTTTTCCTGTTTTCTAAACATTGAATGAGGAGTGGATGCATTATCAAAAAGAGACATTGCCCTTGTAGTAGCACATGATAATATAAAGAAGAAGATGTGGTATGATTGACAATGAAACAAACCTCTACAAGAGACCAAATGACAAAGAAATAAGCAACAATAGGCCACCCTATGGCCTTCAACAATGAGTGAAGCCCATTCTGGATAGTCAGCTTTAAAGGCCTCAAAATGACAAATGTAAACAAGAAAACCAACAATTTATGTATGAAATAATGAACAAAAATAGATATACAGCTACAAACAACAAGCCTTGAATTACAGGCTCCTGACATGGGACAGGAACATATAAAAGAATGTGGCGGGGTTAGATTAGTATGAAGGCCACTATGTTTACTTTATATGAATAATGTACTGTAAATTCAGAAATTATTGCATGTTTTTTTATTATTGCTTTTTTGTCATTTTGGACTAAAATGCAATTTTATTTTATGCGATGTTCACAAATTTTTTTTTGTCTAGTTCATATAAAAAAATTAATTATTGCGATCATAATCTGGACAAATTTTTCGCAATTATAAAAACATTGCAATAACTTTTGAATTTAAAGTGATCTTGTGAGAACTTATGATGTTTTTGTTTATTGTTACAGGTAGTAGCGACACATGTTTATAAAAATGAAGATGAAGATGAACTTCCATTTGAAGCAGGGGAGTTAATCTATGTTTTACCATTTGATGACCCAGATGATCAGGTAACTGAGTATATTGTTAACCTAGTAACAATAAGATTATACTGAATAAGAGGGAAATAACACATTTTTGTGCATCTTCCAAATTCCCAATCTTTCACAAAAAATTTCTTTTAATTTATGAGTTCTGGTCCTTGGACTTAGAAAATTCACACAAATAATCAGTTTGCCTCACTTTTTTCCGTCATGCTTGTAGATATTAATTTGATAATTGGTATATAGTTTTATCATGACAAGTTACAGATCAAGTTTAAATTTCATTCGGGTCTGATGATTTGGTGCAGAGTTATGGTCCTTAACCTGAGAAAATTCACTCCAGTCACCAAGTGTCAATACATTTTTTTCATCAGGCTTGAAGATATTGACCTGATGTTTTTTACATAGTTTACACTATGACAAGTTAAAGATCAAGTTATCATTTTGTTTCAGTACAATGAATTTCTAACCAGTAGGCAATACTCACAGAATGCTTATTGTATTTTATTTGAAATTATAAGCTAATTAATTTTTACCCTGTTTTTAATTATAGGATGATGGTTGGTTACTTGGGATGAGGAAAAGTGATGGAAAGAAAGGGGTGTTTCCTGAAAACTTTACAAAACGTGTCTGACAGAACAGATAGATTTAAAAAGATGCCATACTATATTTGTATTTGTATTTCATAAATCAATCATTTGAGGCCCAAACACAGGGGGTTTAGCTTACAGGTTTCACTGTAAAGTATATTTTTTGTAACATTTGTCAACACAGATTTTAATTTGTATTGATTGAATATTACATTTCATGTTTAACATAGATACTACCTCACCACCTTGTTGATTGAAACATTTATCCACTCAAAGTTGCTTCACAAATATGCAAGCTTAAAAATGTGAAGTTAAATTAAATTAAACTAATGAGAGAGGGAATATATTGTGATGAGCGTGGTTTAAGTTGAAGAATTAGTTTCTCTAACTATTTAATGAAAATGTTTTGTACAAAGATCCTGATGTATGTGCAAGGAAAGATCACAAGAATAATTTGTCAAACTGGTTACAACTGGTTTAAAACAGATTTAAAAAATCAAGATATTGCTGGTTTATTAAACTGGTTAAAACTGGTTTAAATACAGATTGAGAGAATTCATGCCATAGCTGATTTGTCAAACTGATTAGAATTGGTTTTAATTGCATACAGAGTTAGAAAAATCATGTTATTACCTGCAATTGTTAATTTACCCACCTATTAGTTCCATTTAGTTTCTGTTCTACTTAATAATGTTACGGTGCTATTACATCAGTAATTATTCATTACATTTATTCAGTGTTGACTGTAGTTATATTGTTAGGTGTAATAATTGTCAGCTATATCTTATAAGTTTTTCACTGTAAAACAAATTGTGATATTCAATCATAAGCTTATATGCAAACAAATTTACAAACATCATTTAAATCTGGGAATTTATTTCCTGTTCAATTTGACAAATTTTCTATTTAATCCCTTGATTTTACATTTTTATGTCATCAGTTTGAATATTGTTGAATCATAATGCAACCAAATGAAAGAAAGAAATATGAGATATTTGTTTCATGGGAGAAAACCAATGTTTTATGTATGATTAGGAATACTAAACTAACGCTCAGACATTTTTTATGCCCCTGCCGTAGCTGAGGGGGCATTAAGTTTTGCCCTTGTTTAGTATATTGTGCAAATATTGCAGTTAGAATTTGAACTTGAATAACAGTTCACATACAAAAAATGAGATTGAAATGCAAATTGAGATTTTTATGATAAAGTTTATTATTTTTCTTATAAATTTTTGGGAAAAACTGGTTACCTTTCCAAATTATGTTGTGTACCTTACTTAATATTGAAGGAATATTATATGAAATTTGTATGTTTAAGTAGGAAGCTACATGTCTAGACATTTTACAAGAGGGGTTCCAACCATATGTCACCCATACAAAAGCATTAGTGGTAAAAAAAATGGTGGTTTTAACCTCAAGAGCATTCACAACTGAGCTTGGAATATACATTATACAGTAATGTAAAAAGGGTCACAGTCTTTAATTTTATAGAAGTTGTATTATATATGTGTAATAGATTGTGATACAAAGATATTGAGGGTACATATATATCAATAAACCAATAGAAACAACTATACTAAATTTACTGGTGAAGTAAATTTTTCTTAAAATAATGTCATTTGTTGAAATTTATAAATGTAAATTAAAGTACATGGTAGGATACAATTTTAGATATAGAAAATAAAAGTACTATTTTAATATATTATTGTAAATTACTATTAAATACTCTACATAGGTATTTAGGATACAAAATATTTCTATCATTATTTGTACACTATATATGAAATATTAGAACAATAGTAATTTGTTCAAGAGTTGTGTATCAACATGTGATTTTAAGATGCCTGTTGGAAAGAAGTTCTTATATTTTGTAAGTTTTGAAAACTTCTGTTTTTAGAGAAAGAAGGATTATTAGAATAATGTGAATACATGATCATGATGGTTTTTCCATGCATGGGTTTGTACAGTTGTAAATTCTGCAATTTGCCAACTCTAGACAATTTTTTTTTTATATATCCACGGTTAATGAATATACAGGGTTAAAGGTTAAATTCAATAAAAAAGTAATAAATACAACTGTTATTGTATTTTAATGATTTGGCAGGGTATTATATTTTTGATAGACTTTTTTCTTTGAATGATTGTAAGATCTTTCTGTACATGTTGGTAATTTTAGTCATCTTGTGAAGTTGGATAAGGATATCATTTATAACAGGGTTTTGTTTTATATTTCTGCATTTCAGTTTATTTGATTATGAAAAAAATCTTTGTTCACATGAAAAGGTAATTTTTTATTGAATAATGGATAGTTTTAATGCATGAGAATTTACAGCCTATATGAAAAATAAATTAATCTTTGATTCCCATCCACACTAACTTTTTTAGAGAAAAAAAAGAAGTTTTAATTTGATTTCTGTCTATTCTCCCCTTTTGGCAGAGTTTTCTTATATGAAAAAAAGGTTTAATTTGATTTCTGTCTATTCTTCCCTTTTGGCAGAGTTTTCTTATATGAAAAAAAGGTTTAATTTGATTTATGTCTATTCTCCCCTTTTGGCAGAGTTTTCTTATATGAAAAAAAGGTTTAATAAAAAAATGGATGAGGATCTAAGAATTTGTTTATAATGGCCTATTAAATTTTTTTTCTATATTTTATATTTATCACATTTTAAAAAAAACCTAACACCATTGATTGTTGAAGCAATAGATTTTGTTCTACATAAGAGTGCTATTTAAGATATTCACCTACAAAAACATATAACATGTTCAGCCATATTTTCTATAAAACATAATGTTTGTTTATTGATCGCATTTAAAATGTTAAATACTTATTATCATTTGTTAATATGTACAATTATTGTTTTATAAATGCCAAATAGTGCATTTACATATAATCAATTTCTTGTAATTTGTGATTATGGATATACTCTTCAAAAACCTTAATGCTCTTCAGGATAGTTACATGAAAACTCGCAGGGGACACTGAGAAGTCACATTTATATATCAATTTCTTTTGGGACAGGGAAAAAGAAAGGGAAATTTTAAAAACTCTATACAAGATAACCTATTTTCCAAGTTCCATCCCTTCGTTTTATGTTTGTTTGTAATGGAACAGCCTTTGTACTAAAAGCTGCATTTACAGCCAAAAAATTCAGAAACTCACCATTTAAAAGATTTTCTAGTCTACCCCAATTAAACAGAATAGTGGCTGAAATTTTGAAATCTTCATGTCAGATGAATTTGATGTATCGATTTAAGGAAAAGACAAAGTAAGAAGGATTTCTTTTGGGGTTTAAAAAAACATTTAGTTCTTTTCATTTGTTGAATCAGACATACTTAAATGATTGAAAAAATTGAAATAAAAAACTGATTGGCAAAATGTTTATGTCATTTCTTAATTTTGTCCAAATAAGGGCTGAGAACAACCTATTGCACTGATTATCTGAAAGTATCAAAAGTTTCACAAAAGTACTTATTGACAAAATATTGTATGTCTAATCAAGATAATAATTTATATATGTGGTTATACCTATATTGTTGTAAGATTATAAATTAGAGGAAAAATAAAATATTTACTTGCATTGTATTATATTTTTGAGACAAAAGTTTATTGTTTATATATATATATATTTATCATTCACATTCCAGATATATTTTCATATGTTCACACTAATATTCCATATATTAATATTTTATTTGTATTGTACATAGTGTCTTACTGAAAATACTCATGTGTTATATATACTACGGATATGTTGCATGTTTATTTTTTAAAAAGATAAAAGTCAACTGGAATAAATTTCAAATACTTTTTTACAAATTTATTTAAACATTTTGAACAAAATTTAAGTTTGAAATCATGATTTATTTCAAATGCATTGCAATATAATAATTGGATGTAAAGACTTCCATATTTATCTGTTTTGTTTTTTTAAAAAGAAATATGCAATTTGATTATTAGATGGGGAAACTGTACCTATATTCTGTGTTGGTAGAAATCTGATCAGACAATTTCTGCAATAGAACATGGTGCTCATAAATTATTGCATTGTGCTTCCAACCATATTCTTCATCAATAACCATTTTTAAACCAGGAATATTCTTTTCTCAGTAAAATATAGTTAGAATTCATTGAATATTTCATATTGCTTAGTTCATGTTTGCTAAATACGGAATGAATTGATTATTATCACAGATTTTACTGTAGATTATTTGTCATCGTGTCTTATTATTTTTATAATGATTGATTTAAAGACTATTTTAAAAGTGTAGGCAAAGTTCAGTTTTACTGTGTCCCCTAAACAATATATGATTTTTCAGTAAGTTAAGGGAGTTCGCTTCTCAGTTTCAAAGTTATTAACTTTTCAAAGCACTAGTTTATATTGATAGGGAATTAATTAAGAAATCCAAAATGCAGAAAATATATAAAGGTCACCGTGCTTGTTTTCGAGATATAAGTATTTGAAATTTTGGCGGGAAAATATTCTCTCTTGACTTTTTATAGCTTTATCATTGACAAGCTGAAGTTCTCAAAAACTGTTAAAAAGTAATTAAAATTTTATAAGACTTTTACAGATGGCTTATCATTATACATGTAAAAGATTTTCATAAAGAAAAATGGGGGTCACTGGGCAAATTTTTCAAGGCATTCAAATGGATAAAACCAGAGGATTCCGAAAATCTGACAAAAAATCCAAAACATGACAAGCCAGCTTCCTTAACTGTTTGAAAAGGTAATAGTCAAACCACCTGACAGTAATTTAATATTGAGATTTATATATCTCTTTCTTAATATTTAATTATTTTTTAACAATCAGAACAGGTCTGACTACTTAAAAGTAATTGGTTAAAACAACAATTTTTGCTGTAACTTAAAGGCATGCAATAAAGTTGTAACTTATTGAGGACTTTCACAGTATGAAAATTGCACCTTATTTGATGTACTAAGCACAATGAAAAGATCATATACCTTGAAACCTGCAATGTATCCTATATTGATGCAATTTTAAAAGTTGTTGATTATTGTATATAATGTAATATGTGTACATATTAATTATATACATTGTGATATAAAGTTAACATAATTATACATTATTGTCTAGTGTTTTTTTATGGCCTTGTTTGAAAGAAAAAAACAAAGCCATTAAACCATGGTTTAAAATCATGTCAATGAAACCAGGTTAATACTTTGATATATTAAATATATGCCAGTATCATGTTCTGTTTCATATACAAGGGGACCAGAACTGCTGAAAGGCCACATTTGGGGAGAAGTTGAACAGTATTGAAACCAAAAATTAGAAAGTAAAAATCTGGGTCAGAAAAGCTGTTTGAAATGATAATTTGGCATTGTTATTGTTGGAAAATATTCTGTAAGTAAGAAATTAACCGGAAATGATAATTTGGGGCTTTGATGACTGCATAAACTCATCATAGATACCAGGGTCATGTTCAATATCTTAGCTGTTATGTAGCTGTTATCAATATCTATGTAGCAGCTAGGCTAAATAAAAGTTCAATAGTCAAAATCTACGTAGCCTCTATGATATTGAACACAACCCAGGATAAAAACTTGTATTGAGGCCAGATGCGCATTTTGTCTACAAAAGACTCCCGAGTGATCTTAGACGTTCATCTATAGTTATTATAGCCTGTTATACAACCACTTGAGCAAGACACATTCAACTCTGATTCTTAATTCACTATGATTAGCAGTTTTCATGCTAAAGGTTTGTGAATCGTCTGAAACCAGAAAGAAACTTTCTTCCATGACAAAGCACAGTGTGATGAAAGGGGCATTGAAAGACCAACAATCTATCTATGATAAGTTTATTTGGTTTATCAATCAGATTATTTTTGCATTTTAAGTCTATCAATAGTAAAGAACTTACATCATCCAGGGACAGTCGCAGATTATGGTCCCTTTCAGTTGTTTAAGCTATATCTGGCTGTTTTTATGCCCCACCCTTGTTCGTCTGTATGTACTTCCAGAAATATGTTTCAGTTTGCTTCAACAAAATTTATGTAACATAAACACAATGCTCTTCACCACAAAACACAGATCTAGTTTGAATTTTGATGGTGTCTATTTGCTGTTCTTTAGTTATGTCCCTTTATAAGGTAATATGCAAACGGTGGCAACATAGTTTCATTTACATAATGACATGTTTACCGAATTATATAACAATTTTCTAAAGATTATGGCCATAAAGTTTGTTAACAGTCTCCATGTCTGAACACAATACTGTGCGCCACACTTTCAGATGTTTTGTTCAGAATTTCATGTTTACTGATTTAAACTTTTCTAGTATTATAAAATATAAGGGCCATGTTTGAAATGATTAGCGCATTTTTTCTTGAGAACTAAAAATTAGGGCTGCCTGTTTTCAATTTATTTTTTTGTCAATAAAGACAACAGTAGTATGCCACTGTTCAAAATTGAAAGAAAACATATCCGTGTTAAAAACTAAAACCGAGGGAAACACGAACTATTAAACAAAAACAATGGAACAACAAAACAATGAAGTGCAACAAAACCAACGTCAAAATATATCATAGAAACGGATTTAAAATTGAGAATGGAAATGGGGAATGTGTCAAAGAGACAACAACCCGACCATAGAGAAGACAACAACAGAAGGTCACCAACAGGTCTTCAGCTGGCCCCTAATCAAATATATATATACTAGTTCAGTAATAATGAACGCCATACTAAACTCCAAATTGTACACAAGAAACTAAAATTAAAAATAATACAAGACTAACAAAGGCCAGAGGCTCCTGACTTGGGACAGGCGCAAAAATGCGGCGGGGTTAAACATGTTTATGAGATCTCAACCCTCCCCCTATACCTCTAACCAATGCAGAAAAGTAAACGCATAAAAATACGCACATAAAAGTTCAGTTCAAGAGAAGTCCGAGTCTGATGTCAGAAGATGTAACGAAATTAGTTTATTTATTGACAACTCCCATATTTCTGACTTTAATAGTACAAGACATTTTAAGAAAAATTGGTGACTTGAAACCGGTTTTATGGCAAGCAAAACCTCCCACTTATATTGCAATATTACAAAATTATCTCTAAAATCACAAAACTACGCGACAGGAATATATTTTAAACAAGAACACTCGGCGCAGAGAAATGCATAAATGCATAATATAATAGTACATTTCAACATGTAAGCATGGATAATACCAAAGGACATATTCCTTTAACGGCAACACTGGACACCACAAACAGTGACGTATATTTAATCTTGAAATCTTAAAATCTGTTCTGGTCTTTAGTGCCCATTTTAGCTTTGCATATTTCATACACATTCGTCTGTTATTTAAGACCGTGTGTTATCCGCTTGATGTCGTTAGGTGTTTATGACCACAACAAATCTGAATTTATTTTTTTACATTCGCAGCAACACTGATTGATTATTTTGATAGAAATTAAGTGTATTAATTTCCTCAAATTGATGCAGGCTTTTTTTAATAGGAAAACGTGAGATTAACTGTTTTTTTTTAGAACCAAATATATCACACCTAGTGTATTGTTTGGTAAGCTAGTAGCATAACACAAAAACTTACCATAGGTAAAACAAATTCACAGATTTGAGAATTATATATTACAATAGTTATTGTCCTCGATGACAATACATATTAAAATGGCATTTTCATAGAAGACCTGCGTTATTTGTCATCTTTTTGAACTCTTTGATGATTATTGGAGCGAGGGAAACTGTTGTCAAGACTAAGAAAATATTTAAAATCCTTTAATACACATGGAAACAAGTTAGTTCCTTGAAATCTGATGCTTACAACTTATAAATGAAGTTATAACAAAGACTTTCTTGTCACCCCTTGAATATATTATATATCACTAAGTTTTGAAATTTGAACCGCATAAACGCTACAAAATGAGCATCAAAGTTACCGCTAAGGGTAAAACAAAGCATATTTTCCACTGTTACAATTAAGTGTATCAAAATATCATACTGATGAAATAATCAACATTACGAATCAATAATTATTTCATATCATAGTGTTAGCTCTATGAAAATATCTTGGAACCAAGATATTATTTATGTTGAAATCTGCCTTCTCGAGTGCACCTCGTTTCTGATTATCAGCAGAAAATTCTACGACAGCATTCATCGCATTTCCTAATGAACCCCAGAACTCCACTGAGAAGGATGTAAAATTGTCTTTTGCCATATACATGAAATACAAAAAAGAGTGTTGAGGACCTTCTATTGTCGTTATCGGTCTTAAACATCCATCTGGGCGAATTCGAATTCTCTGATGAGGAGGAAAGAACAAATCTTTTGAAGCAAAAACCCTAACTTTCCCATCTTTTTGATGCTCTTCACATATAAACTCCGCATGTTGTTTCAAACAACATGCTGTGATCAGGTGGATGGTTTTCCCATGTTTCTTTTCGAAGAACAGCAAAATGTTGCAAAGCATTCTGTTACCATAAAATAGTTCCAGCTCCTCTGATAATTCAGCTGTAAGATTTTTATGTCGTTTGATTCTTGCAAACAGTACGCTTCTAATGAAAAAAAAATTAAGTCTTAAAAAAAATTTATACAAAAATGACAAAAAGAAAAAATATTGTACAAGTATGTTAAAAGTGCGACTAAGTATTCAACAATAGGTAGATGATCTGATATTTTGGTTAACAAAATATATACGCCCAATTTTAGGTAATTATTACTTTAACTGTTTAATAGGTTTTTTTGGTGATATCCATTTGACGTGGTCTGGTTCTTATACATCAGGTAATTGTACTATTGTACTATGGTACATTTTTGTATTCTTCTCTATAATATTGCTAATGGGCTTCGTCTATATGCATTTTATTTTTCTTTATTGGCTTATGTTTGTTTGTTTTTACAGAGATTAAGATTATGGCACACTGTCAATGCACTAAAATGTCCTCCTTCGCATAAAATTCTATTATATTGACAAAGATCTGTGAACAAAACAAGTAGACATAATAGGTTAAAATGTCAAAAATAGGGTCCAGCCGTCAGGTGGAGGACATTTTAGCGCATTGTTCATTTTAGAGAAGAAAAAACTCATATGTAAAAGACTACGGGGAAAATCAAATACTTTTCTTAAATAATGAGGATTTCTAGATAGTACTTATTCTTCCGAATCTATTATTTGTGCAGTATACTCTCCAGTAGTGAGACGTGTTGGGTTCTGAATGGTGAGTTTGCCCTGCTTGAATAGTTTCATTTGAACATTGGAATCGTCGGCTGATTTTCTTAAATAATGAGGATTTCTAGATAGTACTTACTCTTCCGAATCTATTATTTGTCCAGTATACTCTCCAGTAGTGAGACGTGTTGGGTTCTGAATGGTGAGTTTGCCCTGCTTGAATAGTATCATTTGAACATTGGAATCGTCGGTTGAATCTGAGTCTCCAGTTTCATTTGTGTCATTGTCAAGTCTTGTAGATATATTTATTGACCTTTTTAATTTCACCTTCTTATAATCTAAGGTTATTTTATGGCTTACAGCTTTTACTTGTGTTGTTGAATTCGAATCATTGTATACGTATTTTCCACTTGGTCTTTGTACCTGAAAGACATGTAGATACTTTAGAATGAAATTCAAAACAGTGTGGCTGAATTGTTTGTAAAGATACAAGGGAAAACATTTACAAAATCCTTAATCACTGTTTTGAATTTCATTCTATATTCAGTCGTATCCTACTGATTAAGGATTTTGTAAATGTTTTCCCTTGTATCTTTACAAACAATTCAAACAAAAAGAGCGAAAACAGTAATATTGAATGAAATTCAAAACTGGTACCTTTGATAACTTGACACATTAAATTCATCCATTGACTGGGACAATTTAGGTGAACGTTTGTATGTAACGACCACTGCTCACTATGTACTTTTTAAAGACACTTAAACTATGGGGTCACAAAAGGTTCTCAACACCTTAATAAAGTAATTCGAAAAATTAATCAGAAATAACACGATGTTTTGATGTATATCAATTATATAAATCAAAACATAAAGGTTATTCCTGATTATTTTTTCGAATTATTTTATAATTAAAAGCGTTAAGAAACCTTTGGTAACCCCCCAGTTTTAATGTCTATCGTAGGTACGTCGTGAACAGTGATCGTTACAGACAAATGTTCACGTAAATTGTCCCAGTCAATGGATGAATTTACTAGTAATGTGTCAATCAATGGCCACAGCCACACTGTTTTGAATTTCATTCTAGTTGGAAGGCCGAAACAAATACCAAGTACTTTAACACTAATAACCATTGATTACTAGTAGAATAAAGTAAGCTAATTCTTTTAAGAAATGAGAGTGAAAATATGCATCACATCACATTCTAAGCGATGGGTTAATACATTAGAACGTTGGCAATATCAGTAGTTGATATGTTTTGCGTGTGGAAACATCATGCGTCCTTCAGAACGCAGCGTTATCAAAGAGACCAAATTAAACAGTAAAACAAATCTCAATTATATTTACATTTTGAATAATTTGCAGGAGCCTTGTAGAATAGTTCAATAAGTCATATTAATAATAAATCTACAAAAGCAGAAAGATTACATTTATAAGTGAGCAATTAATTAGCGCTACTCAGTACGATCATTTTGTCGTAAAACTTATTTTTTGATACATATTTATACATACCGTATATTCCAATGTATGTTCTTGATTAACGCAACCCTTTTCAAATTTGACAGTCATACCATTTTCTTTGCCGGTGTTTGTTGTTGATCCATCCGGATGAACGACATGTTTAATCTTCTTTGGACTAGACACAATCAGAAAACTGTTAAGTCGACGACAAGCGAATTCAATAAAATCAAACTGAAAATATGATATAATACCATCTAACTATCATATATGGTTTTGGGTCATTACCGAGTATAAAAGTATCTCCTGCCAAAATCACAGTTAACCGTTACATAATATAGTAGTTTATTGACAATTATTTAAAACAAATATACTGAATACCGCTCTGTATTTAGTTTTCTATGTTGGGTTTTGTATACTGTTGTTTGAATTTTAATTTTTTTCACGGGTTGCTATTGTCATGGAGTTAACAGATTTTTTTCGACATAGGAATTTTAAGTCCTTTTGTTATCTTTCGCATCTCTTTCACATAAAACTATGAGTTACAAAATTGAGTAATGAATACAATATATTATATTGCTACCCATTTAACAGAGGAAATTTATTGATTATTATAACATTCATTATGCTGACATGGATTGAGGATTTTGCGAATTTTTTTCTTCGTATAGGTGTTGAAATGGTTATTTGCATTCTAATACTATTATTGTTTTTTTTAATCCCCCCCTTTAAACATACAATTGGAATAAAGAACAATAGGCACATAGTTTGAAGTCATGACGTCCTGGTGTCATACAAGGAGAATACAGCTGAAGCATGGAACAGACGATTTAATTAATTTTATCAAGGTTGTAATAAAACCAAATAAAAAAGGACAACAGTGGTATATCATGTTAAAAAGTCTTAAATCGATTGAGAGAAAACAACGGAACATTAAAAAGGAAAAAAGGAAAAAACAACGAAACAACAGAAACTGTAGTGCAACAAACGCAAATGCAACTAACATAGAAAAGAACTGTTTGATAACAACTACCATATTCCTGATTTGGTACAGGTAATTTCAAGAATAAAAGTGAGATGAACCTGGTTTTATAGATATAGGAAGATGTGGTGTGAGTGCCAATGAGACAACTCTCTAGTTAAACCTCGCGCTGTTAATAGCAATGTTAAAAATGTCACTAAAGTGACAACACTACAAATAAATGCAAGTACACTCAGGACAGAGAAATAAATAATATATTCATAACTTTCGACCTGTTAATCATAGAATAACAACGAACACCTAAAATGAATTCACGTTAATACACAAAAACAGCAAAATGTAATTTCCAACTGTGTGTCACACGAATGTATCAACGCCACTATAAGTGACGTCACAGGTGAATTTAAAAAAAGATGAATCTATTGGATAAAAGAGGGACGAAAGATACCAGAGGGACAGTCAAACACATAAATCGAAAACAAACTGACAACGCCATGGCTAAAAATGAAAAGGACAAGCAGACAAACAATAGTACACATGACACAACATAGAAAACTAAAGAATAAACAACACGAACACCACCAAAAACTAGGGGTTATCTCAGGTGCTCCGGAAGGGTAAGCAGATCCTGCTCCACATGTGACACCCGTCGTGTTGCTTATGAGATAACACATACGATAAATAGTCTAATTCGGTAGGTAACATTTATGAAAGGGAAGGGGATTGTTATTACGATGTAAGGAACATATCCGATATCATTTGTGAAACGGTTATTCCATAACGGTCAACCAACTCGTGATGGCGTCCGTAAAATTTACGAAGAGATTATTTCAACTTCACCATTTGGAACTCTTGATTTAATAGGTTCCTTGTGAGCAACAACCCTTTATCAAGAAAATCATGATAGGAAATGCAAGCACGGGAATATCGTATCAATTGGGAGATATATACACCGTATGCAGGTGCTGCTGGAATGTTGCTACTTAGAAATGGAAAGTTCACAAATGGAAAGCTGAAATCATCTCTTTTGTCGTAAAGTTTTGTGTTCAATCGACCCTCATTGTCAATTTCTAGATGTAAGTCAAGATATGAGGCCGACTTAACTGTATCTGTTGTATCCTTTATCTCTAGTTCAATTTGATAGATGCATTCGACATAGTCACTAAATTTTGAATTATTTAGTGAAAGAACATCATCTATATAGCGGAAAGTAGAGTTAAAGGATATTGCTAACTTCTTATCTTTCTTCCTAAGAAGTTCCTGTATGAATTCAGCCTCATAATAATAAAGAAACAAGTCGGCGAGAAGAGGTGCACAATTCGTTCCCATTGGAATGCCGATAGTCTGTTGAAAAACACGTCCTCCAAACGTAACAAATATGTTGTCAATCAAGAAATCAAGCATCTTGATAATGTCAGTTTCAGAGAATTTTTTGTTTGAATCAGAGAGATCCTTTACAAAGAAGGATTTTTCCCTTCCTAAGACAAGATACTTGTATCTTCGTTGGCCATTCTTTTTAATGAAACAAAGCAATACCAACTCTTTTAATTTGTCTTTTAGTTTAGAATGTGGAATACTTGTATAAAGTGTAGAAAAGTCAAATGTTTTAATACTATTACAAGATGAAAGAGAGTTAGATTGTATATACTCTAAAAGGTCTTTGGAATTTTTAAGTATCCACATCTGATTCGCGCCACCTCTAGAATAGGCAGTTTCACAATAACTTTGAAGCCCGTCTTTGATTTTTGATAAAATACATGTTTATAATTAAGAAAGAAGTTTCGTGGAGCACTTGGAAGACCCAGCAATTTACCGTTGTTTGTAAGGACACTTATCGGCAGTTTTGGTATCCAATACAGTAATGGAAGATCCAGTTCATCATCTTTGGTTGAAATTCCAAAGGAACATAGAACAGACCTATGTTTATCCAGGATTTCCTCTTTGGTATGTGTCGTGAGGGTATATATTAGGTTTCCAAGTGAATTGTCAATACCTAATTCGTTTATCAAGCAGTTAATGTAATGAGTTTTACACACAACAACGATGTCGTTTGGGGCTTTATCTGCGAAGACAACAACACATTTGTCATGAAGGTAGGATAAGTGCTTTGCAACATTAGGGTCTTTAAAGATTGACGTAGCATGGGCATTGATAGATCCATTCAGTTTCTTAATTCTGATTTGTATTAACGACCTCCTGCCTTAATCCATTCGAAAAGAGAGTCTACGTCTTCCTTCTGACGCTTAGCCCATTGACTGGCATAATCCTCGACTGAACCCATCAAATTTTTAAAGTTGTAGTTCCAATTGATGGATTTTGGCTCACGATATTTTGGACCTTTCGATAACACATTTCGTAGGGAAGTGTTATCAACAATGTTGAGGTCACCGGTAATAACGTGGCCAGCCGGATTATATGTGAATTGGGAACTAGCACAAGTGCAATCAGGAGGTTTAGACTTGAAGTCGTCAATACTAAGATAAGTTTGTTATGTGGTTATTTGATGTATTTTAAAACAATAAGAAGAATATTGATATAGAATTGTGTAATTAGTTGTAAAATCTAACTATGTCGGGATTTCTTCTTAATCAAACTGTGAAAAACAAATAAAGAATGTAATTGTATTTGCAGAGGGTATGCTACTGTTGAAAAATGAGAAATTGGTAATAAAAAATGAAATCGTATCATTGCAATCATTTCTTAACATTTCAAAAGTTTTACATATCATTGAAATTTATTGTAAAATATTTGAAAGCTTTAAAAACTTAAATTACCTCAATATCTAGAGATAGAGTGATGTCCCTTTGTAAATGGACGTGTGAGTTTTTGAGCAACGGAAAATTAATTTAAACTCCTTATATTGGTTATTTCTGGTGTTAATTTTTTCAAGATTTTCATATATTTGTTCTTCAAAAGGATTTAGAAAACAAAGATAATGACTTTTTGCACATTATATGTATAATTTGACTTTGTTTATGTGTCCTGTTGTGACATCCTGAATTCAACTCACTAAAAAATGTCGAGGGTAAGCAGACAATTATCCATACATTTTTACACCAAAGGTTTCAAAGGGATAAAACACGATGAAATTTTAACGGAAATAAGTAAACAAACATTGAGATGGGAGCCATCTCTGTTGGCCCCGCTGTGAATAATGTGCATTAAAAAATTGTATCTTTACCATAGGACATTGGTTTGTCAACTGAAACCAAAGTTTTTGACCTTGACCTTTGACCTAGGAAGTTGTACATAAATCATGACACACCCTTTGGTGTTGGTTTATAAACATGTCAAGTATAAACTTTGGAATGATAACGGTTCTCAAGATATAGAACGGACACCATCTTTACCATAGGACATGGGGTTGTCAACTGAAACCAAAGTTTTTGACCTTGACCTTTGACCTAGGAAGTTGCACATAAATTATGACACACCCTTTGGTGTTGGTTTATATACATGTCAAGTATAAACTTTGAAATGATAACGGTTCTCAAGATATAGAGCGGACACGATCTTTACCATAGGACATGGGGTTGTCAACTGAAACCAAAGTTTTTGACCTTGACCTTTGACCTATGAAGTTGTACATAAATTATGACATACCCTCTGATATTGGTTTATATACATTTCAGGTATGAACTTTAAAATGATAACGGTTTTCAAGATATAGAGCGGACACAATCTTTACCATAGGACATGGGGTTGTCAACTGAAACCAAAGTTTTTGACCTTGAACTTTGCGCTAGGAAGTCGTTCATAAATTATGACACACCCTCTGGTGTTGGTTCATATACATGTCAAGTATAAACTTTGAAATCATAACGGTTCTCAAGATATAAAGCGGACACGATCTTCACCACAGGACACAGGGTTGTCAACTGAAACCAAAGTTTTTTTACCTTGACCTTTGACCTAGGAAGTTGTACATACATCATGACACGCCCTCTGGTGGTGGTTAATAAACATGTAAAGTATAAAGATCTATACAAATTACAGAAGAAGAATGTATTGTGTCTCTGAAAGATATAGAGTCAAAAGATAAGTTGGTAGTAAATGGTATAACAGTAATTAGAAACCGGTCAGTTAACTTTTTGATGTAGAAAAATCAATAACACACGTTACCATAAAAGACGCTCCATGCGAACTTGACGATCGCTATATAGTTGCACAATACTTAGATTTGGTCAATTTGTTCCCGGCTCTGTCAAAAGAGATTATATAAAAGGGACAGATATAGAAAATGGGGCACGGTATGTCGATATTTTGAACTGTGAGCTTGTTCTTCCTCTCAGAACTAGTCTAGGTCGCTTTGAAGTGCGCTTATTTGCTGACAATAAGTTAACCGCACACCATGATATCATTGTAAATTGATCGGTCATTCCTCATATCAATGTAAAGATCGTCCAAAAATTATGAATGAGCGAAGGTGCTATAACTGTGCTGATATTGGTCATTTAGCTAATGCTTGCCCGAATGAACATTATTGCTCTTACTGCAACATAAAAGGGCATCCGAGACGAGACTGTGAGAGTTTCAAGCAAGACCAAGAAAATCATGAATATGATAAACACGGTCCGGAAATAATTGAGGGTAGACAAGAACCTAAAAGTGACGCACACTCAGATTCACATTCAGTTTGTGATAATGATACTTTTTCCGAAAGTGGGGAAAATGACACTATTGCTACTGTAAATGTCCTTATTGGCGCATCCAATTGCACTAGACTCGTTGAAACGGATGACAATTTAATAAATGCTTCAAAATCAGGTGCAAATGTTGAATGTTTTACACAAAGTCTAGATCTTGCTGTTCAGAAAACAGACAGTCACAAAGTAGATCGAGTAGCTATTTGTCTCGGGACCAATGACATAGGTAAACATAAGGATGACAGTGACAAAATAAATTTACTTGTGACAAAAGCAGTGGCGCAAGTGAAATCCGCCTATCCAGAGTCTCATGTTGGTCTTTGCAGCATCTTACCACGCAAAGGTAACAGTGCGCAAATAAACAGACTAAACCAATCGGCTACAAATGTAAACAAGTTTATACGAAAATTGTGAGCTCGCGAAGACAAGGTAGGTTATATTGATTTGGATAAACTGTTTTATAAAAATGCACAATCATTAGATCTATGTTTGACAAAGCTGATAACAGCGGGGTGCACATAAAAACTGAAGGTGCACAAAACATAAATAGAAAACTCAGTGATTTCGTATACTCTCCAAAACCTTGCGTACAACAGCTACACACACCAAGCTAAACTAGCTAAACGTGAGAGAAGCGATGGAACAACAACACTTACCTCTGCGGATAGAATGAGCAAGCGGTCCAATACTGAACCTAAAATAGCTTAACTCAAAATATGTCAAAATCAAACTTTATAATGTTAATTGGAAAAAAAACAAAAAATAGAAAAAAAATACATGCATTTTTTAAATTTTGTAAATATGTCCACTACTTTCATACATCATATCTGTATATTGTTTCTAGTGATTGTAGACTGTAGTTTTTATTTCATATATCATATGTATAAAAATAACTGTTTCAAGAAAGATGAGCAGTATAAAGACAAATCACTCAATATTTATATTAGACTGTTATGTTTAACCAAATACGGTAATGTAAACACATTATATGTTATATTTAGTGTGTATATTATATGTGTTAAATAAAATTGAGAAAGGAAATGGTGAATATGTCAAAGCGACAACCACCCGACCATAGAGCAAACAACAGCCGAAGGCAACCAATGGGTCTTCAATGTAGCGAGAATTCCCGCACCCGTAGGTGTCCTTCAGCTGGCCCCTAAAATATGCATAATAGTACAGTGATAATAAAGTTTACGTAAAGGTAATTACTTTTCATGAAGTAAAAAGTCTATTGTTTGGGAACAAAATTAATTTAAAAGATCATCATGTGTCATTAAACGTTACATCAGAAGTAAACAAAAACACCTTTTTCAAATTAATAAAATGAGTATAAAAATAGCATCAATAAACGTAAATGGATTAAGAAATATTAAAAACCGTGCATTAGTTTTTAATTGTATTGTTTCACAAAACATAGATCTTGTTTGTTTACAAGAAACACATTGTACACAGGACCAAACTTGGCTTTGGAACAAAGAATGGAAAGAATATGGGGGTGGTGAAAGTTTCTGGAATTGTGGTACAAACGAATTGAGAGGTGTGGGGATTTTATCAAAAAAAGATTTTACGCTTAGTTTTAATGTCTCAATGATTGATGATAACAGTAGAATGCAAATTGGTGAATTTAAAACTAACACAACGGTTTACCATATATCTAATTTGTACACCCCAAAAAAGGGTTCGGAAATGAAACTTTTTTTTTAAAACCTGAAAAGCTCTAAAAAAGACTTGTATTCAGATGATGGCATAGATCATTATAATATCTACTTAGGAGATTTTAATTGTGCGTTAGATAGAAAACTAGATAAGTCCCCTTCACATCAAAATGATGATACAGGCTTAAACGAGTTGAAAAGTCTCCTATTGAATTTTGATTTAGATGATATATGGCGATCTAAATTTCCAACAAATAGACGGTATAGTTTTCAAAGAGGCAATTCAAAATCACGAATAGATTATACTTTTTGTACGAACTCTCTTAGCTGCAAAATTTTAAACACACGTATAATCACATTCCATTTAGTGATCATGACATAGTTACTTCAAAAATAAAATTATATGATATTGAAAGAGGACCGGAAATGTGGATCATGAATCTAAATACAATTAAGACAGTTGAATTTTCAAATGCATTTAAAACGTTTTGGGAAAATTGGGTTAAAAGTAAGAACCGATTTAATAGCATTCATAAGAGTGGTGGGATGTAACAAAATCAAAAATTAAATTTTTGACCATGGAAATTAGTCAAAAACTAAACCTTTTATCAAAACAAAATAATGTCATAGCTTTAGAAAAACAGCTTGAAAAATTGAAACTTCACTGAATTGAACGATTCAAATAAATCATGTGACAAAATTTTAGAAATAGAAAATAAAATTAAGGAATACTATACTAACAAAACAGTCTCCGCAAAAATTAGATCACGAAATAAATGGGCCGAAGACGGGGAGAAGTCGACCAAAACTTTTTTAATTTAGAAAAGAAGAAAGTTATGGCAACGTGTAAAAACAGAAAACGGTGAGTATAAATGTGACATTGATTCTATCTTAAATGAACAAGTAAAATTTTATACTTAACTTTTTGCAACTGAAGGCTGGGACAAAACAGCAGACGAAAAACTTATATCAGTTTATGATAGATAAGGTAAGTAAGAAAGATAAAGAAATGTTAGATCACTGTGTCTAAACCACACCGGCAAAAATTGCTCGGACTCGATGGTATCTAACATCCGGCACAATGACGGAACATCAATAGACTAAAGAAAGGTAGGTTTCTCCTTATTTTTTTTATTTTTTTTACGATATCGAAGAATATATATACATATACAACTATTTTCTATTGTGAGATGCAATATTTTCTACAACCGTTCTATATTAACGGAGAAATAAGTCAAAATGCATGGCAAAATGACGAATTGAGTGAACCTTGCCTCGAAATTGTTTAATTTCTCGTTAAATTGTTCACATTGTACGGAAAGAAATGTACGGGAAGATAGATACTGACACGGAGATTGCAAAACTAGTCATTATGAGCATCTCAATACTTGTATCTCTGTGTATGGAACGAAAGAAATGGGTCATGTCAAAATGGAACTGGCCGGTTTCGTGAAATGTTTACCACCCGGTTTCGTCATAGATTTCACAATGCATAACCCGGTTTGGTCAAATAAAAAAAAATCATAATCGCATTACATTATTATAATTGATTATTTAACTTCAGCGTTGAAAAGGAGTTTTGTGGGTCGTTGGAAAACAAGTTCTTTCACCGGACAACGGCTTATTATTTATATGAGTCTCAGATTCAAATAAATAATAAGCAAACACTTGAATTCCTACTCTTATAGAACACAAATATTTTAATTTTACTTTGCATTCCGAAATTTTTAAACAGCAGTTTGAGGTCTCTAAATATGCGTTTTCTATATGAGTTATGGGAAAATATGTTGAACATTTTAAAACTTGAAATTAAAGTTTACGGTCTTAAAAAATCGAAACACAAAATTGATATGTGATTTTTTTGCACAAAAGGATGGGCACCGTTATAAGTAATCTAATCATTCTATGTATGTAATCTTTTCTATCATCGTTAAAAATAAATCTTCTTAAGGATAAACGTTGATAATAAGAGAAATGTATATGCATGCATAATCGACATAGAAAATGAATGCAGGGGCGGATTCAGCCATTTTAAACAGGGGTGTTCCCAATCCAGGACAAGGGAGGGGTCCAACTATATGCCCCAATCAAATGCATTGATCGGCCAAAAAAAGGGGGGTTCCAACCCCGGAACCCCCCCTCCCCGGGATCCTCCAATGGAATGTAGGATGACAACTACCATGCATTGAAATAAAATTTATTTAGCACTAATTGTAACTATACTGCTATGTACAAATTAGTATAATAGTCTCAGGTCATCGACAAAATTCAATAATAATTATTTTGTTAACATTACTAAAAATGAAGCCGGGTCTGTACTGTCGCCATTGTGTTGTGATGATCATACACTGACGTTGGTCAATATATTTTGACAATATATACGGACATACGGATTCAGTTTATTTTAAAGTGGACGTAATTCGAACAGTTTTTACATACCGCTGAGCGTGGCGAGTCGAACAATATTTTGATTATTTTTTGCTTTACAAAATCGTTAAATACACGAATCAATATAGTTTTGGCAACCAAAGGTGGGGTCGGGGGCGTGCAACCTATACGTCTTCTAGATTCGCCACTTAGTGTATACCGAATTAAAATATTGTAAGAAATGAGAAAACAGGGACACCCGGGAAATCGGATAATGTGAGTTGGATTATGTTTATTATAAACATTCTCCTTGATATTTTTAAACAACCGAGACATAGTGATTCTTTACAGCGTTTTGAACTATTTGTATAAAGCTGCATATGTCAAAAGTTAAAAGGTTTGACTGGAACATATACAAGTATGGTACACAGATCTAACGATTTATTTCTTGTTTATAATAAACATAATCCAACTCACATAATCCGATTTCGCGGATGTCACTGTTTTCTTATTTCTTACAATATTTTAATTCGGTATACACTTTATGAGATAAGTTACGAATTTCAAGTTCATTTTATCGATTTCTATAAAATTTTTTCAAATATATATAAAAGTTATATAGCAAAAATGATAAGGAAGACAAAATATACAAATAAGTCGACTTGGCCGATATCCTAATAAAACTTATTGACCTTTAATTACGAGTTTATTTTTCATATATTTGCGTTTTTACACGCCCGTCACAATTTTGACAGGACGTATTATTGTATACATCCGTCTGTCAGTCTGTCCGCCCACCTGTCCGTCAGTCCGTCCTTCCATCCGTCCGTTCCTCCATCTATTAGTCATTCGGTCCGTCCGTCCGTCTATCTATCCGTCTATCCGTCTGTC
Organism: Mytilus galloprovincialis; assembly: GCF_965363235.1. Lineage (NCBI taxonomy): Eukaryota > Metazoa > Mollusca > Bivalvia > Mytilida > Mytilidae > Mytilus > Mytilus galloprovincialis. The sequence continues at coordinate 36,230,721 of NC_134839.1, forward strand.
CAGCATAAACATGTCGCACCGTAACTTGAGGACAGCTTATCTTATTTTCTTAAAATTTAACATAGTTATTTCTTATAATGGTCAAACGATCTGTAAACCTTTTAGTGAAAATCAAATTAAATCTTTTTGAGTTACAGGAAATGTAAGTGAAACAGGAATGTGGGTTTTTTTAACATGTCGCGCCATATCTCAAAAACGAAGTATTATAACTGCATCAAACTTTACACACTTCTTAGTTATATAAATCTTTCAAACTTCTGTTTACTTTTTGATGATGTTTAAAATTTTGGTTTAGAGTGATTGAATTTTTTTTGGTAAAACAAAAGGGGGGGGGGGGGGGGGGGTCACTTATTGCGATGTATCTCAAAACCTATTTATGATTATTGCCCGTTTAAAATAGATTTATAACACGCCAAGTTTACTATATAAATACAATAAATATATATTCAAATTCTCGAAAGACAATGTTCAGATCCGTGTCAACGTTGCTTTTCATAAATTGTTTTTTTTTTAAAAAAACACCGGGTGATATATATAGACGAAACCGGGTGATTGTGTAGTAAACAACATTGACGAAACCGGTTTATTTAAATTTGACATGACCCTTTTCTTTCGTTCCACAAACAGAAATACAAATATTGAGATGCTCATAATTACTAAATTTGCAATCTCCGTGTCAGTATCTATCTTCCCGTACATTTCTTTCCGTACAATGTGGACAATTTAACGAGAAAATAAACAATTTCGAGGCAAGGTTCACTCAATTCGTCATTTTGACATGCATTTTTACTTATTTCTCCGTAAATATAGAACGGTTGTAGAAAATATTGCCTCTCACAATAGAAAATAGTTGTATATGTATATATATTCTTCGATATCATAAAAAAATAAAAAAAAAAAATAAGGAGAAACCTACCTTTCTTTTGTCTATTGATGTTCCGTCATTGTGCCGGATGTTAGACACCATCGAGTCCGAGCATTTTTGCCTGTGTGGTTTAGGCACAGTGTAGATAGAGATATAAATACCTGTGAAGTAGAAAAGGTACTAAAATTACTCAAACAGAACTAATCACCTTGCGAAGATGGTACAATATCAGAATTTTATGTTTTTTTACTGGGATATAATAAAAGACGATTTCTTTAGTTTACTACAAGAAAGTTTTAATGGTACTATATTGAGTAACTCTCAACATAAGGGGGTCTTAACCCTGCTTCATAAAGGAGGAGAAAGGGAAAATATAAAAAATTGGAGACCACTAACTTTACAAAATTGTGATTATAAAATTATTGCAAAGATTCTATCTGAAAGACTTAAGATAGTATTGCCTAAAATTATTCACATCGATCAGAAGGGGTTTGTTAAAGGTCGAAATATAAGCGAGGCTAACCGAATCCGATTATTAAGGACATTATAGAATATATTGACAACGAAGATGAAGAAGGAACTATGTTATTTTTTGGATCAACAAAAAGGACCAAAAAGCGTTTGATATGGTTGAATGGGGATGGATAGATTTTGTATAAGAGAAATTTGAATTTGGCGGGAAATTTAGAGCATGGATAAAAATGCTATTATACAATGCTACTACATGTATTAAAACCAATGGGTTTGTATCAAGGTACTTTTCGATTACTCGCTCCGCTAGGCAAGGGTGTCCAATAGCGCCTCTCTTGTATATCATACAGGCTGAACCCATGGCATGTGCGATTAGGGGTAACATTAAAATAGAAGGATTAAAATTACCAGGAGAGGGAGGGAACTTTATAGAAACCAAATTATGTATGTTTGCAGAGGACACCCAAGTATTTAATAAAAATGAAAAATCTGTAGAAAATACTTTCAAAATTTTGTCCTTATACGAAAAAGCTTCGGGTTCTAGAATAAACTATGACAAAACAAAAGGCTTACTATTAGGGGCTTCTAAAAGAAAACGATTTAAATTTGATAAAATCAAATGGATTACAGGCAATGTTAAAACATTAGGGGTGTGTCATGGTTATGAAATAAATGACGATGATATTTGGAGAAAAATAATAGACAAAGTTAAAAATTGTATACACCTATGGAAAAGTAGGAAGCTTACATTTAAAGGTAAAACACTTATAGTAAAAAATATGATACTTTCTCTCTGTTCTTACGAGATCGAAATACGAGGAATTCCGGATAAGTATACTAAAGAGCTAAATAATATAATTTGGAACTTTATATGGGACGGAAAAGTGAATCAGGTAGATCGAAATGTCTGCTGTTTGACTGAAATAAAAGGGGGATTGGAATGGTAAGTATAGATACGTTTATAAAAAGTAAACAAACAAAACTTGTTTATCGTTTAATTCAGGAGCCATTGGAAAGCTGGAATGCGATCGGTAAGTATTGGCTTCGGAAATTTGATGACAAATATTATGATGCCTTTTTTGTATGTAAATGTTCAAGTTTAAATGGTTTAGATATGAACCAACTACCACAGGTTTATCAGAAAATTATAAATACGTGGTCAGGATTCATTTAAAATGTTGATACACCTTCAAATAAAAGTGATATTTTAAATACGAGGATAGAATGAAATTCAAAACAGTGTGGCTGTGGCCATTGATTGACACATTAATTTCATCCATTGACTGGGACAATTTTCATGAATGTTTGTCTGTAACGACCACTGTTCAGGACGTACCTACGATAGACATTTAAACTGTGGGTTCACCAAAGGTTTCTTTACGCCTTTAATTATAAAATAATTCAAAAAATTAATCAGGAATAACCTTCATGTTTTGATTTATATAATTGATATAAATCAAAACATCGTGTTATTTCTGATTAGTTTTTCGAATTACTTTATTAAGGTGTTGAGAACCTTTGGTGACCCCATAGTTTAAGGGTCTTTAAAAAGAACATAGTGAGCAGTGGTCGTTACATACAAACGTTCACCTAAATTGTCCTCAGTCAATGGATGAATTTAATGTGTCAATCAATGGCCACAGCCACACTGTTTTGAATTTCATTCTATTTGGAAACTCTTCTATTCGTTTCAAAAATAAATCATTGTTCATCTCTTCTTTTTTGAAAAGCGATATCACAACTATCCAGGACATTTGGAATTCAGAAACTACAGATTTTATTAGCTGTAATTAAGTTTATAGCAGGCTGATTGATAGGAGAAATTGTATTTCGCGATATTTCAAAAATTAAACAGGCAATTCCTAAAGATTTCGTGCAAATTTTGAAATCTTGCGGAAACCAGAATTTGCATCATGAAAATAAATTAAAGATATCAAATGACCTTGAGATCACTAACTTAAACAACCAAACAATCAAACCATCAAAGTTAAAACTCAAATATATTCGTACGATTTTAAATAAAGATGTATCTCGAAAATGTCAAATTAAGTGGGAGGAAATATTTGGAACAAATATACCTTTGGAAAATATATGGTCGGGATTAAAACATTTGAAAATTGAAAATAAAGTAAAAGAATTTCAATGGAGATCCATGCACAATATTTTATATACTGAAGAAAGATTAAAAAAAAATGAAGATATCAAATGGAAAATGCCACATTTTTCCAAAATGACAGTGATATAGAAACCCTGCAACACTTATTTTTCAGTTGTAGTACATCACAGTTAATTTTAAAAAATCTCCAAGAAATACTTTTCAAATCAAACAGGAATAAATAATACTTTTGTTGAAAAGGACATTCTATTAGGTAAAATTACGAGAGAATTAATTTAAAAATATGATAATTTTTTAAACAAAATTATCATATATTTTAAATGGACACTATGGAAAATTAGGAATTCAATAAAATTTGACAAAACGCCTAAAGAACCGCAAGATATTTATAAAATCTGGAAACAAAACTTGAAAAATAATCTTAAATTTGTTCTTATTTTGAAAGGCGTTGACATCATTGATAAGACAAAATTGGGGTCGGTTATAATGAAAATTTAGACAGTAATTATAGTATAAGCTAGAGTCAAAGTACATTTTTTTTTATAGTTTATCGTATAAGAATATCGATTTTATCAATTTATACAAACATAAAAAAAAAACACGATCAAAATGTATTAGCCTATCATGTTTATTGTAGTAAATGCACATTTTTTGTGGTAGTATCTTATTATTTACTTACTAATTTGAAATTAAAGTATAGAACTGTTAGATGCTTCTAATATTATATGGATATATTTTTTACACTAATTGTAAATCCAAGGTAAAAGGTGGACTACATTTTTATTGCCTTCTATTTCCCCTGGATAGATGGTTCATTTTGTAAACAGGGACCCTTAGCCTGTTCCTGGACGACTAAGGTAATTGTATACAGGAAATATTTAGGAATAAAACGTTTATATGTCTTAAAAAAAAAAAAATAAAAAAATATCCTCAATAACTTATTTACCGTTATCCTCGCGGGTATTTTTTTCCACTTATTTTCACCATTCTCAATTAATGCCCAGTAATTGTTTATATCACTGTCTTTAATATATGTGTCGTCCACTGAAACTTGGAAATGACAATCTTCTTTATAACTATCCCGAAGTGAAAACAAACATTGTTTTTTCCCTAAACGTTTCCTTTCCGAGGGATCGCTTGCCTCTTCTAAACCACTTTTCTCTAATTTGATTGATATTTTATAGATATCGGTTACAAGCTTGAAACCAGAAGGGAAGCTTAACTCATTTAAATACATATTCCTTTCTTCAGCTTTCCATCTTTCAGCTTTAAAACATTTTAAGTTTTCTGAAAGTTCTGGTTTTGTTCTTATTCTCATTCCATTCGTTAAATCAACAATTCCGTGTCCTTCCAGAAAGTAGAAGAAATCATTTAAACCTTCATCTGATTCATTTTCTTTTATATCATTTAAATATGTATCAGACATTCTAGAATCTGGAAATCATAAATGCTGATAGTATTATATGAAGAACAACATGGAGAATTTTTTCAAACTAGAGGCTGACATGAGATACTTTAACATGCAACTACCTAATAAACTGCATTCGGATTAGATCAATAATTTAAGGACGAAACAAGATTTTTTTGTAGATTAACTTTTTATAGATCGAACGTGATATATACAATTCCAAGGATGAACTTGCTAATATGGAAATGATAGAAATGTTTATAAATGTTTCATTGTCTTAAGATCAGCGGAATAATTGAATCTAGTGTAATATTATACCGTAGTGATCATCGTTATTGATACAGTGTGTTTCGTGAACTGTTTGTCTTTTCGCTGTATTTATTGTTTGGCATGGCGTTGTTTCTTTTTCACTTGAGATTTGAACACCCCTTTCACCTCATATAATATAAGATCGATCATTGTAGTGCTCTTGTTGATCGGCTTTTGTGTTTGGTATACTGACTGAGTCTTTTAATCGTCTTTTGCAAAGTCATTGTCAGTTTTAGACTAATGAGTTTGAATGTTCCTTTGGTATCTTTCGACCCTTTTTTTATAATTGTAGATCTAGTTTCAACTGAAAATATGCGTTTAGAGTATTTCACACAGAATTAAATAAACATAAAATGGCATTATGAATTTGCATATGAAATTAAAATAAAATACATACAAAGTTGCACTTATGGTTACCTCTTGGTCAGTTTTGCTTTCGATTCCAAAAAGAATGCACAATACAGATTCGCTTTACTCTCGTTTGTATTGGTAACGCTATACAGAAGTATTTTAAACATCCTGTTTAATTTGACAAAGCAATTATATCATTATGTCGATTTGAATGCTATATCACGTTATTCCTTTTCAATCGATATTGCTCGATTGGTATAATATAAAAAAAAATTATTTGGATTTTAATTGGAGGTTACTAGTATATAATTTGCTTATTTACACAGTATTAAATTTTAAGATACACATTTAAAACTTTTTAAATATCTATTGACACGTTCAACAGAAAACGCTTGACATGGTCTCGTGTTGTTGCTTCAACTATTTACGTAAACAACCTAGAAAAATTTACGAGATTAAGAAAATGTAAGCATTGTTTCTGCAACTTAAGCCAAAAAAACATAAATGGAGTTTATCTGATTATGCGTTATTTTATATAAAGGAATTGGATATATACATGATATAGTAAATAGTGATTTCATACACATTTGCATATTTATATATGATAACATTTGTTTGAAACGAATGATTTCAATCGGGAACTGAAAAAAAATATTCTTAAACGAAAATAGAGATTGACATAGATGGATAATTTCAAACTAGAATTTATGATAGCCGTGATCTTTCAATCCTCAACTTTAAATTTCTCAACAGTAACATACCTTCGGTCCGTTTGCTGCATCGAATTGTGTTTCATGTCTTCACTGGTACGTAACGTTTACGTGCATGTTCACACTATACAGTTGTCATTAGCTGATGTGTGAACTTTACAAAGAGTTAACAGAAGCTATAAAATAAAAGCAATATGATTTGAAACCGATAAACTACTGTCTTTTTTATTTTTCATCAACTCATAGCTTAGAATCAACATAGCCCATTAGAATAATCAAACAACTAAATTGACCATTTAGGAGATAACTGTATTGTATTTTAAGCTCCGACGGCATCAATTGTGGATTTGATGGTCGCAAATTAAGTTTACTGGCAACGTGTTAGCGGAGACAGGAAACGGGTATTTGCGACCATCAAATCCCAAATTGATGCCGTCGGAGCTTAAAATACAATATTGTTATCTCCATTCTAATCAAACTGACAGAAAACAACGTTAAAACATGTATTTAAAATCTGTCATATGCCGTCTGCGCTTGCGCGTTCGTCCCATAGCATCAATTGTCAATTGATGCCATGTAAGAAAGTGACGTTATCCAATCAAATGAACGTTACTAACGTTGTTGCATTAGAATGTGTCGTAGTACTCCAATAACCTGTCTTCATTTTCGCAATCTTCCACTCTTAAAAATAATGTTTCTACAAAAGTGAGTTAAATTGTGAGACATTACCCCCACCCACCCCAAACGGTTGCCTTTGTTGCTGTATATCATATTTGTTTTCTGATTATTTTTTGTATACGTAAATGAGACCGTTTTTGTCGAGCCTTCGACTTTAGTCGAAAAAGCGAGACTAAGCGATCCTACATTCCGTCGTCGTCGTCGGCGGCGGCGTCCACAAATATTCACTCTGTGGTTAAAGTTTTTGAAATTTTGATAACTTTCTTGAACTATACTGAATTTCTACCAAACTTGGACGGAAGCTTGTTTATGATCATAAGAAAGTATCCAGAAGTAAATTTTGTAAAAATAAAATTCCATTTTTTCCGTATTTTACTTATAAATGGACTTAGTTTTTCTGCGAGGAAACATTAATTCACTCTGTGGTTAAAGTTTTTTAAAATTTTAACAACTTTCATAAACTATCCTTGATTTGTACCAAACTTGGACAGAAGCTTGTTTATGATCATAAGATAGTATCAAGAAGAACATTTTGTGAAAATAATTTTCCACTTTTCCGTATTTTACTTATAAATGGACTTAGTTTTTTTTGCCAGAAACAAAACATTCACTCTGTGGTTTAAGTTTTTAAAATTTTTATAATGTTCTTAAACTATCCTGGATTTCTACCAAACTTAGACAAAAGTTTGTTCCTGATCATAAGATATTATTCAGATGTAAATTTTGTAAAAAAAAAAAATCACTTTTTCCGTATTTTACTTATAAATGGACTTAGTTTTTCTGCAAGGAAACATTACATACAGTCTGCAGTTAAAGTTTATAAAACATTTATTAGATTCATAAACTATCCTGGATTTTTTTTACCAAACTTGGAAGCTTCTTTCAATCAAAAGACAGTATCGAGAGGGAAATTTTTATTGATGTTTTTCCTCATTTTTGTTGAGCCTGCGATTAACAGCAAAAGTAGGCGAGACACTGGGTTCCGTGGAACCCTTACGATTTTTTTTTTAAATTTTCTCGTTTAAATTGTTTTGTCGTTGTCATTTCGGGGCTTTATATAGCTAGCTATGCGGTAGCAAGTTTTCTGCTTAAGTTAGTTTGATAGTAGCTACTTACAGTAGACACCTATAATATGTTCTATAAAGTTAGTAACTAAATGCCTGTACATCTCAGTGTTTTAACCTTTTTGAGGCCCCGACTCACTAGATCATGATCCAGCGATTTGAATTAATTCGCAATTTTGCGATTAATCAGATTGTCTTTTTCTGAATGTGATATAGAAGTATTGTCATGAGAAGAATGTCTTAGTAGATATCAGCTACATAAAACATGAGAAAAACGCGCTTGGATGATTACAGCTTCCCATTTCATGAGACGAATGAACTTAAAAATAATAGCATCTCAGATCATGAGAACAATGTATACTTGGCATATGCAACTTAAGCATCCCAACATATGCACTTCCGTAATGGCTATTTGTTTAACTTTTTCAGACTATATACAATAAAAACACATTGAGATTTCAAAAGACTATATCATTCTACAAAACGAATTAAAATTTAATGAATAAACACATCATAAAAAAAGTTATGCGTTAGCCTTCCTATTTCAATACATATAATGTCGCTGGACCATGAGAAGAAAGCAGAACGTATCTTTATTTTTTTCATAAACAGTATTCGATATTTACATTTTTTTTAGAGAACTTTACTTATGGTTCTAGAATCCCCCTCATAAAAAAGTGAACTTTAATATCAATTTAAGAAGAATATAAAAACAATTAAATCTTGCTTCCAGTTTTCTGTGCTACCATTATACAGATGTCATATTGTACTATTCTGTAGCTTATTAAAAAGATAATCGGAACACTTTGGCTATATTTGGCAGTTGGTCGTTGCAAATACGGATTATACATTTTTATTGTACAATTTCATGACTTTTGAACGGATTGCTTTTTAAATGTACTGACTGCTTGTTTTTGTAAAATAAAACGGGTAGGACTTTAAAAAATACCATATGTTCTATCGGATATTTATTAATGTACATGTACACTGTAACTAGCCTTTGGGTTCGTATCACGACGTCATCATTGATGCGTTGGTGTTAAAATATTAAAGACTAGAGATTACATGTAGATACATATGTATCGCAGCACATATGGCAATCGAAATTTATTGCCCTTAGGTTTAATAATAAAGATAAATAAGTTCATAAAAAAATCCCTAAACGGTACCAATTTTAATACAGCAGATGCTCATTTAAAAGTGACAATTAATGTCACTTCAGTGATGCTATAGGCCAAATCATTTCGAAATAAAAATCCTAATACAAACGGTGAGGAGATGATAAAAAGATACGTGTATGTGTACATTGTCATAATTGATTTTAATGGAGCGTGCAGCTATGTTTTCTTGAATATAAATAAGTGTCGCTTACATGTATCTCATTATTAATTTAACATTTAACAGAAGAAACATGCAGGTAAGCCTCTTAATATTTAGTAACTTTGTAAATGCAGCACCCGACACTACAATAATATCAACATATAGGCAAAAATGAAGTACCATTTATGGAAAGCCTTCTTTTTTTCACCAATTTTGACGGAATAAGATTGGACATAAATGGAGAGTTGTCTCATTGGCACTCATACCACACCTTCTTATATTTTTATATATATGTAACAATATTAACAGGCAACTATTGTATGGATAGTATAAGAAGATGAGGTGTGATTGCCAAATAATGAAACACAAATTTTAAACGAACAAAACAAACAAGCTTAGTATCTCTCTTTTTATTGTGGTCTTGTTTTGATTTTCTCCCGTCCGACTATAAATTACACATGTTTATGTTATGCCGCTTTTCCAAGCACCTCTATCATTGTGTCTATGCTCATTTGTAATTATAAATAATCAGTGTGTATGTTAGATTGCATTTTTGCGAAATGCTCTAAATGGGGCAAGATATTTGATTTGAAATGATTTCATATAATGTATCATCTATATATGAAGGTGTGGATTGGACTCCCTTCTTTCTTAATTCTTTAATTTTTCAGTCAATTTTTCTCTCGTGATTCTTTATATTTTTTGCCCTTAATTCTGTACGTTTTGATAATTATTTTATATTATATAATTACATGACATGTACGTTTCATTACAATACGTTATTTTGATTGGCTAACACTTTTTCGCATCATTCTGAAATTAACCTCCATTTCAACATGAAATGTAACATTCATAATGACACGAACTTCCACAATGCAGTGCACAGGTAAATATAGAAAAACTTGATAGAAATCGTGTTTTCATGATCCTAGCCAAAACAAATGTAATTATAAGTATAGAATGCTTCTTTTAGTAATTCTATAGGGTTGTAAAATCAGTGACCGTGTCCACATTCTTTAGAATTTAGCGAAAGCGCTTCATATGCAATGTACTTTGGTCAATGCGTTTACACCCCAATTAATTTACAAAAAGAAGCATTCGATTCTCAATCAACACCCACCAGACCCTCACATATAACAATGGTTATATTCATTTGTCGTTCTTGCTTAGAAATATTGTTGTTTTTTGCAGACCAAAGTGGTGTTGGTTGTTCTGATCCTAGCGGTGGTGCTCATCCTAACTAACGCCCAACAGACCTGCAGAGGGCGCTGCGATAATAAAACATCAGTATGCCAAAGAGAGTGTAAAATTAACAACAACAGCATTAAAAAGGTACAGAAGTGTGTTGATAAATGTTGGAAAAAAAATAGTAAATGCAAGAAGAAATGCCGGAAAGAACGCGATCTTGGTCTTCTAGACTCACTGGAGTCATTACAGGACTCGCTGGAAGATGAAGAAGACGCATATGATTTCTTGTTGTACTAGTCACGGACGGAGATACTGGTAGACCCTTTCGGAGATACTGGTAGACCCTACCGGAGATAAAAGTTTAGCAGATATTTTAATTTGATGATCCCTAGTTTCCACTTTTGAAATTGTGACAATTAATCGTTACTAGAATAAACGTACCAGCTCATTCGTGTAATATTTCACACTATTTTATTGTTTGATGTTCTGGAGTTCTTTCCTGTCATTTATAAAAAGTAAATATTTGAGGATATTGTCCTGGAGTATTCTACTTATTTTTGCTATCCAAAAGGTTATTCACCAAAATAAATTAAATTTACATTACCTTGATTTTTGAAAGAAACGTCTTCCTTTGTTTTAAGATGATAAATTCACATTAAAATAGCTATACGTTAATTGTTGTTGTTGTTGTTGGTGTTGTGGGTAACAGTACAGTGGCCAAGATTATGATATGTATATTGTCTCGTTTTGTGATAATATAGTTCTTTGTTTTTTAACCAGCTTTGAAACTTTTTACATAACACCATGGTGTCTATTGTTTTGATTTGTGTCAACTTTCTTTTCCAAGAACAACGACCTATTTAATTTTCTCTGCAAGAACCAGCAAATTGGTCCTAATCGTTTTTTGTTATCCCATCAGCAACTTAGAAAATACCGCAGATAAGAACAAATTTCCTTTAGCATTTTCAGTTGTTGAATACGTGGAATATTTTTTGAACTCTAGATGAAAAAAATATTCATGAAATAGGAGGTACATTTTTGATGTCTCCTTAATAGCCCACTTTTAATCAAATGGTCCTAATAAAAATAAAACATTGTAATCATTCCACATAATATAAGATGTAGTGCAATATTGCTTTAAACAGGCTGCTGGATTCTAATGTACATTCCCAGTTATTTTCCCAGGACTTAAGCTTATGGGCCGCAGTGAACTATAAACGTATTTACACTTTTGGTTTTTAGCTGAATTTTGTCCCCGAATGACCTAAGATCTACTCTGAATAAACTTTTGACGTCAAATTTGTCCAATTGTGTTCGCAAAATTTACGGGAAATTGTCTGACTTTACGTAATGGCGGACAAATTTGCATACAAGTGTAAATACGTCTATTGTCATCACTCGGCCTCCTTCGTCTTGTGGACTTTTATAACTTATATGGTAGTCGCATGTTGTCTGTATCTTAATGTTTTTCGTCCAATCCTTTGATGCGGTATGGTTCGAGGATTACAAGTAACATCTTGATCTTGACCTTTTAATTGTTAGGTGACATATCCGATAGGGATAATTTCACCTCGCATACGTAATGTTGTAATTAATTAATCAAAATACTCCGCCCATTACAATATCTCCTAATGATCTGCCTTTGTTTGTTGACAAATCTTCTGTGTATTAAGTTCCAGTCCTTTGTAGTATTATCAACAAAAGTATTGCGGTTGTCCACGTTGTTATGACAATGGTTCAATATTATTATAAGGAGAAAGGAGGTATTCGTCAATAAAACAATGAACCAAGCTCATAACTGCCCAAACATATAAATATTGACTTTAAGATATAAGATTTGATATATAACTAACGAGATACCGAACCAATTGATTAATCAAAACATATCTATATTGACTTTGAGATATGAGATTTGAAATATAAGTCAATGAGACAACGAGCCATCTAATGTTCAAGTCACCAAGAATCATATCACCCTTTCATTCATGAAACGACCAGCATTTTAACAAGACATCATCTGCACAACCAACATCAGTCGCAGATATTACAAAAACATAATCAATTGGCTTCTTTTTTTGGAGATGATAACACCAACTGTCAATATGTACTCTGCAGAACTTCACAGTAGCGAAGGTAGAACATTACATAAACAATTATATGTATTACCAACACTATTCGACAATCTCTACAGATTCAATGCTAAAGTTCATTGGTTCATATGTATTCACTTGGTAGTTTTAACCGATTAAGATCAGCACATATACACAAATCTTTTTATTATTCTCCAAGATTTTAATCAGCTACACCATTCTACTGCAACCAACAACAATGTTTCTACACCGAATTAACTCAAACAGGTTGTTGGCATGACACGGGTTATGTTATTCTCATATATGTTATGATGGTATGATACTAAACCTTTTACGGGAGGGATTGTGCCTGATATTCATATGATGAAAACATAATCTTTCAATCAGTGTAATTGAAGTCTGAAACTGGCATGTCAGTTAACTGCTAGTAATCTGTTGTTATTTATGTATTTTTGTCATTTTGTTCAGTTTCTTTTGTTACATCTCCTGACATCAGACTCGGACTTCTCTTGAACTGAATTTTAATGTGCGTATTGTTATGCGTTTACTTTTCTATATTGGCTAGAGGTATAGGGTTGAGATCTCATAAACATGTTTAACCCCGCCGCATTTTTTCGCCTGTCCCAAGTCAGGAGCCTCTGGCCTTTGTTAGTCTTGTATTATTTTTAGCTTAAGTTTCTTGTGTATAATTTGGAGTTTAGTAAGGCGTTCATTATCACTGAACTAGTATATATATTTATTTAGGGGCCAGCTGAAGGACGCCTCCTGGTGCGGGAATTTCTCGCTGCATTAAAGACCTGTTGGTGACCTTCTGCTGTTGTCTGTTATATGGTCGGGTTGTTGTCTCTTTGACACATTCCTAATTTCCATTCTAAATTTTATTGCATACAAAATTAAGTACCTCCAGTTTTCCCAGGCATTTACACCAAACGATGATTTTTCACTAAGCGCAATATATCTAAAGGAACGCACACAAACGTGGTTAAAAGACAGTATACACAGAAAATTACTCTATACATGCATGTTCGGATAGCAGTAGTTTTACTACTTCAATCACCAACAACGTAGAGGGTATTTTATTTATGCATTCGACGACATCATTGGCGAAAATGTCCAAATGCATTTGTGATTCCCGTTTTTGATACAAGTTGTTAACTGCAATAATGGCATGATGTGGTTAATCTGCCCCGTGGGTGAATGCATTTAATGCATGAGTTCTATTAGTTTCTGACCAGATTTGTCAAGTTAGAAAATGAAAAATATATTTAGATAATTAGTCAATTTAATAAATGACAAAAATCGACAATAAAGCAAAGAACAGAACCTTTCCCCTGTATGCAATGATGACTTCTGTCGAAACATTGAAATTGTTACTGTCGTGTGATTATGTTATATGAATACAATGGATAAGAATGGATTCTTGAAAAAGTAATCATGAATCACGGTACATGAAAAGGTTGACGTCACGACAAGGTAAAGATCAAGTTAGCATTTTATTCCAGTACACTGAATTTCTAACCAATAGACAATACTCACATAATGCTTATTGTATTTTATTTCAAGTGATAACTTTATTAATTTTTAACTTTTTTTTAATTATAGGATGATGGTTGGTTACTTGATATGAGGAAAAGTGATGGAAAGAAAGGGGTGTTTCCAGAAAACTTTACAAAACGGATCTGACAGAACAGATAGATTTTTAAAGATGCCATATTATATTTGTATTTATATGTATTTCATGAATCAATCATTTGAGGCCCAAACACAGGGGGTTCTAGGTTACAGGTTTCTCTGTAAAGTATATTATTTGTTATATTTGTCAATACAGATATTAATGTGTATTTAACCTCATTGGCCAATTAACTTAGGCGGAAGTCCATGTGATTCTGTCTCATTTGTTTAATATCCACTGAAGAGAGCGGACCGTGTCCTGACTGCTCAGGCCAAGTTGGCAACATACTTCATAGGAAAGGTATATATTTTTTATTTTAAATGGCAAGAGGCCATATGATATAAGAATGACAAGAGGTCATGTAATTTGAGAATAGCAATAGACATAATACATTTTTAAATGGGCAAGAGGCCATGAGATATGATACTGGAAAAATGGCGAGGGCCAAGGAGATGGTTTGATTTATTTGGAGATGGTAATATTTATTTTTTGATAAAGCAAGAGGTTTTGAGATATAATTGAAGAATAATGACAAGGGTTATTAGGTATAATTTGAAAAAATAACCAGGGCCAAGGAGATATAATAAATTTTAGATTGGCCGGAAAGTCCGACACCACGAGGTCGAGTGCGAAATAAATTATATCTATAGGAACAATGTTTTTTTTTTTAACATTTGTATTGTATTTATATTCTAAACTGGTTGATAAGATATGTTCATTTCATAGTTTCTCACGAAATTTAATGAGGTATAAAGATTTTCAACAATCCCGTCGTGGCGAAAGGTGCGCTCGACACGTGTTATCATAGATTTTATAAGATTTGATTTATATAATCAAATGATAGACACTTTTAAAAATGTTGTTTGTTTCTTTAAGATTATAATGATAAATAACATTTGCCTATGTTCGTTTATTATGTGTGGTACTTCAGATAGTTTTAAAAAATGCCAAAAGGGGATTTCCCTCAACAGGTGCGCAAGGTCATTTGATGTCTAGACTAGTGTGTAGAGTTGTGTATTTATTTTCAGATGGTTTTACCCACGTGTTTGAAACGGAGGCACTCATTAAAAGGGGTACGGTTAGTGGCAGCTATTAAGAGAATAAGAGGAGGACAACCACAGGGCTTAAAGGAGTTTGCCCGTTTTCAAAAGGACAAAAAATTGGATAATTTATCCATGGATGATCTGAGGCAACAGGTTTGTAGTACTATTAATCATTTCATTGTTTGACTTGATTTATCTTGCTACTATTTTAAAACCATTTATAGACAATCATATGCAAGTCAAGTGTTTGTAATACATTATAAATAAACCAGTTTTATTTAAATTTAGCAAGGTTACTAGTACAAGAAGTAAAACAAAAGCTCTGTTGAGTTTTATTTGTCATTTTTTTGTTTTAAATTATTGATCAGGTTCTGGATTTAACTGGTGCAGAACTACAAGATTTACTTCAATTTGCCAATAGAGATAATACAGTTGAAGAAGCCAGGTGGGCCACACATTGTTTGATACTGTATGCAAATGAATATGGGCAACCTAGTGGACAAGATTTAACCCAGTCACAAGATCAAGTAAGTAATTTCTAGTCCTGCACTTTGAATGTAATGTCTTGGCTGGTAGATAAAATTAAATCTATTGAATTTTACATATACAATTCTGCACATTGACTAGGATGACAAGCTTAGAAGACAAATCAATGATCGCACTAGAGAATTTCTAAAATTGTATGCCAATGAGATAATAACCTAAGAAGTAATTGGACAATGCCATCATTTATGGTCTTTGTGTGGCCTTCACTTATGAGCAACAAATTGTACCACATAACGAGCATATAAAAATATAAAATTGTCTTGTTGGTTAATACATAATTACTTGTCTTACTGTGACGTAATCCATACTGGTTGAATCCAAGTATATGTTTATTCATATTTATAAATGAAAATATTGACAACACTGTGGTAATTTACATAGAATTTTGATATTAATAGTGATTCACTGGCATTGACTGGTGTTATGTAATGTGTGTTAATAATGATACCGGTTTTGTTTCTGTTTTTAAGACCGATTTTGTTTTCTGTTTTTAAGACTCCCACTACTAGTGCTAATCCTGTCAATGTGCAGATGAGTGGTGACATTGTGCAGAGTAGTGGTGACAACAACAACAATGGGACAAATAAAAGGAAGAGGGACGATTTGGAAGACAGGATTGCTAACTTAGAGAATACTACAAAAGAAGAAGTTGTTAAGAACACAAAGGAGAAGGTGAGGACACTTTGTCTGCAAGATAATCCTAGTGATTCACTCATATTACTTACTCTGGAGGAACTTGCTAAAGCTGCAAGACGGGTTAATCATGATGATGCCGATACCTTTGAAGAGTTAACACGTCAGGCAAACCGACATCAATTAAAATTAGATATCTCTTCTTTGTGTTTGTCCGTACTGGGTGGTAAGGTTGCGGATGCAATCACAAAAGCTGTGTCGAAGTGTTTAAAGGAAAAGCAACCTGAAAAGGATACTACTCCAAAACCTGAAGATTCGCCATTGCATAATTTATACCCGCCATACCAGGCTCCTTGTATGTATCCATACAATGCTATGCCTTACTTGCAACCGCCATATCCAGGTGGCTTTAATAATAATTATAGGGGTAGACCCCGAAATTCTGGAAATTTTGGAAATTCTGGAATACGTCAGAGAGGTGCTTGTCTGTTTTGCGAGAGTACAAGTCATCAGATAAGAGACTGTGACAAAATGAAGGCTGCAAAGGGAAAATAATGTTTTTCGTATATTTGTATGTTCAATTAATTGGGGAATTTTAATTTATTGTGAAATATTTTGTTTTTTATTTTATTTTATTTTTTCTCTATTTGAAATGTCTTCATTTACAATTCAAGGGTCACTGATACCCTAGTGGTTCTACATGTTCCACGTGGATTGTAGGTGAAGGGGTTTCTCCTTAAAGTGCTCTTATGTTGGTTCTTGGATATAGAGAGAGTTTTATTTTCTCTTCAGAATAGTAATACATTGGGAAGTTTAAATTCATTCAACATTCATGTTCCAGAATGGGAAATGGAAAGTGGTTTTAATCCCGAAAAGGTACAAGTACGCCAAGAACCAGCATGGGTAACACTTGGAGGTGAAACTCCTTCACTTACAACACACGTTCCTTCGGCTGAAGAAGTTCTGAATGGTGCATGTGGTGTTCATTTTGATAGTGGGACTTTTCCTTTGCGTGATCCTGATCTTTTTCTAAGCGGTCAGATTCATCACCATTTGTCTAACTGGAAAGATATTCTAGTAGGGACAGATGATAAAGATATACTAAAATGGCTTATAAATGGGGTTGATGCTACAGATTTTTTCAGATACTTTAAAGGAAATTTTAAGGGTCGTTTCTATGATTCGGATATCCCTCCAAATCAATATTTTCAAAATTCAAAAATTTGTAAGCAACATGTTGATTTTATTTCAAAAGAATTATGCGAGAAAATTGCTATGGGTTCAGTTAAGCTGTTGGGAGCAGTTGGTGAATGTGAACCCCCTAGAATAGTAATGCCACTTACAGTCGAACCCAGCAAGCCACGTTTATGCCATGATGAACGTTTTTTAAATTTGTGGGTGAAAGATTTACCATTTCATCTTGAAACTTTGAAAGATATTCCTAGATTAGTACAGAAAGATGCATTAATGGTAACATATGATGAAAAGTCAGGTTATGACCATGTTAAACTTAGTCAACATTCATTTACATATTTTGGTATTCAGTTTGGGGGATTTTACATGACTTACACAACATTGCCCTTTGGTTGGAAAGCAAGCCCATTCATATACCAGTCAATAGGGATGTGTGTAACATCATATTTAAGAAAATTAAATGTACTGAATACATTATATATTGATGATAGGTTTTCAGTAACTCGAGGGGGCCCATTGCAGTTTAGTGAGGAGAAAGAGTTCGAAGGTAGGAGGTTGGTTTATGTTATGCTGGAGGTTTTGACAAGGTTAGGGTATACTCTTTCGCTTAAGAAGTGTTCATTGGTTCCAGAATTTTGTAAGAAATTTCTTGGTTTTTTCGTTGATTCGGAAAAGCAAGCATTTATTTTACCAGAGGATAAGCGGAAAAAATTTATTGAGTTGCGTGAATTTATTTTGTCTTCTAAGGAGGTAGACTTGAGAACTTTACAAAGGTTTTCTGGAAAGTGTATTAGTATGCAATTAGCTGTACCTGGCTGTAAGCTTTTTTGCAGGGAGGTGAATGCTGCTATTTCTGTTTGTACTAAATGTAGTAGGCCTGTTAGGGTATTTGGACCTCTTAAAGAGGAGATTGAATATTGGAAATTTTTGGACAAATGGGAAGGCTTCTCAAAATGGAGACCAGAATTTCATAATAAGATTGACATGGTTACAGACTCTTCAGGTTATAGATATGGGGCACTTGTGAATTTAGGTGACAACCATTTGACTATGGGTGATTATTGGTTGGGTGATGATACTAGACCTATTCATGAAAAGGAGGCTGAAGCCATTTTGAAGGCATTGCAATCTTTGGGAAAATCTTTATTAGACTCTCGGGTTGATGTATTAACTGATAGCATGGCGGTAATAGGAGCCTGGAATAGTCAAGGGAGCAAATGTCCGGCCTTGAATTGTATTATGAAGGATATATTTCAGTTGGTCGCTGGGCAAAATGTTGATTTGCATCTAAGTTTTGTTCCATCTGAACTGAATAAGGCTGATGGTCCTTCTAGAATTTTGAACACGGCTGATACTATGTTGAGTAATGCTTCATGGGTTTTAGTTGATTCTCGATTTGGTCCACATACTGTTGATCTTATGTCTTTAGACTCGAATGTAATGCAATCAGTAGACAGTAGGCCACTTAGACATTTTACCCCATGGTTAACACCAGAAACCTCTGGTGTTAATGTGTTTTCCCAAGATTTAAAGGCAGAATCTAATATGTATGTATATCCACCCTATGTATTGATTTTTCCTTTGCTATGTTTTTTGAAGGAACAGTCAGTTTCTTGCACAGTTGTGGTACCTGAACTTTATCCAGTTCCTATGTGGTGGCCAATGTTGACTAGTTGTTCATCAACCTCCATTCTTCTAGGAGCTAGGGGTCAAAAAGGGGTTGTCAAAGCACCTTCAAGGAAAGGCTTTGTTGTTGATGAATTTGGTTTAAGATGGCCATTGTGGGCATTCAGAGTTTCTTTTTCTTGATCTTATTTTTGTTTATATTTCATGTGAAGTAATACATCTGTAATACGGATATTTCAAGTGAACTTAAAATGAATTGAATGTTTTTGTATAATTTTAATGTATCAGTGTTGCTAATCTTAAAAATATGTATATTGTTATTGGGTAATGCATGTGCATTGTATTTCTTTTGAGGTTATAAGTCCTATTAAGATATTTTCAATTTTTAATTGTTAAATTTTTTGTCATTGACCTAAAAATGGACCTTATATTTGTCATTGCAGATAAATAGTGACATTGATTTGGAAAAAATTGAGGGAAGAATGGACGAGTTAGATAAACGAATAACTTGTTCATCAGGTCACAAGAGGAAGAAAAGTTTTCAAGGTTCTTTTCTCCAATTTCTCCAAGATTTAGATTGCAAACATTTGTCAGTTTGTACACCTGATGATATTCGAAGATTTTTAATTTGGAAGGATTTTTTCTGGAAAAACTACTATTCACGGTGGTCATTGCAAACATTTAGGCCAAAAGGGGGAGTTTGACTGTTTTTGTCCAAAACGACTGGCTTCCGGTACAGTTGAAGGGGTGATCAATCAATTGGTTAATATATTTGATGATAATGGCTTTGGGAGATATTGGGACATTTTTTCTAAGTCTGGTAACCCTGCTTGTGCCCCCATAGTAAAAGAATATCTTAAACTAATCAGGGAAGAACAAGCCAGTGCACATGTATTGCCAAAACAAGCTAAGCCTATATTTTTATCAAAAATTAAGGCAATGTGTTCATACATTGATAGGGAAATTAAAAGTCCTGGTCTGTCATTACGGGAGAGGTATATTCTGTATAGAGATAGAGCTTGGATGAAACTACAATTTTTTGCAGGTGATAGGGCTAGTGACCTTTCTTTAGTTGTTGCTCAGGAGGTAAAAGTATTAAATGATAATAGTGGCTTGGTTTTTCAACATACGTTTGGAAAGACACTCCGAGGTGATAAGGGAAAGAGTAATACATTTGTTATTAAAAAGTGTGATGACTTGTCTATTTGTCCTGTACAAGGTCTGCTTGATTATGTTAATTTTTGCCAAGTCAGTACAGTTGATATGTCAGTAGGTTATTTGTTCAGAATAGTTTCTGAAAAAGGCAGAGTGTTGGATAAGGCTGTCAATTACTCTGTCATGTATGAGAGATTGCGTTATTACTTATCACTGTTGGGAATTTATGAAGGAGAAACCCCCCATAGCTTTCGATCAGGTTGTGCAGTTACCATGGCTTTATCAGGGGCAGCTGAAAATGTAGACCAGGCAATGAAACATATTGGTTGGTTTGGCAGAACAAGTGCCGAGTACTATAGTAGAATTCATACATTAGTTGATGCAGGCAGTATTGCATTGAGATTATCTCAAGTTGCAAATGGGTCTGAAAATATTGAAACTGTATTTAAAGAACAAGCTGACTATTCTAGTTTAGTTCATGTTTTTAACAAAGAGTAAAAGTAATCTTAATTGTGATCTAGCCCTAAGATTGAGGAAGTTTAATGAAGTATTTGCACCATATTCATTGTACTTGCATTGGTAATTAAAAATGTTTTCATCGTAACTATCATTTTGATAAGTTTTATTTGAATAATTGAAATTGCACAAGTTATTATTGTTAAATTTATAAAATACCCATGCATACATTTTGTGAATCTAAGAGCAATGTATAATTATGTTATCTGTACAACACTTGTTATGTAATAAATAATATTAAGAAAGAAGATATGTTTTATTTTGAGTTTTGGGAAGAGGCATTATACTGTATTTGAGATTTTGGGTTTCATCTTCAGGAAGTCTGTAGAGTTTCTGCTACCCATAACTTAATGGAACTGTAGCAAGAAGATATTGGACACTGAGGATATGGTCATAAATAAAGGCAACAGTAGTATACCGCTGTTCAAAACTCATAAATCCATGGACAAAAAACAAAATCGGGGTAACAAACTAAAACCGAGGGAAACGCATTAAATATAAGAGGAGAACAACGACACAACACCGAAACGCAACACACACAGAAACGGACCAAGCAACAGACAAAACACCACGAGAATAACAAATATAACATCAAAACCAAATACCATAACCTCATTGGCCAATTAACTTAGGCGGAAGTCCATGTGATTCTGTCTCATTTGTTTAATATCGACTCAATGAGGAGGCAAACGTTTGACAGAATAGGCAACGTTTGTACTGTAATGTATGTTTATAGCCTGCAAGTGAAGTTATTTTAATCCCACCTCATCCCACCCATTGTCTGTTTATAGTCGTGTGGTACCAAAATGTGATATACAGGATTGTATGTGAAATGTTGAGTTATTTTTGTTTTTAATTTATTCAATGCAGAGGCACCACAAGTCCTTCTAGTCTTTGATGTTTATTGTCCATCATAATAGGAGTTGAACAATAGACATGATAGAAATCATGACACCTAATTGCTAATTTCATGACATAGACTTGATTGGTTTTGTTATACTGAGTCATTTGGATTGTTGTTTGCTTAAAAGTTAAGCATTGTCTTGTTTAGAATCTATAGGAAAGGTATATCCCCATTTTGGTACTCCAGGAGTGTTCGATATCATCTCACACCAGTTCCCTGCAGAGTTTCTGCTACCCATAACTTAATGGAACTGTAGCAAGAAGATATTGGACACTGAGGATATGGTCAGATTGAATATTACATCTCATGTTTAACATAGATACTACCTCGCCACCTTGTTGATTGAAATATTTATCCACTGAAGGTTATTTCGCAAATATGTAAGCTTAAAAATGTGAAGTTACCTTAAATTACTGAGAGATGAAATATATTGTTATGAACCTGGATAAAGTGGTAGAATGGTTTTTTGTACTTATTTAATGAAAATGTTGCGTACAAAGAACCTGATGTATAATTTAGAAAATTCATGCAATGGCTGATTTGTCAAACTGGGTAGAATTGGTTTGTTTGCATACAGAGTAAGAAAAATCATGTTATAACCTGCAATTGTTAATTTACCCACCTATTAGTTCCATTTAGTTTCTGTTCTACTTAATAATGTTATGGTGCTATAACATCAGTAATTATTCACTACATTTATTCGTGTTCACTATAGTTATATTGTTTGGTGTAATAATTATCAGCTATGTTTTAAGTTTTTCACTGTTAAACAAATTGTCATGTTCTAATCATAAGCTTATTTTCAAACAAAAATCAAACATCATTTAATAGTGAGAAATTTCTTTTGTTCAATTTGACAAATTTTCTTTTTACACCTAAATTTTACATTTTAATGTCAACAGTTTTAATATTTTTAATCATAATGCAACCAAATGAAAGAATGATGGGACAAAAAACAATGTTATATGTATGAGTAGGAAAGTAAACAAACCCTATGACATTTTATTTAGTATATTGTGCAAACATTGCAGTTAAATTTTGAACTTGAAGATCATATCTCATACATACAAAATATGAGATTAAAATGCAATTTGAGATTTTTTATGATTAAGTTTATTATTTTCCTTTTAAATTTTGGAAAAAAAATGGTAATCTTTCCTAATTATGTTGTATATCTTCTTCATATTGGAGAAATTTTATATAAAATTTGTATGTTAGAGAGGTAAGCTATGTGCAGATCAAGGCATTTTTATAAGGGGGTTCCAACCATATGTCCCTATACAAAAGCGTTAGTTGTCAAACAAAAATGATGGTTTCAATCCCCAAAGCATTCACCAATAAGCTTGGAACATACATCATGCAGTAAGGTAAAAAAAAAGGTCACATCCTTTGATTTTAAAGAAGTTGTATTATTTAATGATTCAAAGATATTGAGGGTATATATGTGTATATCACATAACAACTATTCTTTGTTAGTGAAGTATTTTTTCTTCCTTAAAATAATGTAACTTGTTGAAATTTATAAATGTAAACTGAATTACAAGGTAGGATACTATTTTAGAAATAGATGACAAAAGTACTATTTTAATATATTATTGTAAATTACTATGAAATACTCTAAAAGGTATTTAGGATACACAATATTTTACCACTATTTGTAAACTATATATGAATTATTAGAACAATAGTATTTTGTTCAAGAGTTGTGTATCAACATGTGATTTTAAGATGCCTGTTGGAAAGAAGTAGTTTTGAAAACTTCTGTTTTTAGAGAAAGAAGGATTATTAGAATAATGTGAATACATGATCATGATGTTTTTTCCATGCATGGGTTTGTACAGTTGTAAATTCTTCAATTTCACAACTCTAGACAAATCTTTTGATATCCACGGTTAATGAATATACAGGGTTAAATTCAATAAAAAAGTAATGAATACAACTGTTATTGTATTTTAATGATTTGGCAGGGTATTATATTTTTGATAGACTTTTTTCTTTGAATGATTGTAAGATCTTTCTGTACATGTTGGTAATTTTAGTCAACTTGTGAAGTTGGATAAGGATATCATTTATAACAGGGTTTTGTTTTATATTTCTGCATTTCGGTTTATTTGATTATGAAAAAAATCTTTTATTGAATAATGGATAGTTTTAATGCATGAGAATTTACAGCCTTTATAAAAAATTAATTAATCTTTGATTCCCATACACCCAAACTTTTTCAGAGTAAAAAAAAAGTTTGAATTTGATTTCTGTCTGTTCTCCCCTTTTGGCAGAGTTTTTTTTTTTTTTTTTATGAAAAAAAGGTTTAATAAAAAAATGGATCTAAGAATTGGTTTATTATGGCCTATTAAATTTTTTTTTCTGTATTTTAAATTTATCACATTTTTGTCGAGCCTTCGACTTTAGTCGAAAAAGCCAGACTAAGCGATCCTACATTCCGTCGTCGGCGGCGGCGTCCACAAATATTCACTCTGTGGTTAAGTTTTTGAAATTTTAATAACTTTCTTAAACCATACTGGATTTCTACCAAACCTGGACAGAAGCTTGTTTATGATCATAAGATAGTATCCAGAAGTAAATTTCGTGAAAATAAAATTCCTTTTTTTCCGTAATTTACTTATAAATGGACTTAGTTTTTCTGCGGGAAAACATTACATACACTCTGTGGTTAAAGTTTTTAAAATTTAAATAACTTTCTTAAACTATCCTGGATTTCTACCAAACTTGTACAGAAGCTTATTTATGATCATAAGATATTATCCAGAAGTAAATTTTGTGAAAATAAAATTCCAATTTTTCCATATTTTACTTATAAATAGACTTAGTTTTTCTGCGGGAAAACATTACATCACTCTGTGGTTGTAGTTTTTTAAATTTTAATAACTTTCTTAAACTATCCTTGGTTTGTACAAAATTTGGACAGAAGCTTGTTTATGATCATAAGATAGTATCCAGAAGTAAATTTTGTAAAATGACAAATCCATTTTTTCCATATTTTACTTTAAATGGACTTTTTTTCTGCCAGGAAACATCACATTCACTCTGTTGTTAAATTTTTAAAAATTTTGATAACTTTCTTATACTATTTTTTATTTGTACCAAACTTAGACAGACGCTTGTTTATGATCAAAAGCTAGTATCTAGAAGGAAATTTTGTTAATATTTTGTACCTGTGTATCTGTATTTTACTTATAAATGGACTTAGTTTTTCTTCCAGTTAACATTACATCCAGTCTGCAGTTAAAGTTTTTAAAACATTTATTAGATTCATAAACTATCCAGGATTTTTTACCAAACTTGGACAGAAGCTTCCTACAATCTAAACAAAGTATCAAGCGGAATATTTTTATTGATTTTTCCCCTCATTTTTGTTGATCCTGCAATTTACAGCAAAAGTAGGCGAGACACTGGGTTCCGCGGAACCCTTACAATTTTTTTTAAAAAACTGACACCATTGATTGTTGAAGCAATAGATTTTGTTCTACATAAAGAGTGCTATTTAAGATATTCACCTACAAAAACATATAACATGTTCAGCCATATTTTCTATAAAACATAATGTTTGTTTATTGATCGCATTTAAATACTTATTATCATTTGTTAATATGTACAATTGTTGTTTTATAAATGCCAAATGCACTTGTTTTATAAATGCCAAATAGTGCATTTACATATAATCAATTTCTTGTAATTTGTAATTATGAATATACTCTTCAAAAGCCTTAATACTCTTCAGGATAGTTACATGAAAACTTGCATAGATCACTGGGAAGTCACATTTATGCCTTTTTAACTTTTTTGGATTCGAGCGTCACTGATGAGTCTTTAGTAGACGAAACGCGCATCTGGTGTATATACAAAATTTAGTCCTGGTATCTATGATGAGTTTATTTATATATCAATTTCTTTTGGGACAGGGAAAAAGAAAGGGAAAATTTAAAAACTCTATACAAGATAACCTATTTTCCAAGTTCCATCCCTTCATTTTATGTTTGTTTGTAATGGAACAGCCTTTGTACTAAAAGCTGCATTTATAGCAAAAAAAATCAGAAACTCACCATTTAAAAGATTTTCTAGTCTACCCTAATTAAACAGAATAGTGGCTGAAATTTTGAAATCTTCATGTCAGATGAATTTGATGTATCGATTTAAGGAAAAGACAAAGTAAGAAGGTTTTCTTTTTGGGTTTTAAAAACATTTAGTTCTTTGTATTTGTTGAATCAGACATACTTAAATGATTGAAAAAATTGAAAAAAAAACTGATTGGCAAAATTTTTATGTCATTTCTTAATTTTGACCAAATAAGGGCTGAGAACAACTAATTGCACTGATTATCTGACAGTATCAAAAGTTTCACAAAAGTACTTATTGACAAAATATTATGTCTAATCAAGATAATAATTTATATATGTGGTTATACCTATATTGTTGTGAGATTATAAATTAGAGGAAAAATAAAATATTTACTTGCATTGTATTATATTATATATTACAGTAGATATTGTCCTCGATGACAATACTATTAAAATGATATTTTCATAGAAGACCTGCGTTACTTGTCATACTTTGAACTCTTTAATAAACATTAGAGCCATGGAAACAGTTGTCAAGACGAAGAAAATATCTAAAATTCTTTTATACACATTGAAACAAGTTAATTCCTTAAAATCTGATGTTTTAAACAAAAGCCTTTCTTCTCACCCCTTGAATACATCATATTTCACTAAATTTCTAAATTTTATTTTGTACCGCATAAACTCTACTAAATGAGTATTAAAGGTACCCCTAAGGGTAAAACAAAGCATATTTTCCACTTCACAATTAAGTGTATCAAAATATCATAATGATGAAATAATCAACATTATGAACCATGAACTAAGCTAATGATTTCATATCATAGTGTTAGCTCTTTCAAAATATTTTGGAACAAGGATCCCATTTATGTTGAAATCTGCCTTCGCGAGATCACCTCGTTTCTGATTATCAGCAGAAAATTCTATGACGGCATTCATCGCATTTCCCAGTGTACCCCAGAACTCCACTGAAAAGGATGTAAAATTGTCTTTTGCGAGATACATGAAATACAAAAAAGAGTGTTGATGGCCTTTCTTTGTCGTTCTCGGTCTTAAACATCCATCTGGGCGAATTCGAATTCTCTGATGAGGGGGTAAAAACACATCTTTTGACGCAAAAACCCTAACTTTCCCATCTTTTTGATGCTCTGCACATATAAACTCCGCATGTTGTTTCAAACAACATTCTGTGATCAGGTGGATGGTTTTCCCATGTTTCTTTTCGAAGAACAGCAAAATGTTGCAAAGCATTCTGTTACCATAAAATAGTTCCAGCTCCTCTGATAATTCAGCTGTAAGATTTTTATGTCGTTTGATTCTTGCAAACAGTACGCTTCTAATGAAAAAAATATTAAGTCTTAAAAAAAAATTATACAAAAATTACAAAAAGAAAAAAATATTGTATAAGTATGTTCAAAGTGCGACTCAGTATTCAACAACAGGTAGATGATCTGATCTTTTGGTTAACAAAATATATTACGCCCAATTTTAGGTAATTATTACTAACTGTTTAATAGTTTTTTTTGGTGATATCCATTTGACGTGGTCTGGTTCTTATACATCAGGTAATTGTACTATGGTACATTTTTGTATTCTTCTCTTTCATATTGCTAATGGGCTTCGTCTGTATGCATTTTATTTTTCTCTTTTGGCTTATAATTGTTTGTTTTTATAGAGATTAAGATTATGGCACACTGTCAATGCACTAAAATGTCCTCCGTCGCATAAATTCTATTATATTGACGAAGATCTGTGAACAAAACAAGTAGACATAATAGGTTAAAATGTCAAAAATAGGGTCCAGCCGTCAGGTGGGGGACATTTTAGCGCATTTTTAGGACATTTTAGAGGCGGAAAAACTCATATGTAAAAGACTACGGGGAAAATGAATTACTTTTCTTAAATAATGAGGATTTCTAGATAGTACTTACTCTTCCGAATCTATTATTTGTCCAGTATACTCTCCAGTAGTGAGACGTGTTGGGTTCTGAATGGTGAGTTTGCCCTGCTTGAATAGTATCATTTGAACATTGGAATCGTCGGCTGAATCTGAGTCTCCAGTTTCATTTGTGTCATTGTTAAGTCTTGCAGATATATTTATTGACCTTTTTAATTTCGCCTTCTTATAATCTAAGGTTATTTTATGGCTTACCGCTTTTACTATTGTTGTTGAATTCGAATCATTGATTACGTATTTTCCACTTGGTCTTTGTACCTGAAAGGCATGTAGATACTTTATACTACTGTTTTTCGCTCTGAATTGTTTGTAAAGATACAAGGGAAAACATTTACAAAATCCTTAATCAGTAGGATACGAATGAATATAGTTGGAAGGCCGAAACAAATACCAAGTACTTGAACACTAATAATCATTGATTACTAGTAGAATAAAGTAAGCTAATTCTTTTAAGAAATGAGAGTGAAAATATGCATCACATCACATTCTAAGGGATGCGTTAATACATTAGAACGTTGGCAATATCAGTAGTTGATATGTTTTGCGTGTGGAAACATCATGCGGCCTTCAGAACGCAGCGTTATCAAAGCGACCAAATTAAACAGTAAAACAAATCTCAATTATATTTACATTTTGAATAATTTATAGGAGCCTTGTAGAATAGTTCAATAAGTCATATTAATAATAAATCTACAAAAGCAGAAAGATTACATTTATAAGTGAGCAATTTATTGTTCTCAAAACACTTTTGCACATGCAACAATTAATTAGCGCTGCTCAGTACGATCATTTTGTCGTAAAACTTATTTATTTATACATATTTATACATACCGTATATTCCAATGTATGTTCTTGATTAACGCAACCCTTTTCAAATTTGACAGTCATACCATTTTCTTTGCCGGTGTTTGTTGTTGATCCTTCCGGATGAACGACATGTGTAATCTTCTTTGGACTAGACACAATCAGAAAACTGTTAAGTCGACGACAAGCGAATTCAATAAAATCAAACTGAAAATATGATATAATACCATCTAACTATCATATATAGTTTTGTGTCATTACCGAGTATAAAGTATCTCCTGTCAAAATCACAGTTAACCGTTATATAATATAGTAGTATATTGGCAATTATTAAAAACAACTATATTGAATACCGCTCTGTATTTAGTTTTCTATGTTGTGTTTTGTAAACTGTTGTTTGAATTTTGATTGTTGTTATTGTCATGATGTTTTTTTCGACTTAGGAATTTTAAGTCCTTTTGTTATCTTTCGCATCTCTTTCACATAAAACTATGAGTAACAAAATTGAGAGAAATGAATACAATATATTTTATTGCTACCCATTTAACAGAGGAAATTTATTGATTATTATAACATTCATTATGCTGACATGGATTGAGGATTTTGCGAATTTTTTTCTTAGTAAAGTTGTTGAAATGGTTATTTGCATTCTAATACTATTATTGTTTTTTTTCTAATGTCCCCCCTTTAAACATACAACTGCAATAAAGAACAATAGGCACGTAGTTTGAAGTCATGACGTCCAGGTGTCATACAAGGAGAATACAGCTGGAACATGAAACAGACGATTTAATTAATTTTATCAAGGTTGTAATAAAAACAAATAAAAAAGGGCAACAGTGGTATACCCTGTTAAAAAGTTTTAAATCGATTGAGAGAAAACAACGAATCATTAAAAAGGAAAAAAGGAAAAAACAACGAAACAACAGAAACTGTAGTGCAACAAAAACAAACGCAAATGCAACTTACATAGAAAAGAACTATTTGATAACAACTACCATATTCCTAATTTGGTACAGGTAATTTCAAGAATAAAAGTGAGATGGACCTGGTTTTATGTCTAGTCAAACCTCGCGTTGTTAATAGCAATGTTAAAAATGTCGCTAAAGTGACAACACTACAAATAAATGCAAGAACACTCAGGACAGAGAAATATATAATATAATCATAAATTTCGACCTGTTAATCATAGAATAACAACGAACACCTACAATTAATGCACGTTAATACACAAAAACAGAAAAATGTAATTTCCAACTGTGTGTCACACGAATGTATCAACGCCACTATAAGTGACGTCACAGATGAATTTAAAAAAAAATGAATCTATTGGATAAAAAAGGGACGAAAGATACCATAGGGACAGTCAAACTCATAAATCGAAAATAAACTGACAACGCCATGGCTAAAAATGAAAAGGACAAACAGACAAACAATAGTACATATGACACAACATAGAAAACTAAAGAATAAACAACACGAACCCCATCAATAACTAGGGGTGATCCCAGGTGTTCCGGAAGGGTAAACAGATCCTGCTCCACATGTGGCACCCGTCGTGTTGCTTATGAGATAACACATCCGGTAAATAGTCTAATTCGGTAGGTCACATTTATGAAAGGGAAGGGGATTGTTATTACGACGTTAGGAACATATCCGATATCATTTGTGAAACGGTTATTCCATAACAGTCAACCAACTCGTGATGGCGTCCGTAAAATTTACGAAGAGATTATTTCAACTTTACCATTTGAAACTCTTGATTAAATAGCTTCCTTGTGAGCAACAACCCTCTATCAAGAAAATGATGATAGGAACTGCAAGCACGGGAATATCGTATCAATTGGGAGATATATACACCGTATGCAGGTGCTGCTGGAATGTTGCTACTTAGAAATGGAAAGTTCACAAAAGGAAAGCTGAATTCATCTCGTTTGTCGTAAAGTTTTGTTTTCAATCTACCCTCATTGTCAATTTCTAGATGTAAGTCAAGATATGAGGCCGACTTAACTTTATCTGTTGTATCCTTTATCTCTAGTTCAACTTGATAGATGCATTCGACATAGTCACCAAATTTTGAATTATTTAGTGAAAGTACATCATCTATATAGCGGAAAGTCGAGTTAAAGGATATTGCTAACTTCTTATCTTTCTTCCTAAGAAGTTCCTGTATGAAGTCAGCCTCATAATAATAAAGAAACAAGTCGGCAAGAAGAGGTGCACAATTCGTTCCCATTGGAATGCCGATGGTCTGTTAAAAAACACGTCATCCGAACGTAACAAATTTGTTGTCAATCAAGAAATCAAGCATCTTGATAATGTCAGTTTCAGAGAATTTTTTGTTTGAATCAGAGTGATCCTTTACAAAGTAGGAATTTTTCCCTTCCTCAGACAAGATACTTGTATCTTCGTTGGCCATTCTTTTTAATGAAACAAAGCAATACCAACTCTTTCAATTTGTCTTTTAGTTTAGAATGTGGAATTATTGTATAAAGTGTAGAAAAGTCAAATGTTTTAATACTATTGCAAGATGAAAGAGAGTTAGATTGTATGTTCTCTAAAAGATTTTGAAATTTTTAAGTATCCACATCTGATTCACGCCACCTCTAGAATAGGCAGTTTCACAATAACTTTGAAGCCCGTCTTTGATTGCTGATAAAATGAATATTAATAATTCAGAAAGAGGTTTCGTGGAGCACTTGGAATACCCAGCAATATACCGTTGTTTGTAAGGACACTTATGCAGTTTAGGTATCTAATACAGTGATGGAAGATACAGTTCATCATCTTTGGTTGAAATTCCAAAGGAACATAGAACAGATCTATGATTATCCAGGATTTCCTCTTTGGTATGTGTCGTGAGGGTATATGTTAGGTTTCCAAGTGAATTGTCAATACCTAATTCGTTTATCAAGCAGTTAATGTAATGGGTTTTACACACAAAAACGATGTTGTTTGGGGCTTTATCTGCGGAGACAACAACATATTTGTCTTGAAGGTAGGATAAGTGCTTTGCAACATTAGGGTCTTTAAAGATTGACGTAGCATGGGCATTGATAGACCCATTCAGTTTCTTAATTCTGATTTGCATTAACGACATCACTTCCTTAATCCATTCGGAAAGAGTGTCTACGTCTTCCTTCTGACGCTTAGCCCATTGCCTGGCATAATCCTCGACTGAATCAATCAAAATTTAAAGCTGTATTTCCAATTGATGAATTTTGCTCACGATATTTTGGACCTTTCGATAACACATTTCGTAGGGGAGTGTTATTAACAATGTTGAGGTCACCGGTAATACCACGGCCAGCCGGATTATATTTGAATTGGAAACTAGCACAAGTGCAATCAGGAGGTTTAGACTTGAAGTCGTCAATACTAAGATATGTTTGTTATGGGGTTATTTGATGTATTTTAAAACAATAAGAAGAATATTGATATAGAATTGTGTAATTAATTGTATAATCTAACTATGTCGAGATTTCTTCTAAATCAAACTGTGAAAACAAATAAAGTATGTAATTATATTTGCAGAGGGTATGCTACTGTTGAAAAATGAGAAATTGGAAATAAAAAATGAAATCGTATCATTGCAATCATTTCTTAACATTTCAAAAGTTTTACAAATCATTGAAATTTATTGCAAAATATTTGAAAGCTTCAAAAACTTAAATATCCTCAATATCTAATTTACCGTTATCCTAGCAGGTATTTTTTTCCACTGATTTTCACCATCCTCAATTAATGCCCAGTAATGGCTTATATCACCATCTTTGATATAGGTGTCGTCCACTGGAACTTGGAAATCACTATCAGCTTTATAACTATCCCGAAGTGAAAACAAACATTGTTTTTTTCCTAAACGTTTCCTTTCCGAGGGATCGCTTGCCTCTTCTAAACCACCTTTCTCTAATTTGATTGATATTTTATAGATATCGGTTACAAGTTTGAAACCAGAAGGGAAGCTTAACTCATTTAAATACATATTCCTTTCTTCAGCTTTCCATCTTTCAGCTTTAAAACATTTTAAGTTTTCTGAAAGTTCTGGTTTTGTTCTTATTCTCATTCCATTCGTTAAATCAACAATTCCGTGTCCTTCCAGAAAGTAGAAGAAATCATTTAAACCTTCATCTGATTCATTTTCTTTTATATCATTTAAATATGTATCAGACATTCTAGAATCTGGAAATCATAAATGCTGATAGTATTATATGAAGAACAACATGGAGAATTTTTTCAAACTAGAGGCTGACATGAGATACTTTAACATGCAACTACCTATTAAATTGCATTCGGATTAGATCAATAATTTAAGGACGAAACACGATTTGTTTTGTAGCTTAACTTTTTATATATCGAACAATTCCAAGGATGAACTTGCTAATATGGAAATGATAGAAATGTTTATAAATGTTTCCTTGTCTTAAGATCAGTGGAATAATTGAATCTAGTGTAATATCATACCGTAGTGATCATCGTTATTGATACAGTGTGTTTCGTGAACTGTTTGTCTTTTCGCTGTATTTATTGTTTGGCATGGCGTTGTTTCTTTTTCACTTGAGATTTGAACACCCCTTTCACCTCATATAATATAAGATCGATCATTGTAGTGCTCTTGTTGATCGGCTGTTGTGTTTGGTATACTGACTGAGTCTTTTAATCGTCTTTTGCAAAGTCATTGTCAGTTTTAGACTAATGAGTTTGAATGTTCCTTTGGTATCTTTCGACCTTTTTTTTATAATTGTAGATCTAGTTTCAACTGAAAATATGCGTTTAGAGTATTTCACACAGAATTAAATAAACATAAAATGGCATTATGAATTTGCATATGAAATTAAAATAAAATACATACAAAGTTGCACTTATGGTTACCTCTTGGTCAGTTTTGCTTTCGATTCCAAAAAGAATGCACAATACAGATTCGCTTTACTCTCGTTTGTATTGGTAACGCTATACAGGAAGTATTTTAAACATCCTGCATTATTTGACAAAGCATCTATATCATTATTTCGATTTGAATGCTATATTAATACTTTTCACGTTATTCCTTTTCAATAGATATTGCTCAATTGGTATAATATAAAAAAAAAAATCATTTGGATTTTAATTGAATGTTATATAATTTGTTTATTTACACAGTATTAAATTTTAAGATACACTAATCTTAAATATCTATTGACACGTTCAACAGAAAACGCTCGTCATGGTCTTGTGTTGTTGCTTCAACTATTTACGTAAACAACCTAATTTTTTACGAGAATAAGAAAATGTAAGCATTGTTTCTGCAACTTAAGCCAAAAAACATAAATATAGTTTATCTGATTATGCGTTATTTTATTTAAAGGATATATAGTAAATATATTTGCATTTTTATATATGATAACATTTGTTTGAAACGAATGATTTCAATCGGGAACTGAAAAAAATATTCTTAAATGAAAATAGAGATTGACATAGATGGATAACTTCAAACTAGAATTTATGACAGACGCGTGATCTTTCAATCCTCAACTTTAAACTTCTCAACAGTAACATACCTTCGGTCCTTTTGCTGCATCGAATTGTGTTTCATGTCTTCACTGGTACGTAACGTTTACATGCATGTTCACACTATACGGTTGTCATTAGCTGATGTGTGAACTTTACAAAGAGTTAACAGAAGCTATATTATAAAAGCAATATGATTTGAAACCGATAAACTACTGTCTTTTTTATTTTTCATCATCAACTCATAGCTTAGAATGAATATAGCCCATTAGAATAATCAAACAACTTAATTGACCATTGTGTCGTAGTACTCCAATAACCTGTCTTCATTTTCACCATCTTCCACTCTTAAAAATAATGTTTCTACAAAAGTGAGTTAAATAGTGAGACATTACCCCCACCCACCCCAAACAGTTGCCTTTATTGCTGTATATCATATTTGTTTTCTGATTATATTTTGTATACGTAAACGAGACTGTTTAAAAAAAAAGTCTCGTTTAAATTGTTTTGCCGTTGTCATTTCGGGGCTTTGTATAGCTTGCTATGCGGTAGTAAGTTTTCTGCTTAAGTTAGTTTGATAGTAGCTACTTACAATAGACACCTATAATATGTTCTATAAAGTTAGTAACTAAATGCCTGTACATCTCAGTGTTTTAACCTTTTCGAGGCCCCTACTCACTAGTTCATGATCCAGCGATTTGAATTAATTCGCAAGTTTGCGATTAATCAGATTGTCTTTTTCTGAATGTGATATAGAAATATTGTCATGAGAAGAATGTCTGAGTAGATATCAGCTACATAAAACATGAGAAAAACGCGCTTGGATGATTACAGCTTCCCATTTCATGAGACGAATGAACTTAAAAATAATAGCATCTCAGATCATGAGAACAATGTATACTTGGCATATAAAACTTAAGCATCCCAACATATGCACTTCCGTAATTGCTATTTGTTTAACTTTTTCAGACTATATACAATAAAAACACATTGAGATTCCAAAAGGCTATATCATTCTACAAAACGAATTAAAATTTAATGAATAAACACATCATAAAAAAAGTTATGCGTTAGCCTTCCTATTTCAATACATATAATGTCGCTGGACCATGAGAAGAAAGCAGAACGTATCTTCATTTTTTCATAAACAGTATTCGATATTTACATTTTTTTAGAGAACTTTACTTATGGTTCTAGAATCCCCCTCATAAAAAAGTGAACTTTAATATCAATTTAAGAAGAATATAAAAACAATTAAATCTTGCATCCAGTTTTCTGTGCTACCCTCATACAGATGTCATATTGTACTATTCTGTAGCTTATTAAAAAGATAATCGGAACACTTTGGCTATATTTGGCAGTTGGTCGTTGCAAATACGGATTATACATTTTTATTGTACAATTTCATGACTTTTGAACGGATTGCTTTTTAAATGTTCTAATTGCTTGTTTTTGTAAAATAAAACGGGTAGGACTTTTTAAAAATACCATATGTTCTACCTTTATTTATTAATGTACATGTACACTGTAACTAGCCTTTGGGTTCGTATCACGACGTCATCAAAGATGAGTTGGTGTTAGAATATTAAAGACTAGATTACATGTAGATACATATGCATCGCAGCACATATGGCAATCGAGAGTTATTGCCCTTAGGGTTAATAATAAAGATAAATAAGTTCATAAAAAAATCCCCAAACGGTACCAATTTTAATACAGCAGATGCGCATTTGAAAGTGACAATTAATGTCACTTCAGTGATGCTATAGGCCAAAATATTTCGAAATAAAAATCCTAATACAAACGGTGAGGAGATGATAAAAAGATACGTGTATGTGTACATTGTCATAATTGATTTTAATGGAGCTTGCAGCTTTGTTTTCCTGAATATAAATAAGTCTCGCTTACATGTATCTCATAATTAATTTAACATTTAACAGAAGAAACATGCAGGTAAGCCTCTTCATATTTAGTAACTTTGGGTATTTGTAAATGAGACAGCACCCGACACTACAATAATATCAACATATAGGAAAAAATGCAGTACCATTTATGGAAAACCTTCTTTTTTTCACCAATTTTGACGGAATAAGATTGGACATAAATGCCCCGGAGAGTTGTCTCATTGGCAATCATACCACATCTTCTTATATCGTTATATAACAATATTAACAGGCAACTATTGTATGGAAAGTATAAAAAGAAGAGGAGTGATTGCCAAATAATGAAACACAAATTTTAAACGAAAAAAACAAACGACATATTGTGTATGTTAGATTGCATTTTTGCGAAATGCTCTAAACGGGGCAAGATATTTGATTTGAAATGATTTCATATAATGCATCATCTATATATGAAGGTCTGGATTGGACTCCCTTCTTTCTTAATTCTTTAATTTTTCAGTCAATTTTTCTCTCGTGATTCTTTATATTTTTTGCCCTTAATTCTGTACGTTTTGATAATTATTCTCTATTATATAATTAAATAACATGTATGCTTCATTACACAACGTTATTTTGATTGGCTAAGACTTTTTCGCATCATTCTGAAATTAACCTCCATTTCAACATGAAATGTAACATTCATAAATATATAATGACACGAGCTTCCACAATGCAGTGCACAGGTATATAATGAAAAACTTGATAGAAATCGTGTTTTCATGATCCTAGCAAAAACAAATGTAATTATAAGTATAGAATGCTTCTTTTAGTAATTCTATAGGGTTGTAAAAGCAGTGACCGTGCCCACATTTTTTAGAATTTAGCGAAAGCGCTTCATACGCAATGTACTTTGGTCAATGCTTTTACACCCCAATTAATTTACAAAAAGAAGCATTCAATTCTCAATCAACACCCACCAGACCCTCACATATAACAATGGTTTAACTTATATTCATTTGTCGTTCTTGCTTAGAAATATTGTTGTTTTTTGCAGACCAAAGTGGTGTTGGTTGTTCTGGTCCTAGCGGTGATGCTCATCCTAACTAACGCCCAACAGACCTGCAGAGGGCGCTGCGATAATAAAACATCAGTATGCCAAAGAGAGTGTAAAATTAACAACAACAGCATTAAAAAGGTACAGAAGTGTGTTGATAAATGTTGGAAAAAAAATAGTAAATGCAAGAAGAAATGCCGGAAAGGACGCGATCTTGGTCTTCTAGACTCACTGGAGTCATTGCATGACTCGCTGGAAGATGAAGAAGACGCATATGATTTCTTGTTGTACTAGTCACAGACGGAGATACTGGTAAACCCTATAGGAGATACCGGTAGACCCTGTCGGAGATACTGGTAGACCCTACCGGAGATAAAAGTTTAGCAGATATTTTAATTTAATGATCCCTATTTTCCACTTTTTATATTGTGACAATTAATCGTTACTAGAATAAACGTACCAGCTCATTCGTGTAATATTTCACACTATTTTATTGTTTGATGTTTTGAAGTTCTTTACTGTCATTTATTAAAAGTAAATATTTGAGGATACTGTCCTGGAGAATCCTAATTATTTTTGCTATCCAAAAGGTTATTCACCAAAATAAATTAAATTTACATTACGTTGATTGAAAGAAACGTCTTCATTTGTTTTAAGATGATAAATTCACTTTAAAATAGCTATACGTTAATTGTTGTTGTTGTTGTTTGTGTTGTGGGTAATAGTACAGTGGCCGAGATTATGATATGTATATTGTCTAGTTTTATGATGATATAGTTCTTCGTTTTTTAACCAGCTTTGAACCTTTTTACATAACACCATGGTGTCTATTGTTTTGATTTGTGTCAACTTTTTTTCCAAGAACAAAGACCTATTTAATTTTCTCTGCAAGAATCAGCAAAATTAGTCCTAATCGTTTTTGTTATCCCATCAGCAACTTAGAAAATACTGCATATAAGAACAAATTTCCTTTAGCATTTTCAGTTGTTGATTACGTGGAATATTTTTGAACTCTAGATGAAAGAAATATTCAAGAAATTAGAGGTACATTTTTTATGTCTCCTTAATATCCCACTTTTAATCAAATGGTCCTAATAAAAATAAAACATTGTAATCATTCCACACGATATAAGATGCAGTGCAATATTGCTTTTAACAGGCTGCATGATTCTAATGTACATTTTCAGTTATTTTCCTAGGACTTAGTCTTATGGGCCGCAGTGAACTATAAACGTATTTACACTTTTGGTTTTTAGCAGAATTTTGTTCCCGAATGACCTTAGATCTACTCTGAATAAACTTTTGACGTTAATCACTTTTTTAATCTTAACGTCAAATTTTTCCAATTGTGATGGCAAAGTTTACGGGAAATTGTCTGACTTTACGTAATGGCGGACAAATTTGTATACTTGTAAGTGTAAATACGTCTATTGTCATCACTCGGCCTCCTTCGTCTTGTGGACTTTTATAAGTTATATGGTAGTCGCATGTTGTCTGTATCTTAATGTTTTTCGTCCAATCCTTTGAAGCGGTATGGTTCGAGAATTACAAGTAACATCTTGATCTTGACCTTTTAATTGTAAGGTGACATGTCCGATAGGGATTATTTCACCGCGCATACGTAATGTTGTAATTACTTAATCAAAATACTCCGCCCATTACAATATCTCCTAATGATCTGCCTTTGTTTGTTGACAAATCTTCTGTGTATTGAGTTCCAGTCCTTTGTAGTATTATCAACAAAAGTATTGCGGTTGTCCACGCTGTTATGACAATGATTCTATATTATTATAAGGAGAAAGGAGGTATTCGTCAATGAAATATTGACCCAAGCTCAAAACTGCACAAACATATCTATATTGACTTTAAGATATGAGATTTGATATATAACTAAAGAGACACCGAACCAATTAATTAATCAAAACATATCTATATTGACTTTGAGATATGATATTTGAAATATAAGTCAATGAGACAACGAGCCATCTAATGTTCAAGTAAACAAGAATCATATCACCCTTCCATTCATAAAACGACCAGTATTTTAACAAGACATCATCTGCACAACCAACATAAGTCGCAGATATTACAAAAAAATAATCAATTGGTTCTTTTTTGGAGATGATAACACAAACTGTCAATATGTACTCTGCAACACTTCACAGTAGCGAAGGTAGAACATTACATAAACAATTATATGTATGTCCAACACTATTCGACAATCTCTACAGATTCAATGCTAAAGTTCATTGGTTCATATGTATTCACTTGTTTTTTTTAACCGATTAAGATCAGCACATATACACAAATCTTTTTATTAGTCTCCAAGATTTTAGTCAGCTACACCATTCTACTGCAACCAACAACAATCACGGTGTAGAATGGTACGGAAGCCAATAAGGGCCATTCAAAAAAAAATAAATTATGTCGTAATTACGACATAGCATGTTGTAATTTCGACATAACATGTCGTTATTACGACATCGCTATGTCGTAATTTCGACATAACATGTCGTTATAACGACATCGCTATGTCGTTATTTCGACATAACATGTCGTAATAACGACATCACTATGTCGTTTTAACGATATAGCTATGTCGTAATAACGACATCACTATATATATTAAAAAATATGTATTATGATTGCCAAGAGACTAAATGACACAGAAATTAACAACTATATGTTATCATAATGCCCCCAATAATTACAAAAGCCCCCGCATAGTCAGCTATAAAAGAGGGACGAAAGATACCAGAGGGAGAGGCCCCGAAATGCTGTGTGGCAGACAGTTTTAACATTAATTAATTATTAGCTCCCTTGGTAAAACTCCAAATTTCATATTAAAAGTATTTTTAATTTACACGATGCTTATTAAGTATATATTTGTTAATTGCTTTTGCTATTTAAATTCATTGGTTAAAGATATTTATTCATATTGTAAAGTTTAATATATGTATCGTTGCAAAATCTTTGGTCACCTTCTTTGGTTACCTTCTGTGAGAAACTTATATAATTTATAGATCCTATTTAAGAAGTTACCAACCGAGGAAGGCATGCAGAGTCAGTCAAGGTCTTATAAACCTTCTACTTGTTCCAACAAATTTGTGTGGAATTATATGAGGACTGACATACAGTCCTACCTATAAACAAGCGCTAACTACATGCCTTCGTGTAATAAGAGTAAATTGAAATATTGATTGCTCTCTTTCTACTTTCAAACGTTGGACACGATGTTCCTACAACCTCTAGGATTTAAAACAGAATCTTCGAAATTTCATCCGCAAAACAAAATAAAAATGTTAGAAAACACGAACCAATATTAAAACAAATTCAATATATGTTTCAAATTATGTTTTTACAGCTCTTGATCATATACTAAGTAATATCTAGTATATTTGATGATTAGATTAGCAAAGCTATGTGAAAAAAACCGGATGTCCAACGTTACATTTATGAAAAACTGTTTTAAATCTTATGTATAGTGATCCTATTTCTTATTCTCTGATCTTCTTGATACTTGGCAGGAACAACGACAGGTGTCGGTTCTTTGTGGCGTTAAAGCCGTTATTTTTGCCAAATTTTATTTGACTCGGTGGCTTCATATTAAGCGGGAATAAGAAAAAT
This sequence comes from Mytilus galloprovincialis, assembly GCF_965363235.1. NCBI lineage: Eukaryota > Metazoa > Mollusca > Bivalvia > Mytilida > Mytilidae > Mytilus > Mytilus galloprovincialis. The sequence goes on from NC_134839.1 coordinate 36,271,468, forward strand.
GTCCAACGACGTTTTTCGTTATCTCAACGACTGAAAGTGAATTTTGTAAGTAGCAGAAAATGAATAAAAAGAGTAAGACAATAATAATATCTAACAAAAGTACAAATATTTGCCTCACGGTTCGTGAGTTCAAATATTGCTGATTCAATAAAATCTTCTCTACACAGTCGTTTTTCAAACGGTAGCCATTTTGTCCAAGTTGATATTTCATTTTTCAAAGCAGTTAACGCGTTTTTTTTATAATTAATCAAAACAAAAGTTAGATACACGAAGAGCAAAAAATGCCAAGATTCTTTTCTTATTAACTACATGTTTGGGTCTTAAAGGAATAAAATGCTTCCACACATTACAAAACAGTAGCCAATTTGTCCAAACGTCGAAAGTTCGAAAGACGCTAATTTCCGTCGTTACATGTGCTAAAGTTTCAATTAAATGTTCATGATAATTAAAACAAATCGTGTTATGAAATTTGGGAAAACAGGTTGATGATTGCTGCCGAAAAAAAAAGAATAGCGCATGTTGCTATAGACTCCACCCGGGGACATAGGTTCGACACAGGTTAAATTTTGCAATTTTTATTAATCGTTTATAGCTTTTAACGATTTATTTAAAAGAATGGGGAAAAACATCTCATTACATGAACTTCGTCCAACTTTTGCAAAGACAAATTTTAGACACCAAGACAGTCCTCTAAATGTGAAATTCGAATTGAAATTTATGTTGTGGAAGTACTCCATAGATCATTTAAAGTCGTCACTTCAGTAAGGTGCAATCACCAATATTACAAGACTTATACCAGTTCACGGAGTGTTTTACTTCGCGATTTGTCCTGCTATTCATGTTATAACTGTCGTGATGAAATTAATTCCTGTACAAGCGAAGCCGGAACTTTTCGTCAATATAAACTTGTGCATGAAATGGAGGTACAGAAATTAAACACTATAGATGACTTGCGGAAATAATTCTCAAGCCAAGGTTCAAGTAATTGAAGGGGTGTATTTCGACAACTTATGTACCAGGGAAAATACAATTCTATTCAAATTCAACCAAGGGTAAAAATGTTCGATTTACTTGCAGAGTGTCAGATATATTTGTATTGGGGTTGAGTTATTATAAGATATAGAAATTTTACAATGACAGATGATATGCACCTTGAAAGTTAAACATCATATGATAAAAGTTCCGTACATCTAAAAAAAATATCTTTTTTATGGAAAACTGTACCACATCTTTCTATATCTACTTCCGTCCCATCTTTCTTTCCCACATTACTTGCGACAGTAATGCATTTTTAGTTGAAATAACTTAAAGGGTAAACATTATTAAATAGATTTCCACAACTTGAGGTAATTTATGATAAAATGACATCACAAAACGAACAGAACCAGAATCAGAAATTTTAAAAATTTTGTAATATAATAATATATATCACCAACATATAAAAAAACGAATAAAACTTGCAAAAATTAATCAAAAACCCTCTTCGACGCCGCTTTTTATGTGTAACGTCGTTTTTTAGGAACATCGTGCCCATCGTTTGACAGTAAATACAGAGCAATCGATACGTCCATTCACCCTCATTACAACAAACCATGGAGTTGTGCGCTTCTTTAAAGAGAGGTGGGAAACTTTGCTTGCTTCGATAGGACTTCTGCTCAGTCCTCATAGTCCCCGGTCGGTTTCTTATTACTTTCAATCAGGATCTATAAAATATATAAGTTTCTCACAGAAGGTAACCAAAGAAGGTGACCAAAGATTTTGCGACGATACAAATATTAAACTTTACAATATAAATAAATATCTTTAATCAATGAATTCAAATAGCAAAAGCTATGCAATTAACAGATATATACTTATTCAGCTTCATGTAAATTATTTAACAATGAAATACACTAAATATGAAATTTAGAGTTTTACCAAGGGAGCTAATAATTAATTAATAACACTGTCTGCCACACAGCATTTCGGGGGCTCTCCCTCTGGTATCTTTCGTCCCTCTTTTATAGCTGATTATGCGGGGGCTTTTCTAGTTATTGGGGGCATTATGATATGACCTATAGTTGTTAATTTCTGTGTCATTTAGTGTCTTGGCAATCATAATACATATTCTTTAATATATATAGTGATGTCGTTATTACGACATAGCTATGTCGTTATTACGACATGTTATGTCGAAATTACGACATAGCGATGTCGTTATAACGACATATTATGTCGAAATTACGACATAGCGATGTCGTTATAACGACATGTTATGTCGAAATTAAGACATGCTATGTCGTAATTACGACATAACATTTTTTTTTTGATTGGCCCTTATCGGCTTTCGTAGAATGGTAACGGACTTATCGTTTTTTTTCGGCGTTTCCGCACTAATCGGGTTCAGCAACGGACGTGTTTTCAGGTGACAACATTTGGCGTAAGTGGTTATTTCTTTCAATTTGTATTAAAGCAGAATTGATATTTCCAAATAAGCTTGATGTCACGGAATGGTGAAATTATTTCTTTTGCTGGATATCTAGTCATATTCATGGGAAGCTACGATTTATTTTAAATTGTTTCCACCAATGTGGTACCCCAACTTGAAAACAAACATTTTTCATGGAAAGACGTCCAATTAAAGCGTGTTTTAAGCTTGTTGATTTCTTCTGCAAGTAAATATTTGGTTATTATTCATTAAATGTAGACATTTTCCCTTTCGGAACTGTTTCATGCACTATAAAGGTCTTAAATGATGGTTAATTTTGAAAATTTGTGGCACCGGACTCTTTGTGTTTTTGGCACCGGACTTTTTGCGCGCAAATGAATATGGAGACTCATATCGTTTCTGTCGGTCTATGTGTTTACTCCGCCTGCATGGTTGTTCAATACTTCTTACTTTATACATTAATCACACATCACACACTGATATATTTTATTAATCCACAAACAAATGTATGAGATTCTATCAGTATCTCGGCCTCATAGCAGGGAGGTTTCTAGTCCAAATAATTATGACGTCTGGGAAGGCTATTCTAGATGCTTGCTTTGACACCCTTCTGCGACGATGTAAAGCCTTTCAAGACGTGATAGTTATTTGAACTAGTAGGTATAAAAAAGAAGATATGGTATGATTGCCAATAAGACAACTCTCCACACGAGTCCAAAAGACATAGTAATTATCAATTATAGGTCACCGTATGGCCTTCAACAATGAGCAAAGTCTATACCGCATAGTCAGCTATAAAAGGCCCCGAAATGACAATCGGTCAAACAATTCACGAGAAAACAAACGGCCTTATCTATATAAAAAAAAAATGAACGAAAAACAAATGTTTCTACACCGAAGTGACTCAAACCAGTTGTTGGCATGACACGGGTTATGTTCTTCTCATATATGTTATGATGGTATGATACTAAACCCCTTACGGGAGGGATTGTGCCTGATATTCATATGATGAAAACATAATCTTTCAATCAGTGTAATTGAAGTCTGGAGCTGGCATGTCAGTTAACTGCTATAGTAATCTGTTGTTTTTGTGTATTTTTGTCATTTTGTTTAGTTTCTTTTGTTACATCTCCTGACATCAGACTCGGACTTCTTTTGAACTGAATTTTAATGTGCGTATTGTTATGCGTTTACTTTTCTATATTGGCTAGAGGTATAGGGTTGAGATCTCATAAACATGTTTAACCCCGCCGCATTTTTTCGCCTGTCCAAAGTCAGGAGCCTCTGGCCTTTGTTAGTCTTGTATTATTTTTAACTTTAGGTTCTTATGTATAATTTGGAGTTTAGTATGGCGTTCATTATCACTGAACTAGTATATATATTTATTTAGGGGCCAGCTGAAGGACGCCTCCTGGTGCGGGAATTTCTCGCTGCATTAAAGACCTATTGGTGACCTTCTGCTGTTGTCTGTTATATGGTCGGGTTGTTGTCTCTTTATCAATTTAACACATTCCTAATTTCCATTCTAAATTTTATTGCATACAAAATTAAGTACCTCCAGTTTTCCCAGGCATTTACACCAAACGATGATTTTTCACTAAGCGCAATATATCTAAAGAAACGCACACACACACACGCGGTTAAAAGACAGTTTACACAGAAAATTGCTCTATACATGTTCGGATAGCAGTAGTTTTACTACTTCAATCACCAACAACGTAGAGGGTATTTTATTTATGCATTCGACGACATCATTGGCGAAAATGTCCAAATGCATTTGTTATTCCCGTTTTTGATACAAGTTGTTAACTGCAATAATGACATGATGTGATTAATCTGCCGAGTGAGTGAATGCATTTAATGCATGAGTTCTATCAGTTTCTGACCAGATTTGTCAAGTTAGAAAATGAAAAAAATATCTAGATAATAAGACAATTTAATAAATGACAAAAATCGACAATAAAGCAAAGAACAGAACCTTTCCCCTGTATGCAATGATGGCTTTTGTCGAAACATTGAAATTTTTCAATAAAACTAACCACTATTAATAATAGGAATTGTTCCTTTTTGGGACCCTTCATTGATGTAGCAAAGGGAATACAACATTTAACATAATGTTGTACAACCTTTGCGATAACGAGTATTATGAAGATATGCTTGTAAAGTTATTTTGAACACGTAGAAAGGCAAACTCATTGGATTTTTGATGTAGTTATTTTCAATGTGCTATGTTGTATACAGCTGTCATTCATTAAATCAATTAATCAGCAAGCGTTCATGTATAGTTTTAATTTCTCATAACAACTTGATTGTCTAAGACACTTATCGTTAACATTTTGTTGGATTTTTTTTTATAAATGAATATTTTTATTGTCATTTTTTTTCATAATTCAAGTTTAAGGTAGCTGTTCATGAGAATGCCCTTCCCCAAATAATGACAAATAGTCAGTGCACAATACATTTATTTTTCCTTGCACATGATTAGCCTGCTATATAGGATGGTTTTTGTTTCTATCATAGGTCAATGCAACTCGTGTCGGATATTTGTCATTTGAGTTAAAATATCACCAGCAAAAAAGTAAGTAAGCACTTTTTTGCTAAAATGAAAGAACATTGGTATGCTCATTTTTATGTAAATTTACTGGTTGTTTAAGGTTGAATTATCAAGACCAGTAAAGTTAATATGAACAACAGATTGAGAGCGATGGCTTCCCTCCTTAATCTATGCTAGAATTTGTTCATGACCTGAAGATGGTTAATAAAAGTTGATTTTTAAGTTATTTTTGTTGCTCGGGTAGCTTCTTTAATTGTTAAGGTTTATCCAAATATCTTTAATTTATTCTGATAATTTGTCCTTACAAATCTGGTCGCTGTCAACTTTAGGAGTCATTTTATTTTATTTTGGGACTATACATTGTTTAAGCAGATGGGAAATGCCTTAATTTTTAATAACAAACTTACGTTATTTTCATTTTATTTCTATGATCACGGCTGAATATGTACATGTACATGTAAAGTATTTTTTTAATTTGTAGAAAAAAGCCATCTTCATATGATTATTGTATAACAAATTTATTTTATTTACAGCTGTTATTAAATAAATTGATTGATCGGAATGCCATCATGCATATCTTTACTTTTGAAAACAATATAGTTACATTGTACTACTTTCTTGTATGCTCGTTCTGACCGGACCCGAATTAAAGGTTCTTTACTTGACCGGTCGATAAGCTTGTCAGTTGTTCTATCAATATTTTTTTTATTAACAAAACTAAATTCTCTAGAGGGTTTTGATTATCATTAACGTCGATAGCTGGCATTTAAAGTTTAAATAGAATTTTACGCTGAACCATTTCTTAATGGCGAAATTTAAGTGGTTGTTTTTTCTGTTAATTTTTTTTCAATTTTTTTTGTTTGTTTCTTGGTGCTTGTGTTGCTATGCAGTAACACTGTCGGAGGGTTTGGCGTCCATTGCTATGTTTAATCCACCTTAAGTCAATGCATGTGGCAGACGTATGCAGTCTGTTGTATCCTTGTAGTAACAAAACTTTGAATTATTTAGCAAGAGGACAAAAGTTTAAAAGTCATTTTTGAGATTATTTTAAAAATCATTGTTATTTTTTTCGTAGTTTGTGAAAGGAAATAAGATGTCAATGTTAAATTTATGAAATATGCAGAGAATACATTTGTATATTCAGTCAATTTGAACAATAGATTTCCCACGATGTATTTCCCTCTAGTTTATCAAGGCATCAAGATGATGAGTTAAGGTGGATGTCTTTTGCTCACTATAATTTTTGTTGTTCGGTTTGATGCCTCATTGACTAATACCCAGATCTTCTCATGACTATACTGATAACACAAAGAGTAAAGTTCTTTGTCCTAACCGATAAAACTGGCCATATTGTATTTAAATGTTAAGCAAAATTAAACTCCTATATTTGTTGTAACAAATTTGTCATTTCTACTCCTGTGAAAACGGATCAATATGCACATGTACATGTTTAATTTTTTTTTTTAAATTTATGTAAAAAATATATTTAGTAAACAGATGTCTTCACATAAATCGATTAATCAGCAAGCGTTCATGTATACTTATACTTCCTCATTCGAATATAGTGTTCATTTCTTCAGCAACTTGAGTGTCTCTGAAAGCAGGTAATAACATTCTTTTATTTTGAAGCCAGGGAAAATGTTAAGTGAAACATATCATGAGGCTGCGGTCATTCATATTGTGTTTATAAAAGGGAGATGAATGGTATGTGTCTAATTTTTCTACTTTCCGATAAGTTTGGTCGTCGACTGAAAATGACGAATGCTCGAAATTACTATCTCGAAAAGACACCAGAATTTTCAAAACCAAAAACTAAATGAATGAGCGTTCTAGTTATTCTTTTAAACAATATTTTGTTTCTGATAAAGCTCTAATGGTTGGAACATTTCTAATCATCAACAATGTTGGTAGTTTGTCTGTTAAGTTGAATTGTAATTTTTAAAATATTCAACGCTGAACCACTCAAGAATATGAGACATTGTTGGCTTTTTTTTGCGGTTGTTTTGTTGCTCTGTTATACACTTGTAACACAGTCCCAGATTTAGGTGAGGGTTTGGCGTACATGAACATGTTTAATCCGCCACATTATGTGTGTGCCAGGAACCTATAATTTATTGGATGTCGTTAGTTGCTATGTATCATTTTGTTTTTGTTCAATATTTCGTACATAAATAAGACCAGTAGTTTTCTCGTTCAAATGGTTTCTGTACTGTTTCATTTCGAAGCCGTTTAAAGGTTGCATGCGGACTGTGTTTTGCTAATTGTTGAAGGCCGTATAATAAAGAGAACTAAAGTTGCCAACATCTCCGTAATTGGGTCTCTAATTGAGAGTTGTTTCATTGGCAATCGTACCGCGTTTTCTCATTTTTGTATTTGTTCTCACAACTATAACGAACATTTTTACAATTTCTGAAAGAATAGTTTATTATACAGAAAAAAATACAGAGATAGGAGATAGATCTATAAAATGTTGGGATAAATTTGATTTTTTACCAGCGTAGCCTTTGACTACTCACATTGGCGGTAGTGTATGTCCTATTGTTACGGAATAGAAGTTCCTTCATAATATAAGTTCCAAATGGAAAATAAATATTCTGGAATATTATTTCCAGAGGAATATATATTACTGTAGATGTTCCTAACGGAATAAATAGTATAGTATATTTGTTCCATCAGGTACCGGTATTATGACATTGTTTATAATAAAGTTTCCACTGGAACTTCTGTTAGGTGGAACGAATATACGTTGACACTATGTCAATTAGTTTGATAATCACCGCTGTGAAAAAACTATTTATGTTTAATAGCAGCAATTTTGTTAAGGACATTTTTACAGGAAATGTAAGTTATGAATAATAAGTTGATGTAATAGACAATGAACAATTATTGTAGAAAAGTTGTACACAACTTTTATATTTCTTGTGAGCAATTTTTGTGTGTAGTCATATCATAACCAAGTTGATACAAAATTCCGCTTTATAGTTACTAGTATTATTTTCATAGAAATCATGTCAACAGACGGATTTTTCCGTACAGTCGGATCTTCAAAACTAATTTTTGATTAAGGACTTTCTGTTTTGAATTTTCTTCGTAGTTCAGTAGTTTTGTGATCTTACGTTTTGCTTACAATAAAGTGATACAAAATTCCCCTTTGTAGTTATTATTTTCATAGAAATCATCTTTGCATACGGATTTTCCCGTACACTCGTAACTTCATAACTTATTTTTGATAAGAGACTTTCCATATTGAATTTTCTTCGAAGTTCAGTTTTTTTTGTGATTAAATGTTAATTTGCTTACAATAAAGTGATACAAAATTCCCTCTTTGTAATTATTATTTTCATAGAAATCATCTTTGCAGACGGATTTTTCCGTACAGTCGTATAAACTTCAAAACTTATTTTTGATTAGGGACTTTCCATTTTGAATTTTCTTTGGAATTCAGTATTTTTGTGATTTTTACGTTTTGCATACAATAATTTTTTTGTTGTTCGGTTTGATGCATCATTGAATATTACCCATCTTTTCTTTTAATCTACACAGATAATACAAAGAGTAACTTTCATTTGTCCTTACCAATCAAACTAATCGTTGTGTTTTGTAGAAATTTATCTATTCGCAGACAATGCTTTGTTTAAGCAAATTAGAAACGTCTTGATTTTTATAAACAAATTTCTAATTTCATCATTTCATCGACTGTGATTATGGATCAATATGCACATGTTCATGTTTATTTTGTTTGGAATTCATCTTCACATGATTCATGTAAAAAAAAGATATTTTATAAACAACTGTCTTTACTAAAATCAATTTAAGTGTTCATGTATACTTTTATTACCTCATTTCAACATAGCTCTCCAATTCGTCAGCAACATGAGTGTCTCTGAAAAAGGTAATAAAATTATATTAATTTGAAGACTACTGAAAATATAAAGCGAAACATATCATAAGGCACCGGTCATTCATATTGTGTTTATAAAAGAGGGATGAATGGTATGTGTTTGATATTTCTACTTTCCGATACATTTGGTCGTCGCCTAAAATGAAGAATGTTCGAATATACTATCTTTAAAAGAGACTAAAATGTTCAAATTACACCTGGGCGAGTTAGCGTTCCAATTTTTTTGGAACATTTTGTTTTGCCAAAGCATAATTCTCTAAGGTTGGAACACTTCTAATCATCCACAATGTTGGTAGCTTGTCTTTTTTGTTTTTTAATATAATTTTATTCCTGGACGAGAAAGCTGACCAGTTTTCTGTAAAACAAATTTTGATTTTAACTATACCAACTTTTCAAGAGGTTGGAACATTTTGTAACCATCATCAATGTCGGTAGCTGGCCTATAAAGCTTAAACATGATTCTAAATAGAATTTTACACCAGTCAAGAATTTCTATTTTGTCATTTTTACTCCTGTGATAACGGATAAATATATACATGTATTACCAATGCTATTTCAACTGATCGGGTGGAGCTTACGTTTTAATTTGCATGATGACAGTCTATTTGAAAATGTGTGTTAAAAGGAGGATTGCCGTTATAATTAATAATGAATTTTAATCAACTATCCGTGTCATCAAAGGAATTTACAAAGAACGACTGGACACTTCATTAATGAGTATATCTTAAAATCCCTATCTATATATGACTGGTTTATCATGAGCGAACCGGTTAAACTCCGCCCAGTCAAGTGAAATAAATCGAGTAATACATGTACAGTTTTTTTTTAAATTTACGAAAAAAACATATTTGGTAAACAGCTGTTACAGCTGTAACATAAATCGATTAATCAGCAAGCATTAATGTATACGTTTACTTCTTCATTCGAATATAGCTCTCCAATTCTTCAGAAACCGGAGTGTCTCTGTAAACAGGTAATACAATTATATTATATCGAAGACTGAAAAATGTAAAGTGAAACATATCCTAAGTCTCCAGTGACTCATACTGTGTTTATAAAAGGGGATGAATGGTATGTGCCTAATATTTCTATTTTCCAACGTTGATTAAAAATGTTCGAATATACTATCTTGAAAAGAGACAATAATGTTCACATCACATCTAATCGAATGGGCCATTCGCTTTTGTTTTAAACATTTTTTTTTTGTTTTGAGCTTAATTTTCTAATATATGGGTAGATTCTCTGTTAAGTTTGAATATAGTTTTACAAATATTCAAATCTTAACCAGTCAAGAATATGAGACAATTATTGGCAAACTGTGAGCGGTTGTCGTTTGTTGCTGTTCATTGTCTTATTGTTTTGAAGAGTTGGTTTTAGTGTTGTTCTATAGACATTTGTACCACAATCCCATATGTAGAAAAGGGTTGGCGTCTATGAACACGTTTAATCAGCCACATTATGTGTGTGACTGTAACTAACTAGTAACTTTAGTTGCTGTTGTTAGATTCGATATATTCCCTTCAAGTTAAAACGTATCATGGATAAAACATTTATAGACATGTTAGGTTAATAAGCATCAAACTTTTATTTATAGTCAATGCACTGTTGTCAATGGCTATCTCGGCGTTCCCGATGATGGCGAATCCAGAAAATCGTTTCGATCACTTGAAAGTTCTAATTGTTGTTTTCATTTATTGGGAAATACATTTATCAATTTTCTGATTGCTTTTTTCATATAGAAACATTTGAATTTTAATATGGTACATATAAGTGATGTGCGTTTGTTATCGATTCCCTCAATAATCTAGGACATTCTTTTAAACATATTTATTCCAGTTGAAACAACACCTGTTTATACATGTAGTTCTTTTTCTACGTTTTAGATATAGAGGACAAAAATAAATAAAGAATAATGAAGATCTTATTTGTATGTTTTGTGTTTGGTAAGTTCTTAATTTTGAATTTGATACATCTTTTGAAGATATATATAATTGATTTTAAAAGAAAAACCAATTGTTTTATATTGGTTATTTCACATACAAATGATACGAATGCTTAACTCTTAATTAAATTACACATTTTGCCTGTTACAATCGGTACTTTGTAATGTGCATATGGTACTTCTCGATGTAACATATTTAGCAAATTTTAGAACAATTTAAGTTTTCGGTGTAATTATTTTTTTCTGTCCAAGAGATCTTTTTAATGGGATAGACACGTTTATTTATACACTTAATAGATTTCCTGCAATATATGGGTGAACATTCTAAATTGTATTTCAAAAATAAATTTACCGATTAAGGTGATCAATGTTCAAATGTCATAAATTCATGTAGAAGAAAAAAATTGAAGGTAAAAGCAAACCGAGATTTCAAATTAATTGAGTACGGATGAATCTATAGCTTTAAGCATCTCTTGCTATGCTAGCACTAACTGCTTAGCAAAAAACTTTGAATCAATTATCTGGAGCGCATCTATCCAATCGAGCTAGAGATAAAGGATACTACAGATACAGTTAAGTCGGCCTCATATCTTGACTTACATCTAGAAATTGACACTGAGGGTCGGTTGAAAAAAAAAAATTTACGACAAAAGAGATGATTTCAGTTTTCCAATTGTGAACTTTCCATTTCCAAGTAGCAACATTCCAGCAGCACCTGCATACGGAGTATATATCTCCCAATTGATAGGATATTCCCGTGCTTGTATTTCCTAACATGATTTTCTTGATAGAGGGTTGCTGCTCACAAGGAAGCTATTAAACCAAGAGTTCCAAATGGTGCAGTTGAAATCATCCCTTCGCAAATTTTACGGACGCCATCACGAGTTGGTTGACCGTTATGGAATAACCGTTTCACAAATGATATCGGACATGTTCCTTACGTCGTAACTACAATCCCCTTCCCTTTCATGAATGTGACCTACCGAATTAGACTATTTACCGGATTTGTTATCACATAAGCAACACGACGGGTGCCACATGTGGAGCAGGATCTGCTTACCCTTTCGGAGCACCTGAGATCACCCCTAGTTTTTTGGTGGGGTTCGTGTTGTTTATTCTTTGGTTTTCTATGTTGTGTCGTGTGTGCTGTTGTTTGTTTGTCTTTTTCGTTTTTAGCCATGACGTTGTCAGTTGTTTTGGATTTATGAGTTTGACTGTCCCTTTGGTATCTTTCGTCCCTCTTTTATGTAACAATAGATCAGACGGATATTCTTCATAAAAGAAAAGAAAAATTTAAAGTGGCGCTTTCTGTAGATGCACAGTTCATTTGAACTGAATCTAATCAAATCAATAAAAGTAATTTAGACCTCTTTACAATATCAGAATGCTATACAATACTCTATATAATATCTTTTAGGAATGTACGCACAATCAATGTTAGGAAAACTTAGCATTCTTACGAATTACATATGTAAATTAGTTTTGTCCATAGATGTTAAATAGGCTTAATTATCTGTTTGAAAATACATGAAAAGTAATATACCTCATGACATTACTTTAATATTCATGCAGGCATAGGGATTGCTGGTGTACTTGGTAGAAGATGTGTTGTTTATTCGGCGGGTGAAACTATTCCAGCCATTCCAAAGGGTGCGCGGTATGGTAGAACGTGTCATTCTGTGCTTTTTGACCCCAAAAGGTACTGCATTGAGTGGGATTGTCCCCAAACTGACTGTTCTAATCCAATCATACCATATAGTGGTTGTCCTTACTGCCAAGGTACGTACAAATATATTCATGTTAATCTCAAATAAAAAACAGAAAACATAAACACACACAGTATATAACAAAAAATATCCGGACATTTCTTCCAATAGTGTTTTTTTCGTAATAAATATTTTTCGTTTTTTTTTTTATAAACTATGAGGAGTTTATTTAGAAAACCCTTACCAAAATTGCGCATCAATGGTGTATGAGCGTGATATTCTGTGCACATCAATTTTTCCAAAAAACTAAGGATTTTCTTGTCCCAGGAATAGATTACCTTAGCCGTATTTGGCACAACTTTTTTGAATTTTGAATCTTCTATGCTCTTCAACTTTGAATTGTTTGGCTTTATAACTATTTTGATATGAGCGTCACTGCTGAGTCTTATGTAGACGAAACGCGCGTCTAGCGTACTAAATTATAATCCTGGTACTTTTGATAACTATTGTATGAGTGTGACGTTCGAAATGCATCAATTGTTAATGAGTTTGACGTTCAATGGTTTACCAGTATTAGGTCAAGTATGTTACCAATTTGATATCCATGTTACGTTAAGAACACATCGCGTCATCTGTGTATTAGGGTAACGTTCAGTTTTCATCATTGGTGTCTCGTTGTTACGCTCAGTATCTATCATTGGTGTTATATTCAGTGTGCATTAAGTGTGTATTAATGTTACTTTAAGTGCAAGTTTGAGATTTAGAATACAGCAACGTTGATTTATTATAACGGACATTGAGCATTTAACAAACCCGACGTTCAGTTTGCATCATTTATTTATCAATGTTATATTGTGTATGTCTTTAATTGTACCACTTTTACATACTTGCAGTTTTCCGTCAATAGAATGCTGTTAATAAAACACATCTTTCTCATTTCATTTTAATTTCTGATTCTCTTAAAATATTTATTATCGCAGGTACATGTGTAAATGATGGTAATGTGTATCAGTATGGTGTGTCATTCCCATGTGACGGAGGATGTAATACCTGCACGTGTTTCATGTCGACTATGAGGGCGTGCTTTAAGAAAACACCACCAGCAGAGTGCCTGTGAATCATTGCAAACAACATAACGCGAAGATAATTGTTGTAAAATAAAACACGAAACATTCATAACTTTCATGTAATTTCAAATTTATTTCATATATTTCCTTACAATATAAAGTCATTTGTTGCGACGGTCATACAAGTAAGAGGTTAAGCTAGCTATAAAACTTATTTTTACATAAGACAATGCCTGTACCAAGTCAGGAATGTGACAGTTGTTATCCATTCGTTTGATGTGTTTATTATTTTGATTTTGCCATTTGATTAAGGACTTTTCGTTTTGAATTTTCCTTGCACTATTTTTGTAAATTTAATTTTTCCCAGATTTTAATTTGCATTGAAGAAGAGAGGTAAAAGATTCCAAAGAGACATTAAAACATATAAACTGAAAATAAAAGGACAACGCCAAGGCAAAAAAAAAGAAAAAAACCTAGAAGACAAATAACTGGCACTCAAAACACAACACAGAGAATCATAAACTGAGCAAAACAAACTCATCTCACGTATGACACCATCATTGCAAGTCATGATACTTTTACTTCTTTTTAAATAAATTGATTCATTGATATACAAAAAAGAAGATGTGGTGTAATTGTCAATGAGACAACTCTCCACAAGAGACCAAATGACACAGAAATTTCATAACTATAGGTCACCGTACAGCCTTCAACAAGAAGCAAAGCCCAAACGCATAGTCAGGTATAAAAAAAGCCCAAAATGACAAACGTCAAACGAGAAAACTAACGGCTTAATTTATGTACCAAAAAGATAATGGAAAATAAATATGTAACGCATCAACAAACGATAACCACTGAATTAACGGCTCCTGACTTACATACAGAATGTGGCGGGGTTTAACATGTTCGCGGGATCCCATCCCTCCCTCTAACCTTACGATAAGAACGAACTATAAAAATCAGTTGAAAAGGCTAAACTTATCAGATGGATAAAAATAGAAATACTACACAGAGTGCACGTGGCCGGGTACTTGTATATCCCAACAACAAAAAGATACTACGTACAGATCTGAGAGTACTCGCAGTTGCTGACAGCTAGTTCAAAGCCACTAACAACTAATTAAAAGAAATCATGCATCTTAGACTGAATTATCAATCAGTACACATCCAACATCCAATAGCTTTAGTGTAGAGACGTCATAAACAGTCAGATAAAAACATGACAGTGCAATGCCAAGATACAGGTATCAACAAACTGTAGATCCATGAATGTGAATATGTATATAACAATAATATCTAGTTTTCTTTTAATTTACAAAATCAATATTAATACCAATAAAACAATATTCAATGATCTTATTACAGTGTTAAAATAGTAGGTCCGGTAAGGGCCGATGTTGGCCTCAAATTTCAAGTTCATCTGACGAAAGATTGTAAACACTTTTTAAACACCTAAGTGTCTATTTCAGTTGATTCAATAAGTTTATGTGAAAGATTTTAACTGATGTACTCATTAAAAACGCTCCGATTCTAGCTTAAATATGAAAAATCTATCCAATATGCCCAAAAAATGTCACTTTTCTGATGGTTTTTGTAAAAAATGAGAGTGGCCGCATCCGTGTTCATCCACAACCTTTATATATGTTATGTAGTATCATAAAATACAACTTACATTTCAATATTAAGAATGAACACGAATGCGGCCACTTTCATATAAGACGGAAACCGTCTAAAATTTAACTAAAATGCTAAAATTGTGAAGATTTCAGTAATTTAGCATGACTTAATGAGCATTGTATTCTCAAAAACAGCCCATATTTATGTAGCAGAAGCATTTTACTTTCCAATGAATAACTTAAAGTTTACATCTTATTAATTTTGTAAAACTGCTATATTTTGGGCCAAAAAAGAGGGCTTCATGAACCTACTCCTTTGTAACCCTTATGGAAAGTTTATTTAAAGGATCGATAAGTTTACCAGTATTGTTTCTAAAATTTTGGGCGCGGTTGACGACATTTTCGTAAAAATGAGGATGTGCTATCCCGTTTGAAATAAGTTTTCTATATGTACAACCAAAACCAAATCTTTATATTTATGGAAGAATTTAGTAGAGGTTTTACGTAACTTGTGGCTTCAGAAATGGTTGTGCAGCCTTCCCTAAATAACTAAACAGAAAAATGTTAAATAAAGGTGAAAGAGTCGAACAAGTCGGCCGATTACATATCATCGTTTTATAAATAACTGGGGTCTGTCGTTTTTTAAATGATTTTCTTTTACTACAGATATCAACAAAGTAGATATACAGTGGACATTCTTTAAGGTCGATTCTCTCAAAGTTTAAAGTTCAAAATTATAATTAAGTCTTCCGTGTAAAATTTTGTGCACATGTAACATGCCATAGAAAATGCTGTAGTCTATCTCAGTTTCAAAATAATGAAATTTTCAAATCACTAGTTTATATTGATAGGGATTAATAAAGGAATCATAAGTGCCAAAAAAATATATAGGTCACCGTGCTTGTTTTTCAAAATTATGTAACACAGTATGTTCTGATGGTTCTAAGATCCAACTCTTACACAAGTTCTCCTATGTCACTCTTGCAATGCTCAGAGAAAATTCCAGACAGGTGCATGAAGTTTTATGACATTCCTGAGCCCTTTCTTATATTGTTTTTATATATTTAAAATTTATGTAATACAGTATGTTCTGATGGTCCTTAGATCCAACTCTTACACAAGTTCTCCTATGTCACTCTTGCAATGCTCAGAGAAAATTCCAGACAGGTGCATGCAGTTTTATGACATCCATGAGCCCTTTCTGATATTGTTTTTATATATTTAAAATTTAACTGCCGAGAGTGAAAGAGAATCGGTTTGAACAAAATGTGGTGGTCAAAGCAAATAACCAAGAGGTCAGAAAATGAATAAATAGGGTAAAAAATATAGAAATGGTGTTATGGTTATATTTGTTAAAATTAATCAAGTAACTCAAATTATTCATTATCGGTATTTTTTTAAATTTTTTTTTTAAATTTTATTGATTCATATTAAGTGGAATATTTGTTGATAACTAAATACATTAATATCATACTTTGAATGATATTTACCTTCATCCACGAGTACTGTTCATGTCCGACTGGTACATACTGGAAAGGCAGTTAGGATGGTTTGATAATAGATCGAAAGTCTCGTTGAGAACAAACCCATGCTTTGAGATCAATGCGTAGAACTGCAGATCAAGGGACAGTTCATGGGCTTTGTTACATATTTTGGTAAAATGTTGCATAAACATCTACTACAAGGTGATGAGGATTTGCTTTGGAAACAACATTATAAAAATAATGAAATGTTTTGGATAAATCAATGTTAAACACAGATGAACATATTAATTGGTTTACAGCTCACCACCCACGTAAATATACATGTATCTTAACCTATGTCGAATACAACGTCAATTTCGCTGTTTATAATAACATTTAAAAAACCCAAATAGGGCCGCTTTTCCTGTTCTAATGCATCACAAACATTATTACTGCGTTGGAGAGCCGTGGTGTAGTGGTTAGTGCATTAGACTACTAACACAATTGTTACTGGTTCGATTCCCGTTCCGTGATTAAAACTTCAGTGACTGAATTTTCGGCTCTCCCTTGACACCATTTGCGAGTATAGTCTTGAAGAAACAATGATAGTCCGTCGGAAGGGGAAGATAAATTGCTGACCCGTGTTAAGAGAGAGCCATATCTCTTGCACGTAAAAGACACCCTTGTAGATTTTGAAAAAATGTAGGATGATGCCGCTACAAGGCAGCACTCGCAACCACAAAGTGGAAAGGGATTTATATAAGTTGCAAAACTTTTTTCCAAATCCACTGTAAATAAACATGTTTAAACTACTGCGTTGGACATTGAAAAAGTTGTAAATTCAAATTGTTATAAAATCCCGCAATATTCCATGAGATGTCAGACCTGAACCACGAGGACATTAAACTTACGAAATGGCATAAGCTAACTAAATCATGAGTCAGGCTTTTTCATTGAATTTAAATAATGTGCAATAGAAGCTTTGTCAAGGAAGTTAATGGGCAATTATATACGTTATAAATAGCTAAACGATACAATATACTGTAGATAAACACGTGTAGAAAAACATTATGTATCTTCTAAATATGCTAGACATAAAATTGTCTTTATTCTGTCAAAACGTTATGCTATTCAACTGTGAAAAATGATTATAGTTATCAAAGGTACCAGGATTATGATTTAGTACGCATTGCGTCGACATAAGACTCATCAGTGACGCTCATATCAAAATATTTATAAAGCGAAACAAGCACAAAGTTGAAGAGCATTGAGGATCCAAAATTCCAAAAAGTTGTGCCAAATACGGCTAATGGTATATGCGTTTTTGTACCTAGCTGTAGTAACATTTACGGTACCATTTTTTTTCTGAATCCATCACGAATTCATTCGAGTTTCAAACTCCTAAAACAGAAATCAGATACAGACATACATCAATTTTGTATAGTTATTGGCATAGATGTTTTATTTTTATTTGGTTATTATTGTGTCTAAACTTTACAACGACGAAGAATTATGAATTGTTAGATTACAAAGGTATTTTTATAACATCATACGGTAAATATTCAGAATGTGTGTTTGTTATCTATACTGTCAACTATCTAGGACATTTTTGTCTTTCTAGAGATACTGATTTTAGTAGAACAACACCTGCTTAAAATATATATTTGCGTTTTAGACTTAGAGGACAAGAATAAAAGGAAAATGAATACCTTACGTATTTGCTTAGTGTTTGGTAAGTTCTTTTTTTATAATTTGAAATCGTTTATAATGATTGTAGATAATACTGATTTTAAAAGACAAAGGATAACATTAAATAATAATACCATGCTGACGATAAAACTACGAATTTTGCCTGTTTCTTTTTTTCTAGTAATATTTGGCACATATTCTCTCGATCTTACATATTCATCCTTTTTGTTCTGTTTTTTATCATACAGAATTATCAAGAATATAACATAAGAGATTTTCTTGTGCATCATCTATATTCTAGACCAGATAGACACTTATAATGATATAATATATAGATTTCAATTCAAAATTGAATTAAATTTCAAAGATAAAGTCGCCGTTTTACTTTACAAATGATCAAATCGCCGTTTTAGTTTACAAATGATCAAATTCCCAAAATCCATTCACAAGATAAAAACCAATAAAAAAATTATAACGTCACCAGATATTCTTGCATCACCACCAATGCAATTCCACACTAACCAAAACACTCATAATCGATTAAAAAAGGACACACGTTCAAACGATTATCCCCTAAAAACAGACAAATTTAAGATACCAATTTCTATAGTTGCACTGATTACTGTTCAGTTTTAAAACATCTTACAAATTGATCCTAGTAACGTTAACATATAGTTTCAATGTCAGCAGGCAACTCACAAACCTTTGGTAGATTCACTTTTGGAACGTTCTGTCAATCACTGATTGTAACACTAAACGTTTTTAAAAATTATATAAATAAAGGCAACAGTAGTATACCGCTGTTCAAAACTCATAAATCCATGGACAAAAAACAAAATCGGGGTAACAAACTAAATTCGAGGGAAACGCATCAAATATAAGAGGAGAATAACGACACAACATTAAAATGTGACGCACACAGAAACGGACTAAGCATTAGAAAAAATCCTATGAGAATAACAAATATAACATCAAAACCATATACATGAATTTGGGATAGATAAGTACCGTGACACGTCTTATAGTAATGTGAATTCACACTAAAACAAAAGAGAAAACAAACGACACAACGGAACACAACTTTAAAATGTAACACACTCAGAAACGAACCATAATATAGCAATGGCCATATTCCTGACTTGGTACAGGACATATATGTAAATTATCTTCTTTTCATAGACGATTGCATTGTCTGAATTAGTTGTTTGAAAATACACAACGAGAGAATGACATCATGACAACGTTTTTATCATCATGCAGGCATAGGGATTGCTGGTGTGATTAGTAAAAGATGTGTTGTTTATACACCGAGTGAAACTATACCCGCCATTCCAAAGGGTGCCCGATTAGGTAGAACGTGCCATTCCGTGATGACTGACCAAAATAATTATTGCATTGAATGGGATTGTCCCCCAACTGACTGTTCTGATCCCATTATACCAGAGACTGGATGTCCTCACTGTAAAGGTAACTACAAATATGTTCTGAAGAGGGAGACTACGTTGTTTTATAATATATCAACATAAAATGAACATAAACACGTATTATTAAGTGAAATAACCGGAAATTAATTTCGAAAGTGTTCTTTGATTCGTAATTCAACTGCAACATTTGCAAATATTAATAGCTTACAAAAGTAAGGTATAATATCGCTCGGGGTTTGTTTGTTTTTATAAAAAAAGATTTTGGCAAAATAAAGTTGATTACCTGCTTTCGATAGCTTGTTCTTCGTCGTTATATCTCAGATATTCCTTAGCAAAGGTCGATAGAATGTGAGACATACGTATGTTAATCCGATGACGGCAATTGTGAGCAATATTATCATACTGTATAAGATCTGTTTTATCCATACATTGCCATATTTTGTTTACATATGTCGTTTGTAATATGTCCGTTATCTTAATTCTTATTGGCATTGGCGAGTCATTGCTATGAATTTGGCATAGTTTGTGTTATTAGGAAATTGTTTCACATAGCATTCAATAGTTAATATGAAAACTATTTTTGTTAAGTAACGTTTCAAAATATGTATAACCGTAAGAGAGCGTTAACCTGAACCGCGTCCACTATCAATTTGTACTGATTATAGTCAACTTGTTAAGCAAATTTCCTAAGTACTAGTACTCTTAGTACAAGATAAACTTCATTTGTTGCAAAGAATGATTTTAATTGTATAGGTCGGTTTGCGGTCCAGATTAGTTAGTATTCATAGCGTCACTGTCGTATTAGTGTGTCGTTCAGTTGTAATGCTCTATCATTGTGGTGTCCAGTGTATTTTCACGATGTGGACCATTATTATGTTCAGCGGCATCAATCGTGTACCGGTATGAAGGTCAATACAATCACCAGTATATCATGATGACGTTTAGTGTGCATCAATGGTGTATGAATTTAAATAAATTGTGTTTCATTGTGACATTCAGTGTACATCAATATTGTATCAGTGTGATCTCTAATGTACATTGATAAGTCTGTTAGTTTGACGTCCAGGGTGAATCAATATTGTATAGGTGTGACGTTCAGTATACATCAATGGTATATTAATGTGATGTTCATTGTGCATCAATGATATACCAGTGTGATGTTCGATGTGCATCAATGATATACCAGTGTGATCTTCGATGTGCATTGCTTAGTTTATTGTTATGACGTTCGGAGTTGATCAATGTTGTATTACTTTGACGTGTAGTATGAAAAGAAAGTTTACCACCGTTATTGCTTGTTTTTGTTGTTGTCTTTAATATTGGCTCTAGTATGCCTTCTTCTTTTCTTTCAATAATACGTTTATTAAGAATGATGTTTTAAAATTTATTAATATTCTGATGCATTGAATATTTTTCATCGCAGGTACATGTGTAAATGGAGGTAGAGTGTATCAGGAAGGTGTATCGTTCAAATGTGACGATGGCTGTAATACATGTACATGTCAGTTTTCTACGTTGATGATGTGTTATTTGAAAACCCCACCAACTGAATGCATTAACTAACAACATAATACCCGGAGATAAACTATTGTACAATAAAAGATAAAACATTTGGAATGTTCGTATTTTTTATTCATGTCATTTCAAATCTATTGTATGCTTTTACTGTGAATTTTAACTTCCATTAGAGATACACATAGCAAGACAAGTTAATTTTACGGTAGCCATCACCAGTTGGGTAATTTAATAAAACAAAATTGACGGACATGAACCAACGACAACCACTACACCCCATGCTCCGGACTTGAAACAACATAAGAAAAAAATACAAAAATCAGTTGAAAAAAGCCTCATACGACGAAGATGTAAGCAACTGTAGACCCCTAACATTGGGCTACATACATACACCTAAAGTAAGCTACAAGAGATCCCCAAAAGACAAAATGTAAAATATTTGAAAAACAAGTCCTGATTTATATATAAGACAAAATTACGAAAAAAGAACCACACAGATCACAATACGTAACAACCAAAAAGCCACAGACGCAAGTATCAATCTAAGGGTATTTTCAGGAGACTTTGCCCTTTTCTTACATTTCAACTTTATTAATATAACGAGATAATAAATGAAATTACATCTTTTATTCCGCACACAAGGTTTAGATCCTTACCTAGTGTTCAAAGTTTGATGTAAACCAAACATACACTTTTATTTTGTGGTGAGGTGAATAACACGTTTATCACTCATATAAGGATGCAAGTTTGAGAAGATGAAAAAACACGACCAAAATACTCCATCTACATTTAATTGTTTTTTTTTCTAATTGTAAAATACTTAATACGGAAAACGTGAGTTGCGTTAATAATTATGTGGTTTCTTGACTAATTTGTTTCTTTATAAAACAAGGACAAAACACATACATGAAACGTCAGATTCGTTAATCATTTTGTGGTTACGAAACTGGTATGTCTATTTTTCAAACCAGGATTTAAAAAATATTATTATATAAGAAAACATATAGTTACGTAATAGAGAGGAAAAATTAGTATAACCATCTTCAGCTAATAGTAACATGTAAGTAAAAGTTTAATATTTTATTGTTGCTAATATAATATTAGAGCACAGCTTGGATCATGTATTTCTTTATGTGTATTCAAGAGCAAGGCTTCAAATAATAGTGAATTGGAACTACCAAGTCAAAAGTAAATTGCATCAATCAATTAAACCATACATCTGTGCTTTGGTCCGGCTTCCCTTATATCATGGCATAATTGTTGTGCCTTTCCTAAAAAAGGAGCTGTTTTTAATTTCATCTTGAACTCTTTTTATTTTCTTCTTTCATATTATATCTAGTTACCAATTGTAAAACGTCACACTAGTAGTCAAACTACGATAAATTTGACAAAGCCGCCACTTTAAATGATTTTTTTAGACAGTACATACCGTATCTGGTATACGAGTTCTCGATAAAGTACAAATTAAGTCAATCTATAAAAACAAGAGTAAATAAAATGAAAACAACAGTGTAAAATCCTCCTTCGTCCGAATCGAACCTCAAGGTGTACATACAAGAAGGTAGTACATATTTCAGACAAAATGGAATCTATGCATAGATGTCAATATTTAGGTAGTTTTGATATCAAATGAAAACTTCTGGACTGGAGAACCCTTTATGAAAATTTCTATAAATAATAAAGAAGTATATGAAATTGTATAAGAAGGGCACATTTACCCTGTTGTTCAGTTCAGAAGTACCTGTTTTATTACTACCTAACTTCAGGGTAACAGAACGCTCTTATATGCAATTAAGGGTATGTTGAATTTTTCAGCTGAAGTCAGGATTAGGTGTAGTTTTGATATTATGAAATAGCTGCCCCTTTATTTGAACATAAGACAAATAAGCCATTTATCCTGAACAAAATGACATTCAGATTCATAAGTCGAAAATAAGCTGACAGTGCCATTGCAAAAGAAAAAATAATAAGAGGACCAAAAGACAAACAATAGATTGCAAAACACAATAAAAAAACCTAAAGATTTAGCAACGCGAACCACACCCAACCTGGAGTTTTGATTTGTTAACGATCATATTACTTTTTCACATGTATTCATTTTAAATTTGGAATGTTTGTTTGGTTTTGAGCGTTCCTGTTGAAGGTAACTATAAAGAGATTCCATTATATATTCCGGCACCTGCTGGCGTGATAAAAACGTTTTTTTTTGGTCCCATTAAAAGTCAATAGCGTCAACATAACAAACGTAATCTGCATTACAGTTACAAAAAAATATTTCAGAGGCTAGTAAAGGATAAAATCTGATGAATATCCTATAACGGTACGTTTTTGATTTAAGATCGTGCTTTTTACACTCAAAATATTAAATTATTTGCTTTACGTATAATTATAAAGTATTGTATACAAGAGAAAGTAATTTTCACTGCATATAACAAAGTATTACATGTCCATCAATATTTAAGGAGGTACACCTAAGTTAAGGGAAATAAGCTTCTAGGTTACATAGATTATTACCAATCTGTTTCATGTATGCTTAAAATATATTGATGAAACTTGACTTTTACAAACGCACTGATTCAGAGACTTATCTACCTGAAATAAGGTCTACACCCTTAAGCGATCAAAATTACATTGAAAGCACTATAATACAAGCAGTGAATACAAAAGTTACAAACTTCATTGCAAAATTATTTATCTTAAACATATTTCTCATGATAAAACACATATTTAAACAAGTACACAAACTTGTACAGAACATATTTACTGCATCGCATATGTTGAACAAATACCTGGTTTTGATTAATATACGTTTAGGTAATGTAATTTGTAATATAATTGAAATTCAAGTCCCAGACTTGGTAAATCATTTGACTTGAATAAATAAAAAAAAAATCGTATTTGTAAAGGTAGTGCATTCCGTTATCACAGAACGAACTTAAATGTGTGTACTTATGTTTTAGACAAAAAAGGAAAGCAATAAAAAGGAAAATGAAGATCCTATTTGTTTGCTTCTTGTTTGGTAAGTCTGTTATTTTTACTTTGGAACCGCTTTTAAAGGTTATCGATAATACTAGTTTTCAAAAGTTAAGGAGATGTTTTGAAAAACAACATTGAAACCAATTGATATTTCGCTTAGTGACATTTTTGCATGTTATCATTTTCATTAGCCAAATAGCATTATTTGATACATTGCAATTATCGATTTTAAATATGAAGTCAGTGTTTTTAATAGATATACAAAACTATCATTAATTCTAAATTTCTTTTTTTTTTTATCAAATCTCAATCTAAGAGTGTCTTGTACATTAGCTCTATTGTCGAGCTACATTGGATAGTTGATATTCACTAATTTGTATACACTATAATACACTGTAAGTTGCCTTTAATTTACTTTCATTGGAACAGTTCATACATTTGAAATTCAATTTGAATATGATCTTAGTCTGAAATTCTGGTTTTCGTTTAAAGATGTTCAATTCTCATAATCTGTTAAGAAAATGAAATTCACGTTAAACAACAAAACGTGTAGGGAATTGCAAGACCTGCAAATGGAACAAGTCCTGGTGCTTGAACAGGGAATGCGTTTGTTGATTTGCTTGCACTACCATTCATGTGAATCAAAATTAAGTCAAAACTTCAAGTAATGAAAACGACCTGATGAGACGACTGTTTATCATAAAAAAAATCTAAATCAAGATGGCCCACTTATCAATACACACAATTTGATTTTGAGTTGAGCAGAGTTAAACAAAACCCGTACAAGTGATGAAAACGTGTGGTTACAATATAAGTTAGCAACACACTCACATTTTTTTTAATATTATATCCTTCATTAGCTTATGACAATGTTAGGGAGCCTAACATCGTCTTTGAAAATTAGATATGGTAATCAGCTTTGTTTATATATGCTTACATTTGCTTGATAAGCTGTTTGAAAATGCAGGACAAATTAACGATATCATGAAATAATCAATCCATTCCTCACGCAGGTCTAGGGACTGCAGGTGGACAGAGTAGAGGATGTGTTATTTATAAAGCGGGTGAAACTATTCCAGCCATTCCAAAGGGTGCCCGGTATGATAGAACGTGTCATTCCGTGATAAATGACACAAATAAGTACTGCGTTGAGTGGGATTGTCCCAAGACTGACTGTTCCAACCCTATTAAACCAAATAGTGGCTGTCCTTATTGTAAAGGTTGGTACAATAATGTTCTGATAGAGACCATGTATTAACTTATGTAAATATAAAATTCAAACAAGAAAACTAACTTTTCGAGGACATGTGCAGAAATTGCAATAGTATTTTGTTTATTCGTACAAAAATATTTGTAAATATGGTTTCCTTTTCTGATAAGTGATAAACACATTATACATTGCTCAAAAATCGATTAAAACATTTTTGGCAACGTTATTCGATTATGTTTCGATTAAAAACAATCTTATTTTGGCAATACCAAGGCGATTTTACAAATAGGCTTTTACCAAATTGGAAAACTCATTTGTAGTCATTATTTTTGTTCGATTAAACAAAAAGTCTTATTTTGGCAATACCAAGGCGATTTTACAAATAGGCTTTTACCAAATCGGAAAGCTCATTCGTAATCATTGATTTTGTTCGATTAAAAACAAATCTTTTTTTGGCAATACCAAGGCTGTTCTAATCCAATCATACCATATAGGGGTTGTCCTTACTGCCAAGGTACGTACAAATATTTTCATGTTAATCTAACAAAAAAAAAAAACCAGAAAACATAAACACACACAGTATATAACAGCAAATATCCGGACATTTCTTCCAATACTGTTTTTTTCGTAATAAATATTTTTCGTTTTTTCTGATAAATTATGAGGAGTCTATTCAGAAAACCCTTACCAAAAATTGCGCATCAATGGTGTATGAGCGTGATATTCTGTGCACATCAATGTTGTTTGACGTTCGAAGTGCATCAATGTTGTATGAGTTTGACGTTCGAAGTGCATCAATGTTGTATGAGTGTGACGTTCGAAGTGCATCAATTGTTAATGAGTTTGACGTTCAATGGTTTACCAGTATTAGGTCAAGTATGTTACCAATTTGATATCCATGTTACATTAAGAACACATCCATTTAATTTACAGTTACGTTCAACATAAGTTAAGGTTGTGACATTTGTACTTTCAGTGTTACGCTCAGTATCTGTCATTGGTATTATATTCAGTGTGCATTAAGTGTGTACTAATGTTACTTTAAGTGCAAGTTACTGGTGTGCAAGTTTGAGATTTAGAATACAGCAACGTTGATTTATTATAACGGACATTGAGCATTTAACAAACCCGAGGTTCAGTTTGCATCATTTATTTATCAATGTTATATTGTGTATGTCTTTAATTGTACCACTTTTACATACTTGCAGTTTTCCGTCAATAGAATCTTGTTAATAAAATACATCTTTTTCATTTCATTTTAATTTCTGATTCTCTTAAAATATTTATTATCGCAGGTACATGCGTAAATGATGGTAATGTGTATCAGTATGATGTGTCATTCCCATGTAACGGAGGATGTAATACCTGTAAGTGTTCCAATTGGTCGACTACGGCGGCGTGCTTTAAGGAAACACCACCAGCAGAGTGCCTGTGAATCATTGCAAACAACATAACGCGAAGACAATTGTTGTAAAATAAAACACGAAACATTCATAACTTTCATGTAATTTCAAATTTATTTCATATATTTCCTTACAATATAAAGTAATTTGTTGCGATGGTCATACAAGTAAGAGGTTAATCTAGCTATAAAACAAGGTCCAATCTACCATTTTTTTACATAAGACAATGCCTGTACCAAGTCAGGAATGTGACAGTTGTTATCCATTCGTTTGATGTGTTTATTATTTTGATTTTGCCATTTGATTAAGGACTTTTCGTTTTGAATTTTCCTTGCACTATTTTTGTAAATTTAATTTTTCCCAGATTTAAATTTTCATTGAAGAAGAGAGGTAAAAGATTCCAAAGAGACATTAAAACATATAAGCTGAAAATAAAAGGAAAACGCCAAGGCAAAAAAAAAAAAAAAAGAAAAAAAAACCTAGAACACAAATACCTGGCACTCAAAACCTAACACAGAGAATCATAAACTGAGCAAAACAAACTCAACTCAAGTATGACACCATCATTGCAAGTCATGATACTTTTACTTCTTTTTAAAAAAAATTGATTCATTGATATACAAAAAAGAAGATGTGGTGTAATTGTAAATGAGACAACTCTCCACAAGAGACCAAATGACACAGAAATTTCATAACTATAGGTCACCGTACAGCCTTCAACAATAAGCAAAGCCCAAACGCATAGTCAGCTATAAAAAGCCCGAAATGACAAATTTCAAACTAGAAAACTAACGGCTTAATTTATGTACCAAAAAGATAACGGAAAACAAATATGTAACACATCAACAAACGATAACCACTGAATTAAAGGCTCCTGACTTACATACAGAATGTGGCGGGGTTTAACATGTTCGCGGGATCCCATCCCTCCCTCTAACCTGGGAAAGTGGTGTAACATTACACGATAAGAACGAACTATAAAAATCAGTTGAAAAGGCTAAACTCATCAGATGGATAAAAATAGAAATACTACACAGAGTGCACGTGGCCGGGTACTTATATATCCCAACAACAAAAAGACACTACGTACAGATCTGAGAGTACTCGCAGTTGCTGACAGCTAGTTCAAAGCCACAAACAACTAATTAAAAAAAATCATGCATCTTAGACTGAATTATTAATCAGTACACATCCAACATCCAATAGATTTAGTGAAGAGACGTCATAAACAGTCAGATAAAAACATGACATAGAGCAATGACAAGATACAGGTATCAACAAACTGTAGATCCATGAATGTGAATATGTAAATAACAATAACATCTAGTTTTCTTTTAATTTACAAAATCAATATTAATACCAATAAAACAATATGCAATGAGGATGTGCTATCCCGTTTGAAATAAGTTTTCTACATGTACAACCAAAACCAAATCTTTATATTTATGGAAGAATTTAGTAGAGGTTTTACGTAACTTGTGGTAACGAAATCCCTGGCTTCAGAAATGGTTGTGCAGCCTTCCCTAAATAACTAAACAGAAAAATGTTAAATAAAGGTGAAAGAGTCAAACAAGTCGACCGATTACGTATCATTGTTTTTAAATAACTGTGGTCTGTCGTTTTTAAAATGATTTTCTCTTACTACAGATATCAACAAAGTAGATATACAAGGGACATTCTTTAAGGGCGATTACGTTTATGGATTCTCTCAAAGTTTAAAGTTCAAAATTATAATTAAGTCTTCCGTGTAAAATTTTGTGCACATGTAAACATGGCAGTTTCAAAATAATTAAATTTTCAAAACACCAGTTTATATTGATGTGAATTAATAAAGGAATCCAAAGTGCAAAAAAAATATATAGGTCACCGTGCTTGTTTTTCAAAATTTATGTAATACAGTATGTTCTGATGGTCCATAGATCCAACTCTTACACAAGTTCTCCTATGTCACTCTTGTAATGCTCAGAGAAAATTCCAGACAGGTGCAAGCAGTTATATGACATCCCTGAGCCCTTTCTGATATTGTTTTTATATATTTAAAATTAATGTAATACAGTATGTTCTGATGGTCCTTAGATCCAACTCTTACACAAGTTTTCCTATGTCACTCTTGCAATACTCAGAGAAAATTCCAGACAGGTGCATGCAGTTTTATGACATCCATGAGCCCTTTCTGATATTGTTTTTATATATTTAAAATTTAACTGCCGAGAGTGAAAGAGAATCGGTTTGAACAAAATGTGGTGGTCAAAGCAAATAACCAAGAGGTCAGAAAATGAATAATTAGGGTAAAAATTATAGAAATGGTGTTATGGTTATATTTGTTAAATTTAATCAAGTAACTGAAATTATTCATTATCGGTATTTTTTTAAATTTTTTTCTTTTAATTTTATTGATTCATATTAAGTGGAATATTTGTTGATAACTATATACATTAATATCATACTTTGAATGATATTTACCTTCATCCACGAGTACTGTTCATGTCCGACTGGTACATACTGGAAAGGCAGTTAGGATGGTTTGATAATAGATCGAAAGTCTCGTTGAGAACAAACCCATGCTTTGAGATCAATGCGTAGAACTGCAGATCAAGGGACAGTTCATGGGCTTTGTTACATATTTTGGTAAAATGTTGCATAAACATCTTCTACAAGGTGATGAGGATTTGCTTTGGAAACAACATTATAAAAATAATGAAATGTTTTGGATAAATCAATGTTAAACACAGATGAACATATTAATTGGTTTACAGCTCACCACCCACGTAAATATACATGTATCTTAACCTATGTCGAATACAACGTCAATTTCGCTGTTTATAATAACATTTAAAAAACCCAAATAGGGCCGCTTTTCCTGTTCTAATGCATCACAAACATTATTGAGAGCCGTGGTGTAGTGGTTAGTGCATTAGACTACTAACACAAAGGTTACTGGTTCGATTCCCGTTCCGTGATTAAAACTTCAGTGACTGAATTTTCGGCTCTCCCTTGACACCATTTGCGAGTATAGTCTTGAAGAAACGATGATAGTCCGTCGGAAGGGGACGATAAATTGCTGACCCGTGTTAAGAGTGTTGCGAAGGACGCGTGTTTATTTTATTAACTAACATTCTGTGAACAATATTTTCTTTATGGACTATTAAAGGGGCACTAGCTGTCAAATTCATGGTCACCGATTTGACTCAAATTCTTATATTTGATTTATAACAATGTAAAACATTTATCCAAACTATCAAAAGTTTAAAATAAACAGTTTACAGAGCATGGGGTAGATAATATATAGGTTCATTTCGTGTGTATTTTAGTCCGGACGCCATCTAATTAACTATCGATTTGACCTCAGATGACCATATAAGCGATGTAAACATAAATAAAGATATGAATAGATTAAGGTAGCACAATGCAAAGATTTTTTTACTTCCAATCACTAACCTTTGAAATGCTGTAACTTTCTTATGAATGCATAGAAAATAATAAAAGAGGTATATATAGATAGATAAAAGATTAATCTTTTAAATGAATGCAATATTTTTATTATGCAATCATTATGTAATCAATTATTATGTAATTAGTGGCAAAATCTGGGTAAGTTCACTTGATTGAATTTAGCTCTATCATCTCTTTAACTGTACAGAAAATTTTAACGAAATCTTAATCAACACATTTCAAAAGGGTGTCTCAGATTGTCTCTATGGTATTCCATTCTCTCATAAATCTCTAATTAGTGTAAACATCCTAACCACATAAAAGAAGATAATGTTTAATTAGGTGTAAAGTTTGTTCTATACATTCTATCTGAAATCTGAGACACCCTTTTGTAGATAATGGCCATAGGAACAACATATAATAAAATCAACCCTCTAGGGATACCTATGCAGAAGCTAATTTCATTTGAAAGTGGAAATTTGGTGAAAAATATTTTAGACACAGTTAACATTATAATTGGTTACATAATTGTTGAATAACACTAACCTTGCGTTTATTTGAAAGAGTAATCTGTTAGCTATCCAAAACTACCACTTTTATAAATTTTCAAGCATTATTAAGAAAGTTACAGCATTTTAAAACTTGGGAGTTGGAGTTATAAAATCTTTGTATTGTGCTACCTTAAACCAACACGTGCAATTGGATTTTTATAGGTATGTTTGATTTAATTTTATAGATTAAAAATAGATGTTTTTCATTGCTTTTAACCGTATAAGAATGATTTTACATGCATCGAATTAGTAATCAAATGATTTACCGTAGTTTCACTTTCATTGTTGACATTCTTTTTCTTTAAATAACCAGTACACGTACAATGCATGCGTTGTCAATCTCTAGCGAGCGGTTAAATTGAAGTTCACATGAATACGGCTTTAAAGAGATCGACTCATTTACTTGCAAGTGAATAACTAATTATCAATGTTTCTTAGCGTAATTTGACAAAATTGAACCTTTTTGGCTGAAAAAACGAATTTTTATTTCACTATTTCACTTTCATTATTGATTGAACAAAAAAAAAATCAAACTTTAGATTTTTTATATATCTCGTAGCTAGTGCCCCTTTAATTCAATTCAGTTTAAATTTACATTTATTATCGGAAATTTTTGATACTTATTTTAGCTAGTTTTTTAATAGGCAGAAATTATCTCCCTTGAAAACGTGGGCCGAACAAAAACAAGTAGAACTTTAAATCAGGATCAATGTGGACTGTATTGTTGTAACATCTATATTACTAATAGAACATTAATCAGAAACTAATAGTTTATTCTTTCGCCTCAAAGAGATAGCCATATTACTTGCACGTAAAATACACTCTTGTAGATTTCGAAAAAGAGTAGGCTGATGCCGCTACAAGGCAGCACTCGCAACCACAGAGTGGAAAGGGATTTATATAAGTTGCAAAACTTTTTTCCCAATCCACTATAAATAAAAATGTTTAAACTACTGCGTTGAACATTGAAAAAGTTGTAAATTCAAATTGTTATAAAATCCCGCAATATTCCATGAGATGTCAGACCTGAACCACGAGGACATTAAACTTACGAAATGGCATCAGCTAACTAAATCATGAGTCAGGCTTTTTCATTGAATTTAAATAATGTGCAATAGAAGCTTTGTCAAGGAAGTTAATGGGCAATTATATACGTTATAAATAGCTAAACGATACAAGATACTGTAGATAAACACGTGTAGAAAAACTTTATGTATCTTCTAAATGTGCTAGACATAAAATTGTCTTTATTCTGTCAAAACGTTATGCTATTCAACTGTGAAAAATGATTATAGTTATCAAAGGTACCAGGATTATGATTTAGTACGCCAGACGCGCATTGCGTCGACATCAGACTCATCAGTGACGCTCATATCAAAATATTTATAAAGCGAAACAAGTACAAAGTTGAAGAGCATTGAGGATCCAAAATTCCAAAAAGTTTTGCCAAATACGGCTAATGGTATATGCGTTTTTGTACCTAGCTGTAGTAACATTTACGGTACCATTTTTTTCTGAATCCATCACGAATTCATTCGAGTTTCAAACTCCTTAAACAGAAATCAGATACAGACATACATCAATTTTGTATACTTATTTGTTTATTACCGTGTTGAAATTTTACAACGACGAAGAATTATGCGTTGTTAGATTACAAAGATATTTTTATAACATCATACGGTAAATATTCAGAATGTGTGTTTGTTATCTATACTGTCAACTATCTAGGACACTTTTGTCTTTCTAGAGATACTGATTTCAGTAGAACAACACCTGCTTAAATTATATATTTGCGTTTTAGACTTAGAGGACAAGAATAAAAGGAAAATGAATACCTTACTTATTTGCTTAGTGTTTGGTAAGTTCTTTTTTATAATTTGAAATCATTTATAATGATTGTAGATAATACTGATTTTAAAAGACAAAGGATAACATTAAATAATAATACCATGCTGAGCAATAAAACTACGAATTTTGCCTGTTTTTTTTCTAGTAATACTCTCGATCTTACATATTCATCCTTTTTGTTCTGTTTTTTTATCATACAGAATTATCAAGAATATAACGTAAGAGATTTTCTTGTGCATCATCTATATTCTAGACCAGATAGACACTTATAATGATATAATATATAGATTTCAATTCATAAATTGAATTAAATTTCAAAGATAAAGTCGCCGTTTCAGTTTACAAATGATCAATTCGCCGTTTTAGTTTACGAATGATCAAATTCCCAAAATCCATTCACAAGATAAAAACCAATAAAAAAATTATAACGTCACCAGATATTCTTGCATCACCAACAATGCAATTCCACACTAACCAAAACAGTCATAATCAATTAAAGGACACACGTTCAAACTATTATCCCCTAAAAACAGATAAATTTAAGATATCAATTTCTATAGTTGCACTGATTACTGTTCAGTTTTAAAACATCTTTACATATTGGTCCTGGTAACGTTAACATAAAGTTTCAATGTCAGCAGGCAACTCACAAACGTTTGGTAGATTCGTCACTTTTGGAACGTTTTGTCAATCACTGATTGTAACACTAAACGTTTTTAAAAATTATATAAATAAAGGCAACAGTAGTATACCGCTGTTCAAAACTCATAAATCCATGGACAAAAACAAAATCGGGATAACAAACTAAATTCGGGGGAAACGCATCAATATAAGAGGAGAACAACGATACAACATTTAAATGTGACACACACACAGAAATGGACTAAGCATTAGAAAAAATCCTATGAGAATAACAAATATAACATCAAAACCAAATACATGAATTTAGGATAGATAAGTACCGTGACACGTCTTATAGTAATGTGAATTCACACTAAAACAAAAGAGAAAACAAACGACACAACGGAAACACAACGTTAAAATGTAACACACACAGAAACGAACTATAATATAGCAATGACCATATTCCTGACTTGGTACAGGACATATATGTAAATTATCTTCTTTTCATAGAAGATTGCATTGTCTGCATTAGTTGTTTGAAAATACACAAAGAGAGAATGACATCATGACAACGTTTTTATCATCATGCAGGCATAGGGATTGCTGGTGTGATTAGTAGAAGATGTGTTGTTTATACACCGAGTGAAACTATACCCGCCATTCCAAAGGGTGCCCGATTAGGTAGAACATGCCATTCCGTGATGACTGACCAAAATAATTACTGCATTGAATGGGATTGTCCCCCAACTGACTGTTCTGATCCCATTATACCAGAGACTGGATGTCCTCACTGTAAAGGTAACTACAAATATGTTCTAATGAGGGAGACTACGTTGTTTTATAATATATCAACATAAAAAGAACATAAACACGTATTATTAAGGGAAATAACCAGAAATTAATTTCGAAAGTGTTCTTTGATTCGTAATTCACCTGCAATATTTGCAAATATTAATAGCTACAAAAGCAAGGTATAATATCGCTCGGGTTTCATTTTTATAAAAAGATTTTGGCAAAATAACGTTGATTACCTGCTTTCGATAGCTTGTTCTTCGTCGTTATATCTCAGATATTCCTTAGCAAAGGTCGATAGAATGTGAGACATACGTATGTTGATCCGATGACGGCAATTGTGAGCAGTATTATCATACTGTATAAGATCTGTTTTATCCATATATTGCCATACTAGTATTTTGTTTACATATGTCGTTTGTAATATGTCCGTTATCTTAATTCTTATTGGCATTGTCGAGTCATTGCTATGAATTAAGCATAGTTTGTGTTATCAGGAAATTGTTTCACATAACATTCAAATAGGTAATATGAAAACTATTTTTGTTAAGTAACGTTTCAAAATATGTATAACCGTAAGAGAGCGTTAACCTGAACCGCGTCAACTATCAAGTTGTACTGATTACAGTCAACTTGTTAAGTAAATTTCTTAAGAACTAGTACTCTTAGTACATGATAAACTTCATTTGTTGCAAAGAATGATTTTAATTGTATAGGTCGGTCTGCGGTCCAGATTAGTTAGTATTCATAGCGTCATTGTTGTATTAGTGTGTCATTCCGTTGTAGTGCTCTATATTGTGGTGTCCAGTGTATTTTCATGATTTGGACCATTATTATGTTCAGCGGCATCAATCGTGTACCGGTATGAAGGTCAATACAATCACCAGTATATCATGATGACGTTTAGTGTGCATCAATGGTGTATGAATTTAAATAAATTGTGTTTCATTGTGACATTCAGTGTACATCAATATTGTATCAGTACTAGTGTGATCTCTAATGTACATTGATAAGTGTGTTAGTTTGACGTCCAGGGTGAATCAATATTGTTTAGGTGTGACGTTCAGTATACATCAATGGTATATTAATGTGATGTTCATTGTGCATCAATGATATACCAGTGTGATGTTCGATGTGCATTGCTTAGTTTATTGTTATGACGTTCGGAGTTGATCAATGTTGTATTGCTTTGACGTGCAGTATGAAAAGAAAGTTTACCACTGTTATTGCTTGTTTTTGTTGTTGTCTTTTAATATTGGCTCTGGAATGCCTTCTTCTTTTTCTTTCAGTAATACGTTTATTAAGAATGATGTTTTAAAATTTATAAATATTCTGATGCTTTGAATATTTTTCATCGCAGGTACATGTGTAAATGGAGGTAGAGTGTATCAGGAAGGTGTATCGTTCAAGTGTGACGATGGCTGTAATACATGTACATGTCAGTTTTCTACGTTGATGATGTGTTATTTGAAAACCCCACCAACTGAATGCATTAACTAACAACATAATACCCGGAGATAAACTATTGTAAAATAAAAGATAAAACATTTGGAATTTTCGTATTTTTTATTCATGTCATTTCAAATCTATTGTATGCTTTTACTGTCCGTGAATTATAACTTCCATTAGAGATACACATAGCAAGACAAGTTAATTTTACGGTAGCCATCACCAGTATGGTAATTTACTAAAACAAAATTGACTGACATGAACCAACGACAACCACTAAACAACAGGCTCCGGACTTGAAACAACATAAGAAAAAAATACAAAAATCAGTTGAAAAAAGCCTCGTACGACGAAGATGTAAGCAACTATAGACCCCTAACATTGGGCAACATACATTCACCTAAAGTAAGCTACAAGAAATCCCAAAAGGACAAAATGTAAAACATTTGAAAAACAAGTCCTGATTTATATATAAGACAAAATAACGAAAAAAACACACAGACCACAATACGCAATGACCAAAAAGCCAAAGACGCAAGTATCAATCTAAGGGTATTTTCAGCTACTTTATCCTTTTCTTACATTTCAACTTTATTAATATAACGAGATAATAAATGAAATTACATCTTTTATTCCGCACACAAGGTTTAGATCCTTACCAAGTGTTCAAAGTTTGATGTAAACCAAACATACACTTTTATTTTGTGGTGAGGTGAATAACACGTTTATCACTGATATAAGGATGCAAGTTTGAGAAGATGAAAAAACACGACCAAAATAAAAACTCCATCTACATTTAATTGTTTTTTTTTCTAATTGTAAAATACTTAATACGGAAAACGGGAGTTGCGTTAATAATTATGTGGTTTCTTGACTAATTTGTTTCTTTATAAAACAAGGACAAAACACATACATGAAACGTCAGATTCGTTAATCATTTTGTCGTTACGAAACTGGTTTGTCTATTTTTCAAACCAGGATTTAAAAAATATTATTATATAAGAAAACATATAGTTACGTAATAGAGAGGAAAAATTAGTATAACCATCTTCAGCTAATAGTAACATGTAAGTAAAAGTTTTATATTTTATTGTTGCTAATATAATATTGGAGCACAGCTTGGATCATGTATTTCTTTATGTGTATTCAAGAGCAAGGCTTTAAATGATAGTGAATTGGAACTACCAAGTCAAAAGTAAATTGCATCAATCGTTTAAACCATACATCTGTGCTTTGGTCCGGCTTCCCTTATAGCATGGCATAATTGTTGTGCCTTTCCTAAAAAAAGGAGTTGTTTTTAATTTCATCTTGAACTCTTTTTATTTTCTTCTTTCATATTATATCTAGTTACCAATTGTAAAACGTCACAAACTACGATAAATTTGACAAAGCCGCCAACTTAAATGATTTTTTTAGACAGTACATACCGTATCTGGTATACGAGTTCTCGATAAAGTACAAATTAAGTCAATCTATAAAAACAAGAGTAAATAAAATGAAAACAACAGTGTAAAATCCTCCTTCGTCCGAATCGAACCTCAAGGTGTACATACAAGAAGGTAGTACATATTTCAGACAAAATGGAATCTATGCATAGATGTCAATATTTAGGTAGTTTTGATATCAAATGAAAACTTCTGGACTGGAGAA
Organism: Mytilus galloprovincialis; assembly: GCF_965363235.1. Lineage (NCBI taxonomy): Eukaryota > Metazoa > Mollusca > Bivalvia > Mytilida > Mytilidae > Mytilus > Mytilus galloprovincialis. The sequence continues at coordinate 36,308,708 of NC_134839.1, forward strand.
CCCTTTATGAAAATTTCTATAAATAATAAAGAAGTATATGAAATTGTATAAGAAGGGCACAGTTACCCTGTTGGTCAGTTCAGAAGTACCTGTTTTATTACTATCTAACTTCAGGGTAACAGAACGCTCTTATATGCAATTAAGGGTATGTTGAATTTTTCAACTGAAGTCAGGATTAGGTGTAGTTTTGATATGATGAAATAGCTGCCCCTTTATTTGAACATAAGACAAATAAGCCATTCATCCTGAACAAAATGACATTCAGATTCATAAGTCGAAAATAAGCTGACAGTGCCATTGCAAAAGAAAAAATAATAAGAGGACCAAAAGACAAACAAAAGATTGCAAAACACAATAAAAAAAACTAAAGATTTAACAACGCGAACCACACCCAACCTGGAGTTTTGATTTGTCAATGATCATATTTTTTTCATTAATTTATTCATTTTAAATTTGGAATGCTTGTTTGGTTTTGAGTGTTCCTGTTGAAGGTAACTATAAAGAGATTCCTTTATATATTACGGGGCCTGGTGGCGTGATAAAAAAACGTTTTTTTTTGTCCCATTAAAAGTCAATAGCGTCAACACAACAAACGTAATCTGTATTACAGTTACAAAAAAAATATTTCAGAGGCTAGCTATATAGTAAAGGATAAAATCTTATGAATATCCTATAACGGTACGTTTTTGATTTAAGATCGTGATATTTACACTAAAAATATTAAATTATTTGCTTTACGTATAATTATAAAGTATTGTATACAAGAGAAAGTCATTTTCACTGCATATAACAAAGTATTAAATGTCCACAGGTTGGGTTTATCAATATTTAAGGAGGTACACCTAAGTTAAGGGGAATAACTTTTTTTTAAATTATCAGTAAGTTTGTGTCAACCATTTTCTAAAATATATTCTAAGCTTCTAGGTTACATACATTATTACCAATCTGTTTCATGTATGCTTTAAATACATTGATGCAACTTGACTTTTACAAACGCATCACTGATTTAAAGACTTATCGACCTGAAATAAGGTCTACACCCTTAGGCGATCAAAATTACATTAAAAGAACTATAATACAAGCAGTGAATACAAAAGTAACAAACATTATTGCAAAATTATTTATCTTAAACATATTTTTCATGATAAAACACATATTTAAACAAATACACAAACTTGTACAGAACATATTTACTGCATCGCACATGTTGAACAAATACCTGGTTTTGATTAATATACGTTTAGGTAATGTAATTTGTAATATAATCGAAATTCAAGTCCCAGATTTGGTAAATCATTTGACTTGAATAAATAAAAAAAAATCGTATTTGTAAAGGTAGTGCATTCCGTTATCACAGAACGAACTTAAATGTGTGTACTTATGTTTTAGACAAAAAGGAAAGCAATAAAAAGGAAAATGAAGATCATATTTGTTTGCTTCTTGTTTGGTAAGTCCGTTATTTTTACGTTGGAACCGCTTTTAAAGGTTATCGATAATACTAGTTTCCTTACGTCGTAACTACAATTCCCTTCCATTTCATGAATATGACTTACCGCATTAGACTATTTACCGGATTTGTTATCACATAAGCAAAACGACGGGTGCCACATGTGGAGCAGGATCTGCTTACCCTTCCGGATCACCTGAGATCACCCCTAGTTTTTTGGTGGGGTTCGTGTTGTTTATTCTTTAGTTTTCTATGTTGTGTCATGTGTGCTGTTGCTTGTTTGTCTTTTTCAATTTTAGCCATGGCGTTGTCAGTTTGTTTTAGATTTATGAGTTTGACTGTCCCTTTGGTATCTTTTGTTCCTCTTTCAAAAGTTATAGAGATGTTTTGAAAAACAACATTGAAACCAATTGATATTACGCTTAGTGACATTTTTGCAGGTTATCATTTTCATTACCCAAATAGCATTATTTGATACATTGCAATTATCGATTTTGAATATGAAGTCATTGTTTTTAATAGATATACAAAACAATCATTAATTCTAAATTTCTTTTTTTTTTATCAAATCTCAATCTAAGAGTGTCTTGTACATTAGCTCTATTGTCTAGCTACATTGGATAGTTGATATTCACTAATTTGTATATACTATAATACACTGTAAGTTGCCTTTAATTTACTTTCATTGGAACAGTTCATACATTTAAAATTCAATTTGAATATGATCTTAGTCTGAAATTCTGGTATTCGTTTAAAGATGTTCAATTCTCATAATCCGTTAAGAAAATGAAATTCACGTTAAACAACAAATCATGTAGGGAATTGCAAGACCTGCAAATGGAACAAGTCCTGGTGCTTGAACAGGGGATGCGTTTGTTGATTTGCTTGCACTACCATTCATGTGAATCAACATTAAGTCAAAACTTCAAGTAATGAAAACGAGCTGATGAGACGACTGTTATCATAAAATATCTAAATCAAGATAGCCCACTTATCAATACACACAATTTGATTTTGAGTTGAGCAGAGTTAAACAAAACCCGTACAAGTGATGTAAACGTGTGGTTACAATATAAGTTAGCAATACACTCACATTTTTTTTATATTACTAGAACACACCCGTGATATCACGGGTACGTGACTGAATTAAAGTATATAACTATGCGCAAGCCTTATTTTAGTATTAGTATTGTCATCTGATAAAGTCATGCCGATTATAAGATACACAGTTTTTCTCTGCTTTCAAGTCTTTCTGTTTAAACCCGTCGAACTGAAACAATAATGTTTATTATTTGGAAAACAAAAGGTCCTGGAATGGAGTATTTTTTAATCAACAGCATTGTCCTATATAAGTTATAAATACAGTTGAATTCTTTGCTTCGCTGTTTTACGTCATGCCCACTAACAAAATGAAAACTGTACCTATACGCCTTATTTTTAGTCCAGATTTTTAGTATTCGTATTGTTATCTTAGAAAGTCTTACTAATTAAAATACTACAATAGGTTACAATTTGACAATTTAGTAGTGTCAACCCTGTGGTTATGACCCGTGTATATAGCATATTAATCCTGAAAACAACGTTGGTGGTGCACCTGTCAGATGCGGAACGTACAGATAAGGTAATAGGTAACAGGTGAATATACTATTGGTATCGGTAGCGGACTCGACCCGGAACTTCTTAATTATTGGCAATATTAATTACGTGGAAAACAAAAGGGCCTGGAGTGGTGTAATTTTTAATCTACACCTTTGTACTATATTAGTTATATATAAAGTTGAATTCTGTGATTCGTCGTTTTTACGTGATGACGGCTGACAAATTGGACCTCGTAATTTTAATATTATAGATATCCTTCATTAGCTTATGTCAATGTTAGGGAGCCTTACATCGTCTTTGAAAATTAGATATGGAAATTAGCCTTGTTTATATATGCTTACATTTACTTGATAAGCTGTTTGAAAATGCAGGACAAATTAACGATATCATGAAATAATCAATCCATTCCTCACGCAGGTCTAGGGACTGCAGGTGGACAGAGTAGAGGATGTGTTATTTATAAAGCGGGTGAAACTATTCCAGCCATTCCAAAGGGTGCCCGGTATGATAGAACGTGTCATTCCGTGATAAATGACACAAATAAGTACTGCGTTGAGTGGGATTGTCCGAAAACTGACTGTTCCTACCCTATTAAACCAAATAGTGGCTGTCCTTATTGTAGAGGTTGGTACAATAATGTTCTGATAGAGACCATGTATTAACTTATGTAAACATAAAATTCAAACAAGAAAACTAACTTTTCGAGGAAATGTGCGGAAATTGCAATAGTATTTTGTTTATTCGTACTAAAATATTTGTAAATATGGTTTCCTTTTCTGATAAGTGATAAACACATTATACATTGCTCAAAAATCGATTAAAACATTTTTGGCAAAATTATTCGATTAAGCAATACCAAGGCGATTTTACAAATAGGCTTTTACCAAATTGGAAAACTCATTTGAATTCATTATTTTTGTTCGATTAAACAAAAAGTCTTATTTTGGCAATACCAAGGCGATTTTACAAATAGGCTTTTACCAAATCGGAAAACTCATTCGTAGTCATTGATTTTGTTCGATTAAAAACAAATCTTTTTTTAGCAATACCAAGGCGATTTTACAAATAGCTTTTTCTGAATATCTTTAGTAACATCACAGTGATTGTTTTCGATAATAAAAAAAAATCCGATTTTTACATAACCAAGGTAATTTAACACATATGTTTTTACAAAATCGGAAATCATATCTTTAGTTACATCACAGTGATTGTGTTGTATTGCCTGCGAAGTCGGTAGCAGATGCGAGAATCCGGCAGCGGCAACACAGAAAATATAAACAACAGATCAAGTTCCAGTAATGAATAAATTGCACAAGTTCATTCGATATCAATCTGTATAGTTGGACATCATTGAACATGTACTCTGCGACTTCCTTATTATTTTTTTTAATAATCTCAGTCTTGCATTGTCATGGAACTTTCTATTTCAGATGTTCCTCCAGTAAAATTTAGCATGCTGATTATGGATTATTGTCTCTGTTTCTGTTCAAACTTTTGATCCTTTTTAAATGTTCTATTGCAGATACATGTGTAGATGGTGGTAAAGTGTATCAAAAAGGTGCGTCATGGAAGTGTGACGATGGATGTAATAGATGCTCGTGTCGCCCTCCGGTGGTGTCAACGATGATGATGTGCTATGACAAAACACCACCAAAGGAGTGCATGGCAACCATTGGATAATGGCAAAATACCCATATATTTACCATTGTTAAATAAAACCTGAAATATTCGATATTGTTTATTTCGATTTTTGTGCTAAGCGTTTAATATTGTAAATGTCCGGGAATATTATCTTTCATTAGAGAAGTCCTGTTTCTTTTATCTCTTTTTAAAGGAGACAATATGCACAAAGACGAAACGCTAAAAAATTTAAGTGAACATTGAATGATGACCCCTGTCTTGAGGTTTGTATAATTTGGTTGATATACTTCTTTAGCAAACTGTGGTATATCAAATAACCTCTTCTGACCAACTAGTTTGTATATGCATGTGGGGACGAATTCAAAACTTTATGAAAGAAAACAAAACGTATCTTGCTTAATTATCTTGTGCAACTACAAATGTATTAATGATGCAGTGCCATTCAGTAGCTTAAATTTAAGTGGAGAGTCCTTTTATTCTATTTCCACTATCCTCATCTTTATCTTCAATTTTACTTTTTTTCATATTATCATAATCAGCATCGATGTATTGTCAGATTATACAATTACCAAGAACGTATCATCAAATAATGATTGATCATAGCGTTCGTTGTATAGCTCCAAAACTGCAATTTTTAAAAAGGAATTGATCAACCAGTTTTTGGAAGATACTTTTCTTCCAAAGCGTAGTTTCTCATATACCAAAAGTATATGTGTAGTTATAAATAAGAGACAACGGTAGTTAACTAAGTAATATTGAATTTCGATTTCGGTATATTCATTAATTTTTTTATAATTCTATTATAATTCGACTCAACAAAATTATGCAGATGGGTCGTACTAGAGTTATTGAACTTTGAACTTCACATTTCAATTAAATACTGTAATTTTGTACAATGCAATATGCTGTTTCATTCATAGACAATTGTCTGTAGTAAACGGTAACTATATGCATGCATTTCGACTGGACAACCAGGTAAATCTTTTACCAAAATTGTTATCGATGTCCACATGGCCGGACACAAATCGATTCAATTTCAGGATTTTAATAGTAAAACTTGGAAGGAAATAGATTTCAACCAAATGTTTTATCTTTTCTATTTAATGTTTCTTATATTTAATGTGTTTCCCTCAGTTTTAGTTTGTTACCCCGATTTTGTTTTTTTGTCCATGGATTTATTATTTTTGAACAGCGATATACTACTGTTGCCTTTATTCTGTACATGTTCTTTTGAAACCAAAACAAGAAATTCAAATTGTCCTTTCACATGTATGTAAGATAGTTCTTTTCCTTTCATATTTCATGATAGAGTTTATCGAGACATTCGCTAAGCTAGTTTTTTCGTGTGGGCTACTGTCTCAGTAACTGAAATTCAATTCCCCTTTTTATTTATACGGATAATACAAAGAGTTACTAATAAACTTGACCACTGTGCACTGAAGGAAGTGATCCTTATTGAGACCGTACATTGTTGTGGCAATGCGGAAATCCCTTGCATTTTAACATAATCATATTGTCGTAAATCCCTGTACTTGTGGATTATTGTGTATATGTACATGTATAGTGATTTTAAACCTGTAGAACGACATATTCATATGATTATGTAACATATATATTCAATGTTTTATGCAGCTGTCAGCAATTAAGTCGACTTTTCAGCATGCACTCATATATACTTTTACTTCCTTCAACCAATATATTTGGTCAATACTCTAATCGATTAATTCATTGTTTACTGGTATATATACTTTATTCAACATCTTATTTATAGAGGTCTCAAAGCTCTAACAATTGGATCGTCTCTGAAAAAAGGTAATACAATTATATTGTTATATCGTTTTTAATATTTTTGTTTTGAAAATTTTAAGATTTTAAGCATGCATCATCCATATTATATTTGTTATTCTCATCGGACTTTGTCTAATGATTAGTTCGTTTCTGTGTGTGTAACATTTTATTGTTGTGTCGTTGTTCTCCTCTTATATTTAATGAGTTTCCCTCAGTTTTGGGTTGTAACCCGGATTTGTTTTGTTCTATCAATTTATGCGTTTCGAACAGCGGTATACTTCTGTTGCCTTAATTTATATGCGCGATACTTTTTTTCAAATATTTTTTTTTTTACTTGTTTTTATAAAAAAAAAAAATGTTTCGGATGGAAAGGGTAAATAGTTTCTACCTTTTTGCAAATTAGAAATAAAATTACCGAAAAAAACATTTATTTCGTAAGAGAAAAATCTTGTGCCTGCATGTATTGAATAAAACATGGTAAGCAGCACTTGATCTCTTGCGTGAAAATTTCGAAAATTTGTTCTATTAGTTTTCTTTTTGAAATAAGTGAGTAAAAAAGGGAAAGATATATTTGAACATTCAGTCAATATGGATACTCCAAGGTAAATTAAAAAGGAGAACGTCTATAAAATTTAACAAAACGTTTGACTATATGAACAAATGGAACGAACGTGAAACAACTGTCATACTTCGAAATTGGTACATGAATTTGCGGAGAAAAAGATGGCTTAAACTTGGTTTCATAGTTAGTTAACACATTTTATGTATTACATTTGTTTATTGTATAAATATATTGCTGAAAATCGTTGAGCCCGAACCAGACATACTTAAGGCCTTTTTCAAATGTTTTTTATAGTTCGTTCTTATGTTGTACTATTATGCCACTATCCCAGGTAAGGGGGAGGGTTGGGGTCCCGCTAACATGTTTAACCCCGCCACATTATTTATTTATGTGTCTGTCCCAAGTCAGGAGCCTGTAATTCAGTGGTTGTCGTTTGTTTATGTGTAACATATTTGTTTTTCGTTCATTTTTTTTATATAAATAAGGCAGTTAGTTTTCTCGTTTGAATTGTTTAACATTATCATATCGGGGCCTTTTATAGCTGACTATGCGGTATGGGCTTTGCTCATTGTTGAAGGCCGTACGGTGACCTATAGTTGTTAATGTCTGTGTAATTTTGGTTTCTTGTGGACAGTTGTCTCATTGGCAATCATACCACACCTTCTTTTTTATAATTAGTTAAATGTCAATTATGTATAGATTCTGCTGTCACATTTGCTTAAACATACATCATAGATATACCACAAAACCATCTGTAAAGATCCAAACAAACATAAACAAAGACGATAACAAAACACATTTTGTTGTTGATAGCACAATATGTAATACATGAGGCAAGTGCACTTTCCAAATTGAGTAAATATAAATACAAGTGTATACAAAATAAAAACAACATGAGTTCGGTTCGCTTTTGGACTCATTTGAAACGCCCATATCCAAAATCCCGAAAGCAGGATCTTTCAACATCCTAGCCAACTAAAAGAAACATAGAACACTGACAAATTAAGATTTCCGTTGGCACGGCACCTGTTAAAAATTATATATTAGCATATTCATGTTTCAGATATAGAAGAAAAAAAAATTGAGAAAATGAAGATCTGGTTTATTTGCTTCGTGGTTGGTAAGTCTATTTTTTTTTTTAATTTGAAGTTGATTTAAAGATTTTTGATAATACTGATATAACAAATTATATATGGTTTTAAAAAATAATTTTTATACTCATTGATTTTACTCTTAGTAACGTTACAATTAAAAATAGATGAATTTTCCGCACATTGAAATTTTCATTGTTACATATTTAGATTGTAGATATATAAGGGACGACATCAAATTAAAGATAATGTAAGATAAAAAAAAAATAGTTTGGGGGTTGGTGTGTGAGGGGGGGGGGGGGGGTTGAACTGCTGCAAGATTTGGTTATCCGACATTAATTTTTACATATATCCATATGGGTCAATCAATTTTTCCCAAATCAAGTTAAGAGGGGGGAGGTGGGGGGTTGGGGGGGGGGGGTGAAAAACTATGTGAATTAAGTTTTTTTATCTTTCATTGAACTTTTGATGTCGTCCCTAACACTATCTCAATTTTATACATGTATAATCTTTGGTTTGTTTTTTTTGGTAATTATCAAATCTTAATGTCCAATGAGATTAGTGATTGTCTTCTGTATTATCCCGAACTTTTGTACGATATATTTTCCTTAAATTTACTTGAGTTTAAGGTAACAGGTACGGAAATGGCTTGTCCTGCGATTTTTAAAAGAAATTGTATGCACGTAGAACTTTTCAACATTCCCGATTTTTTAAGTCTCTGATCTTTGCCGATTACCGGTTTATAGTAAGTTCATGTATGGACAGTTACCCCAAGGTTTAAACAAAATAGTTCCGAGACCCATTCTTTGTACTTTAAACAGTTTTGTAGAAACATAATTGAAATGCAAGCTTTAAGTTGGTCAGGTAGTATTAGTAAACCCAACTCAGTGGCTCTTCGGCCATCACGACATGCCAAGTTTCTTTCATTTTCATGGGAGGAAAGCACTGTTTAACTGTTACAAGATATTTCATTTTACATTCTTCAATTTTGCCTATATTTTTGATGAGATGCATTCAATACTCTTCCACCAAATTGACCATTATTCCGACGAAGCGGAAATATATTCCGACATCTTGAAAATATTTGTTATGGTGTACAGGAGATAACTCCCATAGCAACAAACGCCTATTGTCCCGTTCTCCGCTAGAGGCGTTCATTTACGTATACCTCTCACCTTAATATTCATACATTAACAATTCTATTTTAAAGAAAAATAATATCGTTAAATATTTACCAGTGATCAAATCTCATCCATTCAAAAAATACAAATCGAGATAATATAGACCAGGAAGGAATCGCATGAACTGCAAAAAAGAACATTTCCGATCGCGTCGACATGGTATTACCAATGTTATTTCAACTGTTCGGGAGCTTACGTTTGATCACGTTTACATTTGCATAAGGACAGTCTATTTGAAGATGTGTGCGATAAGGATGATTGCCGTTATATTATTTACTGATTTTTAATCACCTATTAGATATCCAAACCAAAAAATCTAAGTGTATGATATTGGACGAATAACTGGACACTTCATTGATGAGTTTATCCCGTAACTCTTGTCTATAGATGGACTGGTCTCTCATAAGTGAACCGGTTTAAACCCGCCCAGTCAAGTGAAATAAATCAAGTAATATGCATCTCTTGCTATGCATGAAGTACCAGCCATATCAATACACATTGATTTAAATGTCACAATCGGGAATAAGACATGATACCAGACGGCTCAAATATTAATAATATTCAAGAGTGCTTAACTTATGGATCCGCAATTTAATAATCAGTTTAACAGTGTTTTACCTAATTCGTACAAGTTATGTAAATGTAAGGATAATGTCAGTAGGATAGACAAACGTTTGTATCTGTCATGAACGTATACTATAGTCAATATCTATGAACCTGGACGTTTTCTAGAATAAAACTTGTAAAGCAGGTTTGATTGTATATTTAAAGTCATATGAAACGAGTGACTGGTGAAAAATAATGTTTATCCAATTCTTGAACCAATGCATGTATATATCATAAACTTAGTCTTCTGTGCACGATTTTATCATTTTTTACGCAAATATATCGTACAATCGTCATTTTTTTCTCTCTGTCTGTTAAGATTTAACAAATATGGCTGCTCATTAAATGTCGTGTTTTGAAGCCGAAGTTTACCGATTGTCACCTTGTAGTCAACAATCAACAAAAAATCATGTGTATTGAGCACGTGTTGAACATGTACAATCAGATAATTGTTTATTCTAATAACAGATCCAAGCGTATTGCGATCACCGGATTTTTACGAAGAGGGTCACGCTAAGGTCACTATGCTTACGGAAATATGTCGGAGAATTGAAGCAATTAAAAAAAGGAAACTTCTTCTAAATGTGAAAAAAGTATATAAGTTATATAATGAAAACTATCTATTAAGTAATAAAAAATATATGCATACTTTTTTTTTAATTTGAGGTTTCATATGACTTTAAGGTTCATGTGGACCCTTTGGCTAAAATGGCCGTATTTTCACCTCAAAATTTACTCTAAGTACAGACAAATCTGTGCATCTGTAAAAGTTTCAAGGCATAGCATGCCCTAGGTAAATAGAATTCAAATGTATTGTATATGATTTAGAAAATTCATAACTAAACTGGATTTTGGTGTGCTCTTTTTTTCGTCCCTGCAGAAGATGATAAAATTAACAAACAGTTGAGTTTTCCTTGATATGGTCCACTCAGGTACACAGTTTAAATCACCAATTATTGTCACGTATCTATTGTCCATATATTGTCCATGTCAATCAATACAGCTCAATTCAATTATTACTCGTGGGGAAGTTCTCAAACCTGTTTCACAACTTAGTTTATTTTGGCAACTTCTTGAGGAATGAAAGAAAATGAACTGCAAAATCCTGGTAAGTTTTTATTTGTCTAAAACATAAAACATATTTGTAATTTATTTATCTAGGGCATGCTATGCCTTGAAAATTTTACAGATGCGCAGGTTTGTCTGTACTCAGGGTAAATTTTGAGGTGAAAATACGGCCATTTTAGCCAAATGGTCCACATGAACCTTAAGAATGGGCTAGATTTATTGCTTGAATATGCAATACAAAATTCTGTCCTCATTACTTTGTTTCAATTCTCCTGTAGTCCTAGGGATTGCAGGTGTACTGAGCAGAAGATGTGTGGTTTATAAGGGAGATTTATCAGCCATGCCAAAAGGTGCCCGGTTTGGTAGAACATGTCATGCAGTGACAAATGAATTAAAATACTGCATGCACTGGGATTGTCCCCCAGTGGACTGTTCGGATCCTATTATTCCAGTTTCTGGTTGCCCTTACTGTAAAGGTAAGTACATGAACGTGAATAGTCATAAGGTTCGAAATGTGTATCTGGGGCGGTCAAATTAATATAGTTAATCTTATCATAATGGAGGGTATATAGAAATATTGTGTACACACATACACACACGTGTGACGTAGGTCGCAGAATGAGAGACACGTGAATCCAGCCACTTATTTCTATGAAGCTTTACATTTCAACAATTAGATGAACTTTATATTCCATATCATGTTAACAGTTTTTTTTGTTTTGTTTTACGTTTTCGTCTGTCATGTATCAGTTGACCTTAATTTAAATGTCTAGTGACTACATTTAAAATGTATATTTTGTTTTATCACATAATTTATTCAGTGATTATGCCATAAAGTAAAAAGCTATATGGTATGATTGATAATAAGACAATTTCTCACCAGAGTCCAAATAAAGATGATAACTCTGACTGTAGGACACCGTACGTTCAGTCTTTATCAATCCAATGGTGTATCAGTTTGAAGAACAGTGTGCATCAATGGTGTATTTGTAACAAAAAAATTGTTCCGGCGTGACATTTGTTCCGCCAGAACAAATTTTATAGGAAATATGTTCCACCGGAATTTATATCACAGAAAATATGTTCCAGCACTTGTGTGACGTCTTTTGTTTATCACTGGTGTATCAGTGTGTTTCATAGAACATCAATTGTGGATCCATGTGACGTTCGGTCTACTTCTATGGTGTATCAGTGTGACTTTCAGTTTGCATCAATGTTGCTTCTGAGTTACAAAAGTGTGGTCAATGGTCTATCAATTTGACGTTCAAGTTTAGTCATTGGTGCATCAGCATAACTCGGGTATAACAATGATGTGTTAAAGTGACCTTTAGTTATCGATGCTAGAACATTGTGCCGTTCAGTGTACTTCAATGATGTATCAGGGTGACTGAACGTACATCAAATGTGCATGCATAATTATATTTTTGATTTTTATGTTGTTTATCTGTCAATGACAGTATCGAGCAAAGTTTGTTGACAACAAATACACCAATTTCCAGTTCCGTTTTATGAATTAGTTGCATCGGTTTACACAACGTCAAACGATGTAAAACCACAATCCATCAATTGACCTTTAACGCGACGAAGTGATAAAAGCATAGTGACGTCGAAATGAACAGTGAATGCACGAATGTGGAAATCTTCTATTTTTTTATTTTAGAAATATCAGAAATTCCTTCTTTAGTTTTTTACTTCAGTAGTATGATAAGTATGATTTTTTTTTCCCGCAGGTACATGTATACATGACGGTAAAGTGCACAAGGAACATACATATTTCCAGTGTGATTGTAACCAATGCACGTGTAGAGGGTCGACGAGAAGGAGGTGCTTTTATAGGCTACCAAAAGAGTGCATGTAATACCTCCACCAACAACATAATACCTACAGAGTAATTATGATAAAATAAACAAAAACAAAATCTAACTGTTCCTTTTTGTTTGTTATAAGTTCAAGTTTCATTTATGTGTTTACTGGCCGTGCACTGCAGGTCTATCTTTTGCTGAGGCAGTTGAAACCTGAAAATCATTTTCTTAATTGCTTGTAAACGAACAATTGTAGAAAGGTTTTGTTATATATCATATCAGTTCGTTGCTTCTGACTAATTTGGATTGATTACATCGTTACATGTATTTGATGGTTCAAAACTGCAATTTTGACAACTTTTCATCTTTCATCTAAAAATAGGAGTTTTTTTCCAATTTGAAGGTTGTTCCACCTCTAAAAAATATATTCTATACAAAATCAATTATCTTTTTGTGGTAACACCCGATGCTTATCCTTGGTTTTTGTCTTTAGTTCTATAGAAGTAAATAGTGTTATTCCATTTTTTAAACCAATTTTTTAAATGTTTTTGTCACATAAAGGCAACAGTAGTATACCGCTGTTCGAAAGTTATATATCAATTGAAAGAAAAAAATCCGGTACAAACCAAAACGGAGGGAAACACATCAACCACAAAAGGAAAACAACGAAACTACAGAAACACTGAAATGCAACAAAAACAAACGACATCGTAACACGCACAGAAACGAACCACAAGATAACAATTGCCATGTACCTTACATAGGAACAGGACATTTCTAAAACCAATGGTGGGTTGAACCTGGTTTTGTGGCCAGCCAAACCTCGCGCTTTTGCGGCAATGTTAAATATAACACTAAAAATTTCAGTTAAAGATATTTGACAAGAGAAAGGTAGTTTTATCTGTAGCTTGATCGATTGTGTTATATTCTCACTTTTAAAATCCATACAATTCCCTCTGTTTTTGTTTGTATGTCTTAAAATGTATCTTATTAATAGATTTACGATATTTGAACCTCAGAAAAGTACTGCTGCCTTTATTTAGACATGTCTTCAATTTGCCGATTTTATGTTAAGTTTTACAAGAACATACAATATTTGGAATTTAAGTAATATTAGGGTTATAGAACTTTGTACAGTTAATATAAAGTCTATTCTTGCGTGTTCGTACAATACTTTGTTTATCGACTCATATATTAAAGTCTTTCAAAATATTTAAAGACAATTTTGTATTAAAATTATCCTATCTTAACCTTTTCAAATATGTCTCTAATAGTACTGAAAGTTTGTTTCATAAACCAACATTACATAAACTGTAAATGGTGAAAATATTAGTTGTTCTCTTCTATTCACCGTGATCTAGAGTTACACATGACATTTATCATAGACTGTGGTATTTTATTGTTTTGCTAAATAATTTTACACGTTTGACGGACTCGATATGTTGAAAAAAACTTTTCTATAAAAGTAAAAATATCAAAAAGAGTAAAATACTGTAAACTATTATCTATACAGTATGTGTCAAAATATCTCATCTCATTCCAGATTGTAAAATTTTTGCTCAATGTGGATTTGCATGGTGAGTAATTCCTGGATAGCAGAACAAACTTACGCTAGGAATTGCTTACCTTATTTGTATTTGGAAAAACTTTTCGGAATTTGGGTTCTCAATACTTCTCACTTTTGTAATTTATTTCATCTTTTGAATTAATTTCTTATTCGTTCGTCATTGATTATACTAGTCGTGGCATCTAGCGTACAAAATTATTATAAGCCCGGGATCTGTGATGGTTTTTTTTCCTGTCGAGTTATCTGGTTTATTCTATTTCCTCAGTTTTTGATTGTTACCTTTATGTGTCTTCGTAAACGATTTATGAATTTGAACATCGATAAACTACCGTTTAACATAGTACGAATTCAAGTTCGTTTTAACTTAAAAGAATGTCAATTGTTTATTAATAATAAAAAAAAAAACAGTCAAAAGTAGGTATTCTCTTTGCATATCTTTCTTAAGATTTGTTTTCATATTTATATCTAACTAATAACTTTTGGGAATTTTGGGTCCTCAAGGCTCTTCAATTTTGTACTTGTTCGACTTTATAACTATTTTGATCTAAGCGTCACTCACTGATGAGTCTTTATATGTAGACGAAACGCGCGTCTGGCGTATTTAATTATAATCCTGTTACCTTTGATAACTGTTAGTTAGGTTATTAGGAAACTGACTATTCTAGAGTTGGCGTAAATCGAGGTGGATACTAATAAATCCAAAGATCTTTTAGAGTACCTACAATTTAAGACTCGTTTATCTTGCAATAGTATTAAAACATTTGACTGTTCTACACTTTTAAACAAGTATTCCACATTCCAATCTAAAAGACAAATTGAAAGGAGTTGGTATTGATTTGTCTCTTTTTCAAGAAGGTCTTAATAGTTTAAAAGTATCTTATCTTTGTGGGGGGGGGGGGGGGGGTAATTCTATTTTGTAAAAATCACTCCGATTCATTAAAAAAAAACTCTCTGTACTGATAATATCAATATTCTTGATGTCTTGATTGTCAATATATTTGTAATTTTTCAACATTTTATCAACACGAACTTCTTAGGAAGAAAGAAAAGAAGTAAGTAGTATACTTAGACTTTACTATCCGCTATATAGATTATGTTCTCTTACTAAATAGTTTAAAATTTGGTAACTATATTGAACGATTCTATCCCATCCAACTCCAGATAAATGATACAAAAGATACAGTTAAGTCTGCCTTATATCTTGAATTATATTTAGAATTGACAATGAGGGTCGGTTAAAAATAAAACTTTACGACAAAAGAGATGATTTCAGCATTCCCAATTGTGAATTTTCCATTTTTATTCAGCAATATCCAAACAGCGCATGCATACGGGGTATGCATATCTTAATTGATACAATATTCCCGGGCTAGTATTTCCTATCATAAGGAAGCTATTAAACCAAGAGTTCAAAATTATCCATTAATAAATTTTACCAACGCGAGTTTGTTAATCGTTATGAAATATCCGTTTTTCAAATGATAGCAGATATGTTCATAATTTCGTTACTAAAGTCCCGTTCCCTTCTCTCGAATGGACTTAGCGAATTATACTTATTACAAACCAACATGAGCAAAACAACTGTGCCACATGTTGAGCAGGATCTGTTTCTGTCATAGCACTTGAGATCACATCCAGTGTTTAGTGTGGTTCGTGTTGCTTAGTCTTTAGTTTTCTATGTTGTGCTTGGTGTACTATTGTTTGCCTGTTGTTTTTTTGTTTTTGTTTTTTTTTTTAGCCATGGTGTTGTAGGTTTATTATAATAGATTGATAAATGTGAATGTCCCTCTGGTATCGTTTGCCTTTCTTTTGCATGAAACAACAATCCATCTGATACAAAATAAATGTGTGTAAACAAAACGAACATGTGTCGTACTTAATTATTATCATAAAATTGAGAATGGAAATGGGGAATGTGTCAAAGAGACAACAACCCGACCAAATAAAAAACAACAGCAGAGGGTCACCAACAGGTCTATTTGATGATTGTATTCCTACGCTATAAGATCTTGCACGTGACAATGAAGGTGATGATTCTCTCTAATTTGTCCGTTTGTATATATATACTTTGTATGTCATTCGTTCCTTGTTTTGTCTTCTACGCGCGATGCTTTTTTATGAATATGACTAAAACTGTTAATTTTTCAATAGATACATGCAATTTTCAGGTTTTCCTCTTCTAAAAGAATTAGTATAATCAACGCATTATTTTGTTTATTTGCTTGCCACTGCTAAAAGACCGTGAAATGTCAAGGGAACAATCAACAAAATAGACTGGTCATGATTCATATGTTGCATTTTACTTTTACAAATAATTATTATTATAGTCTAAAATTAAATTTGTCTATGTGTATGTTTCCTTCATATTTTGCTATGCGGACAAGGAATGATTTCCTAAAACGGTACACTATGGTAAAACTGTTCTTATAAAGGTACAAAAGAGGGGCGAAATGTATCAGAGGGACATTCAAACTCATAGATAGAAAATAAACTGACAACGCCGTTTTCAAAGATAAAAAGACAAACAGATAAACCATAGTACACAAGGCACAACATAGAAAACTGACGACTAAGCAACACGAACCCCATCAAAACCTGGAGGTGATATCTGGACTTGCGGTCATAAAACTTTCGAGTCAGGTTTTTGTACTCCTACTCGAAAATCAACCAATCAAACTGCTTGATTTTATGTTTCGAGCATGAATTTTGAGTTCCGAGCACTGAACAAAGTTTGATGCCTTCAAGGCCAGGTGCTCCGGAAGGTTAAGCAGATCCTGCTCCACATGTGACAACTGTATTTGTAATTGTTACTTGACCACTGCAATATGGTATAATGCTTGAGAATTACTATCGTTAATGACATGAAATTTCAACTGGGCTACATGCTGTTCAATTCTCGACTTTACAATGGGATGTTGAACAGAATATATGTGCCAATTATTTTAACGTTCGTTCTCTTAAGTATTCCTCGGGGATCCATTGAATATCCGATATCCTTAATCTGTTGTTGAATAACCTTCTGGCGTCATGAAAAATTATTTTTTTAGTTATAACATCAAATGTTTGAAATTGTGAAATACAAAGAAGTAGGTCCGGTAAGACCCCTTTTTGGCCCCAAAATATAGCAGTCTCACAAACTTGTTATAATGTAAATTTTAAGTTATTTATTAGAAAGTAGAATGCTTTTGCTTCAAACATATGGGCTGTTTTTGACAATACAATGCACATGTATCGGGCACTAGCATCATTAAGTTATGCTGAATTACTGAAATCTTCACAATTTTAGCATTTTAGTTAAATTTTAGACGGTTTCCGTCTTGAATGAAAGTGACCGCATCCGTCTTAAATGAAGGTGACCGCATTTGTGTTCATTCTTAATATTGAAATGTTGTATTTGATAATAACACATAACATATATAAAGTTTGAGGATGAACACGGATGCGGCCACTTTCATTTTTGACAAAAATCATCTGAAAAGTGACATTTTTGGGGATATTTGATAGATTTTTCATATCAAAGCTAGAATCGGCGCTTTTTTAATGACTAAATCAGTTAGAATGTTTCACATAAACGTATTGAATCAACTGAAATAGACACTTAAATGTTTAAAAAGTGTCAAAAGTATTTCGTCAGATTAACTTGAAATTTGAAGCCAAAATCAGTCTTTACCGGACCTACTCCTTTGCGGGAACTTGTTTGACTTCAAGTAATGACCGAAACATTTGGAGTATTCTCATGCTTTTTCTCGTGGTATCTTGTTTTGATTCCTGTAAGTTTTTTTTTTTAATCAGACTATTAGTGTTCCCTTTGAAAACAAATAGATATAAGGAAATTTGGTATGTGTGCCAGTGAGATAACTCTTTATCCAAGTCATAATTTGTAAAAGTATTTATTATTATAGGTCAAAGTACGCTCTTCAAAACGGAGCCTTGTGCTTGTTTTCATTGTTAAAAGAACTTGAGATTTGGCTTATTTTTATTTTATTTTACATTTCAAATAGTATACAATGAAAATTTTTGTTTTGATTATTATTATGCAAAGTTTCACAATTTTTATAACATAGATGATCCAAGTCAAAACTTCATATCACAAATTCAGATATTTAATTAATACATGTACCCTGAAAACAGACAAAAAAGGTCAACTTTTTAAACATATTATTATTTACATACAAACAATGGTAAGCAACGTATTGATAACTAAAAATAAATAAGATTTCTCGGCAGGTGAAGGCCTTTTAAAAGTAAAAGGCCCTTAAGTGTAAACTTGATAGCATTACCAGTAAATCATTAAGGTATTTGCAACATTCACTCAAACAAATTTACCATTATACCGGAAAAAGTCATATTTCTTTAAAGAACAAAATTGCTAGACATGTTATTTATGTTCCCACGAAAGTTTTAACTTGGTTCAGAAAACGAGAGATAAGTTTTAAGATGTTGTAAAATGAATAAACAAAAAGTAACAAAGAAAAATTAAAACCGATAAATTTCCTTTATTTTTTCCTTACTGACAAAACTCTTGATTTATCCTTTTTACCAAATTAATGTTACAATAGTTTCACATTGAAAACAGAGAGAAATAAGATACCTATATGCTGTAATTTCATATCATATTTTGTGATAATATCTGTTAATTTGAAAGCAACAAAGGAGTATCCCCTAAAGAAAGTATTTCCTTTTCACAGAAATTATATTAATGATTTTCTTATTCAGAAGAAAACAAAGACTGTTTTGTGAGATCAGTAGAAACGCAAGACATATTTATAGAGTTTAACATAAAGAGTAGGTTATTGAAGGCATTTTGCTAACCTTCAAATATTTTTATTTCCTTTCTTCTGGCTCTTTGGGATGATTTACGCCCAACTACCATTTTTCCATATTTAGATAACTAAAAATCGTGTTTTCGTTTTTTATAAAAATCTGGTAATAGACTTATAAAACTACCGCTGATGTTGTATAATAAGATGTTCTCCATAAATTCATTCATATCAAATCTTTCATAGTGCTTCATCACTACGAAATTGAACATTCTATAAACTGATGCCATTAATATTATGTTTCTAAAGGGTTTTAAATAAAGTGAAAGTATAAGAAGTTGATATTAATAAAACAGTGAAAAATAGATGGTACAATAAGAGCAATTACGTGGCCCCTGAAATAGCCAAAATAGTAAATGTATATAAGCGTCTCAAAATTTTGTTTTAATTACAAACTGAACAGGTTAATAATAATCTGAACACTTAAGTGCAGAAAGGTCAGCATTGATGTCACTATGGCGCTATAAACATATAGAAAGAACGTATTCAACCAAAAAGAGGCATTTGGAGCATAGTTTTTGGTCAGAATATATATCATGAGTCATATAGTTTTACTCAACGATATGTTACACTTATTGACATCTTAAGAAAATACATTATGTAACATAAAATAACTCAAAAATGAAATATTTACAGTAAAAATAAATCTATATACAATGATAGCTTAAACTATTAGTGCATTATGGACCTATAAATATCAACCCTATCTGTATTGTTCTTGCATTCATAACAAAAGCAAGCTTTGATAACATCACGAAACGAATGATGAATACAATATATATGTGTTTCAATCACTATTTGTTGAACCTCTTTGCAAATTTGTTGACTTTTGCTGAAAAGTACCAAAGTATTATATACCTCAAACTACAAAATATTGCATTTAATAATAATTAACAAGATGCAAAAATTGTAAAGGTTGAAGGTTGTGGAACTACGAAATCTTTAAAGACTGAATGGAAACGTGGTAAGAAATATTTGTCATGATTTCAGATTGTTTTTTTGGTTTCCAAGCAACAAAGTTGCATGACCAGTCTCCTGAAAGAAATACTTTTTTATTTTCACTTTCAGAATTATTGAATTGTTATTTCAACATCGTCATAGCATACGCTATTTCATTTCTGGAACCCGCTTTACCGCTATGTTTTAACTCTGTTAAAGACTGAAAAGACATCAATAAAACAAACACCACAGTAATGCAATAATGAATAGTGTCACTAATGTTATGATTTTGTTCTTCTCTCCTTCTTTTTGTCCTTCTTGGAAATCTCTTGTGAAACAAGTTTGTTCATTAAATCACTCGTGGTGGTAATATCATCATCTTCTCCTGGAATGATTGTTATTTTTGATTTTTCACCTTTTGATTTTTGATTTTTGTTTTTCTTACCACGTCTTCCGCGTTTATTCTTCTTTTTCTTATTTTTATTCTTGCGTTTTTTATTTCCTTTTGGCTTCACTTTACCTTCGCGTCTTCGCTTTTTACTACGCATACTCTTGCGGCGTTTCCGCATCAATTTGCGCATGCGTTTTTGACGCCTCTTTTCAAGTCTGCGTTTTCGCCTAACTTCTCTGTTATCACCACTAGTTTTGTGTGATCTGACTAAGTAACCTCTGTCTATATAATTTGAGTAGTCAGGCGACTTTATTGGTTGTGTAACCACCACAGGTTCATTTGAACCTAAGCCGATAATAGGTTTCTGTATAACATTAGTCTGTTGATTAGGCATGCATTCGCTTTCACATTCAGCCTTTGATTTAAAGTTATTTTCATTTCCTCTGCAGCCTTGAAAATAAAACCAGCTACATTTTTGAATGTGAGTATTGAAATACCATCGTACCCATCTTGCGCCACAGTTTCCCGGTTGAGGAGGTTTTTGACATATTCTCAATTTCACTATAAAAGAACACAAAATGAAACATCAAATATATATTCAGTGAGAACATAAAGGCTAAAAATAAAGTTAACGACGAGTGTCCAGAATGGTCGGTTACACTGTCTTATCAACGAAGGAATAAGTCTGATTATCAATAACCAACATATAAAGCATCTTGGTCAGATCTCATTTTGCACAAATCACAAATTGTGTATTTATAGATATGGCTCGGTTTTGCATTTTAACTTTTTCAATACCTTGTGATAGATATAATTAGAGTTATTTTTCTTTGAACGATTATCGTGGGTCTAAAATTACATATGAGAAGCATGTAAAAAATGTGAGAAGAAAGACAAAAACAAAGCAGAAACAACACGTACAAAACTAAAAATTACATAAAACAAAACTCAACAAAAGAAAAAAGTAAAATAACTTAAAAGTAAATAAAACAAAAACTCTAGCTACCTTGTATCAACATACCCGAGATTTCACTTTCCGGGACACAGATGGGAAATGACATATTCATAGGCCATGATAGGTGTTGTATTACACATAAACTGCCTTCAGTACAACTTTTCTTCCATTCCTGAAATAAATGATTTTATCATTACAAACTAACTTAGTTTAGCGCTCACAAACATGTTTAACCCCTCTACATTTTGCTCAATGAAGGTAAAAAGTCAAATTACAAAAATACTGAACTCCGAGGATAATTTAACAAGGAAACTCCCTAATATATGAATAAAATAGAAAATCATATTCCTGACTTAGTACAGGCATTTTCATATGTAGAAAATTTTGAATTGAACCTCGTTTTATAGCTAGCTAAACCTCTCACTTGTGTGACAGTCGCATCAAATTTCATGCATTCTTTTTTACATCAACCAATACAAAAAAATAGAAGATTTTTTTATATATATATACTTCTTTTTCATGATAAGAATTAAGATTATGTATGCAATCCATGAAAAAGCCATAACACAAAATTAAAAGTCTGAAAGGCTGAATATATAAATATTATTTTAAAAATCTTGAGTTATGATGCGTAAACTGCGTACCAGGAATATTTTAAGTTAGCTAATATTACAAGAGTTTAGCCCCTTACGATTCTGATAAGTATGGAATTTACTTCTCATATCTGAGAAAGTATTATTGTTACTCAACGCATCTTTTAAGGTTTGCATTATAATCGATCACTCTGTTAAGTAAGAATTTAACTATATTTGTCTTAACTTGCAAACTTGGATCAAATCTGAACCTTTCTCAAAACTGTATACTTTCGGGAATCCCAAAGATGACAGGAACCTGAACAACTCTACAATTTTTGACTTAGACCTAACTAAACTAGTTCTGAATAGCACTGACCGATCTTTGATTATTCCTGTACAATTCCAATACATTTTTTGACTTATATCTAACTTAACTAAGTCTTTATAGCACTGCCCGATCTTTGATTATTCCTGTAAAATTCCTGTACAATTTTCGACTTAGACCTAACTTAACTAAGTCTTAATAGCACTGACCGATCTTTGATTATTCCTGTTCCGTACATGTAAGTTCTGATCATTAATGGCTCTCCAAACAAAGTACAGATAGTTCAAATAAGACACATACATGTATAGAGACATTGCAAAGTTATTTGATGAACTATTAAATATTGACAGTTGGCGTACAAGTCTCTTTAAATCTTCCTTGTGTTAAAATATAATCATTTTAATAAATCACTAAAGTTGAATTATTTTAAATAACTCTAATGTATAGGTACTGGAACATGCTGGTAATCATTAAGGATATTTTTTAAGTATATAAAACTTTTGCCTTTTTGCTGTTGGGATAAACAAGTACCCGGTCACGTCCACTCTGAGTTTCTATTTGTATTTATCTGATGAGTTAAGCCCTTTTTAACTGATTTTTATAGTTCGTTCTTATGTTGTACTATGAATATGACAGTTGTTATCCATTCGTTTGATGTGCTTGGACTTTTGATTTTGCCTTTTGATTTTTGATTTTCCTTTTTGAATTTTCCTCGGAGTTCAGTATTTTTGTGTTTTTACTTTGTACTGTTACATCACTGTCCCAGGTAAGAGTAGGGTTGGGATCCGGCTAATATGTTAAACCCCGCCATATTTTGTATGTATGTGCCTGTCCCAAGTCAGGAGCCTGTAATTTAGTGGTTGTCGTTTGTTTATGTGTTACATATTTGTTTTTGGTTCATTTTTTTGTACATAATTTAGGCCGTAAGTTTTCTCGTTTCAATTGTTTTATGTTTGTCATTTCGGGCTTTTATTGCCGACTATGCGGTATGGGCTTTGCTCATTTTTGAAGGCCGTACTGTGACCTATAGTTGTTAATGTATGAGTCATTTGGTCTCTTGTGGAGATTAGTCTCATTGGCAATCATTCTAGATCTTCTTCTTTATATTTAACCCTATTTTCAAGAGTGTGATGTGTCCTTCACACTTAAGTAGGCCAATTATTAAAGTATATACATACCTTGCATTTTAGTTCTGCATCTTTACCGATTGTAATTCTGTTTGCTCCAGTTACCTGAAAACAAACAAATAAATCAATTTACACGAATGTTTTTACATATCTAAATGTTTTTACATGTACATATTTCTATGTTTTGTACATATTTTTCTGTGTTTTCCATTATTCTTGTCGTAAACATCCAATAAAAAGAAAATTTAATGTCACAAAAAAATCAGTGATTTATTTACCAGTGCATTCATGAGCAGAAGGAATTTTACCCATAAATAGCTAAAATATATATCTTACAAACATTTAGTCTGATATAATAATACGACGTACGTTTGATCTCTAGATCTTCAAGTGAATATGCAGACATATATATATATATATATATATATATAACTTCTTAAAATAGATCATTATATCAAAATCATTCCTGGTGCTGCCAAACTTGTTTTTGTCACAAGGTCCTAAGACAAAGTAAAATATTTTCAATATGATTTATAAATCGCTTCAGTTTGGTTTTTTTTCTTCTTTCACTTGTTACATTAAATGTGCAAAAGTTTTTTATGCAGCGCTTTTCGACTTGTTTAGAAAGGGCGGAAACGATTGGAAATTTACATATAGAAAACACAGGAAAATGGGTCTCTGCCTCAAACATCTATGGAAATCAGCGCATATTTATATATGGGCAATCACAGTTGGAAGCAGCAGTAAGACCGCAAAGGATTCAGGCGCAAAATTCTGGTATAAAAAGGACATTTACGATCAAGCTAAGATCGTTAACACGCGAAGCAAAAGTTTCTTAATGCAACCTGAAGTAAAACAGGCAACATGCTGAAACTGAAACTTGATCTATTACTAAAAAGTATATAAAAATATATTATCCACTTATAAGCCGAACATTTTTGGGTTTCGGGATGTCTGAAGGACGGACATTGGCATAAGTATAACAATATGGCCCGGCCACTGAGTGTCATCAAAACCAATTTCGCTTTACAACTGTGGGCTTTGACTCCAATTTACCAACTAAAACATAAGTTTCCGTAACGGTTTCGCACTAGAACCGGAATTGTTTATACGTTTACTTCAAGCACCTGTTAAGTAGTTGAAGCCATGGAGTTCAAACATTTACCAATGCCTAGCCTTGTTCTTTATCAATGGTTAACATCTTAGAAGTGTCTGCTAATAATATTAACAAGAAATTACATCAATATAATGTTTGATCCGCCTAATGATATTGTTTGATCATAGTTATTATTAACATTTATAAAACAATTAGGAGTGATCAATTTCATCTGATGGGCTTTTTGACGGAACTATAAATACTACTGTTATAGATATCGTATACCTTTGTTGGTACTTCGTCAAATACAAGAAAATGTTTATCCAAAACATAAACATATTTTAGAAGAAAAAAAATATATTCAAAGTTTCAAACGTTTCATTGAAGATAAACACATGTAAGATGAATTAACCTATAAATGAGAATAAATAAAGTTAGCAAAGGCATGCTCCACCTGTGCTAACTTATAGTTGCTTACATATATATGACTCCAAACTTGCCAATGTCTATGATGTATAACTACGAATTTCCTAATTTATAGTAAATTACCTTCCCTTTAATTACAAGAAACTCCCTTTTATACATTAATTTTGCAAATGATTATGAGTCAGAATCTAGAATTAGAAATCATGACGAACCAATCTCTTGAATGAAAAATTGGTCTATGTCAAGAAAATGTAATATTCTTCTTGGAGGTTGTTCCAACAATGTTGCAATTCAATCAAATCAAATCAGTTTGTGTTTACTTTTACCAATATCAAATCTATTATCAGTCCATTCCTATAGAATGTATCCGAGAGGACTAAAATGGTTCACCCCAATAACACAGTGTCGAAATGTGATAACCATTCTTCGAGATATTTTTATGGAAAATCGGACCGTATGCATTATTATTTATGAGTTTATTTTGCAGTATTGTCGATCAATTGATCGAAAACAATAGGATATAAACAATACTTTTGTTGGACACCTATTCAACGGACCTAATAGACACAAAACTGACAAATGAAGAGAGGATACAACTTTTATAAAGCTCTCAATTGTCCATTTCAATCACCCAAATAATGTCAGTTGTTATATTTCGCCGATATCCGACTACATGATCTCCGATAAAGCAGCTAGATAAACAAAAAATTAAGACACCAAAATTAACAAAGAAAACAACTATATAAACCTCTAGTAGCATCACAAATCGCTATCGTAGATAAGCTAAACAACCACAGTCCATTCATATTTCTTTCGCTTTTAGGATTTATTCTTCGAAAAATAGCTTTGACGGCAATAGGGCAAAACATTGAAACTCTACATTCTAGAAGAACAGATTTGACAATTACATTCGACTGTATATTTCCCGTTTCAGATGAACTCATTTTTCCACTGTAAAATCTACTTTATATATGCAAGTAGGTAATCTCGCATAACCGCCTTTATTTATGCTACTAAACATATAAGGTAGCATACTTTGACCTATAATGGTTTACTTTTATAAGTAAGAGTTGTCTCATTGGCACTCATACCACATCTTCCTATATCTATATAAGTATATAAATCAGTTTGTTTACAATCAAGATACGAAAAAATTGTAAAAGAGACGACCGACTATTTATCAGAGAGCCTGCGTTACTCGATTCTTATGTTCAGAAGACATAATCACTATGTTTTGGGCTACTTTATTTGTTTGATACTATCATATAAGTCAACATATCGTAGTCTAAATACTAGTCTGAAGTACCTAAATTATCACATAATTATAGTGTATCCTTAGACCACTCACTGAGGACTTTGAATGGATACATTAATTACGACTATCTGGTACCACTGAAGAGGGTATTAAACACCCGATGACCTTTAATACACAGCGGGAACATGTTCTTTGTCTTCTTTTTACTGATAATGGACAATGGTTATACAAACAAGGTTTAAGCTATGTTATAATGTATTATACAAATAAGAAAAATTTAAAGTGAAAAATCCGTTATATATTTTAATAAAATGTGGGCGAAATTTTCCGGGTGCGAGCCGCTCTGTTTTGATACAATATCTTACTCAACGATGTGTTTGGGAGGAATAATTTCCATTTGTTAATGTTGGTTTCCATCTTTGCTTGCTAAAGGTAACGGCTCACTCTCCCCCCCTTCCCTTGGCCAGCGAAGATTGTTTGTTCCTAGAGAGAGCGACTATTATGATCTGAATGCATTGATATTTTCATAAGCAAAAAGGAAATTAAAATTTTTCAAATTTTTCCCTTATTTTTTTATGATCAAATGCACTCCGTAATTCACAGAACATATTTTAAGCAGCCAAGATTTTTTTAGAGTTAATGAAAAGCAATAGAAAGCTAATATAAATACGAACCACAGAGAGAAGTGCGAAATTGATTACAGTTTTATGTCCTATTAACTGATATTAGGTGAATTAATGTCATACACTCTCTTTGTAAGAAGACCTCTTTTATTTATAATTAACTATTCCTCTGTGACGGAATCTATCATTTCCATGTCCGACCTAACTTTAGAGCTTAGACATTTGTAGCTATTTGATTACAGTATTAACACGTAATAGAACGTCAATTGATTTTCTTCATCAGTTATTAGAACTTAATTAACTCAGAATATGCAACAAGTCCCCATTAAAACTACTATGTCGCTCGAAGCAAATATAAGAGAGTATGAATAAGAAAACAAAAATGAGCATTAGGGTCGTCTAGTTCTAAAATCAACCCCACTGAAAGGCAGCATCTAAGCAAAGCTTAGTCAACCTGATGACGCTTGTCAGTCAGCGGTAAAAGTAGACGTAGGTTACTGTAAGACATTTATATGTGTTTGTTTGTAGTAGAGTTCGTTCGGTACGTTCTATATTATTTTAAAAACTCCAAGACAAACAGCATATCTCATCTTCTCCTATCTGTATTTGAATAAGAAAACACAGATCCTTGTAATGTTTTTTTTTTAAATATGCCGACGTCTTGATAAAGACAATATGCTCTGACAGAAATATAAACATACAGAAGTATAATCCACTTGGTATATCATCAGTTGCACTTCCTTTTACACGTACGTCGTATGTTTTTTTTTTTTTGTTAGGTTTTTTGTGTGCATAGACCGGAAGATATAAACCTCAACGCTATTTCTTAATCCATATCAAATATTTTGTTTAAAGATTGAAAAACAAGTGATGTTGTTCTTAACTTCATATGGAAATGTGGTTGTTGTTTTGGTATTACAATAGTTCCGAACTTTATTTAATGTATGTCTCCAATATAATTTCAAAACGTTTTTCATAAAATGAAACTGACCAACAATTATGTAAAGAGCGACAAGAAATTTGCCTATTCATTGTTAAAATATATAAATTAAAGATGATATCTATTGTCTAAAATATAAGTAAAAAGAGACATGCGATATTACCCTATATATCTTATTTACTGATCAATGATCACTTATACCTATCAAAAATATTGTGATATATATATGAAAGATAAGATGGTCGAGTTTCTTTTACGATATATATCTAAATATATAGGTTGATCGTAATCATTGAACATTTAACCGTAATAGAGTTTATGTCATATTTAGTCAACACATGAGTTAAGCCTAATGAGAAGTATAAAATAATTAACCTCTGGTCCCGTGCCAATACGTTAATCTCCAGTGATTCGCTTTGAGAGAATTTGCTAATTATTTCTCAATTTCCATTCCTTAACATAAAAATTGAAATAAAGTAGCAAAATAAAAGTAGTTTAGATAGATATCTCTCTCAGTGGGGGATAAATACATAGATCAACCATAAGTGACTTAATTTTCAATACTTTTATCCCCTACATTGAAGGTAAATTACAATGTCTTTATATAGAATTTATCCAGTTGAAAGAATAATACTGAACCACTTTGTTGCCGATTACCGACAGCATTCTTTATAGGGAGGTTTAATTACAGTTCAAAACGAGGTTTCCAAATAGTTTTTCGATCTATTCTTGGATTCCAATTCGTTTATTCACGTAAGTTCTCTTTTTGGTTTGAAAGAGATGTTGGCATCGTGTAATCAACATAACAAATATCCCCCAAAAGACACCTCCAACTGCGGTACTTAAGCTGGTATCATGAGAATGTGTTTACAAATGAATATTAAAACGGATCTCTATTTCTATTAAGAATTACTACCATGAATGAAATCTTATCCATTTAAATGCATTCATAAACAATATTTACTTTCTTAAAGTACAGTACTATGTCCTTTCTGTTGATTTAATTAATAATTCACGTCGTTTATTTGCCTAATTTGACGCAAACTATAGTTTTATAGCATTAACTTAGAATTGATATTATCAGCTCTTCATTGGCATATTTATGGCTTTTGATAGTATCCTAAACTAGCTTAAAGAAGCCATGAACTTTCTATTCTATTATATCTATATAGATAAATATTTATATTAGTTATTTAATATGGAAATTCCCACATATTGTAAGTTATGCTGTTCATTTGCTACAACGAATCCCTTAAGCACAGAAAACATATAAACTCGTACCCAGTTTAACATCTACAGTAGAATAAAAAAAAAAACGCGTATTTTAGGGCCCTTTTTAGCAGTTGCTATTCGGTGAGAGCCAAGGCTTCATGTTGAAGACCGTACTTTGACCTTTAATGGTTTAATTATACACATTATGACTTGGATGGAGCATGGATGTATTATTCTTCCATGGATGGAGAGTTGTCTAATTGGCACTCATATTACATCTTTTTATATCTATTATTCATACTGGTCCCGATAGAAAAGCCAAATGGTAGATCATTCAAACCCCATGCTCCTCTTGACCAAAACCAGGAGACAATATTAATGTATGCATTCTAATTTTTAAACGATAAAGCATCTTAAGTTTTTGTTATACAAAATTACATAGCACTTTTACAAGTAGAAAATAGAGTTTTCCGAGCCGTGAATGATTACTGAATGCTCAACATTCAGCGGCACATTTTCATGAATATTTATGACGAAAATATGTAAAATATTATGAATATTGTCTGCATTGGACAAGACCGTGCCTGTTAGGTGAAATTCATTGTTTATTTTACGTTAAAAAACTTGAAATTGAAAATGGAAAAGGCAAATGCGTCAAAGTGACAACTAACCGACCTAAGAGCAGAAACAGACGAAGGTTATTAATGGTTCTTAAATACAGCACAGGGGCGGACCCAGTCATTTTAAAAAGGGGGGTTCCAACCCACGGACCCCGCCCCCCCTGTATCCGCCAATGCAGCGAGAAAATCCCTCACCCTCGGAGGCGTGCTTCAGCTTGCCCCTAAACAAAAATGTGTAGTTCAGTGATTATGGACGTCATACTAAACTCCGAAATATATAAAAGAAACTAAAATTGAAAATCATACAAGGCTCTCTTAACCTCAATGCAGCTTTATTTCTTTCCAGTTCCATCGGTAAGTAGTGTGATGTGTGACTGCGGTACTCTTTCTTTTTGAGAAATACTTCTGATTGTTTTCTTCCAGTTCGTCATAAACTAATTATTTTAATCGATAGGACATTTATGTATGTATCATAGTTTATTATTTTTTCTATGCTAAACATAAGTACAAATAATTTAACAGGTTTTAAAAAATTAGAAAAGCAAGAAATTATCACGAACGATAAATGTTTATGTTTATCCTAATTAAATAATATTAGTAATAACAATACGATTAAAAAATAATAAATATGAAAAATCGTGCGAATTACAATATTGTTATTCATATCGCACAACTTTGAGATAAATTGTCTCTATTATCATAAAAATAAAAATCACACGATCTAAAATTAATAATCTGATTTCTTAATGAGTTAAAAGATTTTTAAACTTTAAATTTCTATACTTTACTCGAGTTTATGGCATGAATCGTGCATTTTTAAATGATTCCTTTATTTAACAAGTTGAAACAGGGGGATATTTTTACACTTAAAGATCGTCTTCACTCGTAAATCAATCGAAAAACAACAATAAAAGATTTTTATCACGTGGTAATACATTCTTATTGTCACCTTAAATACGGGACTAAAGAAAAAAGGAGTGTTCTTCTTTTGGGTATTTAGTCGAAAATAAAGGCACTTTCCACATTTAGTATTTTAAATCTTCTTTTTATCTCCGATCGACAGACATGGCACATTTAATTGTTATGAATTAGTTAAATATTAAGGGTAAATGTTATGGTGGTTACGTATAAACCTAGGGTACTATGATCATGTGAATGTCTTTAAACATGTATTGTTGTAAGTAAAAAGGAATTCCTTCGGTGACTTAATAAAAGAATAACTAACTACCCAAAAATATTTACCACAACATTCCTGGTCGTAAGATGGTTATCAATGTGCAGCAACAAATGAGACAAGATGTTGATAAAAGAGAAAATATTAAGCACAAAAGCTCGTTTCAAAAGTTATGTAATTAAACTTTAAAATGGGCGGGGTTTTACATTTTCAAATCCAGGTCAGTTTTTCAAACTCAAATTTAAAACAAGCGTAAAATTACAAGAATTTCTTCATGTAATATTTGAACTTCTTAGTTTTTCATTTCAGACTCAAACTTTAAATTAAAACAAAAAGAAGAAAGTTGAAAAGTGTACTGTGAACTTAAAGATGGTTGCTTCCTAACGAGTGACTAAGATAAATATTATAATAGTACCAGGTCAAAAAGTACGTGACACAAGCCTTCTAAAAACCGAGACATAAGTCAACAAATAATATCATATTGGAGACTGTGGTCATCGTGCTGGTTAGATGGGAATTTTAACTACCGGTGTAAATAGTTAAGGCTTGCTTTCTATATTCATTTCATAGATCTAGACAAGTTACCTATACCATGACTACATAGGATACCATGTAGCAAGTACAGAAAATACCCACGTTTATCAGTATTCTTTTATTCTGTTCAAGTTTTAAAAATCTTGTGGTCAATATCACAATTAAAAGGATATGTTTTCGCACGGAACAATATCGTTTCGATATAAATGACCTTTGTACACTAAACTATTCAAAAGTGTGAACGCAACACAAAATATGAGACACAAGACAAGCAAAAACGCGACTTACAATCAAAGTACAAATCAGTGAAATGAAGTTTCAGTCAACAATGATCGCATTAATATTTTGAAAATATGAACGCATTTTGAATGAACTACATATAAATCAGTTGTGGTGATCATCTTGGATTTCAACTCCGAGTCTGCAAAATATACCGGCATGACCATACGAAGTTTTTACCGAAAAATGTTCTTAATAACATATCTAAGAATTCAGCATTGGTTTGGCATGTTGGAACATTGATGCAAATTAAAAAAGAAGATGTGGTATGATTGCCAATGAGACAACTCTACACAAGAGACTAAATGACACAGATATTAACCACTTTAAGTCACCGTATGGCCTTCAAAGTTTGATTCCCATCTATAGACTTGAGGTTTCTTGAAAGAACTTTTAATTTTCAAACAACAATTGAAACTCACAAAATAAGGCTCATAGTTTGGTAAAACAGTCGACACGGACGACAGACGCCAAGTGATGACAAAAACTTCACTGATCTTCAATGGTCGTTTTGGAAAGGTGAGCTAGATGGGTGGAATAGAAATTGTACAAAAAAAGAAATCTGATTCAATGCGTTTAATGTTGTGGTTGGTGTAAAATTTGTCGTCGGGTGTCGTTTGGGAAATTCGATTATATCTTTATTGATCTCCCTTTAAAACTGTCTGTTTAACATTGTCAAAGATGACAGAAACGAGAATGTTTATCACATTGTGGTCTAGTATCAACTAACCTCTTGTGACAAACATATCTTTTTACAGAGGGGCGTAAAAGGGGGTATCTGTACGGAAGAACACGAAATAAAATTGCCTTTTCACGATGAACGAAAAAAAAAATCTTGCACGTTGATCTTTTTACCGATTTCACGAAACACGGTGAATAACGAACCTTTTTCACG
The DNA here is from genome assembly GCF_965363235.1 of Mytilus galloprovincialis. Taxonomy (NCBI): domain Eukaryota; kingdom Metazoa; phylum Mollusca; class Bivalvia; order Mytilida; family Mytilidae; genus Mytilus; species Mytilus galloprovincialis. Next base: position 36,341,246 of record NC_134839.1, read on the forward strand.
GCTGCACGTGAAATAAAAATGGAAAAACACGTTGCACGAAAATAACCCTTTACCAACCTCTTTACACTATTGTCAAGGTTATATTTCGAACTAAAAAGTTTTTATAAAGGAGAGAAAAATGAAACAAAAAAATAAAATATGATCCTTCGGAATGCATTTTGCTTTATGGGAAAAATTAACATAAATGAAAAATTGGAGGTTTATAATAGTTATGCCATAAACTATAATAACGGTGGGTATATAGAATCTAAATCAAGAATTTTACTGTAGTATTCTAGAGGATAAATGTAAAATTAAAACATTTTCTATTCATAAGAAAATTCAAGCGTTGAAATATTTTTTTATTATTTAAGAAAAGGAGGTTTGTATAATTTGTTTTAAATGAAAGAATCCTTTTGTAAAATTTTTATTCCCAATGATTTTCTTACAATGGCTATTGTTGACAGATTATATCATTTATAGATTTGACATCCTCTCGTATTTATTATCTACGTGTATACAACTCATCCATGCTTGGATATCATATACTTATGATATATGTTTTCCAATGTTTACAGTGTACAAAAACATGTACGAGTTGTTCTGAAACAAATGCAGTATTGCAGAAAATTATCGATATTATTACTAAAATTGTTATTTTCGTTTGTTTTATTGAGGTTTTAAGTCATTTTCCATATTTATATTAATTCTAATTTGGCAAGGAGTTTTGATAGTATATATAGGAAATATGTAAATCAATCAGGTATAAGATTTAATTTGATTACACGGCACTTTGTATAAATTATAAAATTTAGACATTTCGGAATATTAAGAGGTATAGGAAAATTTATTGTTGATACACAAAAGGGAAAATAAAATTCGTTTCACTTATAAATAAAGGGAGTCATTTACCAAATTGGCCAATACGCGAATTGGATATTTTTGACATAAAAAAAAATAAGGATCGAATATAAACATCTAAACTAGTGGCAGATCCAGAAATGTTCATAAGGGGAGCCTTAAAAAATTCCAAAATTAATGCTGAAAACATGCACAACGCCATGCGGTATATTTAAAATTCAATTGTATACATGTCTCGATGCTAAATGCATTTTTAAATACTCTTACTATATGTTTTTTGTTTATTTCAGTGTTGGTATAACTCTGTGCATTTTCCAAATTTCTAACAACACTCTGATTCAACGTCTGAAAAACGTTTTTCTGTTACATTAAAATGGTGAAATATTTGTCTGCCTTTAACATCACACGTTGCATAATCTAAACATACAAAAGTAATTACAACAAACTCTCAAAAGATGGAATACATCATTATGTCTTGTTTATTGTCATTAGTTCTTGTTTCACTGTTATTTTTAACGTTTTTCTTCCGTGAAAGCTTTTTACTATGTGCTAATAGACGGACAATATATTTCATTGTAAATTGTATTGCACTGATGCATATTTTTATTATTTCCTCAAGAATGTTAGTTAATAAGAAATGACATTTTCGTTTAAGTGCAAATTAGATTGTTGGGCACTAGTTCTAAACCTTTCAAACATATGCAACTATTGTATTTATAAACTATGTTTTTATGAATGCGATTCATTGTTGTATTCATAAATAAGAAAAAAGTTATAATTGCTTTCATCGAGAAAGCAATTTATTAAATACAATGTCAAATTATATAGTCAGCCATAACTTAAAGAATCAGGTTTTCGCATTAACTAAACTGATTTACAAGTGATGGTAATGAATTTTAATTGAAATTTTCTAGTTTATGCTACTATTTATGTCAAGCTCGTTATGTTTCAGCAATGTATGTATTCTATATCATGTAAAACTATGTTTGTCATCAGTTATATATGAATTTTGCTTCACAATTAAAACTTAAGTTAAAGGGGGTGGATTTGTAAGATACATATAATAGTGAAGAGTTGATGGTATAATTTTGTAATTGTCATGTTTTGGAATTCATACTAGCTTTACTTGTTTATTTATTTTCCAAGGATGCTAAGTTTGAAGCAGTGATATGTATATACAGTTTTCGTTATCACTCCGTTGAAAGAATGCCATCTTTTTTATATGTAATTGTTTTTGTCGTAATCAGTATCGGTCTGCTCTGTCTCTCGTATTGTCAAGTGTGTTTTCGGTATTTGCTTCTCTGTTATCAAAGTGGGATCCCTATTCATAAGTTCCTAGAGTCGCAATCAACTGAGCAGTGTGTCATGTTACCAGGCTATAATAGATCTCTATTCGGTTATCATCTGACTTTAACATGTACCGATGATGACACCAGTACCGATATGTTAAAGCAGATGTCTATTCGGTTTACATCTGACTTTTACATATAAAAGATGACATCGATCTGCCATAGTCGATTAGACCACATGTTACGTTTGAAATCAAATTAATTTTATTTATGTTAATAAAGTACTCAATAATTAGTTAAATTTGATAAATCATTGAATTTTCTAATTGTACAGGTGCGTCAAAGAAATGTAATTTTATTGTTGAATATTAATAAAGAACATGACAGTTTATAAATCAAAATTTCTTTGAACGCCTACGAAATATTCAAACATTGCTACGTTTTTAAACATTCCAAATGTATTGATGCAAGTGATTTATCTATCTATTTCCTCATAATAACTTAAAATCGAAAATTTTTATGAAATGTTATTAAATGAACGTATGTTGTGAATAATAAGCATTATATGATGTGCATTGGTATTTTAAAAGTGAGATATTTATCAGGTGCCTTTAAAATTCCATGATGGTCATAAAAACTTAAAGTTAAAATTTCAATTTATTTAAATTGAAAAGTCAAGTGTTCCGAAGGGTGAATTAAAAGCTGTTTAAAAATCTCCATTTTCGATAAAGTTGAAATTTGTATATTGACATACCACTCGTATTAAGTGAAAAATAAATTTTGGCAGACCTTTGGACTACTTTGTCAAAATTATATGGCAAATTATATCACTTTCACTAAGTACGTATACAATCCATTAGGGAGGGTATATTAGAAATCAACCACATGTCAGCTATGTCAGCTATCTCCTTGTTAATGCGATTAAATCCTCAGTTTGTTGATGTTGGATCTTTCTGTTTGTTCTTTTATACTGTCATCAGGCCCCTTTTCTTATGAAAAATGGAAAATAGTGGGTTTTCTTAATTATGATTCTACCAGAGTACTAACGAAAATGCAATCCATAATTTCAATTTATTTTTATGAATGAAATCATTCGATAAACTAGCCATTTGACTACAATATATAATGGTTTGTGTTCAAATGAATATAAAGAGGGTAGATAGTACACATAAACTTCATATTTGAAATAAAAACAAGACAATTCATTTGGTTGAAAGCAGTGTAGGAAATCGCCAGCGAAAACGTAAGCTGGTACTAGATTATAGATAGGTTCCTTTTAAACATACACATCCGAACATCTTTTTATTTTGTATAGAGTGACGCACAGCAAGAAGAATGAAAAATGCATGTCTCCTAAATTTAACAATGATTCGTACAGGACATGACATTTCCGAAATACAACCGTTTGTTTATGTATACATAAATGTTTGGGACTTGTTTAAAATGTCACCTTTGAGTAACCTTCTAATAAATTTATTTGATTACTATCTTGTTCCTAAAACATATATATTTGATATGAATGTCCGTCCACGCACTTAAGTCATTAATTATAAACACTAACAAGCATATGATGTCTTCTCCTTTGTTTTGAGTAATCGTCTAAACATAAACAATTGATATGATCTACGTTAAACTTGGCAGGAGTCTCTAACAATTACAAAATCAATCTATTTAATAGTAACAGTTAAATAATCTTCCTTCTTCTGTTAAATTGAAGACAGCTAACTTAGATATAAAATTTGATAAACGTAATTTTATACTGTTAATATTGATTTGAAACATGATTTAGTCATTTGAAACATCATCATGAATATAAGATAAGTTCAACCAAGACAGGGATATGTTATAAAAGACAAGAGTGAAACATAAAATTGAAAGACAGTTAAAGGCTGAAATATTTTTTAATATGATACAACATAAAGATTGTAAGATAAAAGTTATGATAAGAATTTCGTTGCATCAAGTACGCTTGGTACCGACAGTATGGCAGATAAATGCATAGACTATTGAAAAGCAAAGGTCAGCCAAAATTTGCGCGGTTCAGTCTGGTTTTATTGTGTTTCAACCTTGGACTTGGAATGTCTGAAAAAAAAAACATTTGAGCGACTGAAATAGACCAGTTGGATTGTCTAAAATAGGTCATTGCAGTGACGGAAATAGATCAATGGAGTATCTGAAATAGTTTTATTATCTCAAACATATTGCAGTTAAGAAGTATTATGTAGAGGTAATTTAAAGATTCAATACATGAATGTGTTGGCTTTTTAAAAAATATTTTCTTTTTGCTCAAGCTTGACTTTCTGTATTTTCCTGTTTCTGTAAAATGTTTCATAAAACTATGGGGTTAAAGTTTTTTTGTATTTCATTCTTCCCTTTTGGTGTGTATGTAACTTACTAAGGTGATGTTGGTATTTTTATTATACGACATGACGTGTCCTATACATATATGCTAGTTACAAAATATTTAGGTTTTTACCAATACGTTAGAACATAAAGACAAAATTTCAATTTTAAAAGTCAATTTATAATATAAAAGAATGTCTTTCTAGTATGCTAGTTGTCCTTTCAATTACAGATTTATAGTATACAAAAATTAACAAATTTCTTTTATGCCAATTTCATTCATTTGAATGAATAGTTTAAATAGTTTACTGTTATCTCGAAACGTAACAATACTTGTGGTTTTAAACAGTCTTTAATTCAATCAGTTTGTACTATTTTTGTTTAGTCATTTTTATTTGAAAGTAGAGACTGATTTTAAACATTAAGTTCTGCTGATTCATAGTCAACAAGAAAACTAATGATTACAAATGTTGTTGTCTAGACTCCCATTACAAGCAAAGACATTGTTTTCCTCAAATTTGATATTGTTAGTCATATTATTTGATATAAAGCATCCAAATTAAATGAAATCAGAAAAAAAACTTTAATTTTACATCAAATCATGTGCCTTTATTATTTCACATTACAGAAGTTACACTGTGTTTTTCTCATTTATTATGAAGTGTTGTTATCATAAACAGTTGTTTTTGTTTTTGTTTGTTTTTATTTTTGGGGTGGTGTTGTGAAGTTGTTATTTTCACTGTTTATTTTAAGACCATTTTTTCCAGTTTTGCTCATGATTATAAGTAATGTTTACAACGAATGACTTGCTACTTTTGATTGACAGGAGAAAAGGAAATCGCTGTGCGCAATAACATACTTTCATGCATTTCACAAGTTCTGGTAATCTAAAATGTATTATATATACGCTGCGAGTATTACTATACTGGTAACCTATTTCTCTATTTAAAAACGTAAGATTATATTGTTGATATTCCATGTTCGATCAAGAATAAAGTAAGACACATGATAAGGTGCATACATTGGGATTCATTAGTAGTATTATAAAATCCCAACTTGAATTTTAACTTGGATCTGATATAGCTTGAAAAATCGTTTTTTAAAAAGGAAATAAACAACAAAATAAAACAAACTCCAAGGAAAATTTAAAAAAAAAAAAGTTGTGAGTTCGAACCCCGCTCGTATGGGTGCACGCGACTCTAATCTTTATTGCTTATAGTATTGACAGTTTTCCTATCGAAGGTCGGTGAATTTCTCCAAGCATTCCGGCTTCCTCCACCCATTAAAACTGACCGAAAAAGTGACGCTTAAAAGTGGCATTAAACACCACCAATCAATCAAAATAGAAAATCCATTAACAAATGGAAAATCAAAAGCTCGAACACATCAATCAAACGAATACAACTGTCATATTTCTGACTTGGTATTGGGATTTTCATATGAAGCGACATGATACGGATATCATAACCTAATAGTTTATAACATCATAACCTAGGAGTCAAAAGTCGGTAATATGAAAATGGTCAATTCGGTGTTCTTACTTTCATAATTTGGTATCTTACAGACTTCTATGCAGTGAGTGAGTTTTATTAACGTGTACTTGTATAATAATAATCACCACATTATGATCATAACCCGTGCATGCATACAACATAGAAACAAATTAAATAAACTTGTGTGTGTGGCATCTTAAAAAAAAACTTTCTATATAAACGTTACAATCATAGAACACCTGGGTAATTTATAAAAGCTTAAAATTATTAATTTCTCCGTTTATAACCTGCTGATATGCCTAAATAACAAATTACTGATAAGTATTCTAACACGAGATAAAAGAAGACAGGCAAATTGGTTGCAGACCGGAATTGAAGATTTTTTCCAATAAAACCTAGATACACTTATGATGATCTTATCCGTAATAGATGTAGAATGTCAAGAGCTGCTTTAAGTATCAAAATTACATATTCTTAACAAACATTATAGCAATTCGAATATTAACGCTCAGTATGAAACTATTCCGGATCTTTTTTTTTTAATCGTAAAGAGTTACTTGAAACAATAAGAGTAAGTAGCAAAACAAATAAAATAAACCATTGAATAGATATATGATGAATGATGTCAAAAGTTGATAAGATGTCAATAAATGTCTTTATCTTTATTAAATCACTTACGAAATTGATTATGAAGACAGTTAAAAATAAAACAAAAAACAAAAAAAACAAAGGGTAATACTTTGGTGCATATGTCGCTATGCACCAAATCATATATTCATTGGGAAACTCATGTTTTTGAACTAGGGATTTCATATAGCACTTTCGTTTCATATATATAGTGAACGGGTTTTCCCAAAGCCCAAAGAAAACCTACTATCTTTGTGCTTATAAGGCAGCAACCATTTGATTTTCTGGGGGGGGGGGGGGGCTATGGTTTTTTTTTCTGGACAAATTTTTTCGCGACAAGTCGAAAACAATTTTTTTCTTTCAATTTTAGCATTAAATATAGTGGCAGCTGAGGGTGAAACAAACAATTTTTTTTTCTCAGAATCAAAAACAAATTATTTTTTTCTCCAAAAACTGGAAACAAACTTTTTTTTTCCAAAAAAAAACCATAGCCACCCCCCCCCCCCCCCCCCCTAGAAAATCAAATGGTTGCTGCCTAATGTACAATGTATATTGATCTTAATTCTAGAGTAGTGTTTGTAAACGTGTTTGTAAATTCGTGAATTACATGTAGGTTTCCTTCAAGGACAAAGTGAAAAAACTATATGCTTTGCCTATACAAAAACTGTTATAATATAAAAGCAAACTGGGAATGTATAGGTTAATATACTGGAAGTCTTAATTCAAATTATAACACATAAAAAAGACATGACTTTTTTTTTTAGCTAACCGAACTGTAAATTTCATCCTCGATGTTAAGGTAACCCGATATACTCAGAAAAAAACAAACCACCCCTTGTGAAATTACATTGAAAACGAGATTATAATTTATGTGACGTCGGTATAATACAAGGCGATCTACTGTAACCTAACCTATTCATTACTGCTCAAAATAAACATCCAAGAGATTTATTTACAATGGCAAACATGTAGTTCGTATGTTCTTTTCAATGAAAGAAAACATTTTCCAGGTGCAAACGCATTTGAACAAAAGGTAAATAATTTCTCCATAGACGAAAACGTAATGAGAGACATAAGCAGGTATTGGGGAAACTAATTCATTTCTATTTCTTATGAATTAGTAACCAACCCGGATGTTATTTGACACGACAATCAGCCAAATGTTCTTCTTCCTATTCTTTTTATTTATGAATAGTCAGCATAAAGCAAGATATTTGTGGTACCCAACACTTTCACTAAAATTAATTTGGCTTGTTTAATTTTAATAAAATTTTGTCAAAGAATTTACTTAAACCCTTCAAAAAAAATATAAATATTTCAAAAATTTTGAACCAACCGTTTTGTCAGAAAAATTACACTGGTTATATAGTAGTTTGACAAACTCCAATTTTGATCATTAAGAAGCTTAATATTCCCTTTACAACACAACGTAATCAAAACGTTAAGCTGACTTTACAGAGTTATCTCCCTGTAGTGTTAGGTACCACCTTAAACATTACAAAACACCAAAATAAATACTTTTCTATCGAATGAGTGATTGTATACAAATTCTTGAAATCTTGAACCTGTTTTGGAATTTTATTCGTCAGTGGAAAACAACTCATTGTATCCATCTAGCAAAGAATAAAAGAAATAACCTTGATCAAGTTCAATAAATTCATTTCCGTTTTGTACGTGTTCTTAAAATGAATGCTGTGACTTTTGTATCGTATACATATCTGGTTGATACACATTGAATCATGTACACAATGTTTTTATTTTATAGACGTCTGCATACAGAATCAAAAGTAGAGATTTCTGCGTACCGAATCAAAAGTAGAGATTTCTGCATACCGAATCAAAAGTAGAGATTACTGCACTAAGACATTTTACCTTTTATCGTAATATATCTTTCACTTTTCTTAGGTTTCAGCGATTTCATTCATAAAATTATAAAACATTTACCAACATTTATAAAATGAAAGAAATCGAATCAACTAAGCAGAAAATAGAACGTGACGTTATCTAAGACTTCTATAAAGCGACGATTAGTGAATGAATGCATTGCAATTAAATACTCTTTGTAAAAAAAATGGTTGTGAAATTCCTATTAAAAAGGCTTGTCGGAAAGAATTTTATCGTTAATTTGTTGTATTTTTTTTAACATTTATAGATCAAAAGTTTTATTCAAAACGGTTATCAAATTAATCACAGAAATTCTATAATTATACATAAACTAACATTATAGGGTTCAAATATTTTAAAGATTGCTTTGATTTTCTCGTATGAACTCTTAATATGTTCACTATATGCATACAAAAGACTCGACTTTATTTTGATATTACATGTACATGGAGTGTCTCTTATAGTATACGCGAATACCTGATTTTACTCAACTTTATATCATTATACAATTTGGGGGATCATTAATAATGCAGATATCAAATGCAATACAATTTATAGACTAGTTTAAGAGGGACAGAGAGAGAAATATGTCCAATCCTTTAACTCACATGAAAAACTTTCATAGTATACAAAAACCAATCACAACTATAATAATCTTCGTCTTAAGTAATGTGGGAGTTTTATTTGAAATTATACCACTATTACCGAAAAAGAAGCGCGCTACATATTTTCCACCAAACAATGAATATTCCAATTTGACTCCAAATAAATCATATCATATGAAAGCGAATTAGATGATGTTAATGACCCTTACAGTTGTGTAACAATCTCGCTGTTGTACGTTTATCTTCGTTCTGCTTTCATCTCAAAGACGGATATCATTTGTTTATCTTTAAAATATGTATTGTACAAAGAGCAAAGTGATGGAGGGTAATACATGGTTTCCTTTTTTAGTCTAATCAGGGGCGGATCCAGCCATTATAAAAAGGGGAGGTTCCCAACCCAGAGTAAAGGGGGAGTTCCAACTATATGCTCCCATTCAAATGCATTGATCGGCAAAAAAAAGGGGGGTTCCAACCCCCGGAACCCCCCTCCCCCCCCTGGATCCGCCAATGCTAATTATATTATTACACAGTCGATACCCCTGACCTTCTAACTAGTAGATTCAACTTTAAAAGATAAACTTCAATGAACGCAAACAATCAAAACTGAAAGTTTGCTTCGCAAGTTAAATGAAACCATACGATCAAAGACCTGTCTAGAACCAACTATATAAATAAGTATATACATGTATATCCAATTCACACTAGTCTGGTCAAATATCACACATTCAAATATTAAAGTGGAGACAGTCTGAATTGCACAAATCTCAGCATGTCTCTAAATATGAGATTTGAACATGTAACAATCAACCAATTTGATGACCCTAGAATTCGTAAGTGATGGCCTCAGTTAGTTTCTTCATATCGGTGATGTTTAAACAACATTTATATTTGTGACAAATAGTATATACAGGGGCGGATCCAGCCATTTTAAAAAAGGGGGGTCCCAATCCAGGACAAAAAAGGGGGGGGTTCCGACTATATGTCCCCATTCAAATGCATTGAGCGGCCAAAAAAAGGGGGGTTGCAACCCCCGGAACCCCCCCCCCCCCTGGATCCGCCAATGGTATATCTACATAGAAAACCCGTACTCCAAGGCAATTCAAAGAGGGGAGGACCATGCAAGCTGACATAGTATTAAAATATGTTTTGCATATCTGTAAATAACATTTATACAAATAAACATAGTCGTTTTGTTCATGTTCTGTTTTATTATTCCAATTACACATGTGATATTTTTTTAAACAAAAAGAGAAGGTACCAAAGGGACAATCAAACTCGTAAGTTAAAAAACTGCAAGTGTTTCTTCACACTTTATTGTATTATATTTGTCATTTTAATATGATAGGATGATTTCATTGCTCTCCAGCTTTGAGCTTTTTATAACAAATATGGTCGATTGTATGCATTTATTATATCATATTAAGTATACTTAATGTCATCAGAAACGCAACACTCTCATTAAAATGATATAAAACAGTTGAGTATGACTGCAAAGTTTGGCGCTTGTATTTTATGATGTAATAAAATACACAGTTTGGTAACTTTGTCAGCTATCTGATATCATCTTGATTGTTTAAAGGTGTTTTGTCAAAAAATTAAACTGCTTGACATTTTGGTTTCAAGTTATTTTGCCTTCCTGTCACCAAGAGTGATATAAGAACAAGCAGACGACATAGCTGTTGGTATTGCAGATGTCACTCAGTCATACAGCAACCAATCAAAGCAATCACAGAACAAATCTATATATATATGTACACATTCCAAGTGTTTTAACCTTGTAACAAACTACTGTACACTATTTTTTTAACGGATTGTATATTCTCATTGATTAATTTAAAAGAGGGGCAAAAGATATCAGAGGGACATTCAAACTCATAAAAGAAAAAAAATCAGCTGACAACGCCATGTCTACAAAAGAAAGACAAACAAACGAACAATAGTACACAAAACACAACATAGACAAATAAAGACTGAGCAACACGAACCCCACCAATTACTGGGGGTGAACTCATGTGCTCTGGAAGGGTGAGCAGATCCTGATCAAAGTCATGATAGTGTGTTCCAACCATTTCGTAAGCCACTGTCCGTGAAACGGATAGACGAAACCATATAGGTGGAACATAATACCATATATGGAAAAGATCAGATGAAACAGTAGCCAAGAGGAAAAGAGATGAACATGTTGAGCACTATTCGTTTGCCCAAAAGAGATTATTTGATACTTATAGTACCTCCTTGGTTTGTCTATCGAAATTAAGAATTCGATGTGATATTTATTATGTTTTGTTCAGCTAATGTGCTGACTCTAACTGTAACTCTATGTAACAGAATCTTGGTAATATTCGATGAATAATTTAGCTGATAGATTAATAATTTCAAACAGTTTTATATTTATATGCCACAATTAATTTCTCTGTTGAAAAAGTAATAAATAAAAGAGTACATGTACACAATTTAAATTGTATATTCAAATGACATTTTTTTAGAACCGAACCTTTATTTCACACTAAACCCATTCTAGTTTTGACTACAACAAAAACGTTCTGTAATCAGTTATCAGAGACCTGGACATCAATCATGACAGCCAAATACTGAAGATCATATTATTTTATTTCATTATGTATATGCTGTGTTACATGGTTCTAAGTTATTGGCGTAATACGACCCTAAGTAAAAAGGCTTCCGATATATTCTGACACACTGACAGGTGGAGCAGTGTTGTAGATAAGCTTAATGCTGTCTTATCTTATTCATATATAAACAATACATGATACATTGACCTCCGATATAAACATTCCAATTCATCCACTATTTATACTCTTTATATTACTAAATTCTCTGAGACTAAATTGTATATACTCCTGCTTTGGAAAATACGCATGATATGTTTCAAGGAAATGCTTTTTATTTAAACCTATATAGAAAATATATTTGTCACCATGAAAATCAATTCGGAGTGAAAAGATACTGCTAAAGATGACATGCTAAAACTTAAAATGCAGTTTCCTTTATAAGACAGTCATTAGAACTGAGGACGGGTGACCCAAAACAATAATTTGAACTGCTATTTTAATATTATATTGTTTGTTTTTGTATATATGTTATGTTTGTCACAGATCATGTTTTTTTTTAAATTCATATGGCAATAAAGTATTTGAAATTATAAAAGTTTAGAGATTGTTGAGAAAGTAGGAGTTGTATTGCATTGTAAAACTACGGAAGCTCATAGCAATAGTATTTTAGAGTTACAAATTGAATAGTAATTGCTGTTTATATAACATTTACTCTAATGACATGCAGAAAGACAGTAAACAAATATCACAACAAGTATGGCAATGAAACAACAAACAAACATACGCAAAGCTGCATCATAGATTATTTATCAAGATATGTAAATATTTTCTAACTTTTGTATTCCTTTCTAAAACCAACATAGAATGAGCCGCTATTTTGAGATCATATGTAAAAGTCTTTTACCTATATACTAAAAGTACATTGGAGTTTGCCACAAATCTCCAGATAATAAGTGATTGTTACATCACCTATATTCCACATTTAATGAGATTTAGCTGCATGCATTTAGATTTAAGTATTTTTATTTGAAGCAATAGAATGTGATTCGCCGTATGTTTTAGCCAAGTAGTTTTTGATTAAAGGAAGATACAACAGAACTATCTGCTTTGATGCAGTTCCATTAATTAGTCACCTCATGAACTTTATTTATGAAGAACAGGTTTAGATTTGAACCAAAACTATCCGCAGACAGAGGTGAAATACGGTTGTATAGAGATGAAACACATCCTGTGTTGCACATTTGATAGTTTTGACAATTTTACTCCCTGATGCGAATCTGCAGATAAATTTTGCATTATAAACTTGATTCAATAAATAGACGCATGTTGTCAGAATTAAGAGTACGTGATTAACAGATCAGTTGTGTGTTTTGAAGTTTGTAAACGAATTATGAGAAACCGGATCTTCTTAATAACGTTAAAGCCAACTGCACATATAAAAAGATTAGGATTAAAAACCAAGGACATGCAGTGTATACGCCAATGAGACAGCAACCAAACGATACACGTACTAAGTAACAAAAAGATAGCTGTAGAGGTCTACATAAATCTACACTAACAAACAGGCGTTGGCACAAACAACGAATCTAACAAACGCATACGTAACTGATCATTTCTTTAAAACTGTTGGTTGTAAATAAGACTGCTCTCCTGGTCGAACTTTTTTATAATGAGACGTTATATTGACATTCACAAAACACAATCCGTCGAATAAATCATTTCGCTCTTACTGTTGCGAATACGACATAAATGTACATTATCCGAATGCACTTTCATTCCTCTGTTACAAGGAACAATTAATAAAGCAATTTACATATAATTGAAATGGAATTACAGAAAAAAAACCCAATCTTGGAATCTTGTACATTATATAAGAGTTCCAATTATACAGAATAATACGCAATGAATTTTCATTGAACAGCTCTATAGAACGGTTGTCTTAAGTCTATTACACATGAATAATAAAAAGGAAAATGTATATTACGGTGTTCACAAATACACCGACGTATAATTACAAATCAAATTAGCACTAAGTATGTAATGTATGTTTCAACAAGAAACAATATTGACGGGACAGTTTTATGTCTAAATAAATAGAAATAAATCTCCTACAACTGACAAATAATGACAAATATGTAGTAAATGAATAATAACCAGAATATATTGATATAACGTAAATTTCTATCATTACGACAAACATATTAATCTAAATATTCATACTATTTTTAATGTCTTATTAAATACCTACGTTTTACTTTCCTTTTATTCGCGTTTGGTTGTGTAAATATTATTCTAAACCGTTTAACATGTAATTTAAGAAAAAATGCCATACAAAATTCGCGTTCATTTTCAATTGAAACTTGACACAATTGTTCTCTTAAATTAAGCGATGCTTTTCACACGCTTTCAATATTTTTTGTTCGTTAGTTAGTTTACCAAAGCGAAGAAACTGGCATTCTTTGAGATTATATTTTGGTGTTGAAAATTTTCTCACTTTTAATTGACCAAGGTATAAAAAATATGAAATTGGATTAAAAGATTTATATAGTATTTAAAAGATCGTTTAAATCTTTGAATAGAAAACTTTTGGTTAAGTTGACTAAGGAGAAGTCATACTATTGTCTGAATCGCTATGTCATCTTGTTAACTGAGATGGGCTTTTCTCAAGTCTCGTACTATTTCAATATGGTTCTTGTCAATTTAACACGTACTCGGTACAATTGTATTGTTGAATATGATACAAGAATGTATATAACAAACAATGCATATATATGTGAAAATATTACAGTCGGAGTTAGTTAGTACATTCATAACATTAATATTAACCATATTTTAATATATTAGCTATTTTTACAATTCAACACATCCGTTTTAATGTAATGATGTATCACTGAATAATTATGAGTTCTCAGTATGACTGATTGCATAATTGGAATATCACTATCAAAGCCGATTAAATTTTGAACTGTCAACAGCATATAACAGGGCTGAGGTTTTAATAGTAACAGTGTAGGTCGTCAACCCCCTTTTTTTAACCCCTACCCCCAATAAAGAAGGTTATACAAGGTTAATTTGGACTCTTAACATAGTATTCTTTATTTGCAAAACAAACAAAAAACAATTTTGGTTATGGCAAATACATAGACAAAACAAACATAATGAAAACCTTATGAACATATTGGAAAACAAAGGCTTTTTTTATACACAAATCCCTTTTTAGGGCACCAATGGCATTTCGAAGGCGAAGTGCTTGCAATTGACGGTTGAGTCACATGTTGACAGTATATAAAGAGCTTGTATATACATATCTTTGATGAAAATAAACAGATCTGTTATCTTAATAATACAAAATGATATGCAGTTTATAAGAAATGAAAATAAACCGTAATCAACAGTATATAATATCTTTAAATGGCTTCATATCGCGGTTTTAAAGAAAAAACAAGGTCAAAAAGTACATCTTCAGATTGGTAAAAGTGTAATCTAGAAAGATAATTAACTTACTCAAAATATTTTAAGTGGCGAAACGATGAGATTGCACATCAATTATAGGTATGAAATTTGATTAAAATCACTGAAGCTCAGAAATATTTTTGTTGATAATTTATGAAAGAGAAAATTAGATGTAAAAGGGATAACATAATTTATTTCTTTCAATTTGAACACTGAACATCTATTTCCGATTTTTAATGGAATACAGTGCATTTCTTTTTTATCTAAATTCGTTCAATTCATTGTATCACTACGGTCGATTATTGAAAGCAGATATAACAGTTTATTGAGAGAGGCAAAACATTCAAGAGAAAACATTTTGTAGAGAATAACACATTTTCAATCAATTCCTCATTTTGTCATAGCCAAATTGCGGATTCAGTACCAACTGATTTAGTATACTTTTCAAAGTTTTGAGATGGATTCACATAGCAGTGGACTATATGTTTAATTGTTAATGATAAAATTCATATAAGTGATAAAAATCAAAATATATATTTAATATTTCTGGTAGTGCCCATTTAAATAATCTACATGATAAAATATGAATTTTTCTTCATTAAAATGTACTTGGCATCTATAATCTATGGCGATAATTGATGAAATAAGTCATTAAAGTCTTCAATTCTATTACCATTCTCTAGTGATAAAGTGAATATTTTGGTAGAATATAAATCATTTCGTTTCATCTTACCATTATAAATCATGTGAAACGCGCCTGTTTTTGTCATTACCGCTATCATCTTCTTACTTTTGTTATTGGTTTCGTCAACTGACAAATTCTTTCATTATACGTAAATACTACAAACACATTTCTAGTTCGTTCAAGTTGTTCTTACAAGACAAAATGCCATTGAACACACACGAAATTCATTTATATGTTATGTCAAAAGGTAAAAACAATCGTACTTTATAACTATTGTGCAAAAAAACATATGTAAGACTACACTAACATTTAAAGAACTCGTATAGTACTTATTTCCTTACAAATAACATGTGTTTGTAAAATAACCTCCATTTGCTTCGACCCAGACACCATGTGTTTGTCACATAAGTTTGGTAAGACGTTTATCTAGTCTAAAATATCCTAGAATTTCAATTATTTGGTCTAACACAAACACAGAAAAACGCGTCAGTTACACATATAAATAATGTTTTCAGTAGGGGCATAACAGCTAAAGGTTATAGCCACAACCGCCTTATATATGCCACATACCTTTGCCTGAGAAGTTTGTAACCTTACATTTCAGACGATTTGACATAAACAATATACTGAGCAATTAAAAATGTAATGAGAATTCTCATTTTAATAAAGGCCTTCTGTTTCACATATTGTCCACTGTTTCTCATATTAAATGTCAAATAAAAGTGTCAAATGAACATTAAATCGAATCCTGAATAATATTATATGGGTTTAAGGGTTTCTCTATATTTCTGCTGAAATCAATTATCATATAAAGTAAGCGTAAATACGGCATATTGTAAAAATCATGAGGGTTTTTCAAGTTAACCATTCACAATGGTGTTCGTAGCTCTATGATCTCTACACATATTCTTTTCTCAACAGTATTATTTGGTACACTATTCTACTCGGTGTTTTTTTTATTATTATTTATGGCGCTTATATTTGCATATGATGCGAGAATGGGGTGGTCTTAACAACTACATATAATTTTTATTTATCCACTGATATAATCAGCAACAATTTGAATTTATTGCATGAGAAAGGTTATGCTTTGTGGTAAAGATCTCGGCCTGTTGACACTTAGTCTGCACCAACCCTGACTTCACGTAACAATAAAAATATAATTTGCTTATGATAACCAAGTCATATTCATATAATCTAATCATATTCGAAGACTTCAATAAAATTATGAATAATAAAGATAACAATTGATATGTATGTATATTATATGATCACATTTACTTTCTGTCATAATATTAGGAAAATAAAATAACTATATCAATGCAAATATAGACTATGATGGATAGTTGTCTCATTGGCAAGCATACCACATCCCCTAATTTTATATCGATGTCATTTTTTTTTATCTTTTTTATTTTTCCTTATTATTTCCATAAAATCTGCAGTGTCGTTTAAAAGTGACATTTTGTTGCATAATGAAAGAAAAGATGTGAATCCCTGCAGTATTTAAATGACAATTAATCTTCAACTGTATTTCAAATGAAATGTCAATTGAATCAACAGAAAATGCCAAGTAAATGTTAATCTTTTTTCTATTTATTTTCTCATACATGCATATCGTTGTTTGGTATTTCTGGTATTGTTTGTCATGAATGCAAATATGTGTGTAAGATGCGCCAAAGGTACATTAAATTTGATCTACTTGGTTACAGATTGGATTTTAAAAGTGTTGCTAGCAGACTGGCTGCCCAGACACTATTTGTTCATTTTGGTATGCTTATCAATTTAATTTATCCCTTAGATATCTAGCACAATCAATATATGTGCATGTAATATGATATTACTGGAAAAATTAAAAAGTATGGTTACAAGACATTTAAACTGCAGGTCGATTTTTTACTTAACAAATCACACAAGAATGTCAACTATATTATAGTCTCTTATATTGATTAAAAGAGGTTTGTGCAAACATGTAAAAAACATACTGATAATAATTAGACTTGCTAAGGCGAAATCAAATAGATCCTTGTATAGAAACTTAAAACTATTATCTTTCAGTTGATTAAAATGGAAGAACTATTATTTTGCACGCAAATACCGACAGCGAAATGCCTAAACATCACGGACCTAGAAATAGTTGAGCATCTAGCATTTATCTAGACATTCAACTAATGTACTTTTAGCATGCATCTAATTGTCATGAAAAAATAAAAAAATATTTTCCCCATTATTAACCAATACCAAAATTTATTTGACATAGCATTACTATAAAAATATCAAATACAAGTATTATTTTTATTGGAAAATAAAAAAATGTTAATTTTACCATACCTTTATCACAGCTAGTAACAATACTGTGGAAATTATCTCTTGAATCATCATAGTTAACAATTAATCCAACATTGTAATGAGAAAATAAACATCCCAAGTTAATTTAAATAATATTCACATTTTTTTCTTTTTTTTTTTTAAATATCACTTTAAAGTAAAAACATTATAACTTGAAAATGTGCCACTGTTTTAAAGGTTCTGCAACGAAACATCCATCGAAATAAATTTAATTAATCCTTTAAATGCTCCACAGCTCGGTTTTGTTGCGTGGGACTTCTACATTCAATATACTACTAAATTCGAAAGATATGTGTATCATTGGACAGGTGCAAACGTTTGAAAAAATAAATGAATGATAAAAAAAAAAAACGACAAGAGGTCAAAGATCAACCGAAAGAGCACTTCAACCAATCAAATGTCTCGTTGTAATCGGTCACTTCTCCTGTCGTCTGTTAAAATCCCTTCTCTCAATGATAATTAACGTTTCGTTTGAATTAAACGCACAGTTGGTTAAAATGGGTTGGTATTTACAATATATAGGTATTAACACACTGCTACCTATAGCATGTCGACCACCTTAATAACAAACCGATTAAAGCGCCCCATTACTGTCGAAATACGTTGACACGAATAGCTTGATTGATAAGGAAGACACTGCAAACATAATATCATAGGAGCCTTCTTGTAATAGTTTGTTTATTTTTCAATTATGGCATCTTATATTGACTTTTTCTAAAATTATTGATAACACTGAAACATCGTTATCGGGAATGGATAGGGTTAACCTGTGCTAACACTTAATTTGTAATGACAGTTTTTAAATTTTGTCTATGTTTCGTTACTTTTAATTAATATATTCTGTGTTTTACATTCCACTGCTTTATAAATAAACCAAATAACATCTTTCTGTAATATATACCTGATACATTTCGTGTGTCGGATTTATCCGCATCAGGAACGCTCAAAGATAAGCAATTGAAAGCCATGGATATTAAAGTAAATGCACTGCAACGCTTATAATTAAAATATCAAAAATTGCAGAAAAATATAATTAAATATAGGCTTATATATGGTATTGGTTTTGCTCATTGTTGAATACACATTGACATACCATAGATTCTGTTTGCTATAGTAGCTTACATTAACATAAATCTGGTGGATAGTTGTCTCATTTGCAATCATTCCACATCTCCTTACTTTCAAAAAGAATGGGAGAAGGAAACTTATATATGAAAGTTATACAAAGAACTTACATTCTTATACTACGGACATAACAATAAGGGAAGCATGAGGAATGCACATTCAAAATTATTATCAAATTAATTTATAAAAATCGTAAAATATGATGTCATATATTTTTACAGTGTAGCAATACTGATTGTATTCTGCATCTTAAAATTATATTGTTTTTTTGCGGTTAGCCAATAAATTAATTTTATGATGCCATTAAATGGGACATTTCAGTAGACAGTAATGTCAAATTTCACTGCATTGAATATAGATGTATAGAACATCATTATTAATGGCCGTATTCATAGCAGGGTCCCTACGTTATTGACTGTCAAACTGAAATATTGCCACACAGCCTATTCGATATTCTATCCTTCGAAACACCAATATTATATAAAACCTGGTATCGAGGTAGGTCAGGGAAACGAAACCAATTTAAGTAATCCTTGTTTAAGTGTCTGTAAGACCCCTCCATTTCTTTAGAAATTTATGATCAACAATTTACGCCGTATTTGCTTTAGCTATCAAAATATTTACAACAGATCGTATTAAGAGGATTTTCTATTTTATTCCCTTTCTCAATCCCCTTGTTCAAAGTAAATATATTTAGCTCGGCTATTAAACAGTATGTAGTCGCCATTCGGAATGCCTTTCTGAACGATATTTTATTAATCATGGTTTACAAATTTATATTCACCAATTTCTTAACAGCTGAAACCATTATTATGGTAGTAAATGAGATATGTATCCCGATAAAGTATGAATGACAAATATTTATTGCTTTTGTCAGATATTATTCTTTTATCTCCTTATTAAGCTGTACCAAAATCGGATAAAACGTTCTTTCAGACAAACAAACTATATTAAAAGAGAGGCGAAAGATACCAAAGGAACATTAAATTCATAAATCGAAAACAAAATGACATCGCCATGACAGAAAGAGAAAAGACGATCAAAAGTCAAACAAATAGTATACAAAACACAACATAGAAAACTAAAGACTGAGCAACACGAACCCCACCAAAAACTGGAGGTGTTCTCAAGTGCTCCTGAAGCGGAAGTAATTTTCAAATGTGTGTGCTGTTTCTTGTGCCCATTGTTCGGTTTTCTCTTCAAATTACACCATGAATAGTATTAACGGTCATGTGTAAATACAGGTTAACTGAATTTACACAGTTTGTGTCAATGTTGTGTTGTTTAACTGCTGTCACGGGTTGAGGTTAGGCTTTACCGCTAATAGTCATGTCAAACCCATGCACATTTTTCATGAGCCTATTTAAATCCAGTGGTTGTCGTTGGTTGCTGAACTCCATATATGTTTGTTCCATTGTTGTTTTATGTATTGAACCGTTGTTTTTCTCTTTTAAATTGTTTGAAATTGGTTAATTTGTCATTTTGAACCTTTGGTATGTATCTGGGGCATATGCTATTATCCTATGAACGTAATCGGTTTTGACTAGTTATTGTCCAAATTCTTGTCTTTTAGTTCATGAGTAATAGTGTCATAAAACAACATTTGTAATCCCTCAGATTTGAGTTTACTCCTTCCCCCTTTTTTACCTATAGGACAATGTAGGACATTCGGATGATAATTAAGTCGATAAAGCTGAAGATACAAACACATTTTTTCCAATGTTTGTTGCTTCTGCAATCATATGACACATGAGGTATCAACTTCCATGTAAACACCAGAGCTCATACATCGGCAATCAGACGCATGACGTCAGGAAAGTTTGGAGAGCCGACGACATAGCTTCGGTTGTTAGGGGTATGCAGGTGTCCAGAAAGGATAATCAGTTCTTGTAGACTGGTTCCCTTCCTTAATGTGTTAGGCTCTGACTTATATACCCGTATGTTTTAAAGGAGAGGAGGACCAGCCTAGCAGTACTTGCTCCTCTAGTGACTTTTGTTTTGATTGTTATGACAGTTGTGTCCATCGTGATAGGCAGGAGAGGATCAGTTTCAAGCTAAATTCATAAAAGTTTAACCACCATAAGAAATGTTAATATCTTATTCAGTTTCAGCGATTTTACCTAACTTCTATCCCATATTTTTGAAACATAAACTAGTATCATATGATATGATATTGAGTAAAAATATGTAAATGCTTACTGATGCCTAGTTTGAGTAATTTTGTTTGAGTTCATTTAGA
Source organism: Mytilus galloprovincialis (assembly GCF_965363235.1). NCBI lineage: Eukaryota > Metazoa > Mollusca > Bivalvia > Mytilida > Mytilidae > Mytilus > Mytilus galloprovincialis. Next base: position 36,362,751 of record NC_134839.1, read on the forward strand.
GAATAATGACTCTGAAAAGCAAAGGGTTGCAATATCGAACATTGGTCGTTTGGAAGTTCGGATATGTATACATGTTTACGCCATTTTAGCAAACAAAAATTGTAATACTGACTATGTGGTATGGGCTTTACTCATTGTTGAAGGCCGTACGGTGACCTATAGTTGTTATTTACTGTGTCATTTTGGTCTCTTGTGAAGAGTTGTCTCATTGGCAACCATACCACATCTTCTTTTTTTATGACATGGCAAAGTAAACTGCATTTTCCATAACAGATTTTTACAGCGTCATTGATAATGTCATTTAATAATATTTAATGCAGCCCTATTACCTGGAGATTCTTGATTATTTATGCAAAAATAACAAGATATAATCAAATTTGTTAAAATATGATGAGCAATTTTCTTCTGCACATTATGTTCCATAAAATTAAACACATACTGAGCATGCACCAAACAATATAATGCATGTTTCAAACATGTTTTGGCATGCTGAATCTCTGATGTGCATATAACTATCAATGGCATCTATGCTCACAATTGTGTGTCCAATCAACCGACGTTATTCAATTCATCATAAAAGATAAGCCTGTCATCAATCTCACTTACAATGAAAACACATGCTTAGAAAATAAATATTTCTATTTACGTTTTAGATACTTACATGGGTCGATAGAGCGATTGGGTGGATATATGTAGCATATCTAATTGCTTTAAATGTAATTTTGGTGTTAATGAGTATGACTATTTTGAGATGTTTTTTTCTGAAAGTTCTATTTTTCTATTTCCGTAATATTTCAAACCTTGTTTTTTTCTGAAAGTTCTATTTTTCTATTTCCGTAATATTTCAAACCTATGGTAACGCCTGTTCGCTTTTACAGTTAAAGTTCTAACAGACGTAGAACGCCTCTTGTAACTTTCCAGCGAAAAGGTTCGTGCCTACGCGCCATACACCCTAAGTATAACACGAACATATGTCTGTTTCTTATTTTTCAATCTCTGGGAACTGTATAATTTGCAATTCTTTGTTATTTTAGTTGTTCTTTAATCTCGAAACCATTAAGAATTAGACAGAAAAGACGCATCGTGCGACTAAACCGTAAGACTTGTTAACTATACGGTGACAGTTTTTCTCATTGTTAAAGGCAACACGGTGATCTATAATTACAGTTATCTTCGTCAGTTTGAACTCTGGTGTATAGTTCTCTCAATAACAACCACACCACTTCTTCCTATTTTTATACTGATACACATAATTATATGATATAAACTTCGAATGCAGAGGAAGGATATTAATAAACTAAATTACAACTGAATCATAATGAGGATTTTTTTATATAAAAAAAGTTTATGAAATTCATCATACGCAGCTTTCCGAGAAATACTCCACTTTCAAACCTCCCGTTTGTCAGGGTTAATCAAAATTAATATTGCTAATAAGGTAAAAAGTAATGGATAATATAATGTTGATTTATGTGGTTCATACAAGTGTTTCTCGTTTTTTATTTAGATTAGACCGCTGGTTTTTTGTTTGAATGGTTTTTGTGTTCTTGTCATTTTTGTGAACCGCTTCATAGCTCGCTGTTCGGTGTGAACCAAGTCTCCGTGTTGAAGGCCGTACTTTGATCTATAATGGTTTACTTTAACAAATCGTTACTTGATGGATAGTTGTCCCATTAACACTCATACCACATTTTATTATATCTATGTGGCTAATTACAAAGATGTCAAAACTTCCAAATATTTTTTCAAAGTTGTATTGACTTTGTTTAATTTTATTCATTAATACAGGATAGTTATGTATACGTCATCGCGTGGTAACTTTTGGTCTACAACAAGATGAAGTATAGTATCCTATCAAATACTATATACAGATATCTTTATCCAGGAAAACAAACAAACTATAAGCGCTGATCTGATGAGTAAAGCGTTCCCGAACTGATTTATATAGTGTTTATATTTTGAATTAACCACTGTTTAAAGTTTAGGGAAGGTTGAACGGCCACAAATATTTTTCAACCCCACCAAATTTTTATTTCTACACCCCAGACAATATTTTCGGTCCTTTGTATGTAATCATCGAATTCGTATTAAACTACATCTATAGCGCTACCTTAAATACCACAAATGCAGTTATGATCTGTAAACATTTACATAACGTCCTTTATAGTTTCTATGGAAACTTACGTTCTAACGTCTGCTACCCGCATTGACAAGAAATGAGAGAGTTATTATCAAACCGGATACGGAATAACCCTTCCGATTCCGGACAGATACAGATACCAGAATGTTTATAACCCTTATTTATAACGAAAATTATGTAAAACTATAACATATGAGAAACAGGCCAATAATACAGAAGGAAATATCAAGCCTTTCTTGGTACACCATAAGTGGGAGTCTGTGTTTGTCAATCGTTAAAGTTTCAGCGTGATGACTATAGAATTTTGTTTGACCTTTCGCCTTTTTTTTTAAATCTTTCTGTCTTCCATTCATATTTAAATTGCCCCCTCAGTGTGTTGTTCTTTATTACCGTTCACCCCAATTTATACTGTTATACAGTTCGAACATAACCTCAGAATAAGCACATTTTCGAATGAATGATCATTCCAAATTATACGTCAGATTTCATTTGTCTCAATTAACTTAACATGTTTAGATAGAAATCAATATTCTTTCTTAATTAGAAAAAAATGTATAATTTCAATAAACGTGATATGTAAAAACAAAGAAAATGATTGTTTTAAAAGATATACATTCCAGATTCTAATTGAGACGTTAACTTCGGAACATCTCTTGTGTCCCCTGGGTCAGAGCTCAGAAATCATTAGTCATGTGATATTTAGTCTGTACTGGTTATCTACCATACATGATTTACATTTTTAAAAACACGTAATTGCACTTATGTTGACATAATTACGAAGTTAATACATTGAAACGTGAACCCTTAATACATCAGCATCAAAGACTTCATTTGCAAAAGTAACCCAGAGAAGATATGTACTCTCGTGCTTCTTTCAGTTTAACCTGACGATGTCGTGTGATGGTAAATAACTTATAGAAAGAGAGGTAATTATCTAAAAATGAAAATAGGTAACAAGATCATATTATGTTTTAAATTAGTCTGACCCTATAGTATTTTTAAGTGAATAGATGGGACAATAATATTTATGGAAAAAAGTTCCATGTAACAGTTTTTGAATTTAGAATTAGTTGTTTGAAAAAAAGAATTACTTGGTAACAAACTGTTTTGATTTTGGACTCGGCCCCGTAATCCATGCCCTGTAAATTTTAAAGTTGCCCTTTGCGGATTCCTTGGTTTCACATTATTAGATAGTGTTTATATCAAGAATATATATATATATATATCTATGATTATTGTATTTCAAAATGTTTGAATAAGTCGACGTCGTTTTTCTATTATTTCAACCTACTTCTGTACCAAACGTCAAAGCTTTGCAGCTTTTTTAAAAAACAGTTTGCATTTTGATGTTTAACTATTTATTTAAAAAAAAAACATGTTAACATGACTGATTACTAGTATATAATTTTGACATCATATTCTTAACATAATGAAAGTGTATATTTCAAATATTTGTCACTGCCCAATCATGTCAATTGTTGCAAACACATATCCTCTAAGATTCTCAGAATTCTGTCATCACAAGTATCTAGAACTAGGCATTATAAATATCGATTGGAAACAGCCAGTACCAAAGCTTTTTGTGCTTCAAGAGTATAGATGTTACTAACCCACCTTCAACTAGTTTTTTAACTACAGTTCGCGAATAATGTCAGGGTCTTTTTATTCGTATTATCAACATCTCAAATATGTGTCTTTCATGCAAGAAGATTATAATGAAAAATAATCCTTGTTCAGGTCAATCGCAGCTGCAGCTACTATTTATCCTCTGTTTCACTTTGCTTGATCTATAATTTTAGTTTCATCCTCAGATTTTGAAATGAAAACGGCAGTTTAGAATTGTTGGTTTTATTTAAAATTAACTAGAGGCTCTAAAGAGCCTGTGTCGCTCACCTTGGTCTATGTGAATATTAAACAATGGACACAGATCGATTCATGACAAAATTGTGTTTTGGTGATGGTGATGTGTTTGTAGATCTTACTTTACTAAACATTCTTGCTGCTTACAATTATCTCTATCTATAACAGTACTTTCTGTGGAAAATGTTATTGAAAATCTTCAAATTTTAAGAAAATTGTTAAAAATTGACTATGAAGGGCAATAACTCCTTAGGGGGTCAATTGACTATTTTGGTCATAGTGACTTATTTTTAGTTCTTACTTTGCTGTACATTATTGCTGTTTACAGTTTATCTCTATCTATAATAATATTCAAGATAATAACAAAAAAACAGCAAAATTTCCTCAAAATTACCAATTCAGGGGCAGCAACCTAACAACCGATTATCCGATTCATCTGAAAATTCCAGGGCAGATAGATCGTGACCTGATCAACAATTTTACTTCCTGTCAGATTTGCTCTTAATGCTTTGGTTTTTGAGTTATAAGCCAGAAACTGCATTTTACCCCCATGTTTTATTTTTAGCCATGGCTGCCATCTTGGTTTGTTGGCCGATTTACCGGACACAATTTTTTAACTAGATACCCCAATGATGATTATGGCTAAGTTTGGTTAAATTTGGCCCAGTAGTTTCAGAGGAGAAGATTTTTCTAAAAGATTACTAACATTTACGAAAAATGGTTAAAAATTGACTATAAAGGGCAATAACTCCTAAAGTGGTCAACTGACCATTTTGGTCTTGTTGACTTATTTGTAGATCTTACTTTGCTGTACATTATTGCTGTTTACAGTTTATCTCTATCTATAATAATATTCAAGATAATAACCAAAAACAGCAAAATTTCCTTAAAATTACCATTTCAGGGGCAGCAACCCAACAACGGAATGTCCGATTCATCTGAAAATTTCAGGGCAGATAGATCTTAACCTGATAAACAATTTTACCCCGTCAGATTTGCTCTAAATGCTTTGGTTTTTGAGTTATAAGCCAAAAACTGCATTTTACCCCTATGTTCTATTTTTAGCCATGGCAGCCATCTTGGTAGGTTGGCCGGGTCACCGGACACATTTTCTAAACTAGATACCCCAATGATGATTATGGCCAAGTTTGGTTAAATTTGGCCCAGTAGTTTCAGAGGAGAAGATTTTTCTACAAGATTACTAAGATTTACGAAAAATGGTTAAAAATTGACTATAAAGAGCAATAACTCCTAAAGGGGTCAACTGACCATTTCGGTCATTTGACTTGTTTGTAAATCTTACTTTGCTGAACATTATTGCTGTTTACAGTTTATCTTTATCTATAACAATATTCAAGATAATAACCAATAACATCAGAATTTCCTTAAAATTACATATTCAGGGGCAGCAACCCAACAATGGGTTGTCTGATTCATCTGAAAATTTCAGGGCAGATAGATCTTGACCTGATAAACAATTTTACCTCGTGTCAGATTTGCTCTAAATGCTTTGGTTTTTGAGTTATAAGCCAAAAACTGCATTTTACCCCTATGTTCTATTTTTAGCCATGGCGGCCATCTTGGTTGGTTGGCGGGGTCACACCACACATTTTTTTAAACTAGATACCCCAATGATGATTGTGGCCAAGTTTGGTTTAATTTGGCCCAGCAGTTTCAGAGGAGAAGATTTTTGTAAAAGTTAACGACGACGGACGACGGACGACGACGGACGACAGACAACGGACGACGACGACGACGACGGACGCCGGACGCAAAGTGATGGGAAAAGCTCACTTGGCCCTTCGGGCCAGGTGAGCTAAAAAGTGATCTAGTCCTTGAAATATAATGAGTAATTTCAAACGCGTCTGTTTGTCGGATGCGTGGAATGAATTTTAGTGTATACAACATGTACAATCATACTACCAGACGCATATATGTTACTAGAATCCAAAAACGAAAGGTTCGGCATGTTTAAAGCTTGTGCTACATATTCATCCGAAAATTTAGAGTAATATTTTGATAAATTTACCTGTATATTAACTCATGAAAACCGCTGGATCATATCAAGAGAATCATGATTGAATCATGCTTTTAGAGCGGACTATGCGGTATGGGCGTTGCTCATTGTTGAAGGCCGTACGGTGACCTACAGTTGTTAATTTCTGTGTCATTTGGTTTAAAATGCAATTCTTTTGCATTAAAAATACCTAACCTTTTGCATGATACTTTTATTTATCCGACATCCTCGACGCTTTTAAGATCAGCACATGCCTTAAAAATTTTGATGGAAGTCAAATTTTCTTGTTGATTTAAATAATTATTTAAAAAATATCTCCCAAAATAATATCATTACACACAACGTGTCAAATGCTAAAGACACAACATGCTACACTTTCAGTTAATGGGAAATACAATTATATATTATAACGTTACATTCACGTTCCGTGCAAAAATCGTTCAATTTGGACGTGGTAACATTTACGGGAGACACGCAAAACTTGATGGAAATTGATGAATAATTTAGCGTGTCCTTAACCTTGAAGGCTTAGCCAAATCTTAAAAAAAAATCACATTTCAGTAATAACATTTGTTTGCATAGTTCATTTGTCTGTCACAAATTTAAAATACCCTAAATTATCATGGTACTAAAAAATCTTGAACAATGGCTCTATGGTAACATTTTCGGGAGACACGGAAAATACGAAAAAAAATAAAATGGGAGAAGCTATGTTAAAAATAAAAATGTTTTTGTAAGATTCAATAAAATAACATTTTCATGTAGAGGTGGCGAACCTTTCCTATTATTTATGTGAAAAAATTATATTGAAGTGTAAGCTTTCATTTTTGTGTACTCGAATTTTCAAATCTTACAGCTATATGGAATTTCGAAAATGGCTGCTAGATTGCGACCTGACAATATATTTATCGTGACCGTTTCACATAATAAATATGATCATATCATATCCCATCTGTACAAATTTTATCGAAATCCATTCAATAGTTATTATTTTTTTCTTCGTTTATATTTGGATGGTTGGCACTTGTTGTTACGTCTTACACGGCAAATATGGCAAATTATGAACCCAAAATCATTGCTTAATTACGAAATGAGTTATAACATTCAATTTATTGAAATCAGGTTTTATTTAGTTTCGATTCAAATGAAAAATCAAGACAAGTTACTTTTCATTAATGCGTAGATTTGATTTGTTTTTGTCATACTTCTGCATCAAGAAATGGTCAAATGAAACATAGACCGAATACCGTGCGTAACGTCTTAAGCCTTTTTCAACTGATTTTTTTTATAGTTCGTTCTTATGTTGTACTGTTATACCACTGTCCCAGGTTAGGGGGAGGGTTGGGATCCCGCTAACATGTTTAACTCCACCACATAATTTATGTATGTGCCTGTCCCAAGTCAGGAGCCTGTAATTCAGTGGTTGTCGTTTGTTTATGTGTTACATATTTGTTTTTCGTTCATTTTTTTTTACATAAATAAGACCGTTAGTTTTCTCGTTTGAATTGTTTTACATTGTCTTATCGGGGCCTTTTATAGCTGACTATGCGGTATGGGCTTTGCTCATTGTTGAAGGCTGTACGGTGACCTATAGTTGTTAATGTCTGTGTCATTTTGGTCTTTTGTGGATAGTTGTCTCATTGGCAATCATACCACATCTTCTTTTTTACAATTTTGTTAATTTCTGCGCTTTCTGGATTTACCTTCATCCGCAACGTTTAAACCAAAGCATTTGAAAATCAGAGCTGTATACATTCGTGGAAACGCTAGGGCTATATATATAATCAAAACAGACATAAAACAAAAAAGCTTAATCGGGTATGGTCATCGTTAGCCATGCAACTTTATTGAGACATGTCTTTGTCAGTTTATTTTCGATCTATGAGTTTGAATGTCCCTCTGGTATTTTTTGCTCCTTGTTTTAGAGAATTAAAACCTTAGTTTCTACGTTATTTCCTAATTTATCACTCAGGAAATTTAGAAATATATGTTATACATCTTTTAAGTACAGAAGCACTGTCTAATGATTAGCTGATGTTGAAGAAGTACCTAGTATATTCTGATGTATACATAAGGATATATCTCCATTGTGTGATACAGCTTGATTTTAGTTTTGGCTGAGTAGAAATTAGAAAGGTTCAGAGAAAAAAAACCGTTGCTGCATGAATTGTAAGCCATCCATGGCGGATAAACCTCTCACTACTCTATAAAGTTATGTTTTGCACTATTCTCTCACAAACCTTCTTATAAAAACTATGAATGGATGGACGAAAATTCTGTTTTGAAAGAAGAACCCTTGTAGATCATGCCAGTCTTCCACGGAGTTTCTGTCCTATATCTTATATCAATGACTTTTTTCAAAGCCAGTTTCATCTTCACCTACAACTTATCTCAAAACAAATGCAACAAACTAAAAACTGTAATGACTCTCCGTAAAATAAAAAGATACGGTACTAGTGCACGTCATCCAGTAAATGTTTTTTAAATGACACTAAAGCCATATATATAAAATCTGTAAGCGATTCTGTAAATGCATATATTTTCTTTAACAAAAAAAGATTAATCTGAGTTTATCCAACCAACCAGTCTCTCCTATATTTTATGTTACTTTCACCTTATTTTATATTTTAACGAGGAAGACATTAAGTAATGCGTGTTGTTCTGTCATAACAAGCAGATATAATCTAGTGGTATCTTGTACTGGTCGATGATACTGTGTTTAATCAGGCAAAGATGCTGTTAACACTAATAGCATCTATTTAGCAAATGTTCAGATAACAACTTGAATGATACGATGTGAGTCTAACATACAAGTGAAGGATGTTGAGCAAACTAGTCTAAAATCATAATTACTGTTTGCTTACTGACAAATGTACACTGATTTACAATGCTGAACTCTAAATCAATTATGACGCAACATACACAGTATAAGACATCTTTGAAAATGCTAAAAAAATCAACCCCTTGAACAAAACCTTTTTATTATTATTATTCCATTGACTTGAAAAGCTATTTTGATAGTTCAAGTTTTCATATACAATAAAAAGTTAACAGTAAAAAATGTTTAACCCTTGCTTCGTTATTCGTATAAAGACTCTCAACACGACTTGCGTGACGAATTTAAAATGATCCATGATACAAATATAGTGCAACAAAATTCTTCCATTTGTATATGACCGCCTTGCCAAATAGTGTGCGTTCTTTTCTGGACTACATTTTCAACAACATATAATGGATGTAACAAATGGAGACAGGAAATGCTTATCCATTCACTGATAAAAATCCTAGTTGGACACCAATTTATGATGGGATCATCGGCTGTTGGTTTAATGGCCCTTAATTGTAGTATTTTCTCAAGGATTTATACTCTAAATCTTAAAATTTACAAGAATTGCCAAAGATCCATTACCGACTCGTTGGTGTTGTAGTAGCTTGCTCGTCTCGAGTGGAGCGGAAATCACAGGTTCGATATCGAACTAGGTTTTAACAAAATTCTTTTTTTAAAAGCTTTGTTACTTCTTCAAACATGGTCTATAAATATCAACAAAGGATATGATACAACAAGGTCTGACCACTAAGTTCATAACCCTCTAAATCAAAGTTAAAAACCGTATTTCCTTAATTACTTTCATGTACCACGAATAATTTTCACGTTAGACTTTCATTGAACTTTTTATTTATTAATAGCGACAACATAATGTCATGTTTCTCTCTACCTTTCTCATACTTTTAGAGGCAAATTATCATGTTCATTTTAAAAGTTATTAAATCAAATAGGGACTATATAAATAATTATTTTCATGGTTCGTAGAGCAGTTATAGCAATATATACACTAAACTAAAACGTTGGTGACAAAATTAATTCACATGAAAAAGCTAACAAGACGTCTACATTTGCTCACAGTTGAACGAACTGCCACTAAAAACGATCATAAATTTATTTAGATGGGAGAAGCAGCTGTCAAACTTTCTTTCCAAGCTTTCAAAGTTGTTTGCTATTAAATAATATATTAAATAATATTAAATAACAACTATATTGAAGTGGTTTTTGGTCTATTGACTATATAAGCGACAATTTATGAATCTTCAATTTTATGGCTTATATCTTTGTAATTTATTTTTGAAATCCTCGCAAATCTTTAACCGGGTGAAGGGTACAGCTCTATTAAAAAATCTTTCTCTCCATTATAGTGCCACACAAAAAGATTTTCGAAATGTCCTGATATTTTCTTCACCTTTTTATATAATATTTACCAGTAAAAAATGAATACCAAGGTTCTTTTTAAAACATAATTCATTATGATTTATATTACTGCAGCGAAAAGTAAATATTTGTGGTTGTCGACGTAGATTCTTTGACATCGGCCTTGGTTATAATAACATTTTACTTGTAATGTGTATAGGTAAAATTGAAATATTATGAGTTCAAGCAAAAAATCTTAATTAGGTTCCATACCACCAAGATTTGACTGTGGTATTTTACATATGGTCATCCTTGGCCTTTTTTCCCCCAGTCAGTCAGTAATGGGTCGTCCGTTTAACTATGCACAATGTATAGATGTGTAGTCACGTCACGTTCGCTCTATATACGTTAAATAGCATTTGCATCATTGGCTCAGAAGGTTAAAATGTCTGCCCCTTTTAGCGGAATATCTTCATGTTTTAATAGGTCCCAATGCACTTTCATTTCTTCCGGTCGATATATCTTGCAAAACCCACCTGTTGTTTTGGTTGTTAAATAATTTGTTCTCGTCCTGAATATTCATGAACTTATTAAGGAAGTTACAAAAAATCAATCGATATATGGTTCCGTTTGAATATGATGCGGTTACAATTAACATGTGCATTTGCATGTACAATGTTATCCCTTCATTTAACACGTGCACTCTATATTTACGTGCAGATTTGAACGTTTTGGTTTTTTTTCTTACAGGCTGATTAAAAATTAAAGAATAAAATGTTTTATGGTTGTAAAAAATGTTATTTATACAAAATTGGTAGGGGGCAATCATAAACCGTGAGTGGAAGCTAGTTAGGAATCACCATCATCAAAAGAACACACTATGTCACAAAAAAAACCGGAAGTGTAAATATGTAACACATAAAAAAGAGGACCAAATGGGGTGTGCATGAATTGGTATAAAACATGCAGAAGGTAAGCATTAAACTAGTATACCGGGTAAGATCCAGTATGAACACTGTTGTTACCAATTTTGTGCTTTTAGACGGAAGTTTATTGTACTATCTCACAAATTGTCTGTGCACACCATAACACTCTTGCAACATTATCATTACTCATACATGCCGGTTGCTTAGCGAGGACAACACCAGTACGAAACTGCAAAGACAGTTTTAGTCTACCTGTCTAGATAGTAAAACTACGATCCAAAGCCTTTTTCAAGGCTATGTCTTGTCAGATTTACAACTGTTGTGATTGGCTGTTGTATGTTCCGGACCATATGAGTATTTAGACCATACGCGTATGGTCATGACCATATGGGTATACATATATACTCATATGGTCGGGGTAATTAACAAGTTTACAGGTAACACCCATCTCTTCATAAGGTATAACAATTGTAGTTGTCACGTCATTAAAAAGACGATATCAAAGGTCATTTCATTATATTATAATAACAAAATAAGCAGTTTTGTGCATTTAATTATAATCACTAGTCACTATAGTAAACACATTTTATTCATATAGTCATTACCGACTTGTTGTTACGAGTGCATGACAAAATGTCGACTTAGGTAGATATTTCCATAATTTCTTAATGACTGTCATGGAGTTTCCCCGAGACCTCGGGATCACTGCACGCAGCTGATAAGAAGGCTAGCTTTTCGCTCGAATGGAAATGGTGTAACTGCAAAAGATCGTGCACAATCAAGACGTGCAAATGCAGAAAAAGTTATGGTACAATGTGGAAGTAAATGCCATCCTAAGCGTAATTTTAAGAATACAATTCGCGATGAAAACTAATTGTGGCATCTATATTTGGTTTTTTTTATAGCCTTTGAATTATAAAATTAATACATTTTCATGTAAATATCATTGGCTTTTTTTAGATGAAGTTTATTAATATTTGAAAAAATACCTATATGGTCCAAATACTCATATGGTCCGGTCCGTTAATAACCAAACCAGTAAATATACCCATATGGTCCGACCATACGCGTATGGTTGGACCATATGAGTATACGCATATGGTCATGACCATACGCGTATGGTCCAGATACACATATGGTCCGGAACATATATACTGTATTGTTGTCTGTGAAAGTTGATCATATGAAATGATTGATTTGTGGTTGTTAAGCGCCCAGTGGCAAATTTGTCATGCGTGTTTAGCACTAGTTATGACCATATGAATTAAAAGTATTATATGGTACATGGAACGAAAGTAACATGCATTATTCCTGTTTTGAATCAGTAGGTAGAGCACGTGATTTCCCATACCTTTTTGGGTGAACGTGCACAGATAAAACTGAAGATGTTCAGACTCATAAAATTTAACCTTCGTATGAACATTGTCCTCCGTATGAGCTAGTATTTAGGTTTTCATCAAGAACATTTTATTTAATTTCGATCAAACTTCTAACGAACTTTTGATTTGTCTTTTACATGTTATAATGTACCACGTTATACTCCTATTCATCCGTCATAAACAAAATACACTTGCACAAAACTTGTACTATTTTTTAAAGCAATATGGCTTGTGGGGATCAAAACAAAACATATTTTAGAGAGAATCTCATACAATTTAATATTTCATTAATATAATTGATACAATTTACAACAATCTAGGAGCATGTTATCGATTAATACAATTTGATACAATCTTGGATCATGATATGAATTAAATAAATGATGCAAAATTCTCTCAATTGTGTCTTAATATGTTTTGTTGTAAATTAACAAATTCTACAACATATTATAAGATGAGAGGTGTACTTCATAAAGTATCAACCCAACAGCACAAAAAAAAATAAAGACCTGTTGGTTGACTTCGGCTGTTTTCTGCTCTTCGCTCGGTCGGGTTGTTGTCTCTTTGTCAGCCACATTCCCCATTTTTATTGTCAATTTTAAAGGACAACAATGCGCCTTCGACAATTGATAGATGTCAATGGAATATTTAAAAAAATCTAAGTCTCACATAGAAACTTCAACTTAGAAAAACGCAGTTCTTTCAAGGAAAATATTTGTGTCGAAGTCATCCACATGAAAGAGTTTTGTCCCTTTTCAACCTATGCCAATCGATTTCTTATTTCATACCACCACTGCTTAAGTCAGTATGCAATTCAAAGTGCTAAAAGATATATAATTTCGAGGATGAAAAAAATATTTAGATAAAATCTGTGAGATTGTATTATCAATAAAGTTTATTTGATATGAAATGTCATTTTTTATAAGAAAACAATTAATTCTTATTTTTGACAAAAGTAATATTTCACAAGAGGTCGTTTTTTCTTCTTTTAAATATTGCAATGTAATACAAGATTAAGTTACAAAGAGATGTTTTTACAAAACATACACAAAAGAACTTACAGCTAAGTATTAAAAAGTTTTAAAACATTTTTAATTCACTAAAAATTTAATTTCTATTGCATGCGAATTGAAATTGAAATATTTCTATTATTCTTTTAAATAAAAAAGGAGAATATATAATTAGTTTTGCTCAGCAGGATTGTTAATTTACAATACACGTCATACTCTAGGGTTACGCAAGGTTTAATAATTAGAAACCCTTAGGGTCTAAAAAAAAACGATTTACTAATAAATTGGCATGTTATACGGAGAAATAAACAAAATACATTACATTAAATGAAATATACATATATCACGACCAGAAAATGTATTTAACTAGTGGTTAAAACTGACACAAATGTCCATTGGAACAGATATGGACCTAAATAACAGGTTTTCATCATTCTAGGTACAAATATACTGTCACAAAAATCCAGGGATTACTTACATCATATCTTACTAGATTTGTTTACAAGAAAATGATTTATACTGTCTACTTAAAATATCGACAGAGGGCGTCTGTGTAAAATATCATGGATTAAAACAAAATCTTTTTATGATGTTTTATGGTTATTGGTTGTCTAATTTGTTGTCCCGTTACTGTTACACTTTTATAGTTGTGAAAATGTTATAAAATACAAAAAATGAAGTGGGAAAACCGCCCAATACCTATAATCGAAGCAAGAAAGAAATCACCAAAAGAAAAGAGAAATGAATAAAAGAACAACTTGTCTTAAAAAATCAGGGATGTAATTATCAACACTCTTGTCTTCAGTTTTAAAATGGGAATGTCGAAGTTTTGTTTTATTCCTTTCTGTTATAAAGATGTTACATGATTGCCAATGAGACAACTTCCACTATGTAGTAACTGTTACGGCCTTCAACAATGATCAAAACACATACCTCATAGCTAACGATAAAGGGCCCTGACATGACAAATGTAAAACATTACAAATGAAACAAGAGTGCACACGCTAAAATGTCTCGCCTTCTATACTAATTATTGATATTATGTTGATAGTCCTAAGTATAAAACTAAGCTTTATTACAACTGTCACATAAACTTAACATTAACCAAGTTAACTAAACAAAGACCAATGAACCTTGAAAATGAGGTCAAGGTCAGATGAACCATGCCAGGCAGACATGTACAGCTAACAAGGCTTCTATACAACATATATATAGTTGACCTATTACTTATAGTTTAAGAAAAATAGACCAAACCACAAAAACTTAACACTGTGCAATGAACCGTGAAAATGAGGTCACGGTCAAATAAAACCTGCACGACTGACATAAAGATCATAAAATATTTCCATACACCAAATATAGTTGACCTACGGCATATAGTATTAGAAAAAAAAGACAAAAACTCAAAAACTTAACTTATACCACTGAACCATGAAAATGAGGTCAAGGTCACATGACATCTGCCCGCTAGACATGTACACCTGACAATCATTCCATACAACAAATATAGTAGACCTATTGCATATAGTATGAGAAAAACAGACCAAAACACAAAAATTTAACTATAACCACTGAACCATGAAAATGAGGTCAAGGTCAGATGACACCTGCCAGTTGGACATGTACACCTTACAGTCCTTCCATACACCGAATATACTAGCTCTATTGCTTATAGTATCTGAGATATGGACTTGACCACCAAAACTTAACCTTGTTCACTGATCCATGAAATGAGGTCGAGGTCAAGTGAAAACTGTCTGACAGCCATGAGGACCTTGCAAGGTACGCACATATCAAATATAGTTATCCTATTACTTATAATAAGAGAGAATTCAACATTACAAAAAATCTGAACTTTTTTTTCAAGTGGTCACTGAACCATGAAAATGAGGTCAAGGACATTGGACATTGGACTGACGGAAACTTCGTAACATGAGGCATCTATATACAAAGTATGAAGCATCCAAGTCTTCCACCTTCTAAAATATAAAGCTTTTAAGAAGTTAGCTAACACCGCCGCCGCCGCCGCCGCCGCCGCCGCCGCCGCCGGATCACTATCCCTATGTCGAGCTTTCTGCAACAAAAGTTGCAGGCTCGACAAAAAACTAAAGGAACTGATTTATATGCAAAACAGTTAACGAAAAACAAATAAAATGTACAACAAACGACAACCATGGGACGAATGTGTTTATATTTTTATTGGATGTTGACTTTTTTGTCAATTTTTTCACCTTCGACAATACTCACATCGTACGTTCTATCTGCAATTCCTTTCTGTCTTTCGGTCTGATAGGCTGTCTGTCATTCAGTCTGCTAACATGCATGTCTATCTGCATATTAACTCCTCTCCAATGTATTAGGTTTAGACGCAGTCAGCAAAAAAACACAGAAGTTTGATTAAGAGATTTATAAAAACGTTATCAAATTCAAATTTATTATCATTTGAAATAAAGATAACTCTTATTAAAATACCTCCCTGTTTTATCGGCTGAACTCGACTGAAGACATTATTTCTGGTATTTCATTGCTTCGCTTACAACATCAACAATTGAGATTTAGTTTATAGTTTTCTTAGTGAAATATATAGTGATATATGTCTTATGTTTGGCACAAGTTTTATATAAACAAAATCTTTTTGATGAATAACTACAACTGTTTTTTTTTTCAAATCAAGAATGATTTACTCTAAATACAAACAATGGTAAATCTTGATTTATTCTATCATCGTAGAAAACGAAAAATGTTAAAGTCACATGTTTTTCTTATTAAGAAAAATTCTCAGTACACATGTTGAGGTATTCTTGCTCTGTAAGAAAAATACTACACATGTTTGGGTATTCTTGCTCTTGTAAGAAAAATACTACACATGTTAAGGTATTCTTGTTCTGTGTAAGAAAAATGCTACATATGTTGGGGTATTCTTGCTTTGTGTAAGACAAATGCTACACATGTTAGGGTTTTCTTGCTCTGTGTAAGAAAAATACTACATATGTTGAGGTATTCTTGCTCTTTGTAAGAAAAATGCAACACATGTTGGGGTATTCTTGCTTTGTGTAAGAAAAATGCTACACATGTTGGGGTATTATTGCTCTGTGTAAGAAAATATAACATAAAGTATACCATCCTTGTTCTTTGGTCGGATTTGTTGGTTCAATCTTGTCATGATATTGTGTCTTTCTTTCAATCAAGTTATGGTATGGGTTCGTTTGTTCAAACTTGAATTTTGGGGTACATTGGTTCAATCTTGTTATTTTCTTGTTGTGTGTGTTTAATCTTGTTATAGTATGGATTCGTTTGCTCAATCTTGATATGGTATGAATTAGTTTGTTCAATCTTGACATGGTATGGATAAGTTTGATCAATCTTGATATGGTATGGATTAGTTTGATCAATCTTGATAATGTATGGATTCGTTTGTTCAATCTTAATATGGTATGGATTAGTTTGTTCAATCTTGACATGGTATGGATTCGTTTGTTCAATCTTGACATGGTATGGATTCGTTTGCTCAATCTTGATATGGTATGGATTAGTTTGTTCAATCTTGACATAGTATGGATTCGTTTGCTCAATCTTGATATGATATGGATTCGTTTGCTCAATCTTGATATGGTATAGATTCGTTTGTTCAATCTTGATATGGTATGGATTCGTTTGCTCAATCTTGATATGGTATGGATTCGTTTGCTCAATCTTGATATGGTATGAATTAGTTTGTTCAATCTTGACATGGTATGGATTAGTTTGATCAATCTTGATATGGTATGGATTAGTTTGATCAATCTTGATAATGTATGGATTCGTTTGTTCAATCTTAATATGGTATGGATTAGTTTGTTCAATCTTGACATGGTATGGATAAGTTTGATCAATCTTGATATGGTATGGATTAGTTTGTTCAATCTTGACATGGTATGGATTCGTTTGCTCAATCTTGATATGGTATGGATTAGTTTGTTCAATCTTGACATAGTATGGATTCGTTTGCTCAATCTTGATATGATATGGATTCGTTTGCTCAATCTTGATATGGTATAGATTCGTTTGTTCAATCTTGATATGGTATGGATTCGTTTGCTCAATCTTGATATGGTATGGATTCGTTTGCTCAATCTTGATATGGTATGGATTCGTTTGCTCAATCTTGATATGGTATGGATTCGTTTGTTCAATCTTGATATGGTATGGATTCGTTTGCTCAATCTTGATATGGTATAGATTCGTTTGCTCAATCTTGATATGGTATGAATTAGTTTGTTCAATCTTAATATGGATATGGTATGGATTAGTTTGTTCAATCTTGACATAGTATGGATTCGTTTGTTCAATCTTGTTATGGTATGGATTCGTTTGCTCAATCTTGATATGGTATGTATTCGTTTACTCAATCTTGATATGGTATGGATTCGTTTGTTCAATCTTAATATGGTATGGATTAGTTTGTTCAATCTTGACATGGTATGGATAAGTTTGATCAATCTGGATATGGTATGGATTCGTTTGCTCAATCTTGATATGGTATGGATTCGTTTGTTCAATCTTGATATGGTATAGATTCGTTTGCTCAATCTTGATATGGTATGGATTCGTTTGCTCAATCTTGATATGGTATAGATTCGTTTGTTCAATCTTGATATGGTATGGATTCGTTTGCTCAATCTTGATATGGTATGGATTAGTTTGTTCAAACTTGACATGGTATGGATTCGTTTGCTCAATCTTGATATGGTATGGAATCGTTTGTTCAATCTTGATATGGTATGGATTCGTTTGCTCAATCTTGATATGGTATGGGTTGTTTGTTCAATCTTGTAATGGTATGGATTAAATTTTGTTTTGTATTGGTTCGTATATATTTAATATTGTTATTGTCTGGGTTCGTTTATTCAGTCTTGTTATGGTATATGTTCGTTTGGTCATTCTTGATATTGTATTGGTTCGGTTTTTCAATCTTGTTATTGTCTGGGTTCGTATGTTTAAACTTGTTAGGGCATTGGTTTATTTGTTCAAAATTGTTATGGTATGGGTTGTTTGTTCAATCTTGTAATGGTATGGGTTCAATCTTATTTTTGTCTTGGTTCGTATATATTTAATCTTGTTATTGTCTGGGTTCGTTTATTCAGTCTTGTTATGGTATATGTTCGTTTGATCATTCTTGATATTGTATTGGTTCGTATGTTTAATCTTGTTATTGTTTGGGTTCGTATGTTTAATCTTGTTATGTCATTGGTTCGTGTGTTCAAACTTGTTAGGCTATGGGTTGTTTGTTCAAATTTGTTAGGCTATGGGTTGTTTGTTCAATATTGATACAGTAGGGGTTCATTGGTTTAATCTTGTTATTGTATGGTTTCGTTTGTTCAGTCTGGTATTGTATGATGTGTTTTGTAAACTGGTTTTTTCTGTTCGTTTTTTTTTTTTCGTTTAGCTATTTCTTTGAATTTTGACTTTTTCAGTACGACTTTGGTATCTATTCTTTTTATACTACACGTGGGCTGCGTATCTACAATTCTCATAATGGAAGCCCTCTGAAAAAAGGGGTTTACTTCCGGATGTGACAAGTCACGAGCTATGGTATCTCTACTTAAAAGAACCCTTGCAAGTACTTGTAAAGAGATCTGTAGTTTGTCATGCAAACATTTCTGTCCATATCCAAAATTAACCGTTCAAGAGAACCATCTTCCATTGTTTCTTCACGTCCTGGACATGCATTTAATGTTAAGCAATCATTAATCAAACATCTTTAATTTATAAACAGTTTGGAATTCAAAGCGACTGTCATATCAGTGAGATGTTTAGCTAGCTTTAAAACCAGTTTTAATCCACCATTTCCTACATAAGAAAATGCCTGTACTAAGTCAGGAATATGACAGTTGCTATCTATTCGTTTGACGTATTTGAGCTTTTGATTTTGCAATTTTATTAGTGACTTTTTTTTTGAATTTTCCTCTGAGTTCAGTATTTTTGTGGTTTTACTTTTTACCAGTTTCCATCTCGAAAACATATAAGTATTTACCGGTAATGGAATATTTTTCTACTGCATTTATTATCGAAAATGTTAAGAACTTTGTATGTATCAGAAAAATAACATAATACCAGTTTAATAAGGGTTTTACCTAACATTTTACATGAAGATACTAAGAGTAAAGCTTTATTTGTTTAATTTTTGAAAACTCGAACTGATTCTTTATTGCACATATTACAGTGTGTTTAACAATAATTTTGGTTTGCAGTATTTCGTCAAATATTCCTGTTAAATTTACCAATAATTTTACATGAAGCTTTAATTTTAATGCAAACAAGACACTGATTTATATGATATTTGAAGGGTTGGTTGCACTTTAAAGAAGTATATCATTCTGTGGCGTGTTAATTCTTTCCTCGGAATTATCTGATATCTTATGTCGGTGATTTGTCTTACAGTTTAACACCTGTTATAAAAGTTATCTACCTTGAAATCAAAATTGTTTAAATAATCTTCAAAATGGTCGACCCTCCAGTGGGATCCTATTGTCATATTTTCTCGTGTTAATTATCAGTAAATTATAACAGAAGGCCGCATGCTAAGATTTTCTCTAATTTGTTTAAATTTAATGTGATAATTTCTAAATTACAATTTATGTCAGTAATTACAAGAGCAAATACAGCATTTTACTTCGAACACCTGAAGACTAGATCAATTAAGTGATCTTTCTCATTTAGAAAATTAAATGTGTTGAAAATTTAAGACACACCCATGAAAATCAGTTGTAAAAAATCATAAAGTATTTACAAAAAATACATTTATTTGATCTGTTAATATAATATCATATTTTCAAGACAAATTAGAATTATAAATTTCTGAATGAGAATATTTGTAATGATTTATGTAACGCCCAATCGCGTTTTTCGCTCAACCGAACAGATAAAAATCGTGGAGAAAAGTGTTCAAATCAGAGACTCAAAAATGGCCATCTCATTGTCATCTAGCCTAAATACACGTATAAAGGCAATTACTCGTGTATTCTTCTGTATAATTTAAATAACTAACAGAGGGTTTAATGAACATAAATGTTCCAGTAATTAGCGACTACCACAAAAATGTAAATATTTATCCATTTGCGGTCCCATGTAAATGTGTAATTAAGGGTTATCGTTGTTTTCATCTTTGTTAATAGTTTTAGACTTTTGTGC
This sequence comes from Mytilus galloprovincialis, assembly GCF_965363235.1. NCBI lineage: Eukaryota > Metazoa > Mollusca > Bivalvia > Mytilida > Mytilidae > Mytilus > Mytilus galloprovincialis. Next base: position 36,383,436 of record NC_134839.1, read on the forward strand.
TTTCGGGGAGATATTGAACATTTAGAACATTTTTAGAATAATGTGAAATCCTCCATAAAAGAATTATGTTTGGATGAGAATCGAGTAACAAATTACTTTAAAAGGTACTTGGGTACGTTTGAATTATCAGGTTTATAGTAAAAATTAAAATAAACCACCCATGAACACAAATGTATATTCTCACGACAAATAAATTCATTTCTCTTTACTAGACGATTATATTCGTTTAAATTTCACAATTATACATGCTTCGAATATAAAAATTTAGTAATTAACTATTAGTCTTCAATAATTTATTATCCTACCCAAGAACTAAGTGGGGTATAAAAACACAGTCAGACAATGTTACCACTACCAGGGTTGCTCGTTTAAGTCTTAGGAATGCATAAATACTTAGCAATATTAAACGGAATTTTGACGATAGATCCAATACCACGTTTAGCAAAAGAGTGTCATTCTTTGCGTGACTGCACATCATTGCAATATCTTTTTAAGGGGCCGTAAGTATCCTGTACCAAGTTAAAATTTCTGCCCGTATCCAACAGGTCCCTTTTTCCAGTTGCAGTCGAAATTTCAGCCCTTTACTCCTGTCAACTCACTTTGCAAATCCTACTTTGTGTTAATTTATTTTATTCCTGCATTGAATGTTTTCCGCCAGAGATTTAGCAAACAATCATGACCAATCAATCAATCAATCAATTTACGATCAGACAATGTATGTAGATGATGGCATAGAATTTATGAGATTGATAAAAAACAAAGTGTTATCGCTTGTCATGATATGCGAGTTTCATCTTTTTTATTTTGAATTCCGACTGAGGAAGATACAAACACTACAAATGATCACATGGAAACTAAATGAATAAAAAAAAAAATAATCAAATTGAAGAAATACTTTGGAAATACGATGTTCTATAGACAAACAGGTCGAGTCAGAATTGAACATGGTACCTACTCACAAGGTAACAATCTGCGGGAAGACAAATTTCATTTTACTTACAATAGTATTCTGACTTAGCCCTTTACTCTTGAAAGCTGCAAATTACGTGGTGGTTATGGGCCATTGTTAACATGGCAAAATGACTTAACAACCAAAGCTGTTTGTTGAAATGATCAAGACTAACAATGACCAGATACCAATACCAAAATATAAAAACAATCGCTTAAAATAAAAAAATATGAACTAACATCATCTGACTATGTTTCTGGTTTTAGTTCAGGAACATTAAAATATGGAGGTTAGTTTTCTCGTTTGAATTGATTTGTATTTGTCATTTCGGGGCCTTTTATACTGAATATGCGGTATGGGCTTTGCTCATACACCTTATCGCTATTTAGTCCAATGCGGGAAAAACAGTCATTTACACAACTTCCTGTTTGGGTCATGCCGCCGAAAAATAGAGGTCATCAGTAGTGAGCTGAGGGAGGAAAAACTTTAGAAAGCGACCATTAAAAAACTTTTATAGAGTATGATCCACTTTTTTCGAAATTAAAATTGAAGTAAAAAAATATTTTGTATGAAGTATTTACGGTAGTTTAAACAGGTCTCAGTAAAAAGTATCTTACATGGTGCATTGTTTAAACAGGGTCCCAGATAGTTTCAACTGGATGAAAAAGTTGAGTAATTTTAGAACTTATCTGGAATGGAATAAATAGCGATTAGGTGTATTGTTGAAGGCAGTACGGTGACCTATAATTGTAAATTTTGTGTCATTTGGTCTCTTGCATAGAGTTGTCTCATTGGCAATCATGCCACATATTTTTTTACATAATATCTTGGAAGCATAAAGACTTTTATTGTAGATTCTTGTATCTTCTGTTTCTCTTTAACGATAATTAGAGATTATCTGTGATCATCTCAACGAGATTGCTTTTCTCGCCTGAGCCGGGACGGCGAAAGCGAGAAAGGCAATCGAGTTGAGATGAACAATGATAATCTTTTTATCGCTATTTTACCTATGACGACGTTGTCAATTTCATGTCAATTTCGTGTCAATTTCATGTCAATTTCGTTAGCAACGCCACGCGCATGCTTAGTTTCTGGCGATATTTTTCCATCTCAAGCGAGTAGAATGATATAAAAATTATCACAAAAAAAGATCAAAGGAAAAATGCACAAAATAGCGATAATAACATATACTTCCTACTTTTGAACGCACGATACTTGATTCGATAATAACCTTCCCCCGCCACAGTATTGAGACTGCAGTTTTCAAAGCAAATGTATAAAATATTTCTTAACATCTAATCAAAGGATCTAAAAAGAGCAACACCACCTCCAAAATCATGATTTTATATATTTTTAGCTAATATTAAAAGTTAATCAGTAAATACATTTAACTATAATTGCTGATAAGTTTTTTCTGGATAGGCATATTGATAAAGTTTAATAAATGGATGAATCAACCATAATCTAAATTAACGAGTAGGTATCCACAAGCAAAAAAACGAAATTTGTTTGCATGGTGAGACGTGGGACGTTTGTGCTTTTAAATAGGACATTTCAGCTTTTTATAATCATTTTATGGACATTTGCGCCTTTTCCATAGGACATAAATTTTATCAAGGTAACATTTAAGTAATTGTTAAAAGTTAAAATAATTTCATATCAAAAACACTGCACATTCAATTTAGTTTCAGCAGTTTCTACAGCTAAAAGTTTTTTCTTCGATTCCTTGGTTTCTATACTGTTTCCCACTGATCAATATCCCGACAGTTTTTATAAGTACCGTATGGTTGTGTTATAATTAAATTATTAGTACGCTTGATATACATGTATATTGAGTCTCGTGATGTATTGAAGTTCGCACTTTACCCTTTAGTTTTTATGTTCGAAAATAACAACTATTAATTACGATGTATTTTCCATATTTCCTTGTTAAAATCTCATAAACTTAAAATTATATATTATTATTAATAAATGTATTGAATTGATTTCCATCCATCAAAATTTGTACAAATTAGTCACGTATTTCCTGAAGCCATTTATCAGCAAAAAATACACATAATAGCATTTGTGAAATCGAAATGAAATAATTTTTATCATCAAAAGAACAATTTATATATGTTTATTTACGGGTCAAATATTTTAAGCCTAATAACTTCATATATAGCTAAAATCTGAAAATAAAGATGTAATCTAGCTTTTTCTCAAACTAAGCGAAGATTAACGCTTTTGATAAGCCCAATTATTGATATAAAAAGAGTAATTTAGTTTTGAACAATTTATCATAACACTTAGTCTATATATAATTTTTTTGTTCACTATAAAATGCGCAAGCAATTATGATGTATAATATAGGATATTGTACAAGAATGTTTTATCAAGATGAAATTAACAATAACACAATTCTTCAGGAAAATTTAAATTGTAATTGTCAATTTCGGAGTACAAAAATAGGTATTGCAACAAATTATGTTGAATGTTACTTTAGATTTATTATACTTGACAAAAATAGACCAATGTACAAAAAGGGTTTTGATTACATCAAGCTGGTATTTACATCATAATTTCTACGAACATCCAATTTCAGTTATCTTTTCAAATAAAATTGCTCCCTAAGAAAGGTAGAATTTAAACTATTAGCATGGCAAAAGTTCTCATGATAATAATAGGTTAAAACTTTGAGCTTGCTTTTAGTATAAACTGCGAGCATTCTCTGATACGATTGATTGATTGATAACATAATCATAATATGTGCTACAAAATACAGTTAATAATTGTCTATGCATGTACACAACACCCTTAGTAATACTACTGGGAGGGTGGGTGGAAAAGCTAGCAAAAAGAAAGCGTGTAGCCATGAGCAAGTTACTGAGAAAGCATGGTCCAAACTGAAACGAGGCTGGGTATTTGGGGTCTGCAAGACCAAGAGGGAGCGCGCCAAATTTAAACCTTCGTGCTAAAAACAAATTAACTGAACAATAATTTCTACGAACATCCAATTTCAGTTATCTTTTCAAATAAAATTGCTCCCTAACAAAGGTAGAATTTAAACTATTAGCATGGCAAAAGTTCTCATGATAATAATAGGTTAAAACTTTGAGCTTGCTTTTAGTAACTGCGAGCATTCTCTGGTACGAGATGAGTTAAGTTTAATTAAGTTCGGCTGTTTCTGTGAATTTTGACCATGCGAAGTTCTGCTGATTCATTTTTCTTATTTATTTGTTGTTGTTTTTTTGGTTTTTAATGTTAACTATGATTGCCTTTTTACACGTACTATGCGTACATAAAATACATTACAGGTATTTCTAGTTCACTATTCTTTTGTTGTTCTGATCAGAGTATTACAGCGTTAAGAACAATAAACATAATCAGACATTTGTGACACGAGAGATCGAGATTTTGTTAAGTTTTAGATTGAATTGTCTCCCATTGTACAGTTATTGGAATTAAGTTTGGAAATAAGTTTTACTCTTAAAAAATTCTTTTTAGTGATAACAAGGATTTGTATAGTGAGGGATCTCACTATAAAAATCCTTGGTGAAAACAGATATTTTAAGAATACATTAAAAAAATATATCGATTTAATTGTAAAAAGAAATAGATATCAGAAATAGAAATTGATGCCCATAGTTCATATTATATAACAATTATAATATATAAATAACACATAGCTTTGAGAGTGACAGAGCAGATTGTTACCCCGCTTTTTCGAGGGATACCAGTCTCTTCCAGAAATGCCTGTACCAAGCCAGGAATATGAAATTTGTTTTCAATTCTAGCTGGCTGTTCGGTGTGAGCCAAGACTTTGACATAAAATGGTTAACTTTTACAAATTGTGATATGTTTAATGTGAAGTTTTGAATAACAGACAACAAATTTATGTGATACAAAATACAATTGTGAAAAATATGTTGCTGAGTTATCCATAATTCATAACGCCTGTGCCGTTATATAATGATATAATGACGAAAACCTGGTCGGGTCGGATTAAAGATCAAATCTTTTTTATATTATTTTTTATTCCATCCCAATATGAAACTTCAATCAATATAAATAAGAACAATTATGAATAAACTCATCATATATACCAGGTTTTATCTTGTGTATGACAGACGCGCGTTTCGTTTACAGAAGACTCATCAGTGATATAAATGATACATAGCTTCGAAGGTAATAGAGCATACAAAATTGCCATATTATACATGTATTTGTTTTTAAGCTGGTATGTAGCTTGTATATGGTTGCCGGAATCTTTCGAAATGATTCTTTACTGTTTTATTCGAGCAACCCCTGTTATGTTGACCGAACGCGCGTATTCATATTTAATTTTAGTATTTTATGGGCGTTTTTCAATAAAAGCGTAACTTTCAGACCTAAAAAATGGAAAATCAACTTGTCTGAAATTTAATTTCAAGAGTTATTTTGAATACCTCTATTAAAGACCTGTTTGTAAACAAAACTGAGTGCAATCTTGAATATTCTTTAAAATGATATTATTTTCATAATTTGTGTACTGTTTCATAGGGGACTTTTGTCCCCTACGAAACTTCTTCTAAACACACATATTTTTTTGCAATTTTAAATGTTTCCTATAGACATTCCAGTTTGTTTACTTAAAATACTAGAAAAATCTCAGTTTTTTTCTGAATTGGAAAACCATTTTTATCGATAAAGATTAGACAGTACTTCACATATGAAGGTACAATTCATGTTACGTAGTGGACATTTTGATGCGTTTCGTAGTGGACAAAACCGTTTCATAGTGGACAAAAAGTTTCGTAGTTGACATCAACCCTATTATATGTTAATAAAAACATAATAAAAATTACATGAAACTAACCCTTGTTACTTGTTTTGCACGAATATAATTGAAAAAAGATTGAAAAAAAAAGACTGCATGGTAGTGGTAGTGTCCATTACAAAACGTTTTTCTCCCATAGTTGTTTCGTAGGGGACCGTTTCGTAGGGGACACATTCGCATGTTTTAGTCCCCCCCCCCATCCCTATATTGCAATAGTAACAAGACTGATTGTATTCATCAAAGCATTTATTAAGCTGTAAACCGATATTTTTTTCATAATTTTAAAACCAGATACTGAAGGAGATTTGACCCGTTTCGTAGTGGACATTAACAAAAATACGGTATCACTCGGGTCCATTTGATGTGCTCAAATTTTCTTACCAACAATGTAATTGCCGTTATAAAAGCATCACTTCTTTTGAAGGACCATAATGGTTATATCTCTTGCAAACAAAAATTACATTGATTTTATAAAACTGTTTATTGGCAAATTTTAATGACTTCGTTTCGTAGTGGACATTTTGTGAGGGACACACCTTCTGAAATTAAAAATCCTATATTGAAAGCTGTTTATTAAAATATGTTGGCTCTGAACATACTTTTGAATTATTAAAGAACTTATGTAAAGTAAAAATAACATTTATTTCTTCATTTTTTTGCGATATTTAAGAGTATGAATGTTGAACATGGGACATGCCATTTTGGTTGTTTTGGACCATTCAGGAGTCAATATCTTATCAATCCCTCTAAAAATAAACTGTTTCTTTGCTTAAAAATGTTAAATCTAATTCAATGTACTGACTGCACAAAAAATTACTTGCAAAGATCAAACACATTTTTTTAAAGTGGCTGGGACAAGAAAATACATTTTTATTGAAAAGCGCCCTTATAAGCTTGTTATCTGTGATGAGTTATTTATACATCACGTTACAGACTGGATCGAACCCACTGTTGCTACACGTTTCCAGTGTATCTCGATATGCTGATATAAAATGTCATTGACATAGTCATTTTCTGACATGTTCTAACATAAAAACTCGAAGCACTTAAGTTTTTCTTCCCACATGGCATGGACGCTCTCGGCCAAATTATGCATGTTTTGTCTTTTGATTTTCGACTTTGCTCTTACATCTGATTTGGCCTTTAAACTGTTTTGATTCGAGCTCCAGTGGTTGGTTCTACCCAAACGAAAAGTGAGACTTGCTTATCAAATTATTTTCCAGGTATCTTTGATTAGTAAGGAACAACTACGTTCACTTCAATGGCGAAAGGGAGACAACTACAACCGTCAGCGAGGAACAGTATTTTCAAAGACCGGTAGATATCACATTAACTCTCGTCGTTAGTAAATTTGCAAGAAAATGTTAATGTTTCAGATCCCCATATCTTTATTTTTATCTTATTTAAAATAAACTGGTATCATGTCTCATCAGTCTTTACCATTCGTCTCAACTCGGCCGATTCCGTACCTTCATGAAGGAGAGTAGCGGATTCTACAGAGGGTTGCCGAATGTAGTATTTACGTCCGTCCGTCTCACATCAGGTTAAATTTTGGTAAACGGTAGGACAAAATTGGGGTTTTAAGGTAGTTTTCCTTTAACATAAGGCTGCATCAATTTGAAACCAACAAGTTACGAAAATAGTTATAGCATTAGGTCAAGTTTATTTCACGTTTTAAAATTCCGTTATATATTTCCTGAAAAAAATAAACATTAAAAACGTTATTTCTTGTACGATTCGAATAAAATGACCACCATTGATACAGAAGTGTAGTGTAAATGATAATGAACTTTAAGTATGGCTTAACTTATACTTGAAAGTATATCAATGTTTAAAGACAACTATAAACTTCTGCAACAAAACAAATATATTGCCGTCTACATAATGAAAAAAAAGTCCACATATCTTCGAGTAGTGGCCCTTACAAATCTAAATAATTGGTGTTTTACCCAGTTAAAGCTGTACTCTGCACACGGAAATGAGATAGTTCGAGCATTCTTTTTTCTATTGTGTCCTAAGGACTCATTTGGTCTTGTTATTTTTCATTTCATTATATAAGAGAGGGGCGAAAGATACCAGAGGGACAGTCAAACTCATAGATCAAAAATGAACAGTCAACGCTATGGATAAAAAATAAAAAGTCAAAGAGACAAATAATAGTACAAACGACACAACATAGAAAACTAAAGACTTAGCAACACGGAGAAAATGGGACAGTGGTGTAACATTACAACATGAGAACAAACGATAAAAATCATTTATGTACCCGTCAGATTTTCTCCATGTCTAATGGTTTTAAAAATATTAGACAAATTGAAACTTGCATTTTACCCCTATGTTCTATTTTTAGCTATGTTGTATCTTGGTTGGCAGGTGGGGTCATCGGACACCTTTTAAAACTAAATACCCAAATGATGATTGATACCAAGATTGGTTAAATTTTTCCCAGTAGGTTCAGAGGGTTAAAGTTATCAGAAAATAATTGATGCAAGCTATACTTTATTGTAGTTTTAACATGGGTAGGCATTATATTCGTGTTATTTTAGCCCTCACTATCGGTCGAGCAAAAATAATTTCGAATATAGTGCCTACGTACCCATGTTCAATAAAGTATAGCTTGCATCAATTATTTCTTAATTTTGTTATCAACGTCATTATATCCCCTATTACTGTACCGTATGGCCTTAAATGTATTTGCAAATGAGCGAAGAGTAAAGAGGTCTTATCTAGAAATACACTGAATGTGTTCTATTAAAAAAAGTCCAAAATTTGAATGGCATTAAACTATCATAGACCAATAGATTCTTCCCGAACAAAAACAGAACACGAAAAGTCACGGAGGTTCGGTCTTTAATAATTACATAATGTTTATTTTCATAATATTATAAAAATGATTTTAACACTTTCAATGATTTAATACAGATACATGTGCAAGGCAAAAACGCAAAAAAATACTAAAAATCGTCATCAAAAAGCAATAACTCGAATATGGATTTGACAGACGATACCGATCTTGCAGTTAATTTGTAGAACTTGTCTTGCTGATCATTTTTGGATTTTGAAGTTTCTCTCTATCTTTTATGATAGTCATCATTATATGCAAAAATGAAAAAAAAAATGAATTTAGGGCAATGATACTGGTATTAGAAGTCGTCTGCATGATAGTTTTGACAAACAATTTGTAGAGCTCACATTTCTAAACATTTCTGCTCTGTAAGATTTAAATGACTAAAGAGATGAATTCATCTTCTCAATTGTGAACTTTCCATTCCTATGTAGCAACATAACAGCAGTGTCTGCATACAGAGTACGATCAATCTCCAGCGCAGAGCTCATATCCGTTCCGTACTTACTTCATGTCACTACAGTAATATGTACATTGTATTGTGCACGAGAATAAAAGCTTATGTAAACGGTTACTGCCAGTCACCACTTACATAAAAGTAGTGCTGCATATACCTACGCGTTTAATCATTAACAATACTATAGGTGCCAGCAAGTCACACCAAAATTTTACTTACTGTACCATTGGCGCCTGCAGATCACATCACTAAACAATGAGAGCTGTTACCTTACCCCCTATACATTTCTAGGAATATGATTGGTTAAAAGCGTCCGCGTTTTGACCGTGTATATTTCATATTAGGTTAGTAGGGAGGCGGGGCTTATTTCATACACGGTTAGTAGTGGTGTAAGTTACGTCCCTTTATAAAAACAAAACAGTACTGAGAAAAAATCTCAAAGGTTTTAACAGACGAAAAAATTTATGATTAAGATTGAAATAAATTCATAAAACACATTTAAACCTAACAAGTTGTTATTGTTGGCATCAGTTTTTGTAGGATCAATGGAAGTAGTTTCTTAATGCTAACAGTATCGAAGACTTGCTCATTTTGATAGGTCACTAGTCTAAATTTCACACGTTAAGATAGTCGGCAAGATAAATTCGTCACATATAATACATGCTAGTGACGTAATACGATATATATGGGGTCAGTAAATTCCATATGGGAGATTCGAACTTCGCTCTCATCCCATATGGAATTTACTGACCCCATAGATACAAGTACTAGGTCACTAGCACACTATGTAACTAATAATACACATTATATGTTTCTGTCTCTCGAAATACAAAAAAAAACACATTCCCGCAAAGTTAAATAAAAGGAACAGCCATTCTAGATTGTTGAATTTTAAAAAGTGTGTATAATGTAAAATTTACTAGTAATCGGACATGCTGAAAAAAATCTCCCCTTATTGAATATCCAACTCTAATCGTATCTACTCGACAGTTATCGCTACGGCTACATATACGTAGCAAAAATGGCCGAGAAATTAAAATTTTATTCCATTTTTCAAATAACAAATATCATTATGATATGACTTACAATGTTCCTTACTAAGAGCAGGCAAAGTTATAGAGTATACAGAAAAACGTTTGGTACGTATTTAAAATTAAACAATTGAAGTTTTCATGGTCAATACATTGTAGTGGCAGGTGCATACACCTGGTTAAGGTACGCAATTAGATTAAAAGTTACGTACACATACATAAGTATTTACAAAGTCATATCGAAATAGAATTGAAAAAAGTAAGACGATGAAATACGTTACAATTCATTAAACGGACTCAAGTTAATCAAAATATGAGTGCGTTCAAAATCAGATTAAATTTCAGGGTTCATGGGGTATCATCTCCCCAGTTTTGTAGTCTTGCTCCCCAATAGTGATTCATTCTTATTTCTTGCGGATTTGCATCTTTAGAAATTCCTTTTTGCAATGTGTTGTTGTGTATATGAACACTTTGCATATTTTTGGTTCGATATATAGGTTTATCTAAAGCATTTGCAGGATTTGGAGTCCGTCGCAAGTATCTCTTTAAAATGTGAGTTTCTTTTCATGGTTTTCCTAAAAACAGGAAGTTTAGAGACAATTCACTAATACCTGGATGAATCTTTTCAATTTTCATAAGAAACCGAATTAGAAATCCTCTTCTTTTGTCGCCGGGCATGAACGGATATTCATCAATATCAAAGGCAATTTGCCACTCTGAAAAATTTCCGTATAAGGTGCGTGTTCGTATGCCGCCACTTGGGTCCCTGTTATAGAATATGGAATCAGAGCTTTCCACTCATGATAAACTACAATATCAGGAAACTGTTGATTACACCATTCTTGTAAAGATTCGTTTACAAACATGAAATGATCGTATAAATATATCCGCCGAACTCCTGCATACAGTATGTATTGAATCCATTTTTTTAATTCGAACGTGGCCTTTGTTAATTTAGCTTTGTCTTCTTTATAAAGTCTTACTAAAATAACAGCTGTTGAATAAACTGGATTTGTACAATTACTTTCAGCATACATAGACGTTTTATTGAGTTTGATATTTAAAAATATACGTTTTATATGTATATTTGTCATACGTCCAGTAAAAGCTGACATTAGTGAATGTCCATATAATGTCATTAGTAAATATACACATAGTATCCATATAAACAAAACAAAAAAATGCTGTAATATTTTGTACAAATATATGTTTTCATCTGTTTATATAGTATACATGTACATGTATATGTGGTATCCTCTAAATGATAAATGACCAATTTACGACATATTTTCTGCTATTAAAGTGCACGTTTAACATCAAATATTAAAATAAATATAACATATATAATTCCCAATTAAATATCCATCAGTATTTTGCAGCATATGTTCTTCCATCTTTTCACATTGTAACATCTGATCAGGCTTATACATGTACTTTTTAAAAAATTTGATTTCTGCTTAACTATAAATCATGTTTGAATAGTAAGTTATTCTTTTGATTTTCGAATGAATTAAATTAAGTTGTTTTTTAGAAAAATAAATTCGTTAGCTGAATGATTTTTTAGTTATTGCAGTATTTAATTTAGCCAAAGAACGCTTGTTTTATAAAAATCAAAGATTTGAGGAGCTTCATTATTATGTTCCAAATTCCAATTCATAAGTTGTTATTGCACTGTCTGACTCAGCCTCCTAAGAAGAGGGTGTGTATTGGAATATAAAGAATAGAGAAAAAAAAGAAACATTTGACTATAAAAGTTCCCTATCTTAAAAAAAAACATGCATATCATTTCGGGGCCTTTTATAGCTGACTATGCGGTATGGGCTTTTGGCGGATTCAGAGGGGGCGTAGAGGGCGTACGCCCCCCTCTTTGCTCGGACTTTTTTTTTTTTCGTAAACTTCGTGAACTTTGCCATTTCCCATGTATTTAATTTTCATGCGACAATTTTCGCTGGTATTTACTAATTATGTCTATAAGTCATGTTTTTCGCTATGATTGAGTTGACCAGTGCGTCAAAAAAACGTCACTAAGTCATTTTGAAATTCAAATTACAGAATAACATTGCTTAGGTTGAGGCCTGATGACAACCATGATACCTTCAAAGCTGATTAGGATTGAGAAAGAACGTAGTGACTTCTATTTCCCAATTTCAACCAAACAGAAACCCTCTCATGAAAAAAAATTCCACAGCAATATTATTTACCTACACAGCTACTTTTGCATAGGTACTATTTATGTACTATTTATGTACCACAAATCTGTATTACTGGAAATCTACTTTTAATATTCAGTGTTACTTACGAATTATTGTAATATTTAAGTACCTGTATTTTACAGTACTTGATTTGTACTTGAAATTTAAGTACTACAGATTTTTGGTTGCACGCTTTCATTTTCAGCATTTTGAACGTTTGTCTTTTTCAAATCTCATGAAGTTATGATGTTCAAACATGGAATACTGTGATTATTGTTGGCATCATTTTTGTAGCAATAATTTGAGTATACAAATCAAGTACTGGAAAATTCAATTACCTAAATATTACAATAATTTTAAAGTAAAAAAATAGTACTAAATATTACAAGTAAATTTCCAGTACTACAGATTTAAAGTACAGAAATAGTACCTATGCAAAAGTAGCTATGTACGTAAACATGTTTAACCCCAAACGCCCCAGCCTATTTTGAAATAACTTGATAGCTGAATAATGATCCCCAGTCAGTATAAGCTCTAGATAGATTTAAAGTCTAAGGTACGAACCATTTGATTTATATTTTTAATTTTTTTTTTTAATTGATTTTTTGTTATAATTGTAATATACAAATCAAATTCTTCGGTCACGTTTCAGACCCGGAATATGGCACACAGTCCTGTTGAACTATGCCCATCAAGCCCTAAACAAAGTAGGAATGAAATACGTATGTTATATTTCAGGTTTCTTAATAACTGAATTGCTTATTAATATGCAAGAAATTAGCACAAACAAAAGCTTCATCGAGGGTCTGGAAACACGGAAAGATCATGTATATTTTAGTATATTTCAAGCGTTATTTATCTAGCTAGCACTTCCAAGGACCCCAATTCTGCTCAGAAGGAGTATTCAGGTTTTAAGAATCATTGTGTACGCCAGATGAAGTAGATACCCGCATGATTTTACATGCTATTCATGTAGATAAAGAGTTCGGTGTAAAAGGCAGATAGGGTAGGATAATAATAAAGTCACAAGATATAGATGTTCTGATCTTATGCGTTCATTACTTCCCCTCCATGCAGCATACGCATGAGTTATGTTTTCAAACAGGCACTATAACTTGCACACAAGATTTTTGCCGCTATATGCCTGTCCACGAAATATGTAAAAGTCTCGGGTTTGCCATCTGTAACATTCTAACATGTTTAACCCCGCCACATTATTTATGTATGTGCCTGTCCCAAGTCAGGAGCCTGTAATTCAGTGGTTGTCGTTTGTTTATGTGTTACATATTTGTTTTTCGTTCATTTTTTACATAAATAAGGCCGTTAGTTTTCTCGTTTGAATTGTTTTACATTGTCTTATCGGGGCCTTTTATAGCTCACTATGCAGTATGGACTTTGCTCATTGTTGAAGGCCGTACGGTGACCTATAGTTGTTAATGTCTGTGTCATTTTGGTCTTTTGTGGATAATTGTCTCATTGGCAATCATACCACATCTTCTTTTTTATACCAGGCGCACATGTTTTAACATGATGCGATACAACGTCATCCCTGTTTAGGATCGGTAAGCGCGCTGTTTTTTAGTCTTAAAGGAAAACCCAGATGATTTTTCCGATTTGTCAAACCTTTCTTATTGTGACATCGATGAATCTATGGACGCAGCTCGAGATCTTGTTGTTACGCTGAATTATATCAAGTCAAAAATCAAAATAGATAATTGTGACCTAAACAAATTGAGCGTAATCACGCCTGGTAAACCATCTTATCTCAACCAAATGGTTGAGACGGAAAAAAGTATTCTGGCACTTCCTGTTGAGATTTTCTGGTTCAAAATATTGAAAATAAACACAGGGTAGGTCGAATTTTCGTCGATTTACTGAAAATCAATGACTTTTTTGTAAAATCGGAGAATGTCATGCCATAGATAAATCATAATTGTAACTAATATGTCTCTTCTTGGTTTAAAATATTTTAAATTGAAGTCACAATCACTTTTCTCCTACGGATAATAATGTTTACATTCTTTAAATCCGATAAAACTGCTATGATATTAATGACTAGCAAGAAAATATGTCAATTATTTGTGTTTTTTTAGGCTTTACGATAACCACGTCTGTAAATTGCCTAAATATTTTTTGTCAAGCCTACTCTGAGCAGAAAAATAAAAAAAATATAAATGGTTGAGATATAAAGGTATATTGGTTGAGTCTTTCTGTCACAATGTTGAGACTTTCTGGTTGCGCTGTACTATTCGAGTTTACCTTTTTTTACGGTTATCCTGATTCATGATTTCTGTCTGTGGTAACATAAAATTTAAATACACTCAGATACAATTTTAAGCATTGCCGATAGAAAAATGCATGCCTTACAAATATAAATAAGATTATTTTACAATGGTTATTTATTAATAAGATTTGGATGAATTCGATTCCTAACAGACATCAAAATTTATTTAATGCCGGAAATGCGTTCATTTATAAAGAAATAAAATAGTTAAAGACTAAACAATCGAACAGTACCCCTTTTCTAGGTTTATTTTATCGTACACATTATTTCAGGTAAAAGGTGGTGATAGCTTAAATATGAGTAAAAGATGTAATTTTTGTCATTATAATACTTATCACAAAAAAAATGTGATTCGATTTTAAAATTGCTTTGTAAGTATTATACGTGACGTCCAACTTAGTGTAATCACAGGTGTTGTATTGAAATAATTAAAACTTAGATGTTTGTTCACAACTGCATTCAGGGCAAAATCCTTAATATTTAATGAATGGCTGTTATTTATTTTGAATTTATTGAACCATAAAATTAATTTTTGACTCTACACATTGAATAATCCGCGAAGCGGATTATGTTAAATGTGAAGAGTCAAAAATTAATTTTATGGTTCAATAAATTCAAAATAAATTATTGCCATTCATTATAAATAAATTTCTATCAAAAATAAGGCTCAAAGATATATATTAATACAAATAACAACGTACACAGATGTTTGCGTATGAATACACAACGTTAGAGTGGGCGTGTCGCCATAAAAATTGATAACATTGAAAATAAAGCTAATTCTTTTAACCAATCAGAAGACAGTAAATACACCAAATTTATTTATTTGGTAATATTCAGCAACATTTATATTATAACCCGGGCCTCGTTACACTAGGCCGTGATCGCACTACGATATCTAAAAATATAATGCTATTGGCGATCGTAGTGCAGTATGGTCGTGTTACGGTCTTGATGAGGTCTTGGTATTCGTGTTGAGAGTAGCCAACTTTTATTAATTTAAACATGTTCAAAACAATCGTGAAGCGTTCGTGGCGAAATCAGGTCGCAGTTCTGTTCTAGTCGTAGATTTTTTTAATCTCGATTACCCAGACGCAAGTTTAAATATATCTACTTTGAAAAATAAAGCGGCTGAATGATCGAGACTAAGATTTTTTTTAGCCGTGGAACTGTCAGGATCAGTTCCAGGTTCGATTCTAGGTATAGAACTTACCAATGGCCAAATCAGTTCTTGGTTAGAACTGTTCTAGCTAGAACTGTCTTACAAGTGTCAGGAGATAGTTCCACATTTGTCCGCTAGAACAGTTCTCATTCAGATTATGACAGTTAGAGGTATGTACATCTCCTTTGCAATTTTTCAAATGAGAATAACTTTTGATGAAATGAATGAATTTAATGATTATCCATTTCTGAATATTAATTCAGTTTTCTTTTGAAATATTTTAAAACTGGATTCGACGTAGGTAAATTGTGGGAGATAGTTAGTTTGAACTCTGGCCTGGTCAACTTAAATTCTAAAAAAAAATGTGTGTGTCTATGCTAAGCATGCGATATCTGCTAAAAACTGTGGTCACACCTTACCAGATAGCTCGAACGAACGCCGAAAGGATAAACAAAAGTTTTACATTTATAAAATTTTTGCATCCGTTAGGAGTCCGCGATGTAATGACCAAATAAAACGGGCGTGTAATAAGCCGAAAAATGGGTTGGAAGAGGAATAAGAAAAAAAATAATGTCAGAATAAAAAGCCAACAGTTTTGCCTGATCATGATTAAGAAGTTGAGCCAAAAATATTAATGATACCAAAGAAAAACTAACATACAAATAATTGATTTTTCTTGCGCGATTTGTTTTCAATTTGTATGTATCCGTTTTATTATCAATGTTCTTTCTGTGGTACGATTTCCAATGATACAACTCTCCACAGGGGACCAAAATGACACATAAAGTAACAACTAGAGGTCGCCGTACGGCCTTCAATAATAATCAAAGCCCATACTGCATAGACAGCTATAAAAGACCCCGAAATGACAATGCAAAACAATTGTAACGAGAAAACGAACGGCCTTATTAATATATAAAAAAAAATGAACGAAAAACAAATAAGTTACACATAAAAAAAAATAATTAATTCTAGCCCTGGAGATGCCAATTACAACATTATTGACGTTAAAGATTCTGTGCAAAACTGCATCTCAAACGCTAGACTTAATCTCCAGCGTTAGAACTTTAATACTAGTACTTAAAAACACAGCTATTTACTATCTAGACTTTATTACAACCAAAGGTCTCTTTAGAAGCTGCTGTGATAACTAAAGACAAGATTAAAATGACTGTTGAAATGTCAAACAATATACGGCAAGTTTATGAATTTTGACAGTTGTATATGTAATTGATACTAAGCTACACAAGGTCATGTTTTTCTCTGACTGTTTATGACGTCTTTACACTAAATTCATTGGATGTTGGATGTGTACGGGATTGATAGTTTAGTCTTAGATGCATGATTTTTTTTATTAGTTGTTAGTGGCTTTGAACTAGCTGTCAGTTAACTGCGAGTACTCTCAGATCTGTTCCTATTGTCTTTTTGTTGTCGGGATGTTCAAGAACCCGGCCACGTCCAATTGTATTTTTGTCCATCTAATGAGTTAAACCTTTTTCAACTGATTTTTATAGTTCTTATGTTGTACTGTTATATATACCACCACCGTGTATCATCGTACAGCGGATATAGGTACTAAACAAGCGGGCGTGAGCGATTTTGATCTTACACGGTAACGAAAATCTTTGTTTTGTTCACATAATATCAGTGTGTACTTCAATCTAAACATAATTGCTGTTTTAAGAAATGATTTTGTCGTAGATTGATGATAATAGATGTCTCATTATTTTCCTAAAACAAGAACGATTACTAAAAACATGTGCAAATACTTGTCAAAGAAGTTTGTCCTCGTCTCATCCGATATAATTCTATATCCTTGCAACTCTTTTTCTGATAGAATGCCACTGTGTGTGTGTAATAAGTATAGCTGTTTCAATAATTGGCATTGAAATCTTTCATACATATGTTATTTTTCGATATTTTATCCCGAAAGAAGCGTTATGTACGGTGTGTAGCTGACCACATGAATCCTTATGTACGGTGCATAGTTAAGTTGTTGTACACCGTACACAAAAACTTTATTTTCATACTCGTTTATTACCCAAAAAGTTTCAAGGAATGAGTAATCACAGGTATGTTTATGATTGGTAACTATTACGATTGCCCTTTATTAGGTTTCTTTCAGATAAAACATGTAAATGTCCCAACAACTGTATCGAAATTGAAAGTTGGTGCTGACATTCACAACTATTTGCGCATGTACAAGTTAATTGTTCTTATTAGAATATCAAAGTTGTTTTATGAATAGGAAAAAATCGATGCGAAAATTATTTGGGAACAGGAATTTCAAATGTTGAGAAATGTACATTGAATATTGGTAAAGCAAAACAAAGATTTTCGTTACCGTGTAAGGTCAAAATCGATCATGCCCGCTTGGTTAGTACCTATATCCGCTGTACTGATGATACACGGTGACCACTGTCCCAGGTAAGGGGATCCCGCTCACATGTTTAACCCCTCCACATTATTTATGTATGTGCCTGTCCCAAGTCAGGAGCCTGTAATTCAGTGGTTGTCGTTTGTTTATGTGTTACATATTGAATCATATTTGTTTTTCGTTATTTTTTTTTTTTACAAATAAGGCCTTTAGTTTTCTCGTTTAAATTGTTTTGCATTGTCATATCGGGGCCTTTTATAGCTGACTATGCGGTATGGGCTTTGCTCATTGTTGAAGGCTGTACGGTGACCTATGGTTGTTAATGTCTGTCATGTTGGTCTCTTGTGGACAGTTGTCCCATTGGCAGTCATTGGCAGTCATACCACATCTTCCTTTTTATAGTTGAAAATTTCATTCGCCAGAAGATCTCAACATTGTTCCAGAATATCTCAACCGATACCAGAAAATCTCAACATGACATACATTATAACATATTTAGCATAATGAAATTATATTAGTAAAGAAAAAGAACAAACTATAATTTTATGTTTATAATGTTTTAGAAAAATACTAATTTACTAATATATATGCTAGTATATCAATGATATCACTGTCATTTTGTCAATAGCTGACTGCGCTGGCCACATTTACCTGCTGGAGAAAAGTCATTACGATGTCATTTTAAATCCCATTCATTTGTGTTATACACGAGACAAACTGTAATTCAAATATCTCTGGCATGATATTCTCCGATTTTACAAAAAACGCATTGATTTTCAGTAAATTGACGAAAAGTCAACCTACCCTGTGTTTATTTTGAATATTTTGAACCAGAATAGCTCAACAGGAAGTGCCAGAATTCTTTTTTCCGTCTCAACATTTGGTTGAGATTAGATGGTTTACCAGGCGTGGTAATATTGGCTAAAATTGTCTGTTCTATGGTCGGGTTGTGGTCTCTTTGGTACATTCCCCATTTCCATTGTCAATTTTACAATTTATAATTTCTCCCTTGTCAAACTTCATCCTTGTAAATTTACTTTTAAACAATATGTAATAAGAGCTTCACTCCAAACATAAATTTGATGCCTTCCCATATAGCAAAACTATACTTCATTCTCCTCTAAGTTAGGATGGGAAAAGAAGAATGACTTGTTCCTTTCTATCTCGAAGGTCAGATGTCATATGAATTTCTGTAAGATTAAGTTTGCATTTGTTTCGAACAAAATCTATCATGTATAGATTTGTGCCCATGGATATCAGGCAAATGACATTTGTCAAAATTCAATTACTCGTCTGGTTGCAGTTAGAAACATTGATGACTACGAAGATGTAGATGTATAAGATTTCATTTTTCTGTTTGTACCGTATGAATCATTGCTAGCTATTGAATGAAAATTTAGCAGTCCTTAATCTTTTCTAAACAATAAATATAACATCTACTCAATTTTGAAATCGTTGGAAATATAGTAATAATATATCTAGTGGGGAAAGATATGTAAAAAAAAACACCCTGCCGTATGGTCTCTGACCTTGCCATGGTTAGTGGGCTTAAACCACAGGAGACCATTCAACGTAGTAGGTAATACCAGCTTCGATCATAGTTTTCTATTTGCATTTGGGTTTTTTTCGTGTTTTTGCAATGGTGTTGTCAGCTTGTCTTTATTTTATAATGTCCCTTTGGTTTCTCACGCCTTTTTTTTTACAATTGTTTGTAAAATACATCTGTGCTGTACATAACCCTCTCCCTTATTTTATTTTTGGAATACTTGTAAACAGCAGGCCTCAGATCACAATTAATTCCCTTTGTTCGTGGTCTAGGAATATAGTTCTCAATTATTATATGGGGTATTTCTTCCCAAGTAATCTGCCTACTGTTTTCTTTGAAATGTTTACTATTTGAGTGGTCCTATCAGTTGCATATATATTTAAATAAATAAAACATGTGGAAAAAAATGATTGTTGAAAGTGAAAGTAGTGATTTGGCCAAAATGAAAGTAGGGTAGAAATCAGCCTTCGTCATTTGTTCAAGATTCAAAGCCTACCATTGGCATGCTAATAGAGCCCTCAAAAGAAAAAGCACTGATGGATTGTACTGGGACAAGCATATTTTATTAGAATAATAATGGTCTATAAGCAGTTAAATTTATTTCATGTTTGTGGCGATGCAATTTTTTTAATTCAATTTGACTTTAACTTAAAAATGCATTGTAGCCAAGGGGACGAATAATTGTGTTCTGAGGCCAGCATAGCTAATTGTTGCTCATTTAGTCATCTGTATATGTAGGATGGGGTGTTTTACCTTTTTCTAATAGGTGTTTTGTTTTTATAACTTTAACCCCCCTTTTTCTCCGTTTGCATTAATTTTTACTTCTGTAAAGCAAAGCTATACACAGAGCTTCATATTCAACCAAGTTTGACGTTAATGTTACACAAATTTCAAAACAAATCATTTATATATACTCTTTCACAACCAATAACAGAAGTTTGGTATTTACCTAGAAATTGACGAACACCTGCCTATCAACAGACGTGAAAAACACATTTTCTTTTCGACAAATTATTAAAGTTAAGATCTAAAAAACATCTTTATTATGTTACTTGTAATGAATTAAATACAGCTCTTTGAAAATTTCAAATTTGCACCCTATATGCAAAAAAGTCAATCTAAAGTCATTTTTGGGGATAAAATTATAAAATAAGTTTTAAATGTAGATACAAAAGATATATTTCTATAAATTAGTTGTTTTTATTTTGCTCCAAACGCATATATGTAGAAGAAACCAGCTATCTAAAAGTGACTGTGCATTTTTCTGAATTTTTTGTTTTGACCTTTGACCCTGATTTAAAAAAAAACGTGACCACGACAGACAACGACGACAACGATATTTCGATGAGGTTTGTGCTCCTCTTTCCAGTGATATAAAATATAGCCGTGTGTTAGACCGTTAAGGCAAACCGATAAAATTTGTTGATTGGGCACCCTACTACAAACATTTGAATGAAAATTGCTTGTTTGACTTTTTAACTCGTGTCGGTTGTATTGTACATTTCATCGAATATTATAGCCCGACGTATTTCTTGTTTACAACAAGAAATCTGTGAGATTATGCTAACTTGTAACCTACACGTAAAACAAACGAGAATTTTCCATGTCTATTTTTTACTGACAAGTCCGACATCAAATATATCAGTACATAAAGCTTTGGATTCATACTATCATTTTATGATAGAATATCAAAAGGGGGAAAACAGCATAAAAATGCCCCAACACTTACACTTTACAGCAACTATAGAATATACATGCCCCACGCAAGGAACCGTTTAAAATGTGCATTTTACATTTATTTTATGTTTTTACGGCCAAAAAAGGGTCCAAAAAAAAACTTCGCCCCCCCCCTTACAAATTCCTGGATCCGCCTCTGTTTGCTCATTGTTGAAGGCCGTACGGTGACCTATAGTTGTTAATGTCCGTGTCATTTGTCATTTTGGTTTCTTGTGGAGAGTTGTCTGATTGGCAATCATACCACATCTTCTTTGTTATATAACAAATTATATTAACATAAATTCAAAGAAGATGATTGTGGCTCAGACAAGGGATACAAAGAAACTTTAAACTAATGTCAGACCCTACTAGGGATCAAACTCCAAAATTCAATCCCTAATTTTACCAGAGGTTCTCAAGAGACTGAATAGCTCAAATGTATTTTTTTGCTTAAATCTTTCACCGGGTCCTACTAAAATGCGCCCGGGAGCGCCCGGGTGAAGAAAAAGCGCCCGGGGAAAAGAAAAAGCGCCCGGGGAAAAGAAAAAGCGCCCGGGGAAAATAAATAGTTCTTGTATTGGCATGAGACAACTTTGTGACGATAAAATAAGTTATGCAAATTGATTTTTTTTAATTTTAGACAAGTATTTTGCAAATAAAGATAATAGACATTTGTAATAAAGCACAAACACAACTAAGAATGTTTAAATTTAAACAATAATATATGATTACTATTTCGAAAGACAGATAATAATGGATCACAGTTAATGCTGAAGATTTATAAATTGTAAGACATCAAAAGACATGTTTTTCAAAAACGATATCAAAATGAAAACTTAAAAAAAAACCCTTGAAATTCACAGTTAGATATTACTTTATACAAAATTAAAATAGTTACACATAAAACAAATCAGCAAATAAAGCAGTACTATACATGTACCGTATAGCAAAAACAATGGTATAAAAAGCAGGAGTTGGGTTAAATTTTAAAACTAAGCACTGATAAGCATAGCCATTAAAAGAGATTCAGTTTTAAAACAAAGAAATAATTAATCTATATCAACATCTGCATATAAAACATTTACTATTGTTTAAAAGCATTAAAAGTAAAAAGTAAATATTAAAACACTGATAAGCATAGCCATTAAAACAGTTTCAGTTTAAAAAAAAAATATATAATAATTCTTTATCCATGTTATCAGCATATGCATATAAAACATTTACTATTTGACTAAATTGTTAAAAAGCACTAAAGTAAAAAGTAAATATTAAAACACTGATAAGCAAAGCCATTAAAACAGTTTCAGGTTAAAAAAAAAGATATAATACATCTATATCAGCGTATGCATATAAAACATTTACTATTGTTAAAAAGCACTAAAAGTAAAGCACTATGCGTCTTACCACCTATTCATACTAACTGTCAACTACATTACTGTTCATAACAAATATAATACAATGTACATTAAAAGTTATGTTGAAAATTTCAAGGTAGTGGTCTTGTTGCTACGAATACGCTTCTTTTGGTTTGGCTTCCTTGCGGTGGTTGGAGTTTTAGGAATCTTTAATTTTCCGTCAGATGATTCCACAAAATTGTCTCTAGGTTTGCTTAGATTCATTAACTTTCTGAAAATGGCGTCCTTTTCTTTTGCACATTTCGACGACCATACCACTTCTGTTACTTGAAGTTTTCTAGCCCAAGGAGCCAACGCATAGTTCCCCTGGCCATGTAATGATCGGCGTGTATCGCGATATTGTAATTGAACAATTTTGTGTAGTTTGCCTATAAGGTCCGGGAGCTTAACGGCTTTCCAATTTGTTGATAGTTTTAAAATATTGTTCATGGATTCGCATGAATTGTTCTTCCAGTTAATTGGGGCAATGTCTTTTTGTGCCGGTTCCCAGACATAGTTCTTCAGAGATGATGTACTACTGCTAAAGTAACGTTGAAACGCGGGAACACTGTACTCATACTTCGCTTCCAACTCCATTACCTTTAGGTCAAACTCTACATCATCAGGAGACGAGAGGAGACCATCTACGCCAAAAACATCGTTGAGCACAGTGTTGTAATTTGGGTCTTTTTCGCCAATGACTTCCCGCAAATGTCTCTTAAAATTTTCCTCAATGTGACGTGTGCAAAGAATTTGCTGGGAATCTGGAAAGCACTTCTGTATTGCTTTCGTCAAAGCTTTTTCTTCGTCCGAGCCAAAAACAAGGCTTTGCCACTAATCTGTGCTCCAGGAATATCGTCCAAAAAGCACTGACGTGGCTAAAAAATCGGTGGTAAGTGTGGAAGCAACCATCCCAGTGGAGGTAGCATGGTCCAAGCATGATTGGCGCTGGAGTGTTAGAAACCTTTCTTATTAAGTTCTGGTTGTGAAAAACTGTAACAGTAACATATGCAGCCCCCAAATTAAAAGTGCGGTCAACCCCAATGATATGCTTAGATTCGGATGAGCAGAATTTCTTGAGATCGAGAAGTTGTTCATCAGTATACACTACTACTGAAGGGGGTTTGCCGGAGAGTTGAACAATTTCTTTAATGAATGGATGACCATGTTGCATACTCATTAATGTTTGTATGTCGTCGGCATTATTAGATGCCTTCTGTTGATGCGGTCGTTCTCTTTTCTTCTCGTTGTACGTAAAATTTTGTATCTGTTTTAAGTCTCTTGGGGCTTCCATTGAATCATCTAACGCTAGATCGGTATAAATTTCCCTGCAATTCTGTGTTTTTACCATTCCCTTGATGTCATCAACAATTTGTGCATTTGTTCGGATGTAATCGCCATGTCAATTTTTATTATTTCCATGCAAACTTGTTGTTGTTGGGAAAATACCAATATATTCCACGAACGCTACCCCATTACCGCTTGCTGGGCTTTCGGGACTGGTAACAACCCATTATATTCTCCTTTGATATTCGGGCAAGCGCTGTAGTTTTGTGTATGCTCGCTTCAACACTAACACTTCTGTTGGATTTGGTAGTGGTTCTAGCTGAACTCTTGCACCCTTTACTGTTTTTACGAAAACGCCTTTTTGGAGATCAATATACTGCAAACGCCCATTTTGGTACACAAATCTGTGGGTCTTCAAAGAGACACGATCCCATGCGCCACAATCATCTACATATTGTCTACTTTTCCCTTGCTTTTCCTTCTGTTCGTTAATTGTATTGTCAACCATATATCCAATGTTGTTTAGATACCCTATATGAAATACACACAAATGGTTTTGAATATTAATGATTGTGGTTAATTGGATTACCGTAATCAGCGTGTCGTGTGTACAGTTAACGATTGTTAATTAGTCTTATCTTTTTTTATTACAATTGGATTACCGTAATCAGCGTGTCGTGTGTACAGTTAACGATTGTTAATTAGTTTTTTTAAAATGTTTTAAAGAGGTGAGACTCTAATAAATTATTTGTTTGTTTGTTTGTTTGTTTTAGCTTATTATATTTATAAATATACATATCATTTCAATTCTTTATTACTTTAAGCATACATATAATTGTTATAAATGAAAACGTGGGAGAATAATGAAAATTAAAATTCCATAAGCGTACATTTTGGCTGAACCAGAAGTTTTATTATTTTCTCTCTATTATTTATATAATATATTACAAATCTCACCTCTGTCAATCGTAATAATGCTGATGTGTATGTGTATTCATCTGACTGATCATGGGAAAAACACCCCTTGCACGAATAATTCAATTTTTTTTCTGTCAGGAACATCTCATAGTCTGCCAATTCCAGCTCTTCACATCGTAGATGGTACCACGTATCACAATTGTCACAGCAGATGCTTGCAATTTTACAGTTTTTACGGCATTACGGCATATCCCACAGTTCCGGAATATCATATTAGCTTTAGCTTTTGCAGTAGGTTTAACTTTTCTTTTCTTAGTGGCAGGCATATTGAAACCCTTCAACAATCTTCAACCGTCAATTCAAGTGTGTTTTATAAAATACAAAACTTTGAAAAGTGTTCACCATGCAGTTGCGAATATTAGACCTCAGGCAATGTTTATTTTTAAATAACGAAATATACGTTTTGATCGAAGACAATATCGTTCATGATTTTTCTATAAACTCTTGTTTATATTTACTTACTTACTATAAAAAAAAATGAAATCTAAAATGTAAAAATGCAAAAACACCATCTACATGCACACTTTAGATGTAGCATCGTGCATATCCCCACTTATATTTAGGACAAAACAAGCAAAATTTTTATTTTTTATTCAAGAAAACATTAATGTTGTAAAATTTTATTTATTTTATTCTCCCGGGCGCTATTTTATCTTCCCCGGGCGCTTTTTCTTTTCCCGGGCGCTCCCGGGCGCTTTTTAGTAGGACCGCTTTCACCAATGATTATTTTTGCTTTTCAGTATATATTAACGAGTGGCTTAAAATGCCATTTAAATGTCTTTGTATTTTCCACATTTTATTCAACATGTCCAATAGCAAAATAAAAATGAATTGTGGTATCATTCTTTAACTTTGTGCAAACCTGTTTATTTACTTTTAACATTAATGATTTACCCCTTTTATAAACTATGTATTAGCATTCAGGCATCACAGGTCAAAATTCGTTCATTGTGTGTTAATTTGCGTTTTTTGATGAGTTAAAAATTCCAATTGATATTTTATAGTGTGTCTTTATACGTTATGATGTTATACTATTGTTTCAGAAAAGGGAGAAGGTTTGGTACCATTAAAACGTTTAATCCCCCTGCAAATGTTTGCATCTGTCCTAAGTCAGGCATCTGATGGACATTCTTGCTACCTACAATTTTCTCTATCTAAAATAAACTTGGCCCTTTAGTTACAGATGAAAATAATTTGTGAAAATTTACAAAAATTTACCAAATTAATGATTGTTTTTAATTGACTATAAAGGGTATTTACTCCTTAAGGGGTCAACAGATCATTTTGGTCATGTTTAATTATTTGTAGATCGTACTTTTCTGAACAGTACTGCCGTTTACCGTTTATCTCTATCTATAATAGTATTCAAGATAATAACCAAAAACGGCAAAATTTCTTTAAAAATTACCATTTTTTTTTGGGGGGGGCAACAACCCAACAATCTGTTGTCCAATTCATCTGAAAATTTCAGTGCAGATAGATATTGACTTGATAAACAAGTTAACCGACGTAATATTTGCTCTAAATGCTTTGGTTTCTGAGTAATAAGCCAAAATCTACACTGTACCCCTATGTTCTTTTTTTAGCCATGGCGGCCATCTTGGATTGTCGGTGGGTCACCGGACACATTTTTAAAACTAATACCCTAATAATGATTGTGGCTAAGCTTTGTTAAATTTGGCCTAGTAGTTTCAGAGGAGAAGATTTTTGTAAAAGTTAACGACGACGGACGACGACGACGGCAAACGACGGACGACGACGACGACAAACGACGGACGCCAAGTGATGAGAAAAGCTCACTTGGCTCTTTGAACCAGGTGAGCTAAAAATAAGATACCAGATTTGGCTGATAAGTTGCAGACAGGCAAACAAAAAAAGAGCTTTTGTTTTTGAGATTTTTAAGTAAAATATTTCCATTTTACCATTATGTTCTAAGGATTTTCTTATCCCAGGAATAGATTACCTTAGCCGTATTTGGCACAACTTTTTGGAATTTTGGGTCCTCAGTACTCTTCAACTTTGTACATGTTTAGCATTATAACTATTTTGATCTGAGCGTCACTAATGAGTCTTATGTAGACGAAATGCGCGTGGCGTATTAAATTAAAATCCTGGTACCTTTGATAACTATTAGCCTTGACGGCCATGTTTTCTCATCAAACAAAAAATTAAACACAAATTTTATTCTACATAAGCTAAGAAAATTCAGCTTACGTTTGGTTTAATTTGGTTCAGTAGTTTCAGAGAAGAAGATTTTTTAAAAGTTAGAAAACATGATAAGCAAATTGTGTAAAATTGTCCTTTAAGCGAAATAACTTCCTAAGGGGTCAATTGACAATTTTGGTCATAAGAACGTATTTGTAGATCTTATTTTGTTGAACATTTGTGTAGTGTGCAGTTTGTCTTCATCGATAATAATATTCAAAAATATAACCAAAATCTTAAATTACCAATTTAGGGACAGCAACCCAACCATCTGAAAATTTGAGGGCACATAGAACTTGATCTAATGACTTTTTTTTTATCCCCAGTCAGATTAGTTCTTAAAGCCTCGGTCACACCTTAACGGATAGCTCGAACGGACGCCTAACGGATAACTTTTTTTTTCAATCCGTTCATGCCCGTTTGACGTCCGTTGTTACCCGTTAGACATCCGTCCATATCCGTTGCATGTCCGTTAGACGTCCTAAACGAAAGCTTGAGCTAAGTTTGCCGAGTGCCTTAGATGGCATTCCAACTGTTTTATTTTTACATATAGATGTGGTGTGTTGGCCAGTGAGACAACTTTCCACCAAAGTTTAAACGAAGTACATGTAGGTGTATAAAGCAATTACTATATATATAGTTCAACATACAAAGGTCAACAATGAAGTAAAACTATACCGTATATAGGCACACGGCAAACTAAGTCCAAGCTTTCGTTTAGGCGAATTTTGACCAACATCGGCCTCAAATTATGAAAAGAAATAGTCATTAAAGTTTTTTTTTTGTTTTTTTGCAGTACTACACTTTATGAAACTTCATTTCCTCTGGAATATATTTATTAACAGTTTATGTCATCTAGAATAACGTTGAAAGTCCCAATTTTCAATAGAAACATTCCTGTTAGATGTACACTGGTTAAACATTTAAATGTTGGCTTTGGATGACTGATATGATATGTTCAACTACTTCGCCTAAGTAAACATATAAACATTTACTATAACATACAGAAAAAGGGTCGTCGATGCCATCTCGAATACCTTAATAAGAAAGTGATTTATGACTTTTTTTGTCAACGAACTGTACAGTGATTATTTAAAAAAACGCACAACGAACTCGACACATTTGGTGAGACGAACGATACAGTAAGAGAAAGCTTAAGAAGTATGATATTGCGTTTATTTTGAGTTCTAGGGAACATTTGAAGGCACATAGTAATTCAATGCATAGTTAGTTATTATTGCTTAAGGTATTAATACGCAAAAGTGTATGCACGAAAAGATATTCAGCATTGTTTATCTCATAAAACGTATGAAATTGCACCATGTATGTGCGTTTTGCATCTAGCAGTTTTATCAAACGTTCTAAGCAATATCTAAAACCTACAACAACTGTATAATTGAATAAATTAACTAACTTGTACATTGACATATTTATATAAACTCAAATGAGTTCTAGAGAGGCATTCGAAATTGTTGTCATCCCAAATGTTGTCCTGATTATCGCTTCGAACGCGTCAACGTCCGGATTCATTTGTATCGGGTGATTTAACGAACTAAGAGAACGGGGACAACACTTGAATATAATTGGTAACACTACCGGTGTTACAGTGACCGTTGTAAGAAATAGGCTCAAACCCCCGCTTGTCACAGCCTGTGGTCAAAATCCATTGTTATTCGTAACAATAGATCTTTTCAATTTACACCTGTTTAAAAAATAGAAACTATGAAGTATAACAATAGAACTGGGCTAAGGTCACGGTAACCCCTGTTAGAACAAAGGAGCTGGGATGTAATTGTAAGTAGCTTCTTAACTTTATTATCGGATTTAGATTTCATTATGTAACTTTCTTATTTTCGAACATTTCCGTGTTGAAAACATATTTCATATAGATTTGGATACATTCTATATACATTGTAAATGAAAAGTTCCAGACAAAAAAAGTACATATCCTTGATATGCAGTCTGATTTCAGTTTTGGGTTTCGTGTGTCATGTTGTTGGATTTGCTTCTCCGTTTTGGTACCATGAACACTATTCTTCACAGTATGGAGCAGAAAATTATTTCCATGGAATATGGAAAGCGTGTTTTGCAATTCCTGGATTGCCAATTAAATGTCATTACCATGATTCGTCCGAGTTACGTAAGCATATTACTTATAGTTGTTTTAAAATTCAGTTACAGCTACAAATTGGTAGTAGTATTTGAAAACAAAGCTTACAAAGCTCTCTTGTATACGTTGTCTCATAGGCAATCATACCACATCTTCTTTTTTTATATTTAAAACTATTTTGTAATCTTTAAAAAAAAAAGTTTATGTATAGAAGTCTAATAAAAATTGACTTTCTGCAAAATATTGTTCAGTTATACAAATGTTCGTTTTTCTCAAGATCTAATTTGGACCGGATTATATTTAACAAGAATTGATGCATGTATCTTGCAATTGAAAATTGACAATTGACAGATCCTTTAACGAAATCACCAAATATATGACATTTGCGCCGATTTTAAATATTTTCATTCTTTCATATGCGCCGATTTCATTTTTTCATTTGCGCTGATTTTATCATTTCTCCTATTAGAGGTTTTCTGATTTGCTACGTATTAGGTACGGTTGGTACGTAACACAACCGTTGGTGCTGTTTTGGAGATATCATTTAAGATTATTGTATTCATCATGATGAAATTAAAGAAATTGAATTGCATATCAGAAACAAAAAAAAAATAATCTTTTATTTACATGTAAATACGATTTCACTGCTTCTGGAACACTTTGTTCGTAATTTTATAAGAGAATATTTATGTTGTGCACAAGAGAATGAATCAAACAGTCCTTACTTGAACTGTGTTGCCTCGACCTTGATTCTAAATATAGATTTGTGCTTCTGTTTGTTTTGATTTGTTTTTGTTTTGTGTGTATTTAGATTTTTTTTTATCTAATACATTCAAAATTGTGTTGATTTTTTCATTAAAATCAATTGTTATTAATTAAGTTTTCTTTTCGATCTTTACAGCAGCATTATTCTTAAAAGCAACACACATAAAAATATCGATCTATCTTTTTCCTTATATTTTTTCACATTACTTTTCGGGGTGGATGATATAATTACAAAAAAGTTGTTGATTATATTACTTAGAGAATTAGTATAAATTCTATGACACTATCTAAAACCATTTCTTGGGTGAAATATTTATGATAACGATGTTATTTCATTTTGTTCGTTTATTATTATATCATTAAATATTGCAAGAAAAGTTGTGTACTACACGAGCTTGCGAGTAGTATGCATATTCAGTGGTTGTCGTTTGTTTATGTGTTACATATTTGTTTTTCGATCATTTTTTTAC
The DNA here is from genome assembly GCF_965363235.1 of Mytilus galloprovincialis. Lineage (NCBI taxonomy): Eukaryota > Metazoa > Mollusca > Bivalvia > Mytilida > Mytilidae > Mytilus > Mytilus galloprovincialis. Next base: position 36,414,002 of record NC_134839.1, read on the forward strand.
ATAAATTAGTCCGTTAGTTTTTCTCGTTTGAATTGTTTTACATTGTCAAATCGGGGCTTTTTATATCTGACTATGCGGTATGGGCTTTGCTCATTGTTGAAGGTCGTACGGTGACCTATAGTTGTTAATGTCTGTTTCATTTTGGTCTTTTGTGGATAGTTGTCTCATTGTCAATCATACCACATCTTCTTTTTTATATAATCTACGATGGATAATGTTAACCAATATCCATTCATTAATCCATTTATCGTAGATTCAGATTCAATAGTTTTTTAAAGTCTCACCACATACAACATGATTAAAACAAGATACAATTATAAAATTAATTATACAGTAAACATAGTTAAAACAATTAAATACATGTATGTGCCATTCTTAAAAGAATTATGAGAGACTATTAAAATACAAATAATACTTATTCGTTTTATAAAATACTACAAATACAGTAGTTAATGATATAAAATACTGTTTCTCCTTGTTAAAATGTTATTGCAGGTTTTGGCAACAATATTACAAATATTGGTATTTTTAAACATATATATAAATTTTTCTTCGTCAGACAAGTTTAAAAACATATCATTATGACACAATATATCAATAAAAAGTGCATGTCTTAGATCTTCATACAAGGGACAATTTAAAAGTACATGTTTTTCATCCTCTAAAATATTACAGTTAAAACAGACTCTTTCGTCTAGATTTTTTCTTTCATATCGACAAGTTTCAATTTTTAATGGTGCTACACCACATCTAAACTTTGAAAAAGCACTACGATGGCGCTGTGGCATTTTCTGTAGCAAATATTGCTCAGTGTTATAAGTATGTTTAAAAAGTTTATATGTTCTCAATTTACAACCGGTACTATATGAAAAAATTCTTGTACACCAGTCTTTTTTATATTTATCAAACATTTTCTCTTCTAACTGAGATATACTATAACTCTCAAGAAAATTTTCATTTATTTTACAATATCTTTCAAAATCAAATGATTTCAACATCTTCATAACTTTGTAGCACCAATTTTTTAATTTACAACTACCTTTCATCACTGACCATTTAAAAACTTTATAATTAATTCTATTATTGTCCATTTTTGTACATTTGGACCAGTGTCTAAAAATATTTATCCACTGTTTAACACATGGCGGTTTCCAGCCCATGTCACCTGACACAGCATCGTTTGGGGTATATTTCCCCACACCCATGTAGAAACGCATGGCGCGATTCAGTACTGCAGTGATGCACGAGAAATCTCTCGTGCCCCAAATAGACGAGCCATAATTTATGACTGACCAAATCATCGTGTCAAATAGCTTTGTGTAGATATTGTGCTGAAAACCACCATGTGCTTTACATTTAACAATAAGTAAACCCAATGCCCTACTTGCTGACCTGGCTATAGCTTTTGTCATTAATTGGTAGTCTAAAAACAGAAGGATTTCTAAAATGTATAACATTTGATTTTCTTAAATTGACTTTTAAACTATTATGATTACACCATACATTTAAAACATCTAATAATTTTTGTAAATCCTCAGCATTTTCTGCTTATAAAACTATGTCATCGGCATACAGCAAGATATATAATTTTTCATCATCAATATTAATACCAATGTCTAACAACTTTATATCATCAATTAAATCATTAATAAATATATTAAACATTACTGTTGACAATACACAGCCTTGTTTTAAACCAGTATTTACATTGAACCATTCAGTCATGTTACCATTTAATCTGACACTGCATTCTACATTAGAATAAATAGCCTTTAAAGCATACATAAATTTTGTACTAACACCCAGTTTTCCTAACTTATTAAATAACAAAACTCTATCAATAGAATCATAAGCTTTCTTAAAATCAATGAAAGATACAAAAGTTGACAGCTTACATTTTTTTCTAGTTTCAATAACAGATGTTAATGTACTGATATGATCTATTGTACTTCTACCTTTAATAAACCCATTTTGTTCATCATTTATTATATCCCTTTTGTCTAACCACTCAGTTAACCTTTTCTTTAAAACGCCACAATAAAGCTTATAATATGCACAAGGTGCTAAGGTAATACCTCTATATGATAATGGATCTCTAGGATCCGTAGTTGAACATTTAGGTATAGGAGTAATAATACCTTTGTTCCACATATTTGAAACTTTGCCAAATTTAAAACAAATATTAAACAATTTAGTTAAAGTAAAAATAACTGCATAATTTTTGCATAATTCTGCCTGAATACAATCTACACCTGGGCTTTTCCCATTTTTGGCTGCCATTGCTACCTTATAAACTTCATCAAAAGATATATAATCATCTAAATCATTACAAACAATATCATTCTTTACAATTAAATTTTCAACACCAAAATTCTTGTTGTTATCTGGATCGGAATTCAACAAACCATGAAAACTGTCTTTTCATTTTTGTAAAACATCGTCCATGTTATTTGTAACGGATCCATCACTTCGCAACACCTCATTTGGAATTTTCGATTGTCTGTCATTACCAATACCAATATTGCCTATTTTACGCCAAAATTGTCTTGGATCATTTTTGTTTAAATTTACAAGTTCCTCTTGACAAATGTGCCAATATTGTCGTTTACTTTGTTGAGCTAGTTTATCAAATTCTTTTCGCTTACTAACATAATTCCATTACAACTTTCTATATTTGCAATACATGAATTAATAAGATTAATACTATTTTCATCATTCATCCAAGTATCAGGAATAATTTTCGTACAGCAATGCTAGAATAAACTTTTTATATCACAGTGTATTTTGTTCAACAGATTACGACAAGAATTTGACGCTATTTTTGCACTAACATGACTAATATGTCTTTCTAACTCATGGTATTGTTCTACGGGATATACCTATGTTGCTATACAATGTTTTTTGCACCATTTACAATTGATTGCTGGACTCAAAATTAAGGATTATTTTCCTCGGTTTGCAAATGTTGCTACCACAGGCGCTTGGGTCTAGGATACAGATTTTTTTTTTTTTTTTTTTTTTTTTTTTTTTTTTATTAAAATATTCCATTTTCTATATTTATAACACATATCTATCACTTCTGTGCATGTCTCACCTAGTTTCGAGTGATTTAAACGACCCAGAGAAAATACCCAATTTTACTATCCATACTAAGAAACAAAAAGGCAACTAACTCGACGCCATTTTTCTGCTATCTATAAATAAATAGATTGACCTACCTGGATTCCCCAACGATTTCTCTGGGAAAACGTGCCTTCCTTGCCGTCAGATAGCACACATCGTTGATATTTATCAAATTGGTATTGTTCGTAACATTTTTAGTACATCTCCAGCATATAATAAAAAGATTTTAACTATTTTGACTAATTTCAAATTTACGTGCCCGGAAGTTGACTGTTTTTCCCGAACTTTTGTTAAAGGGAAGTAATAATTTCCCGGACTTTCTCGGAACATCTCTCCAAGCACGTATGAAAATAACAAAGTGATACGATGACTTCCGAACTAATACTATATGTTAACAAACAGATATGATGAACATAGAACAAGATCAAGCCCCTAATTTGATTGTTAGTGGTCATAATCTTTTAATTTTCAAAAAACACACAGTTTTGATTTTATGTTAGAAAGGGAATTGCAAAATTTGGAAATATTGTCCCCCCCTTTTTTTTTACTTCAGTTAACATGACCCATGTTTTGTAATAATTAAAACAAAGTCATAAACATTTTCGTGGAAAGAAAAAATTAGTAAATTTCCTTGCACCCCCCCCCCCCCCTTTTCCAACAAATAAATATCAGATCAAATGGTCAATGGCTTAATTTTGGTTAATTCCTCTCATAAGTCAATTTTGTGTGAGTATTTGTATATTTATAAATAATCTTGAATCAATGTTTTTATGAGTAACTTCCTTTGGTTGAATTGTCATCATTTCAGACTGAATATGATGACAGATTCTTTTCCGGCAATAAGTTGCGCCTTTTTGGTAAAAGTTCGGAAATCATCGTATCACTTTATTATTTTCATACGTACTTGGAGAGATGTTCCGAGAAAGTCCGGGAAATTATTACTTCCCTTTAACAAAAGTTCGGGAAAAACAGTCAACTTCCGGGCACGTAAATTTGAAATTAGTCAAAATAGTTAAAATCTTTTTATTATATGCTGGAGATGTACTAAAAATGTTACGAACAATACCAATTTGATAAATATCAACGATGTGTGCTATCTGACGGCAAGGAAGGCACGTTTTCCCAGAGAAATCGTTGGGGAATCCAGGTAGGTCAATCTATTTATTTATAGATAGCAGAAAAATGGCGTCGAGTTAGTTGCCTTTTTGTTTCTTAGTATGGATAGTAAAATTGGGTATTTTCTCTGGGTCGTTTAAATCACTCGAAACTAGGTGAGACATGCACAGAAGTGATAGATATGTGTTATAAATATAGAAAATGGAATATTTTAATAAAAAAAAAAAAAAAAAAAAAAAAAAAAAAAAAAAAAATCTGTATCCTAGACCCAAGCGCCTGTGGTTGCTACTAGATAATTTGTTCAGGTTTATATGTATCATTAATACGGTTTTACCAAAAATACTTTAACTCTAGATAGGTTTTCTTATTTTTCTCTTTCGCCTTACGACGAAAAAAGATATATGAACTGTTGTGTTTTAAAAAAGGATATGTTTGCAAAATTTATATAGCTATAGTGATTTGAGGTATTTTTTTTTAAAGAAAAACATCTAGTCCGAGGATACAGTTAGTTTTTAGTTGATAATTTTTCTTTTTCAATTTCTCTTTATCTTCCATATTTTGCTGTAAACTTACAAAAGTAAAAACTTTGCCTAAAGGTCAATAACTTTCATACGTAAACAACTGACAATGCCATCTACACGGACCTATTTGCAGATCCATTATTTTTTATTATATTTTGATCTGTCTATTAAAGATTTCAAGATAATAAGCCGTACTTTGACCTATAATGGTTTACTTTTACAAATTGTTATTTGGATGGAGAGTTGTCTCATTGGCAGTCATACCACATCTTCTTATATCTATATAGAACAGAAGCTGATCTATGTTACAGGGACTATATTCTATCTGTACATGCAATATCACAAGTTCATATTTTTTTAACTTAGATATACACTTTTCATCCGGTTAATACTTACATAATAGTTCTTGAATAACTGGTCATTCACATTGTCTTGATATATGGACTGCCCACAGGACAGTGGTATTGACTAAGATAGTGATAATGACTGAGCCTTAGCCTTGCAGGACATATATCACGACAATGACCAGTTATTCAAGAACTATTATATATATGTTTATTTCATTGAAGAACCTTGTTTTAAAAATTCTCATAAATTCAAAATGTCCAAAGCAAACTCTAGGAATTGTACGTTTTCTATGACAAAGGGTGAAGGCCAGTCATAGTAATACATCCATTCATTTTAGTGCATTTTTTCAGTATATGAATACTCGGTCAAGTTCTCTATAATTTTATAATTTACCAAAACATATGGTTTACAATTCAAGAACTTTAAAATAGATTTAATGCCAATATAGAGTTTGAGTTAGCTCCCTTTTACTATTTTTGGAGAAATCCCTGGAATTCTTTGCAAAGAATGATATTCTATTTTATACCCTTGAATTTATCTATGTACATCCGCGTAATGACTTTTACACAAAAGCATAAACAGATAGTTCAGTTCAAGCGGAAGTAATATCTACTAGAATATAATTATATAGACATTACGAGACAAAATATACAATAATAGAAAAGGAGGGAAAATGTATAACAAAAATACTGAACTCAAAGCTAAATTCAAAAAGGGGATGGAGACATATAACCCGCAAGTTCCCGTGTTGAATGTCGAAGTGCGTCCTTTATTCTTGGCTCTGTTAATTTGGGAACAATCCTATTCTGCCAAAAGCTTATGATTCTGGAGTCAACTGAAGATAATGTTCAAAATCAGAGTATATCGAAGATAATGATCCAAGAACAAAGTCTGTGAAGTATACTGTTCTAAACTAAGAGTCTGCGAAGATGTTTAGAGTCTGTCGATTATTCTGTTTTAAAAACAGAGTATGTCGAGTATGTCGATGATGCTTAAAAACAACGTCTGTCGAGGATGGCGTTTCAGAAACAGTCTTTCGATGATACGGTTTAAAAACACAGTATGTCGAGGATACTGTTCTAAAAACACAGTCAACCGAGGATACTGTTCCTCAAAAAGAGTCTATTGAGGATTATGACCTAAAACAGAATCTGTCGAGGATATTGTTCCAAAAACAGAGTCTGTCAATGAAACTGTTTCAAAAACAGAGTGTGTCGAGGATACTGTTCCTTAAAAAGAGTATGTCTATGATACTATTCCAACAATAGAGACTGTCGAGGTTTATTTCCTTTGAAACATTATCTGTTGAGGAAACTGTTTCAAAAACAGAGTTTGTCAAGGAAACTGTTCTTTCTATTGAGGATACTGTTCCTAAAACAGGGTCCGTTGAAGATACTGTTCCAACAATATGATAGAGTATATCGAGGATACTGTTCCTAAAACAGGAGTCTGTGGGGGGAGACTGTTCCATAATTAAGTAACTTCCAACTATGTTAATAATTGTATTTTATTATTTTAGCATTGATACATGTCATACAAGCTGTTTCAGCTGCTGGTCTATTGGCCTATGGTTTAGCCGTGTTTTTGCTGAATTGGAGAGCGCAGTGTTTAGCGAAATTTAAAAGGTCTTGTGTACAGTTTATTGGTGCTGGAGTTTTGTTAGTAGCAGGTATTTTAGTTTGTTTACCATATATATGTTGTGTACAAGTCGTAATGTTGTACACATTATAATTTGTACAGATTTTTTGTACAAGTTATCAGTGTTTTATGAACTGCGTAACACACATGGATGTTGCAAGCACACAGTCTTTTGTTTCGCATATTTCTGTCATATTTTCACAACTTTTCACAACTACATGATACAATCTAATACTCGGCATTGCTACACAAAATATTATAAAACCACAAACAGACTTTTTATGGATATGAATATGGTATCAAGAGAAAAATAAAATTAGAATTTAAATCATTCAGGTATCCTCATTTCCATTTTGAGGACAAGGAGAATAGCACTAAATGTTAGGTTAAAGTATATAAATTTGAATTTAAAACACTAAACAAGTACATTTTAGAAGATAAACCTGTATAACCTGGTACAAGAAGGTGTGTGTCAAAAAAACTTATAACTTGTACAAAAACCCTGTACAAATTATAATTTGTACAAACTTACATCTTGTACACAACATATATACTAGTCACTTATTCATAAGATATACGGTATTGGATAAGAATAAGATAAGAAAATGCGACAAACGGTCACAAGAGAAAATCGTGAAACAAGTTACATAGAATAAATATTTTCCCCGATTTAATTACTATGTAACATTGGTTTCGATGCATTTAATTTGAAACTTTAAACTATAACAAAATACGACAACAGAAGTTTGTCGATGATAAAATCTGTTAAAACGATTAAAGAGAAACAAACCAACAAAAAATGAGAGAACCGTATGAGCTTAAAAATAAGCTAGCTGAATTGACCTGGTAACTGCCATGTAAATACACACTCAGACAAAATCGCACAGACGGTAAAAAGAATATAATCGGTCAAGTAATATTTTATATGACTATCTAAGAGTAAAAACTAAGACAGCGGACCATTTCTCTTAAGAGTTTAAACACAGACACATCTATTCGGTTATCAAATTCATGATATTTTCATAAAATAAGTATATATAAGAAGATGTGGTATGAGTGCCAATGAGACAACTCTCCATCCAAGTCACAATGTACAAAAATTAGACAATTATATGTAAAAGTACGGCTTTAAACACGGGGCCTTGGCTCAAGCCGAACAACAAGCTATACAAGACCCAGAAATAACTGGCGTAAAACAATTCAAACAGGAAAACCATCGGTCTAATAAATATGAAAAAGGATAAACGAAAAACATTTATGAACCACACAAACAAACAACCACTGAACTTAGGACAGGTGCATACAAATGCAGCGGTTCTGAACATCCCAACAGGATCCCTCATCCTAACCTAAGATAGTAGTTAAACAATACAACATAAAAAGACATACTGTGAAATATCTATTAAAATGGCTTAACTTTATCAAAAAAACATATAAATAAAATCAAGTAAACATGGAGAGTTGTCTTATTGACACTCACACCACATCTTCCTATATCCATACACTGCAAAAACAAGCCCGATAGTCTTGACTTCAATCTTTCTTCCTCATAACTCTGTTTCGTGTAAAGAACACAACACTGTCAATGAGGTGTGTGTAGTGTAAATATGAACAAGCGCACTGTATTAGTTGAGATATGTAAGTGGCATACTATCTGGCAGAGGGTATATTACTACTGAGAATTGGACATTGACAATTGGAAAGTTTCAATATCGCGGTGTTATTGAATCAAGTGTGAAGTCTTTCACCTATCTCCTATAGCTAGGTAAAGATAAAGATTCAAGCAGACGTTTTAGTTTGTGTTGCACTCTCAATCTATTCAAGCAGACGTTTTAGTTTGTGTTGTACTCTCAATTTATTCAAGCAGACATTTTAGTTTGTGTTGTACTCTCAATCTATTCAAGCAGACATTTTAGTTTGTGTTGCACTCTCAATCTATTCAAGCAGACGTTTTAGTTTGTGTTGCACTCTCAAACTATTCAAGCAGACGTCTGTGTTACATACATTCAATCTATTCAGGTGACGTTTCAGTTTGTGTTGTATTCTTAACCTAAATTAAAATTTCTATGTGATAGATGAAATGTAAGCACTGACTGAAGACTGATCAAATGAGTGATATGACTTCAATATATCTAAAAGTGAAAATGCTTAAGATCACTGTAGGATAAAAAAAAAACTTAGTTCAAATAGTTTTGGGGTGGGGGTTAAAATTGCTGTAAGGTTTGTGTATACAAAATATATTTTACATATAGGAGTAACCATGCATTGGAATAGCGAATGCATGATGGTAGAAGTAACATAAACGGTCACGGCACCAAATCCGCACTTCGTAAATTAATATATATTTGCTTACACTTTTAAAATGTTATATTGGAATTATCTGCTTATGTTAGAGATGCAATGTACGATAATCTTATCAAACAGAAAACTTTCTTACATATTCCATGATTTTTTTCATAACTTTGTTATGTTGTTCTATTTCTCTTTAGGCCTTCTATGCTTGGTTGGATTAATGATGTGGATGTTTCAAATGCCAGCTTTTTTTACTCTACATTTTGGATTGTCAGTCCGACTGGAAGTGGTTTCAATTGTATTAGCAGTTGTTGCATCATCACTTATTATACGGGAAAATATAACACACGCAAAAACGGATTGTAAATATTGGTTGTATCCTAACCCGAGTAATGTCAACTGTTATATTCCGCCGATCTCCGTCTAATCTCCTATTGCTACATTAACGAAAGGTCGAGTTCACTGATTAGTTCCGTCTTAGGGACGACATCAAAAGATTGATGTAGGATAAAAAAAACTTAAATCGAATAGTTTGGGGGTAGGGGGTCAAAATTGCTGCAAGTTTTGTTAATCTAAAATCGATTTTACACATATCCATATAGGTAAATAAATTTTTCCCAAATTAACTTAAGAAGTGGGGTAGGGGGGGTCAGCGAAAAAACTATGTGAATTAAGTTTTTTATCCTACATTAAACTTTTGATGTTGTCCCTTACAGGGAACGACTGACAAGAGATTTACCCTGTATGCCTCCAAGCCCTCGATAGGCTATATGCCGCTAGAGGGCGCAGAATTATTCGAGTTAGTTGTATCCGTGTTGAATTCCGCACTTTAATGAGTATAATACATGGTTGTGATGGTATACGTACTAGGAAATATGTGATATATGTTATCCTTTACTAGAACAAATTACAAAATAGTGGACTGAAGACCGTATATATGGCTGAGTAAAGACTAGAGAGTCATCCTAAAAAAAAACTGTAAAGGAGCGAAGCACCCCTATGAACGGCTATAAATTAGTTGTTGGTTTAACCTGACTGTTGAAGTGTTTAAACAGATGATCGGTCATACATTGCATTTGCACTCCAATTACGAAATATGATCTTTAAATTATGTGTACTTTCAATGTTTAAAGTCAATGTTTAATGTCAATGTTCAGGGGCGGATGCAGGAATTTTCGAAAGGGGGGTGCTAACCCAGGCCCTGGAGGGCAAAGGGGGGGTGCAAAACATATGTCCCGATACAAATGCATTGATCGGCAAAAATAAAGGGGGGTGCGCACCCCCGGAACCCCCCCCCCTGGATCCGCCACTGATGTTTAATAGCTCAATAACACTTATAAATCATTTATAATGTACATACTTTCAAATTCACAGCCTTATTTCATAATTGATTCTCAACGATTTTATTCTCGTTTTAAAAATTGAGGAAATCACAACACAACTACATGTAGTATATAATCATCGACCCGATGATATATGTAAGGATATGATACAAGATCATACAAGCTAGATTAGTATGCGATGCCCAATAGATACATAGAATCATTTTCATAATAGCGTGGATAACCGCAATACTTTTGTTGGTAATAATACTAATTGATTTAACTTTAACTTGTTTGTCATCGGCTATCGCTCACTCAGTCTCTTTAGGGCCATTCAATGGTTTTTTTTTAAGATAGAATAAAAGATTAAAGTACATGCAGGTGCACGAGAAGAAAAAAAATACAGTTTAAGTATCTAACAATTGAATCAACACACAAGGTTTAGTCCTATGATAGTTATTCGTATTATTAGATTTAAGCGTTTAGAACCTTTGTCGACCCAACAGTTTAAATGTCTATAACATGTACGATATGACAAGTGGGTGTTACAGACGAAAGTTCACCTAATCTGACCCAGTCAATTTATAACCTGAACGCGCAGAAATTGTCTTGTTATGAAGTAACAGAATCTATTCAAACGTGCATTCTTCTTATTTAGTTGTGAGTTGTGTTTAGTGCGTTAATTCAACTTCATAATGCAATATGTCTACGGTTATTGCTGTTTAATGCCAAGAAACTTACGAGTTGCATCAATTTAACAGAAATTTAAAACTGTTACCTCGCATGGTTGTAACATTGTTTTCAAGCACAAGCTTACAGTTAGAATGGTGTGTTTTGTTCGGACATAAAACATAATTTTGTTTGATATTGTCCGTCCTTGTTATGGTTTTAATCATTTCATAAATCTTGTCCAATTTTATCAACATTACTGTTTTGAACCATCTTTATGTTTTATAATTTGATGGAATATTCAGAAATACGTCAACATGTTGTCTAAACCCTAAAAAACTTAAATGAATCTTTGAATATGACTTTAGTAAAAATTAGATATTTTGAAAATGGCGCTTGTGTGAAATAAATTCAGGGTATATTGGCCTTAACTCTTAGGATGATAAAAAAGAGAAGAGAACGGCAACCAAATTAAAGAAATAACAAATTTGAAAAACTTTTCTATGACAAGTCAAGACAATCAGCGTAAAGAATACTATAAAAAAAAACAATTAAAACTCAGGTGCCAAAGTATGTGTTATTTTTAGCAATAAACAATATGTTATGTTTTACAAACATTTCAAAATTATATAAGAATTGAGGTACATGTGTGTATACAGTACCCGTGTTTATTAATTCGCATTAGATGACATTCAAACTACAGTTATAAAAGCGCCGTCCTGATATGTGTATTATTTAATCACACGAATATTCACCATTCCCAAAATGATTGTCATCTTTCATGAAAAACTACATGTCAAACAAATTCAAAACAAAAAATAAAGACAATTCGCAAAAAAAAAAAATCCATCAAATCAAATATGAAAATAACACATGAACAAATATAGTTACATCACATATAATAAAACAATCTTTGAAATGTCGAAAATGATTGATGTAGTAAAGAAAACGATCAGTAAATAGTCGTTGAAACTTTGTGCATATGTGATGCATTGCATGCTTGGTATATTTGATGAGATTTTCTCCACCGATTACAATGCAGTTTCGTTGTGTCCTTATATATTCCACCTGGACTGAGGAAGTTTGTTTCTCTAATTCTTCGTCAATTTATCCCTTTCTGCACCCATTGTATAAAAAAAAATTAATCACCGTGTAGTTCGTTCAGGGCCGTAACTACCTATGAGGCAGGCGAGGCAACTGCCTCCCCTAAATTTTCTACACCAATTTTTTTTTTTTTTTTTTTTTAAGTAATAAAATAAAATATTGACAATATGTAAACTAAGAACTTGAATTTTTATTATAAACAACACACGTTTACAGTTTCAACAGTGTTATCATGATACGTGATATATCTGTCATTCCGGTATTTGTTTGTAGTTTTTTTTCGAGTGGCCATCCATCTGTTATTCATTAGTTTTTTTTACCTATGTCGTACGAGAACGCATTTCGACAATTTTAAATAAAACTTAACTAATCACATTTATTTAGGGGCTCAATTAAGCAGAGGAAGTTCCCTTTGTATTGTGAATCTTTTATGATATCGGAACTTCGTTACCGACTGAATCAGTTTTTAACGTGTCTCCCGATCGTACGAGAACATTATGGTCAATGCCTTAGTCGTTAAACACTCCCATTCGTTGTAGTTCTATTCATGTCTGTTCAGCTTTCAACAATATTTAAATTCAAGGTCCTCGATAAAAAAAAATCTTGCGTTCTATATTATCTTGCTTAATATGTTTTTTTTTTTTACTTATTGGTTTGATTTCTAACAAAATTATCTTTAAATACAGATAATAATTGTTTGCAAAACAAATTGCTTGCAGGTTCAAGCATTACTGATGAGTCTTAAAGTAAGGAAATCGAAGGAAAACGGTTAATTTTTGTTAGCCATTTTATTATTTTGAGAGAAAAAAAATCAGCTGTCACAATATATTTAATGTTTATAATTATAGTTCAAAGTACGGCCTTCAAGACGGAGCCTTGGCTCACCCGAACAGCAAACTCAGTTTGTTTTTGCATAAAAACTGCTTCTAGGTTCAAGCAATACTGATGAGTCCTAAAGTAAGGAAATCGAAGGAAAACAGGTTATTTTTAGCCATTTAAGTGAGGGAAAAAAATCGGCGGCGGCCCCAAACCCTTGCCTCCCATGAATTAGAACCCTAGTTACGGCCCTGTCGTTTGATCTCAGTACTTCATTGGTTAAAATCCGATTATGACGTCGAATTTTCTTGCTTTCCTCTGAAATTCCTATTGTGACGGCATGAAAAAAAAGCGACCATTCCTCAGAGGCGGATTTAGAGGGGGGCCCAGGGGGCCCGGGCCCCCCTTTTTGGGAAAAAAATTGGTTGCTTATATAGGGAATCACTGAAGCGTGACTGGAGCGGGCCCCCTCATAGCGCAGTCAGTGGGCTCCCACTTATGAACATTTCTAGATCCGCGCATGTTCCTGATGACGTCACATAGAAAGAACACATCTTTTTGCAGATCATTCGAAAAGAACAGTTTGCCTGCATAATGTTAGAAAATCATTAGAGAAAAAGATTCCACCACCAAATCTCGTGTAATACGATATTTATCCACTCTCGACAGTTAAATTTTAAATATTTAAAACACTCGGGCAAGCCTTACGTTTTAAATTTGAAAATTTAACTCTCGAGTGGATAAATATCGTATTACACTCGATGCAGTGGTAGAATCTATATTTATACAGCACTTGTCCATACTGTACTTCTGATTCACTGTGTAAACTTTGTTGGAGTACATTTTTTTTTGTGTTACGAAGAACACTTAATAAATGTAAATATCAATTCTTCATATAATCTATTCGCCATCGAACTGCAAATTCAAAATAGAATGAAATTCAAAACAGTGTGGCTGTGGCCATTGATTGACACATTATATTCATCCATTGACTGGGACAATTTACGCGAACGATTGTCTGTAACGACCACTGTTCACGACGTACCTACGATCGACATTTAAACTGTGGGGTCACCAAAGGTTTCTTAATGCCTTTAATTATAAAATAATTCGAAAAATTAATCAGGAATAACCTTTATGTTTTGATTTATATAATTGGTATGAATCAAAACATCGTGTTATTTCTGATTAATTTTTCGAATTACTTTATTAAGGTGTTGAGAACCTTTGGTGACCCAATAGTTTAAGTGTCTTTAAAAAGTACATAGTGAGCAGTGGTCGTTACATACAAACGTTCACCTAAATTGTCCCAGCCAATGGATGAATTTGATGTGTCAATCAATAGCCACAGCCACACTGTTTTGAATTTTATTCTATTCAAATCAATAGACCGCAGACATAGTGATATGAAATGGCCATAGGTTCAACTAGTGAAAATATGCAACATAAGTTGATAACGAAGGTATTTCTCAAACTGGAAAAAAGTAAAATCACAAAAACACTGAACTCTGAGAAAACGGAAGACAAGTTCTTTTTGAAACCGTTCTTTTTGTATTAAAAGGTTGTATGGTATGCTGGATTTTCATCGCATTGGTTAAAGAAATTACATACATATCGCGAGATCCTTTCGCAAGACCAACAGTCTAAAAAAACAAGAGATTGCATACATCATTTCAAACAGGTTGGAATGTAATTGAGCATTGAAATAATCTCAATTTATTTTGACAAAAGGTAAAAAGTATGTGCTAGAAGCGCCTTCCTGGGTTTAACTTTATCAGAATTGCTCGAGCACAAAAATACAAAGGCAATGTATATGTAATAACTAAACACGTGGGGTGCTATATGATCAAACAAAATGTATCTTTGCCTATGGGAATGTATTAAAGTGTACAGTATATCGGAAAGATACGACGGTATTGCAAAGTTAATGTTATTTAGGTTAAACAATTGAAATATAAAGACTCCATATCTTCAAAAACTGCTCAACCTTCTTGTGCACTGTGTTCTATCAGGTTTATGTTGGGGTTAGGGTAAGTAGATCTGTTGGTTTTTTCTTTAGATTTTTGGTTTACTGTTGAATTATTTGTTCATCGTTTTTAAGTCCCACCTACGATAGTTTTTGGTCAAGGTAGTTTTTGATGAAGTTGAAGTCCAATCAACTTGAAACTTAGTACACATGTGTGCCCTATGATATGATCTTTCTAATTTGAATGCCAAATTAGAGATTTGCCCCCAATTTCATGGTTCACTGAACTTAGAAAATGATAGTGCAAATTTCAGGTTCAAGTTTTTGGTCAAGGTAGTTTTTAATGAAGTTGAAGTCCAATCAACTTGAAACTTAGTATACATGTTCCCTATGATATTATCTTTCTAATTAAAATGCAAAATTAGAGTTTTTACCCCAATTTAACGGTTCACTGAACTTAGAAAATGATAGTGCGAGTGGGGCATCCTGGTCTTGTTGTCATGATTTTGTCTGTTTCATGTGGTTTCGGTTAAAAACAGTTGGGCTTCAGACTTTGCAAAGTGATTTTTATCAACCCAAAATAAGATGTATTGATAATCATTTGCAGTAATGTTATAGAACAATTCTTAGACTTACTAGAATAAAATTTGAACTTAATTTGATACTAGTATTAAAATTTGGAAAATGCGATATTTTAGAATTATTTCTGCTCCTTGCGATAAGACAAAGCAGAAAACTGATAGGGAAAACGAAGGGTTTAAAAAACAACGAATAACGTTGCCTTCCATGCAAATGTGGTTATTTCTGGCAATTGAAAGTAGAAAAATCTAAAAACGAGAACGATGGAACAGTAGCCTTTCATTTGTTTATAAGGAGAATGGTCTATATTTAAATTGCTTATTTCGTTATCCTTTAAATTAAATATCAATTTGATTGATTGATTGTTGTTTGCTCAACGCCCAGTGTCAAATATTTCATGCATATCGGGACAAGTTCAAACTAACAACTCATATGAAAGGAAGGTTTCTGTAAAGAGGATTAAATGACATAAAAAGCTAAACAAAAAAACTGTCAGCTGGAAATTGAGGGGGTTGAATAAATAAAGGGAAACAAATTATGACTTGCAACATGCCATCTATTGACCACACAAATAATAGTTGTAAAGGTTCTTTAATGCGCTGAGCTCGAGAGCAGGGCACACTCTTTCCATGATGAAGAATAGTATGTATTAAAAAAATGTGACTATACCCTCACTACGCACAACCTCACCCACCCTATCCCTAAACCCGACATTGAAATCAATTATTCTACAAATGTGTTTTCATTACAACGTTATAAATTCCCATTTTAGGCAAACTGTTTGTTCATTAAGAAGGAAATGATATTGTGTAGTAACGCAGTTTAGTCATTATTTGGCTATACTGTTTGGACCTTTTGGATTATAGCTCTTCATCTTTTATATAAGCTTTGGATTTCAAATATTTTGGCCACGAGCATCACTGAAGAGACATATATTGTCGAAATGCGCATCTGGTGCAAGAAAATTGGTACCGTTAATTTTATTGGTCAGTATATACTTATCACTTTGAAAACGTTTGTCGTGATCTGTAAATAACCGAAAAGCGACAAAAGAAGTAAAATTTGGACTGGAGATAACCTACTTGCAGTGTTGTTGTTTTTTTTTTCTATAAATATCCCAAACTAACAAAGTTTAAATCACTTGGTACCACAAACTTTTAGGATTCAGAATGAATTACTTGCCTACAATCAGTGAAACAGTAAACAGTTAATCTCTAGTAACTGATCGACTTAACTTGTTTAAAATAATCTCTTATAATTTAACAGAAAACTAGTATATGAACATATTGTACTGGTTTCTTATTTATAATATGTGTCTCCTTTTAATACAAATATTCCCCAATGTTTACTAGGTAATGAAAATATGGTCATTACATGTCTTCTTCCGACCGGCAGTAAAACCCTTGCCGAAGTGGGGCGTCCGTTTGACTGTGTGGGATGTAGAAGTACGCAGCCACGTCCGATCAAAACGGGGACGTTAAATCCGATGACTCGTGTAGAGAGAGTACCACACTCTCTGCACGTTAAGAACCCTTGCAACAACTCTTCTAGGGGTCCGTAGGTGGCCTGTTGCAAGGCAAAATTTCTGTCCCTAATCGATAACCCTCATTTTCCAGTGGCAGTCAAAATTTATCCGACTTTCATCACGGATGGCTACCTATTGTATTTATCGTTAATTTGTTCTCATCCTGAACATGCATGAACCATTTGCCACTGGACGTCAAGCAACTTTTAATATTTTAAAATTTAACCATTTACTATGTTATCATTATATTGGCATTTTTATATATTAAATAATTTTACGTTTGTTAGGTATGGACTAATTTAGGCTGTTATTAAAACATGTTTAATTTGTGTTACATTGTAAATGTAATGTCTCATATCAAGTGTATATAGGCTGGGTATTGATCTTCGTTTTAACTGTAACACGGCAGTAAGTGATCATTAAGGGACGACATCAAAAGATCGATGTAGGATAAAAAACTTAAATCAAATAGTTTGGGGGTGGGGGGGGTTAACATTCTGCAAGTTTTGTATATCTAAAATCGATTTTTACATATATCCCTATTGGTAAATCAATTTTTCCCAAATTAAGTTAAGATGGGGGGTGGGGGGGTCAGTGAAAAAACTATGTGAATTAAGTTCTTTATCCTACATTGAACTTTTGATGTCGTCCCTAAATAATTAAAACAATTTGAAATATTCAAGGAATTAAAATTTTCTAAAAACAGATTGAAATATGATGGCCAAAATATTATTTTCCTTTCGAGGATTCGATGTAGTAAAGATTATACTATAATAATTCTAATTTGTTGGTATAATTCACTGTATTTCATTATTCATGTAACAATGGTTACAATTTGATTGTTTAAGTTAAGATTTCATTTAGAAAGAAAAAAAATAGTTATGACACATTTTCATTTCACTTACTCGGTCCATACACGTATTGTCCAAAGAATGTAGGACAGAAAGTCACAGGACAGAAAGTCACAGTCAAAAAGTCACGGACAAAAAGTCACAGGACACAAAGTCACAATTCATTTTTTCTGATTATTTTCTTTGAATAAAAAACGCTTATTTCTACAAAAATATTTTTGTATGTTTCTTGAACTATTGTATATAAACCAAGTTTGTAAACAAAATTTATCAAAAAATAACAAAGATGATTAAATAATTGTTAAAAAAACAAAATGTCAAAGTGGCCTGGCACTTAAATGGCTTCACGTTGCCAAGAAATCTTTCTTTTGCACGATTAAAACTAAATAAATCTGTATTTTTCAAGTATAATGACCCATTTCCTAAACTTTAATATGAATATATGTATTAAAAAGTAAACATTTCAAGATATTTCTCGTACATATTAAAACAATTGGTCAACATATTAGTTGTGACTTTTTGTCCTACCAAATTTTTGAATTTATGTCCTGTGACTTTTTGTCCTATGACTTTCTGTCCGTTTACCTTGTCCAAATACTTGTATGGTACGGAACATTCGTAGTGTCCAAATACTCGTATTGTATGAAGCTTAAACATATATATATTGCCGTAAGGAAATATGTCGCGGGGGACCGTATGTTCACATTTATATGTCTCTTGCTTTTTTGTGTTGCTTGGTTTCTGCCACCTTGATGGTAATCCTATATTTCCTTTCAGTCTTGTCAAATATATTCTGAAAATTATGCTAAATCGTATTTACACTATATACATTCATAAGATCTGAATTATAATGAGTGTTGATTTATCATAATTCGGGTGGTACCAATTTCGTTGATTCATTATAATTCGGGTGATACCAATTTTCCTTGATTCAAGTAGAGTGTCTGAACCACAAATTTAATTATTCGACGAATTGTAAATTTCCTAAACGTTTCCCTAAACGCCTCTATGCAAAATTCGTTAAAACCACAATTTAAATACAAAGTGCTCAGACTACACATCTAAATGAATCTTGAATAACTGACATTAATGACCAGCAATTAATGCTAGTAAAATCATTTTTAAATTGTGTATTTAAATCACACAATTACACTATATTTGACGATTATATCTTTTGAAATAGATATTCAATACGTTTGAAAGTTCTAAATTTTATCTTCTTGATATTTAAATGTACTGGTTAGTTTTGCTTGCCAGTCTATGACGGACGAGTCTTTTACCAGTTTTGACGAGTCTCTTCCTGGTCTATGACGGACGAGTCTTTTACCAGTTTTGACGAGTCTCTTCCTGGTCTATGACGGACGAGTCTTTTACCAGTTTTGACGAGTCTCTTCCTGGTCTATGACGAGTCTATGACGAGTCTTTTATCAGTCTTTGACGATTTGCTTATCAGTCTTTCAGAGTCTCTTACAAGTCTAGGACTTCCTTAAAGATGACATGTACAGCTAGAACACATCGAAAGTTTTACGATTCTCGAGCTTGTGGGATAATTTCCGTTTTGGGTATTCTCTGTCATTTAATTGGAATAACAATGCCGTACTGGTATTATGAGCGTCACGTGACAAAATATGGATTGGAAACTTATTATTATGGACTTTGGAAAGGATGTTCTGTTATTCCTGGATTACAAGACAAATGTTTCAACCACGATGCAGCACAAAAACGTAAGAATTACCTATATATAATTTACAAAGCCTAACACCTAAGAATGATTACTCTTTAAAGAAAATGTCCATTATCATCGGATACAAATTTTCCACAAAGACCAAAGGATATGAATATCAACAACATCAGACCGAACGTATGACCTTCAACTATGAACGAAACACCTAGAAAATAGTAAGACATAAAAAGAAAAAAAACGGTGATAACAAAATACAATTCAAAAGAGAAAACCAACAGACTCGTCTGCATGAACTAAAAATATGACAACATAAAGCTAACAAACACTACACAATATAAACTTTGAACACAGTTAATTCGTAGAGCATTTCTTTTAGACAATAAATTCAAATTAGAAAATCGCACCTGCTCTATCTCAAACAGATGTTTACAGTGTAGTGTACTACTAGTGAGACAAATAATATCAAAATTATAGTCTACAAAAAATTTAAAATCTAGAAATAAATTAGGAAAGAGTACGAAAAAAAATTTGCAAGTTATACATTCGTCAGACCTATTGGTAGGTTAAGAAAATATAAGCAGAAAATGAATAAATAACGGGTTTCTCTTTCTTAAAATTTCTTATTAAAATTAATTTATAACAAATATTATGATAATAAATCTTATATTTAAATCACTCATTTAAACATAATTACATTAGATGTATGTTTCATTATAATACTTTATTCTGATTGGCTAACTGCACATCACGTGTTATTCCGTAAGCAGTTGCATTCCTCAATACAACTTTTCATTCATGATAACACGTGGTCCAACAATAAAGTGCACAGGTGAAACAAATAAAAAAATATATAAAATTCGTGTTTTCATGATCATAGCTAAAAAAATTAATTATAAGTATTGAATGCTTCTTTTTGAAACTTCATAGGGTTGTAAAAACGTTGACCGTGCGCACATTTTTAGAATGAAGCGCGGAAGCGCTTCATACAAAATGTATTTCGGTCAACGCTTTTACACCCCAAAACATTTACAAAAAGAAGCATTCAATTCTTAACTAAAATTTATTTAAACTAGTGATGTGAAACAAGATACCAGTACAAATGTACGTGAAATCACAAAAATGTACTTTAAGATAATTCTGTTGAATTCAACATTATCTTAATATCTTTAATTTCACCTTCCAATTGTTAGTGATTTAAAATGTTATTTTAACTCTCAATATATTAGAAATCACGCTATAAACAGTCATTTTCTTACTTTAAATTATTTTGTATATTTTATTTGAAATTTGTAAAATAACTCTATAATTTGAAGAAAAAAATATTCATTTAAGATACATTGTAAAAGAATCCAAATAATAATTGATCAAAATAATTTTAATCTTAATTAATTTTTTTTCCAAATTTGAATATATTGGTGTAATCAATTTGAATATATTGGTGTAATCAGTTTTTGTTTTAAAAAGT
Source organism: Mytilus galloprovincialis (assembly GCF_965363235.1). Taxonomy (NCBI): domain Eukaryota; kingdom Metazoa; phylum Mollusca; class Bivalvia; order Mytilida; family Mytilidae; genus Mytilus; species Mytilus galloprovincialis. The sequence goes on from NC_134839.1 coordinate 36,435,021, forward strand.
CACAAAAGATCAGTCTTAAATTTGGGATTTTAAACTTTTTTATTTAATACTAGTATAGGCGGATGAATTTTAACGCCATAATAAATTTTCAAACTTTTTTTAAATCAATCAGCGTTTAACCACATATTACTTTCATGTTAAATTATCCTTTTCTGCAGAAAAAATGACAACAGTAACAAATTTAAGAGAAATCATCAGCATTCTTCGATAGGCCTCAATCTCTGACGGGTTTTGATTTAGCAGGGCTTGTCTATTACAATGCTGATAGTGCCTATAGAGCTCGTAAATTTAGATATGACCCATGAAATCGTATATGATATTTTTAAAGGTACGTATTGAAACATTGCAGAATGACCTTAAAAGAGTGTCGTTGTTGGAACATTTTTTAAAAATTTTAAATAGATTAATTCGTAACTAAACATGTATTGCAAAACTGTTATAAATATTTATAGTCCTACATCATATGAGTAATTATATTTTGTATTTGCCAAAATTTCATACTTATTTGTGTCTGTTTAAGGAGTTTTAAATAAATTTGTCAGCGGTACGTATACACGTACTAGCTAGTATTGGTATTTTAATCTGCGAAAACAATATATTAATCACTTGAAATTCGACTTTGAACTACGAGTATTTTTTAGATCTATTGTGCCCATCCGTATCTAGCTGCTCGCTCTAGTGTGTGTGCTATTACACAAGTGTCGCGGGATATTTCCAATAAAACATGTTTAACCGCGCGAAAATCTACATGCCCAAAGCCAAGAACATGCAATACAATTCATTTAGGTTGTAATTTCCTTAAGTTTAATGATAAAGGGTAATTAATTACGAAATAAATATATATATAAAAATAATAATTCGCTTTTAGCAGCCTGTTTGATTCATTTTTGTCAAAATAAGCGAAGAAACATCGCATCGCATATTATTATTCACTTACAAGTGAATATTTCGAACTTATTGAATCCGTATTCATGTAACCTTCAATTCAACTTCTAAGTAGAAATGGGTTACGCATGAATTAGGGTAGTTCAGTTTTTAAAAGGAAAAGAATGTCAACATTGAAAGTGAGAAAAATGTACGACCTTCAACACGGAGCCTTAGCTCACACCGAACAACAAGCTATAAAGGTCCCTAAAATTACTAGTGTAAAACCATTCAAATAGGAAAACCAACGGTCTAATCTATATCATATATAAAAAACGAGAAACGAGAAACACGTATAAATTACATAAACAAACGACAACTACTATGTATCAGATTCCTGACTTAGGACAGGTGCAAACCAGGGGCGGATCCAGGATTTTGGAAAGGGGGGGCGAAGTAATAAATTTCGGCGAGCGGAGCGAGGCGAAAAATTTTTTGGATCTTTTTTTTGGCTAGTGTAGGGCTGGACATTATTGGTGCCGTATTCTCTACATCTATTATAAAATGATTGAATGGATCCAAAGCTATGTACTATTTAAAATATTTGATGTGGGATTTGTCAGTAAAAAATGGACATGGAAAATTCCCGTTTGTTGTATTGTTAGTTAGCATTACTTTGCAGATTTCTTGCTGTGATTAAGATATACGGCTATTCAATGAAATTTACAATATAACCGACACGAAGAAAAACAAACAAGAAATGTTTATCCATTGAAATGTTTGGTTGAAATGTTTCACCTAACAAGGGAAGCGAGGGGGTCAAATCAACCAAAGGCTACGAATGAATCGAAAAGAAAATAAAGTTGTAAATAACGGTCGTCACATGGAGTCATATAGGCCACACTCAGCAGGCCGGTTGCAGTCGGGCCTTGAAAAACATATACAGTATATCAGTTCGGCTAACAGACCTTCCGGTCAGATATGGCATTCACATGCAACCCTCTCCCCCATTAAAATAATTACGCCCGGTTTTTTTGAGAGTGTAATAGGGTGTAACTTTCTGTTGGGTGGAATCGTGAAAAAGAAGTCAACGTCCTTGCTCAGTACTTTGTAGCTTTGAAAGCGTCATGTTTAATTGTCATCCTTAGCCTAAGCAATGTGTTACTGTAATTTGAATTTCAAAATGACTGAGTGACGTTTTTTTCGACGTACTCAGTGTCAACTCCACCGTAGCGAATCACATAAATTTGACATAATCAATAATATAGTACAGTGAATACGAGAGAAAAATATTTTTATTTTACCACTGTCTCATGTTAGCCAGATAAAAAGTTCAAACCTGCTGCATTCATTTTGCACCAGTTCTAAGTCAGGAACCCAGTGGTTTTTATAAGTGAAGAATTGTCACATAAAAATTAAATACACGGCAATATTCACGAAGTCTAGGCTGATTATTAATCATTTTACAAAAAAAAAAAAAAAAAAGTGCCAGCAAAGGGGGGCGTACGCCCTCTACGCCCCCCTCTGAATCCGCCACTGCAAACGTTTGCAGTATGTTATAGATCAACTATGAGAATTGGTACGTGTCAAATCGTAGAACATCATTTTGACAGCTAATGCCCCTTTACATAACGCCACAAGTTTTCTATTTTAAACTTTTAACATTTTTTATAAGCCAGTGGGTTTTATAACTAACAATACGGTATCACGAATTTGTTCATGAACGGTCGGAGTTTTTACAAAGACCAACAGTTGCTTAGATCCACTTCATTTGACTCTGCTGTCTCATTAGTAATCATACAATATCTTACTTTCTTTCATGCTGATTTTCCATCCTTTCTCTCCTTACCATATATGATAATGAAGTAGGTATATTGTCCGGCTGGAATCGTGTGTTTTCCGGGGTGATTTGATCGTTTATTTGTCGTTTTGGTTGTTGATTTACAATTTTTTTAACTGTACCATTTCAATATCACTGTGTATCATCGCCACCGGAAATTGGGTACTAACGAAGCGTAGAGAAATAGAAAAAAAAAGTAAACAAGTTAAGAATTCATTCAATTTAAGGCATTTCCACTCATTTGATGAGGTTGCCGTTTAAGAAATGATTTTCTGATATATATTTCTGTAAATTATTAGGCCGATAAGTACAAAATTAATACAAGATTTTGTGTAATACTCCAAAACTTGACACTTAGTACCAGAAAATTTCGAGGTCGATCGTCCTCTGTCACCCCATTCTCAAGATATTGAACTGTTTTTCATTATTTTTCCAGACACGTTTTTAGATTAATATAGTGTGGCATCATATTTACTGAAATTTGTTGTCAAAGAGATGTATTTTAAAGAATATAGACCATAAAGAATAAAGTCTAGGGTACGGCAACTTGCTCGTGTTGACAAATTTACTGTATGGCAACTTGCTAATTTTAAAATATTTATTTACCGTCCTTTCAAAGAAAATAAAGTATTAAGTTCCAATATCTAAAGTGGGGGAGTACCTTTTTATGTTAAACTGTTTTTGCCCTTTTCAAGGTTTTGTTTAAAACTATGTTATTTGAGATAAATTTAAGGCACTGGCTACGGTTACATGGAAATGTAACAATAATAAAAATATTATTGCTACATTGGAGACTAAATACCGGAATTGTTTGAGGCTATGGTTACATAGCGTTATTGTTACACGACAAACAGCACTGTACCAATGTACTAAATAATAAAAGTTGAAGACATCTATTTTATTTTTGGAGCATGTTTAAGTCTGACACATTTTTGATGAAACCACTCCAAGCAGCCATCACACACCAGTTTTTCATCCAAAACAAAATTGGTAATAGGACAAATGTAGAAATCTCTTCATCCATTGTTCAAAGTGTAATGACAGTAATAAGAGTAGTTGTGCAGTTAAAAAGTTAAAAAAAGTGAACACTTTTCTCAGCCCAAGTTCTCAACAAAAAAACCATTGAACTTTATGTTTCGCCTTTGGCACTACTAATCTGAAGTACTAGTAGTATCTCTAAGAACATCAAAACCATTAAGGTTCATCATAACAAATGGACAAATATGGCCGTATGTTCACCTCAAAAACCACTCTGTGTACAGACTTACCTGTGCTGTTTGGAAAGTTTTAATGCCTAGCATCCACTAATATTTTGTGTTTAAGAAAGATCAAATCTTTCTTGGTTTTAGATGGGCATTTTTTTTCCTTTCTGCAGAAGGTGCAAAAATAAACAAACACCTGAATTACTTTGATACTGTCCACTCACAGCTGACTCAGATAAACTCTTTAACTCACCTATACTTATGAAGATACCTCTTGTCCAGGGCCGTAACTAGGGTTCTAATCCATGGGAGGCAAGGGTTTGGGGCCGCCGCCGATTTTTTTCCCTCACTTAAATGGCTAAAAATAACCTGTTTTCCTTCGATTTCCTTACTTTAGGACTCATCAGTATTGCTTGAACCTAGAAGCAGTTTTTATGCAAAAACAAACTGAGTTTGCTGTTCGGGTGAGCCAAGGCTCCGTCTTGAAGGCCGTACTTTGAACTATAATTATAAACATTAAATATATTGTGACAGCTGATTTTTTTTCTCTCAAAATAATAAAATGGCTAACAAAAATTAACCGTTTTCCTTCGATTTCCTTACTTTAAGACTCATCAGTAATGCTTGAACCTGGAAGCAATTTGTTTTGCAAACAATTATTATCTGTATTTAAAGATAATTTTGTTAGAAATCAAACCAATAAGTAAAAAAAAAAAACATATTAAGCAAGATAATATAGAACGCAAGATTTTTTTTTATCGAGGACCTTGAATTTAAATATTGTTGAAAGCTGAACAGACATGAATAGAACTACAACGAATGGGAGTGTTTAACGACTAAGGCATTGACCATAATGTTCTCGTACGATCGGGAGACACGTTAAAAACTGATTCAGTCGGTAACGAAGTTCCGATATCATAAAAGATTCACAATACAAAGGGAACTTCCTCTGCTTAATTGAGCCCCTAAATAAATGTGATTAGTTAAGTTTTATTTAAAATTGTCGAAATGCGTTCTCGTACGACATAGGTAAAAAAAACTAATGAATAACAGATGGATGGCCACTCGAAAAAAAACTACAAACAAATACCGGAATGACAGATATATCACGTATCATGATAACACTGTTGAAACTGTAAACGTGTGTTGTTTATAATAAAAATTCAAGTTCTTAGTTTACATATTGTCAATATTTTATTTTATTACTTAAAAAAAAAAAAAAAAAAAAATTGGTGTAGAAAATTTAGGGGAGGCAGTTGCCTCGCCTGCCTCATAGGTAGTTACACTGTGTCTAAACCACACCGGCAAAATTTGTTCGGACTCGATGGTATCTAACATCCGGCACAATGACGGAACATTAATAGACAGAAGAAAGCTAGGTTTCTCCTTATTTTTTTATTTTTTTTTATGATATCGAAGAATATATATACATATACAACTATTTTCTATTGTGAGATGCAATATTTTCTACAACCGTTCTATATTAACGGAGAAATAAGTCAAAATGCATGTCAAAATGACGAATTGAGTGAACCTTGCCTCGAAATTGTTTAATTTCTCGTTAAATTGTTCACATTGTACGGAAAGAAAGGTACGGGAAGATAGATATTGACACGGAGATTGCAAATTTAGTTATTATGAGCATCTCAATAATTGTATTTCTGTGTATGGAACGAAAGAAAAGGGTCATGTCAAATTAAAACAAACCGGTTTCGTCAATGTTGTTACTTCACAATCACCCGGTTTCGTCTATATATATCACCCGGTTTTTTTTGGTTTTTTTTAACAAACAATTTATGAAAAGAAGCTTTGGCACGGATCTGAACATTGTCTTTCGAGAATTTAAATATATATTTATTGTAAAGTAAACTTGGCGTGTTAAAATCTATTTTAAACGGGCACTTTTGGACATAGTTAATTATGATAATACACATTTTCCTAATGAAAGGCGTATCCCTTATTTCACTTAACTTCAAACTAATTTTAAATGGAATATAAATACTGAATAGCAAACACTGGTATCTAATTATTTTGTAACATTATTATATTTTCTTTGTTTATAATATTAGTATGTAAAGATGAAAAATAAAAGGATGTGTTTTGATTGTGCCATAATTTTAATTAACTATACTATATTATAAAATTGAGAATGGAAATGGGGAATGTGTCAAAGAGACAACAACCCGACCAAATAAAAAAACAACAGCAGAAGGTCACCAACAGGTCTTCAATGTAGCGAGAAATTCCCGCACCCGGAGGCGTCCTTCAGCTGGCCCCTAAACAAATATATACTAGTTCAGTGATAATGAACGCCATACTAATTTCCAAATTGTACACAAGAAACTAAAATTAAAATAATACAAGACTAACAAAGGCCAGAGGCTCCTGACTTGGGACAGGCGCAAAAATGCGGCGGGGTTAAACATGTTTGTGAGATCTCAACCCTCCCCCTATACCTCTAACCAATGTAGAAAAGTAAACGCATAACAATACGCACATTAAAATTCAGTTCAAGAGAAGTCCGAGTCTGATGTCAGAAGATGTAACCAAAGAAAATAAACAAAATGACAATAATACATAAATAACAACAGACTACTAGCAGTTAACTGACATGCCAGCTCCAGACTTCAATTAAACTGACTGAAAGATTATGATTTCATCATATGAACATCAGGCACAATCCTTCCCGTTAGGGGTTTAGTATCATACCATCATAACATATATGAGAAGAACATAACCCGTGTCATGCCAACAACTGTTTTTAGAATAAATGTGTTTAGTTCCGACGCAAAGACCTTATCAGTGACTCAATATTAACGCCAAAATATGCAATCTTTAATGACTTGACAACAGTATCGTAATTATATCCCTTCTTAATAAGTCTATTCAAAGGTTTTGTAAGTTTCTGAGGTGAATACTGACACCTTTGTGCTTTATAAAGAATATTTCCATAAAAAATTGGATGTGAAATACCTGAACGTATAAGAAGTCTGCATGTTGAGCTATATTTACGAATGATTTCTTTGTACCGATGATAAAATTTAGTAAATGTTTTGACTAGTTTGTGATATCGAAAACCCTGGTGTAATAATTTTTCAGTAATACATAAATTTCTCTCGTTAAAATCTAAAACATTGTTACATACACGAGCGAATCGTACAAGTTGAGATATATAAACACCGTAAGATGGTGACAAGGGAACGTCACCATCTAAAAACGGATAATTAACGATAGGAAATGAAAAATCATCCCTTTTATCATAAATTTTAGTATTGAGCTTTCCGTTAGTGATATAGATATCAAGATCGAGGAAAGGACAGTGGTCATTGTTAGTATTAGCTTTATTTAAAGTAAGTTCAGCAGGATAAATTTCATTAATATACATACTGAAGTCGTCATTATTGAGAGCCAAAATATCATCCAAATATCTAAAAGTATTATTAAATTTGTTTATCAGATGTTGTTACTTTTGATGGGTCTTTGCTTATTTTTGTCATAAATTGTAACTCATAACAATACAAAAAGAGGTCCGCAATAAGTGGTGCACAGTTAGTTCCCATTGGAATTCCGATAATCTGACGATATACGGAATCCCCAAAGCGAACAAAAATGTTATCTAGTAAAAATTCAAGGGCATATATAGTATCAAAGCATGTCCAATTAACATAGTTTTTTTGTTTATTGCTACTAAAAAATGACCTAAAAGAGTTTGAACATATATATTCACATTCTGATTTTTTGAATGCCCATTTAATTAGGTGTGTGACTTTTTTCTTAATGAGAATGTGAGGCAATGTGGTATACAGGGTAGAAAAATCAAAACTTTGAACAGATTCAAAATCACCAATATAAGCATGTAATTTATCAAGTACTTCCAACGAGTTCTTGACACTCCAAAAGTAATTTATTCCACTATTTTCGAAGGCCTTATTTGAACAATTTAAAATATATACACTTAGTTCACAATATTTACTATCAATTATTAATACATTTATGCATTCAATCATTGACGAACAGTCCCAAACCGACTATAGTCTATACTGTTCTGCACAAATTAATCATGCATGCAGTCCTAGCTGCCAGATTTTCTGGTACTATATATACTGTGTTACTTGCGCACTAAAGAGAGTTTTCACACTTAAGCATACATAACATAGCAGTGAGATTTGTAACTTTCTCCCCGTTTCTGGTAGGCACATTTATTTTCATAGGCATGTTTTTCACATTTTTTTTACAGTTCAAATTCATTTTTTGTACAGTTCAAATTCAATTGAAACTTCAAGATAACTTTCGAAAACAATATCTGACAGTTTTGTATTTTCAATGTGAATAAAAGTTGGTTTGCAAAACATGAACGTCATTTATATCTAGGTCTTATTAAGAAGAAGTGACGGTAACCACTTATCCCATAAACATTGACAATGAGACAACTTTCTTTTAGACACAAAAATTATGTTGAATTAATCAAGTTAAGGTCAGCGTATGCCTTAAACAATGAGAAAAAAACACAAACTGCATGAAAGCAAGCTATAACAGGGCCCTAAATTATAAATGTAAAACAATTCAAACAAGAAATCTATCTTCCTATTTTATGTTCAAAACGCATATGGTATATATATAAAGCAACCAAAGACAACCATGGAATTACAAGCGTGCGATTCGGGAATGGATTGAGTCAAAGTGTTGTCGCTGACACAAACAGTACAATATTTTAATTCGGTATACACTTTATAAGATATGTGGCGAATCTAGATGACGTATAGGTTGCACGCCCCGACCCCACCTTTGGTTGCCAAAACTATATTGATTCCTGTATTTAACGATTTTGTAAAGCAAAAAAAAAATCAAAATATTGTTCGACTCGCTACGCTCGGCGGTATGTAAAAGTTGTTCGAATTACGCCCACTTTGAAATAAACTGAATCCGTCTGTCCGTATATATTGTCAAACTATATTGACCAACGTCAGTGTACGATCATCATAACACAACGGCGACAGTACAGACTCGTTTTTTTTAGTAATGTTAACAAAATAATTATTATTGAATTTTGTCGATGACCTGAGACTATTATACTAATTTGGACATAGCAGTATAGTTACAATAAGGGATAAAAAATATTTTAATGCATGGTAGTTGTAATCTTACATTCATTTTCTATGTCGATCATGCATGAATATACAGTTGTCTTATTATCAACGTTTATCCTTAAGAAGATTTATTTTTAACGATTGTAGAAAAGATTACATACATAGAATGATTAGATTACTTATAAAGGTGTCCATCCTTTTGTGCGAGAAAATCACATATCAATTGTGTGTTTCGATTTTTAAGACCGTAAACTTTAATTTCAAGTTTAAACATGTTCAACATATTTTCCCATAACTCATATAGAAAACGCATATTTAGAGAGCTTTAATCTCAATATGCTGTTAAAAAATTTCGGAATGCAAAGTAAATTGAAATATTTGTGTTCTATAAGAGTAGGAATTCAGGTTTTGCTTATTATTTATTTGAATCTGAGACTCATATAAATAATAAGCCGTTGTCCGGTGAACGAACTTGTTTTCCAACGACCCACAAAACTCCTTTTAAACGCTGAAGTTAAATAATCAATTATAATGTAATGCGATTATGATTTTTTTTATTTGACGAAACCGGGTTATGCTTTTTGAAATCTATGACGAAACCGGGTTGTATACATTGACGAAACCGGCCAGTTCCATTTTGGCATGACCCATTTCTTTCGTTCCATACACAGAGATACAATTATGGAGATGCTCATAATAACTAAATTTGCAATCTCCGTGTCAATATCTATCTTCCCGTACCTTTCTTTCCGTACAATGTGAACAATTTAACGAGAAATTAAACAATTTCGAGGCAAGGTTCACTCAATTCGTCATTTTGACATGCATTTTGACTTATTTCTCCGTTAATATAGAACGGTTGTAGAAAATATTGCATCTCACAATAGAAAATAGTTGTATATGTATAAATATTCTTCGATATCATAAAAAAAAATAAAAAAATAAGGAGAAACCTAGCTTTCTTCTGTCTATTAATGTTCCGTCATTGTGCCGGATGTTAGATACCATCGAGTCCGAACAAATTTTGCCGGTGTGGTTTAGACACAGTGAGTTACGGCCCTGTTGTCCATGTCAATTAAGGACAATCAAAACACTACAAACCGGTTTTTTTACCTGAGAGCGCATCTCATAGTTGTACCACAACTTAATTAATTTTCAAACCTTTTGCATGAAGGGAAAAAAAATGCCCATCAAAATCCAAAAGAAATTTTATCTTTCTGAAACATAAAAATGCATTTAACTTTATTATATCTAGTGGATGCCAGGGATTAAAACTTTTCCAATTTCACAGGTAAGTCTGTACTTAGAGTAATTTTTGGCATGTAAATACAGCCATACATGTCCGTTTGTTATGATGAACCTTAATACGTAAAACTATTTAAACACCATTTGTTGACAAATAATATTCATTATCTATCATTATCACAAGTCAGGGGCGTAGCTAGGCAATTTTGATGTGTACGCAATGCCGGAGAAGGAAGTCATACGGCAGGGGGTTTGGGGCCCGCTGAAGGCCCCAAGAAGCTCTGGGATAAATGGTGCAAAATCCTGCATTCTCGCAATTTCCGAGGACTTAAAATGACCTCACAGAAATATCACTTTCAGGAGAAACAAGTCAACTTTGGAAATAAATAATCAAAGAAACCCGTACTGTTGGCTTAACAATTTTTTTTTTTCCTTATGTGTAGACTAGTGGGTTAAAATGGCTTGATTAGGTATATTTTATTTGTTACCTAATCATGCTGAACCCACTTTACATTAGAAAACAAACTAATTTCTAGGCCAACACTGTGCAACTTAAATGGTATTTTTTTTATTGAGAAAATAGATTATACATAAATATAAATTCGAATCACATAAATTTATGTTTCATTTTATGAGTGAACAAGCAGTGTTTTTAGCTTTTTTTTTCTCTCTCAAAGTTAATTCAGAAAAATCAATGCCCATTTCCTTTCTTTTTTTCTACTAAAGATGTCCAAAACCGTGTCTGCTTTAATTTTTTTTTTTTCTCGATATATGTTCAAAAAACCGAGTCCAGATAAACGATTCGTTTTCATTGTATTTCTTAAGTAGGTCTTCACTCTTCTCATTCTTCTAAAAGACCGCTCTGTCGTTGCCGTCGAGACCGGCATACATGCAAGTACATTAAATATCTGAAAGATTCCCGGGTATAAATTTTATTTCATCAGTTATAAAGTTTGAAATCTTCAGAAAAGATGTCAGGGTAAAGAGGCATAGAAGACGTGACAATTGTATTTTGACACCCGTAGGACTCAGCTATTTTAAATTTTTTGCATCAGCAACAGAATCACGATGCTGGTTTCGTAAATGAAAAGGGAAGGCTAGTTTTTCGGAACGGAATATAGCTACAAAGTGATCATTAACATTTTTGTATATTTTTTTTATTAACTTCCTTACTTTAGTTAAATTCTTACTAGATTTACCATATTTTTATTTTTGTGAAATTTTCGATGTGTACGCAACTGCGTTTTTGCGTACGGGTTGCTACGCGCCTGCAAGTATTATTTAGTACATATATGAAAGAATTAAGCAACACAACAATAGAAGATTTAAATTTAATAAATCTAGCATACATTGGCTCCGTAGTACGGAGCCCCTTTAGTGACAAAGATGAAATGTATAATATTTGTGCGCATCACTTTTAAACTTGTGCGCACAAGTTTCAAAAAGTTGTGCGCTCAAGATTAAAAGTTGTCCGCACAAGATTAAAAGTTGAGCGCACAAGATTAAAAGTTGTGCGCATCACTTTTAAACTTGTGCGCACAAGTTTAAAAGTGATGCGCACAAATATTATACATTTCATCTTTGGTACTAAAGGGGCTCCGTACGATGTAACAGTAGCCTCAATAATTATTGTTACATTCGTAATTAATCAGGTCCTTTACCCAACTTTGCATTCCGGCAATTGGTCTCCGATGTAACAATAATATTTTTATTATTGTTAACATTTCCATGTAACCGTAGCCAGTGCCTAAATTTAAACTGTTAATTGTTCTCGTCCGACTGTCTGTAATCTGTTCTGTTAAAATTTGCAATGTTGTTAACTGTTTTTTTTTTTAAATTGGGATTTCTGTTATCTGTTACTTAATACTTATAGTGTTCACTGTTTTTGACATCATTTTCTCTGTTAACTGATCTTAACTGTTATTTACAAGAATCACATTAAAGTTTGCTGTCCATCTCTTTCTTTACCTTGCTACCACAAATGAGTGACATAAACAGCATATATATTTAACTGTCTTTAAAAATCTTAGAATATGGTAAATCCTTGATAAAATAGAAATGACGAAAATGTCAAAGAAACAGAAGCCCGACCAAATAGAAGAAAACAACCCTACGCAGCGATAAATTGTGCACTAGGGTGGGGAGACAATACACAGATAGGAAAAAAACTTAATATTGACACTCATAATTTTTAAGGAAGATTCATGGTATACCGCCATCTTGGATTGTACAATCACAGTACACAATCGGTATCTGCCCAAATCAGCAAATTTGGAAACAGATTTGCAATTTAATGGTTTATAGATTGTTTATTTATATAAAGAAAACTTGTTAATTTATTGTCTTATTCAAAATATTTTAACAAATATCAACCTTTTTAGTTTTTAAAATCATTTTTTTTTCCAAATGAGCCATTTAAGGGGAGATAACTCTTTTAGTACAAAATTTATACTGGACTAATAGGGAATTTTTTTATTTTTACTTGTGGCAAGAAAACAAGTTTGGTGACACCATGTTTTCTTTTTATTTTCTTAAAACATATTATGAAACCTATCTTCTCACAATTTATTTCAAAATTCTATCTGATAGAATTTTTTTTTATGCACTCTTATGTGTTTTTTCATGAACAAACTAACCAAATGTAGGCAATTTTCAACGACTCATAGCTTGAAAAATAGCACGGTGACCCATACTTTTTATTATATTTTTGAAAAAAACATAGTAAAATCTTCATTTTGGCAAATTATAAGAAAATTCTGTCTCAAAAAACATTTACTTATGATCTACCTTAAACACTCTCTTTACCTTCCTTCCTAACAAATAAGGCTTAATATTTGAGTTATGCATGTGTATATTTATGGGAAGAGAATCGCCCATAGATTTGATTTCCAATAGTTATAATGGTGAAATATAATATCTTTTTTTTTTTGTGTAACCATGGCAACAATCAGCATTTATTTGATACCAAATAATGCAAAATAGAGGATGAAACATGTCACAAAGGTCTCAAAAATTTGGTCCAAAGGAAAATTTTAATCATTTAGAGTGATGCCTTTCCTTAAACCATAGACATATATCTATCAATAGGTAAAAAAAATTATAAATATGCATTTCTACTGGTTTTCTGCTGAAAAGATCGAGCGTCAAAAAACAAATACAAAATTTCTAAATCTATGGCGGTACGGATAGGACCATATGGACGGTCAAACTGAAAAAAAATGGCTTATAAAACATGCTAAAAACAATCTAAATGTTCATATAAACCCACTAGGAAGGCTATATTATTATTCAACTATCTAAAAATCAATTTAATTGTACAAAAACGTTCATATTTAGAAAATTCACCATGGCCATAATACGAAACTAAACTTGTAAAGTTCTGTGTATTGGTATACCTGAAGCTGTCTCCTAAGTGAGCTATCATTTAACTACAAAAAGGGGTTAGAAGTTGAATGTTTGTTTCCTGAAACATATAAATGAACCAAAATTTAAAAAATGAATCTAACACAAGACTATATAGTAAAGGTAACGGACTCAAGTTGGATCAGGTACAACAAATGCAGCAGTGTTAAACATGTTTAGGGATATCTCAAGTCCACCCATCCTTATACGTCTAACCAGTGTAGTAATTTCTGGCTTCTATTTGTAACGTTTCCAAAATGTCAAAAGGAGGGGCCACTTCTTACACAGCTAAAACCTTGGTCAGTCCTATGATGAAAATAATTCAGATGTATAGGAATGTTTGAGAAGTTTATACATTGACCCAGAGTACCTGAATGGAATTGTGAAAAATAAAATACCTTTTCTATTTGTAATTCGTAAAATAAATAAACAGTGTGGCCTGGTAGGAGCGGCTGAAAAATAAGGACTTGGTTCTCAAATTGATGTCAAATTTGCTAGTCTAAGACTTCAGAAATATAAAGATGGACCAAGGCTTTTTTCATATCAGCTCAGAGTTCTTAATCGGGACTTGGAGATAAAAGAGAGCTTCAACTTTCTGATTTATACATTGGTTTTGTTGATTTAAATAAAAATCAGTAAACGTTCGTAATTCCTTTTAATAAAATCATGTAAGCAATGAGTCGTATGCATACCCTGAGATGTAACCATAATTTATGAGAGCCCCCGCCATAAAAAAAAAAAAAAATGTTCGCGCCCTACAGTATTCACTCATTCTATCTGTTTGTCACACTTTCATACGTCATGACGATAACCGAAGTTTGGTACGACTGATTGAATAAAACATTTACTCAACAATACACATCCGTTCAATTGTCTGTCCATGTGTCAATAAAAAAAATATGGTACTTGCGTGCGTATTCTGAAAATTAGTCAGCTTTATAAAAAAATCCTTATAGAGCTTGGCGTATCTGCGACTTTGTACAGTGGTTTTCAAACTTTTGAATACATTGAAGATATGAACTTCCCCTTTTCATTGCTTTTGGGTTCGTTTGGAAAAAAGGGTAAATTAAAGTTGCTGTTAACTGTTTAATATCAGCATTTAAAATTTGTTGTTAACTTTTTTTGACAAAATCGAGGTGTTGTTAACATGTTAACGGACCCCCTATTGACCCTTATCTAATTATGCATTAGATAGAAATATCATTCGCTTGACTGTATTTAAGATGTATACACATTATATATTTTCAAAAAGAAACTGAATAGAAAATTAATTCGAAATGCAATTCATGATTTATTTCTCCTTACTTTCGATGAAAACAAAGTATTTTCTTAACTTTTCTTTTTACAAATGAATCATTTCAGAAATTAAATAATTAAACAATCATTATGTATTTAACCCAGCACATACTTTATGTGTCTGTCCGAATTGTCGATCCTGTGGTTCGGTGGTTGTCGTTGGTTCATCTCTATCATATTTGTGGTTTTTCATAATTTTTTTTTATGAGTTAGGTCGTTGGTTTTCTTGTTGAATCCTTCCACATTTTTCATATATTTTTTTTTGTTATGAGTTAGGCCGTTGGTTTTCTTGTTGAATCTTTCCACATTTTTCGGTCCGTGCTTTTTAAAGCCGACTATAAGGTTCTAGTTTTCGTGGTTGAAGGCCGTACGATAGCATATAATTGCTTACATACACTTTATTTGATCCTAATGGATTGTTATCTTATTTGCTATCATACCACATCTCCACTGTTTTTAATCTAAAAAAAAAAAAACCTAGCACCAACAAAAGATGAATGGGCGGTTTATTTTATTGAACTTACAAAATTTCATTTCACCCTAACAACAAATAAGACAACAGCAGCGGCGGATCCAGAACTCTTCCTAAAAAAGGGGTTTGCTGACTGACCTAATGAGGCCGCTCAATGATTCCCTATACAATCAACCAATACTTTTGAAAAACTGATATTCACTGAGGCCGACGGCCGAAGTGAATATCAGTTTTTCAAAAGTCAATAAAACCGCATATTTACCTCATCAAAAGACAGTAATTGTATATTATTATTATTATTATTATTATACAGTATTTATAACAGCGCATTATCTATTATCTATACTATTAAACGAGAAGACCTCATTTTGTGTGTCGCTTCTCTTCTTTCCACAGTAAATTAATCAACACGCCTCTGTGTCCTATAGGTACAGTACATAGTCGCATTTGTCATCCATTCATATGATTATTCAGATTGAGTTATTTTGGGAGAAAAATGAGAAAAAAGTCATCCGGATATTGTCCCGTCATTGGACGAAATTTTAAGTCAGATTAGACTTCCGGTTTGCGTTTTTCTGTATACTCTGAACAAACATATACTACGAATAAAGTGTATTTTAATTCTATCTGCTATCATTTCCAAGTTTACTATCCACGACGGTCACAGAGTTTATTAAATGGAGAGGGTCTGTATACTATATCAATTGACCACCATGGATCGAATAGTAAACTTAGAAGTGATGGTAAAAACACTTTATTTATATAGTTACTGTAATGAATGTTCATAATATACAGCTAAGCGCTAAAATTATTCCTGTGAACTTTTGATACCTTTTCTGAAATTCTCCAGGCATTAAATCTTTTACAAAATTCATTGATTACAAAAAAAAAGATGTGGTATGATTACCATGTTGAGACAACTCTCCACAAGAAACCAAAATGACACAGAAATTAACAACTATAATAGGTCACCATACGGTCTTCAACAACGAGCAAAGCCCATACTCAGCTTTAAAAGGCCTCGAAATGACGATGTAAATCAATTCAAACGAGAAAACTAGCGGCCTTATTTATGTACAAAAAATAAACGAAAACAAATATGTAACACACAAACAAACGACAACCACTGAATTACAGGCTCCTTACTTAAATGTTCATAACATACTAAATGAATGTTCATATTGAAATTGATAGAAAACAAATAATTAGGAATTTTGGAAATGAAGGAGGAGGGATAAAAAAAAACATTTTCCTATCCCCAATAACCTATGACTTATGATATTTTTGCAATATTTTACAAAATTCTTTCAACAACACTTTACATACTTTAAACTACGCTCTGAATGCCCGCGATTTCGCGGGTGTGTTCTAGTATAATTGAAATTACCATAAGCGCTTTACAACATATATCCATACACATATATAAGTATTAACAATAAAATATGAAAGCCCATGTTAAAAACTTTTCAAACAAACAGATTTTAAAAATATAGCATCGATGAACAATAAAATTTATATAAAATGGGCATGATGAAATTAAGGAGATATTGAATCCGTACCATATACATATGAATGCATTTAGGATAATATGGTTGAAAAAAAAACTTTTTGTACAAAGTCGAATGCTTTAATTTTGGATGTAACGCGTCTTCTGATTGGCTGACGTTATTTTGTTATGAGCCCATAGACATAATTTAGTCATGTGACCGTGACGTCATCAACGTTTTTTCATGGTTTTCTACGGTTTAAAATGGAATTTAGGATTAAATTATAAGAAATGACTGTAATATTTTTGCTGTCTATTCGAAATAACATAAAAAATGTGGTGCACACTGTTAAATAACCCGCTACGCGCGTTATTCAGTGTGCACCAAATTTTTAATGTTATTTCTTCATAGACAGAAAAAATATTACAGTCATTCCTTAAATAGCGGTACGCAACGACGACTTCTAAACGGAATTACCCCTTAAACGGCATATATATATATTTGATAATATATATAAGTAAGTCATTTTGTATATTGCAAGCCTGTAAAGCTTTGATATCAACAAAACATCGTCACTTGATATTATCTAAACAGTGATTAATTTACTCTTAAAATTATAATATATTGCAAGACGCCGTACAGACAAAAGTTGTTATTTTGCAATTCGCCGTACAGCGTCCTTCAATTCGCCGTATATTTTACAATAAACAAACAATGTTTTTGTCCATATTCTTTAAAAAACATCTTTTTGACAACAAATTTCAGAAAATATGATGCCACACTATATTAATCTAAAAACGTGCCTGGAAAAAAAATGAAAATAGTTCAATATCTTGAGAATGGGGCGACAGAGGACGATCGACCTCAAAATTTTCCGTTACTAAGTGGCAAGTTTTGGAGTGCAACACAAAATCTTGTCTTAATTTTGTACTTATCGGCCTAATAATCTAAAGAATTATACATCAGAAAATCATCAATTTTTAAGCGGCACCCTCATCAAATAAGTGGGGAAATGCTTTAAATTTAATGAATTCTTAACTTGTTTACTTTTTTCCCCCTATTTCTCTCCGCTTCGTTAGTGCCCAATTTCTGGTGGCGATGATACACAGTGAATATGGAATTCATATTAATGTTTTTTTAAAAGCAATGCTGTAAGACAAGTGCGGAAAATGAAATTGTAGAAGAGAATTATTTTCTGTAAACAAATGTAGATAGCCTAGAGGCCCAATTATGGGTATACAACAATATAATATGTAGAAATGACAAAACAAAATAATATTTAAAAAAAAAAGAAACCGGTACAACAGCCTTACAAAATTTATTGAATATATTTGTAAAACCAACTATTTTTCGATCAGTGATTAATACTCTATTCATTTATCAATATTTTTTCACTTTATTTCAGCATATATTCATATTGCACAAGTCTTGTCAGCTGCTGGGCTACTAATGTATTTTCTGGGTGTATTAACAATAATCGTGAAGATTTATCTGTTAAAAAAAAGGACATGCTGCTTGCTTATTAGTGCTGGTTTTTTATCAATAGCAGGTAAAGTTATACATAACATTAAGAAAATTGCATATTATTCATTATCATTGGAAAAATAAGAATTAAGAAAGAAAATTTCAAATATGTATTTGTTTTGTGTTATTGTTAAAAAATTGAGAATGAAAATAGGGAATGTGTCAAAGAGGCAGCAACCCGACCAAAGCGTTTCTTTTCAGACAGTGGTCTGCTTACGATAGCTCTGCAATTGTCATCTTAGGCCTAATATAAAATATTGTTTGTTTCCCCAATCCCGACCGACCCTGCAAAAACTCATAATTTTTTATTGTCAAGTTTAAGTCAAATATTATCTTATTCATTTCCGATTTTCAAGCTTGCAGGATCGCCCAATGTTGTTCAAGCTTTTTGGAAAAAATAAAATTATTTCCCTACCTTCCGACCCACACCTGGCTTGGCAGGGTGGGGATTGGGGAAACAAACAATATTAATTTAGGCCTTAGTGCACTGAAAATAATATCAAGATAAAAACAGTCTGTTGGGTTCTGACAAGAGCTTTTAAAAATATTTCGCCATTTGTTACAAAAACAATGGAAACAAAATGAAATAGTTTTTTTTTCATAAAAGGCTTTTAAAGTTGACACGGCCGTAGTGTGCTAACGGCCATCACAACATTTATGTAATGTTAACATTTTAAAACAGTTCTTACCGAAGCAACATGGCAAACTAGCGCTATAATCACAGGCATTCGTCTCAGATGTTTTTCTCTCTTATTTACCTTTATGTAAAGGTATATAGGAACTTTTTTCTGAAACGAGTGCCAGTGGCTATAATATAAAAATAAAACAAAAAGCTTCGACATTGACTGACCGGAGTAAACAACTGATGATTTTGAATCAACACATATATCGACCTGCATTGGTATATAGGCTAACGCTATTTAGACCAAAGGAAGAAAATGTGAGCAACTATATAGAACACTGTTCGATCTTCAATAATGAGCAAAACCTTTACAAATAAAAGTTGATATACGAAATGAGTTGCCAAATTATATTGTACTATAATTACAATGTATGTTTCACTGTAATACGTTATTCTGATTGGCTAACTGCACATCACGTGTTATTCCTTAAGCAATTGCATTACTCGATAAAACCTTTTTATTCATGATAATACGAGATCCTACAATATAGTGCACAGGTGAATTAAATTAAAAAAAAATGATAAAATTCGTGTTTTCATGATCCTAGCTAAAAAAATGTAATTATAAGTATTGAATGCTTCTTTTTGTAACTTCATAGGGTTGTAAAAGCGTTGACCGTGCGCACATTTTTAGAATGAAGCGCTTCCGCGCTTCATACAAAATGTACATCGGTCAACGCTTTTACACCCCAATGAAGTTACAAAAAGAAGCATTCAATTCTTAAGTAAATAATCATCTATTGCTTATATTTTCTTGAATAAGGTTATGATATACGAAATGAGTTGCCAAATGATATATTAATTGTAAATAATTATGTATAATAATTTCTTATATTTTCTTTGATATAGGTTTTCTATGTTTATCTGGATTAATGATTTGGATTATAAGTATGCCAGGCTTTTTTATTAGTGAATATTTGGGATGGTCGTTACAATTGGAGGTAGTATCGGTGATATTAGCAATAGCAGCATCAGCAGTTATCACCCAGGATAATATTTCTCAGTGCAAAACAAACATTAGAGCATCGTGTATTACATGATTGTTAAACAGGCCAAAGTACTAGTTATGTCCGTTAATCACAACATGTATACCTATTACTTATTGATTTAATATACCACGTAATTTATTAAATTGCATCAATGTTTTTTAGAAGGGTGTTTTGCCTCTTCGAAAAATTGAGTTATAAGGATAATCTAAACGAATATTTTAAAGTATGAAATATGGGTTTACTTTAGAGAGAAAATATATGATACCATTGGGTCATTCAAAACTCGTAAGTTGACATACAATGGCAAAAAAAAAAAAAAAGAACAAAAGACGAATAAGTCAACAAATCACTTCATATAAAAAAGAAGATGCTTTTACATTTGACTATACAAGTCTATATATATATATTCTTTTATATGTTATCTCATCCGAAATTTTGAATTTTATGCATTTTTAATGCATTTTTTATTTTTATGTATACTATTTTTTTAACTTCTCTGTAACCTTTGTACTTGCATGGTTTTATGAGAATAAACTATCTATCTAACTGTATGATTGCCAATGAGACAACTGTCCACAAGAGACCAAAATGATACAGACATTAACAACTATAGGTCACCGTAAGGCCTTCAACAATGAGCAAGCCCATACCGCATAGTCAGCTATAAAAGGCCCGATAAGACAATGTAAAACTATTCAAACGAGAAAACTAACGGCCTTATTTATATAACTGATACTGATACATGCCGACACAAAAAGACACAATGAACAGATCTGAGAGTACTCACAGTTATCTGACAGCTAGTTCAAAGCCACTAACAACTAATAAAAAAATCATGCATCTAAGACTAGTTGTTATTTTTCATTCTTATTCTATTGTGCGAGGACCATATATATACTACCATTTCGCTAGCCAAGGGTAACGATCCACTCCCCTCCTCTTAGGGTCGTAACCCTTGGCTAGCAAAAATGATATACTACAAGCGTTTGTGTTTGTTCCGATTTGCAATGTAGTTCCAGAGAAATTGATCACCGCCGTCCCTTATGGAACATAAAAATAATTCTGTTATATCGGACTATACGGCATTGCTAGTATAGTACT
Organism: Mytilus galloprovincialis; assembly: GCF_965363235.1. Taxonomy (NCBI): domain Eukaryota; kingdom Metazoa; phylum Mollusca; class Bivalvia; order Mytilida; family Mytilidae; genus Mytilus; species Mytilus galloprovincialis. Next base: position 36,456,212 of record NC_134839.1, read on the forward strand.
CGGTATGAGCAAGTTACGGAAGTAAAATGCTTCAATCTGGAATCTGGAAAACAAATCAACCGTAACATGTTTTCTGTTCAAGTCATTGAACATGTTCTGTCACAAAGTAGGTAATATGAAAAAAGTCGATTTGACAAATGGACTATTATCTGATTGAAATACAGATCATAAGTTTATGCTCTAGCTGCTTACAAGGACCTGACAAAACTCCCATTTAACTTTCTGTTCTGGTAATTGTAATATCAGCCGAAGAAATTTCTGTCGTCAATTTTTTAGGTTGTCTCCTTGTGACATGAGTGCACACGCTGAAGAGCCTCTCCTGTCCCATTTATCATGATTAAACTATGTCGAAAGTCTGAAATATGAATATTCTACTACAGTTATCCAATAAACTCAATATTATCAACGATCCATGTAAATGAGGAGGTCAATATCAGATGAACAACACTTAACAGATCTGAACACATTACACCATGCTCAAAATAAGCCTATTGCTCACAGCATTTTTAAAACATGAGTGCACACGCTGAAATGTCTCGCCTTCTTTAATAATCATTGATAGTATGTTGATAGATCTTAAATATGAAACTTTACTACAACTATCACATAAACTTTATATGATCCAAGAAAATGAGGTCATAGTCATATAATCCAAACAAGAAATACATGTTCACCTTACAATCGTTCAATACACTAAGTATAGCTGACCTATTGCTTATACTTTCTAAGAAACAGACTTAACCAAGAAAACTAAATATTAACTAATGAACCATGAAATGAAGGTCAAGGTCAGATGAACCATGCCAGGCAGACATATATAGTTAACTTTTTGCTTAATGTTTAAGAAAAACAGACCAAAACACAAAAACTTAACACTGAGCAATGAACCGTAAAAATGAGGTAAAGGTCAAATAAAACCTGCCAGACTGACATGCACATCATAAAATATTTCCATACACCAAATACAGTTGCATATAGTGTTAGAAACTAGAGGCTCTAAAGAGCCTGTGTCGCTCACCTTGGTCAACAAAGGACACAGATGGATTCATGACAAAATTGTGTTTTGGTGATGGTGATGTGTTTTTAGATCTTACTTTACTTAACATTCTTGCTGCTTACAATTATCTCTATCTATAATGAACTTGGCCCAGTAGTTTTAGTGGAAAATGTTAGTGAAAATCTACAAATTTTATGAAAATTGTTAAAAGTGGACTATGAAGGGCAATAACTCCTTAGGGGGTCAATTGACCATTTTGGTCGTGTTGACTTATTTTTAGGTCTTACTTTGCTATACATTATTGCTGTTTACAGTTTATCTCTATCTACTATAGTATTCAAGGTATTGACCAACAAGAGTGAACACGCTGAAATGTCTCGCCTTCTATACTAATCATTGATATTATGTTGATAGTCCTAAGTATAAAGCTAAGCTTTATTACAACTGTCACATAAACTTAACATTAACCAAGATAACTAAACAAAGACCAATGAACCTTGAAAATCAGGTCAATGTCAGATGAACCATGCCAGGCAGACATGTACAGCTAACAATGCTTCTATATATCATATATAGTTGACACATTACTTATAGTTTAAGAAAAATAGACCAAAACACAAAAACTTAACACTGTGCAATGAAACGTGAAAATGAGGTCACGGTCAAATAAAACCTGCGCGACTGACATAAAGATCATAAAATATTTCCATACACCAAATATAGTTGACCTATGGCATATAGTATTAGATAAAAAGACCAAAACTCAAAAACTTAACTTTGACCACTGAACCATGAAAATGAGGTCAAGGTCACATGACATCTGCCCACTAGACATGTACACTTTACAATCATTCCATACAACAAATATAGTAGACCTATTGCATAAAGTATGAGAAAAACAGACCAAAACACAAAAATTTAACTATAACCACTGAACCATGAAAATGAGGTCAAGGTCAGATGACACCTGCCAGTTGGACATGTACACCTTACAGTCCTTCCATACACCGAATATACTAGCCCTATTGCTTACAGTATCTGAGATATGGACTTGACCACCAAAACTTAACCTTGTTCACTGATCCATGAAATGAGGTCGAGGTCAAGTGAAAACTGTCTGACAGACATGAGGACCTTGCAAGGTATGCACATATCAAATATAGTTATCCTATTACTTATAATAAGAGAGAATTCAACATTACAAAAAATTTGAACTTTTTTTTTCAAGTGGTCACTGAACCATGAAAATGAGATCAAGGACATTGGGCATGTGACTGACGGAAACTTCGTAACATGAAGCATCTATATACAAAGTATGAAGCATCCAGGTCTTCCACCTTCTAAAATATAAAGCTTTTAAGAAGTGAGCTAACGCCGCCCCCGGATCACTATCCCTATGTCGAGCTTTCTGCAACAAAAGTTGCAGGCTCGACAAAAACTGCAAAATTTCCTTAAAATTGGGACAGCAACCTAACATTTGGTTATCAGATTCATCTGAAAATTCCAGGGCAGATAGATCTTAAACAATTTCACTTCCTGTCAGATTTGCTCTAAATACTTTGGTTTTTGAGTTATAAGCCAAAAACTGCATGTTACCCCCTATGTTCTATTTTTAGCCATGGTGGCCATCTTGGTTGGTTGGCCGAGTTACCGGACACATTTTAAAAACTAGATATCCCAATGATGATTATGGCCAAGTTTGGTTTAATTCAGCCCAGTAGTTTTAGAGGAGAATATTTTTCTAAAAGATTACTAAGATTTACGAAAAATGGTTAAAAAGGGCAATAACTCCTAAAGGGGTCAACTGACCATTTTGGTCATGTTGACTTATTTGTAAATCTTACTTTGCTGAACATTATTGCTGTTTACAGTTTATCTCTATCTATAATAATATTCAAGATAATAACCAACCATATCTGCTCCGCAGGGCGCAGCTTTATACGACCGCAGAGGTTGAACCCTGAACGGTTGGGGCAAATATGGACACAACATTCAAGCTGGATTCAGCTCTAAATTTGGATTGTGATTAAATACATTTTAGTTGACACTGCATAGGTTTCTGACACAGAATGAATGTGGTCTAATGAACTTAAAATATTTTTTTTGCCTTTGAGCAATTCACTATGCTGTTGAATATTAATCCTCTCAAAAAAATGTTTGAAGAAATTTTCTTTTTATTTATGAAATCTGAAATGAGAAAAATTTAACATCCCCTCCTACCATTTTTATTTCACTTCCCCCTTTCCCTTTTCCCAAAACTGATCTCAATTCAAATTTCTAATGGAGTTTGCAACAATAACTACTCATTTAAATACATCAGAAAATATTAAAATGTAAAATAAAGTGCTTGTTATCACTGAATGGTAAAGATTGTTTTAATTTATCAGTTGGTAGTAAAAGTGAATATACATTGTATATTGTATAAAACAATGATTTAAGTTGATTCAACTACTATTCTGGACAAAGAAAGATATCTCCAATTGAAAATTTCTTGCTATTGCACAATATTGTGCAATTAGATATTTCTTGCTATTGCGCAATACTGTGCAATTGAAAATATTTGCTATTGCACAATACTGTGCAACTGAAGATTTCTTGCTATTGCTGAATACTGTGCAATTGAAAATTTCTTGCTATTGCACAATACTTAATATAATAATTTTGGATCCTGATTTGAACCAACTTGAAAACTGGGTCCATAGCCCCAAAATCAAAAATCTAAGTATATGTTTAGATTCAGCATATCAAAGAAGCCCAAGAATTAAATTTTTGTTAAAATCAAATTTTTTAGTTTAATTTTGGACCCTTTGGACTTTAATGTAGACCAATTTGAAAACGGGACCAAAATTTAAGAATCTACATACACAGTTAGATTTGGCATATCAAAGAACCCCAATTATTCAATTTTTGATGAAATCAAACAAAGTTTAATTTTGGACCCCGATTTGGACCAACTTGAAAACTGGGCCAATAATCAACAAGAGCTGTCAAAATGACAGTAAACCGGATTCTTTAACATTTATTTGCGTTCTGGCATTTATCAATATTACAAGGACCAAAACTCCTAATAGGTAAAATTTATGATTATCAATATCAAACTTGACTTCATGAGCAAATGCACAGACACGACATTTTTTAAACTTTCAAGAACTGTAACTCCTGAGCGGTAAAAGTCAAAATCGTCATTATTGAACTTGACCTCCATTTTGTTGTCAGTAACAACATATTAAAATTTTAAAAGGTTTGGTTGAACGGTTTATGAGTAAATGCACGGACACAACATTTTTTAAACTTTCAAGAACCTTTACTCCTGAACGGTAAAAGTTAAAATCGTTATTATTGAACTTGACCTCCATTTTGTTGTCAGTAACAACATATTAAAATTTTAAAAGGTTTGGTTGAACGCTTCATGAGTAAATGCACGGACAACATTTGGTTGCGGCCCGCCCGCCGTACATCCCCAAATCAATAACCAACATTTTTGACACAAAAATCCGGTTAAAAATCTAAGTACATTTTTAGATTCAGCATATCAAAGAACCCCAAGGATTCAATTTTTGTTAAAATCAAATTAAGTTTAATTTTGGACCCTTTGGACCTTAATGTAGACCAATTTGAAAACGGGACCAAAAATTAAGAATCTACATACACAGTTAGATTCGGCATATCAAAGAACCCCAATTATTCAATTTTTGATGAAATCAAACAAAGTTTAATTTTGGACCCCGATTTGGACCAACTTGAAAACTGGGCCAATAATCAACAAGAGCTGTCAAAATGACAGTAAACCGGATTCTTTAACATTTATTTGCGTTCTGGCATTTATCAATATTACAAGGACCAAAACTCCTAATAGGTAAAATTTATGATTATCAATATCAAACTTGACTTCATGAGCAAATGCACAGACACGACATTTTTTAAACTTTCAAGAACCGTAACTCCTGAACGGTAAAAGTCAAAATCGTCATTATTGAACTTGACCTCCATTTTGTTGTCAGTAACAACATATTAAAATTTTAAAAGGTTTGGTTGAACGGTTTATGAGTAAATGCACGGACACAACATTTTTTAAACTTTCAAGAACCTTTACTCCTGAACGGTAAAAGTTAAAATCGTTATTATTGAACTTGACCTCCATTTTGTTGTCAGTAACAACATATTAAAATTTTAAAAGGTTTGTTTGAACGCTTCATGAGTAAATGCACGGACAACATTTGGTTGCCGCCCCCCGCCGTACATCCCCAAATCAATAACCGACATTTTTGACACAAAAATCCGGTTAAAAATCTAAGGACATTTTTAGATTCAGCATATCAAAGAACCCCAAGGATTCAATTTTTGTTAAAATCAAACTAAGTTTAATTTTGGACCCTTTGGACCTTAATGTAGACCAATTTGAAAACGGGACCAAAAATTAAGAATCTACATACACAGTAAGATTCGGCATATCAAAGAACCCCAATTATTCAATTTTTGATGAAATCAAACAAAGTTCAATTTTGGGACCCTTTGGGTCCCTTATTCCTAAACTGTTGCGACCAAAACGCCCAAAAATCAAACACAACCTTCCTTTTATGGTCATAAACCTTGAGTTTAAATTTCATAGATTTCTATTTACTTATACTTAAGTTATGGTGCGAAAACCAAGAATAATGCTTATTTGGGCCCCTTTTTGGCCCCTAATTCCTAAACTGTTGGAACCAAAAATCCCAAAATTAATCCCAACCTTCCTTTTGTGGTCATAAACCTTGTGTTAAAATTTCATAGATTTCTATTCACTTTTACTAAAGTTAGATTGCGAAAACTAAAAGTATTCGGACGACGACGACGACGACGACAACGACGACGCCAACGTGATACCAATTTACGACCAAAAAATTTTCATTTTTTGCGGTCGTATAAAAGCAGCAAAATTTCCTTAAATTTACCAATTCAGGGGTAGCAACCTAACAACAAGTTGTCCGATTCATCTGATAATTTCAGGGCAGATAGATTTTGACCTGATAAACAATTTCATCCCATGTCAGATTTGCTCTAAATGCTTTGGTTTTTGAGTTATAAGCCAAAAACTGCATTTTATCCCTATGTTCTATTTTTAGCCATGGAGGCCATCTTGGTTGGTTGGCCGGGTCACCGGACACATCTTTAAAACTAGATACCCCAATGATGATTGTGGCCAAGTTTGGTTAAATTTGGCCCAGTAGTTTTAGAGGAGAAGATTTTATAAAAGTTAACGACGACAGACGCCAAGTGATGAGAAACGCTCACTTGGCCCTTCGGCCCAGGTGAGCTAAAAAGACCAAATCTCAAAAACTTTGACCACTGATCCATGAAAATGAGGTCAAGGTCAGATGACACCTGCAAGCTAGACATGTAGTATTGTACATATTACAATCATTCCATACACAAAATATAGTAAACCTATTGCATACAGTATAAGTAAAACCGACCAAAACACTGAATCATGAAAACCTGCCAGTTGGACATGTGTACACCTTACAATCATTCCATTCACCAAATATACTAGACCTATTGCTTATAGTATCTGAGATATGGACTTGACCACGAAAACTTAGCCTTGTTCACTGATCCATGAAATGAGGTCAAGTCAAGTGAAAACTGTTGGGCATGAGGACCTTGCAAGGTACGTACATACCAAATATAGTTATTCTATTACTCATTATAAAAGAGAAATTAACTATACACAAAATTACAACTTTTTTGAAGTAGTCACTGAACCATGACAATGATTACTCATTATAAAAGAGAAATTAACTATACAAAAAATTACAACTTTGTTTTCAAGTAGTCACTAAAGAATCACTGAACCATGACAATGAGGTCAAGGACAATTGACATATGACAGACGAAAACTTCGTAACATGAGGCATCTATGTACCAAATATGAAGCATCCAGGTCTTTCACCTAAAATATAAAGCTTTTAAGAAGTTAGCCAACGCAGATGACCCCACCTGAACACTATCCCTATGCGGAACTTTGTGACAAAAAAAACCTCAGAGTATTCAGAATTTCAGACATCCTGCTTAAACTGACATTTTTTCTGGTCATAACTGCTTCCACAGAGATATGACTTACCTATTTGTTATCTTATTTACAGTAGATGTTGAAATTTAAATGGCAATTCTTTATACAAATATTCAGTTAATGACTCATATTGAAGAAACAGTGCTTATCAATCTCCATAGAAATCAGATGTACCAATGCTATTACAACTGCAAACCAAATACCATCGACTTTTCACAAGGTGTTCCCTTTAAACAAACCTAAACAATATGTTAAAAGTTTTAAAGTCAATGAACCATAATGAGGTGATGGGGTTATATAATCTGCATGGAAATGAAACTTGCATATGTCAAAATATTTTCATGCCAAATATCACTGCCTTAACATTAGTGGTTTATATTAAAAAAATTCGTAAGGGTTCCACGGAACCCAGTGTCTCGCCTACTTTTGCTGTTAATCGCAGACTCAACAAAAATGAAGAAAAACATCAATAAAAATTTCCCTCTCGATACTATCTTTTGATTGAAAGAAGCTTCCAAGTTTGGTAAAAAATCCAGGATAGTTTATCAATCTAATAAATGTTTTATAAACTTTAACTGCACAGGTCTGCACACTGTATGTAACGTTAACTGGAAGAAAAACTAAGTCCATTTATAAGAAAATACGGAAAAAGTGAATTTTTTTTAACAAAATTTACTTCTGAATAATTTGTCCAAGTTTGGTAGAAATCCAGGATAGTTTAAGAACATTATAAAAATTTTAAAAACTTAAACCACAGAGTGAATGTTTTGTTTCTGGCAAAAAAACTAAGTCCATTTATAAGTAAAATATGGAAAAGTGGAAATTTATTTTTACAAAATTTTCTTCTTGATACTATCTTATGATCATAAACAAGCTTCTGTCCAAGTTTGGTACAAATCAAGGATAGTTTATGAAAGTTATTAAAATTTTAAAAACTTTAACCACAGAGTGAATGTAATGTTTCCTCACAGAAAAACTAAGTCCATTTATAAGTAAAATACGGAAAAAATGGAATTTTATTTTTACAAAATTTACTTCTGGATACTTTCTTATGATCATAAACAAGCTTCTGTCCAAGTTTGGTAGAAATTCAGTATAGTTTAAGAAAGTTATTAAAATTTCAAAAACTTTAACCACAGAGTGAATATTTGTGGACGCCGCCGACGACGACGATGCCGACGACGACGGAATGTAGGATCGCTTAGTCTCGCTTTTTCGACTAAAGTCGAAGGCTCGACAATGAAAACTATGCAAAATTTTGAAAGTCAATAAACCTTCAACGAGTTGTAAGGACCAAATATTCTCCATGGAAATGAGATGTGATAACGCGTATACAATTATTATTGACCTTACACTGACGGGTCCCAAGAAACTGATCTAATCAAAAACTAATACATGAAAACTAAGACAAAGTTTTTAAGTCAATAGATTGACTGAGAGGGCAGGGTCAAATAATCTCCATTGTAATGAGGTTAGCCAATGCTAATAGAACTGCATACCAAACATCTATCAATGACCTACCACTATGTGTTCACCATAAGCTAGACCTCATCACAAACTTATACATTGTTGAAGCCACCACCACTTGAAACAGAATACCGGTCTCACTTTACACTCTGTCCAGACAAGACAAAAGGTGAGAGACATATAGCAGTCGATGAACCATGAAAATGAGGCCAAGGACAATGAACATACGACCGGGAACCTCGTATATACAAGGTATTAACATCCAGGTCTTCTATCTTCTAAACATAATCAAAGTGCTTGTAAGCACTGAAGGGTCAAGATTGCTTTAATCTATCAGTGGGAAATAAAATTAAACATCCCATTGTATAAAGCATTGGTTGTAGTTAATTCAGCTACAATTATGGACAAAGGAAGATAACTCCAATTTTAAAGCATCATTGATTTGTAAAAAGAACAGATATTTGATTCCTGCACCTTTCACAAGTTATTTAATTTTCTTGTAAAAGTATATTCTTATGTTGTATAAACTTGAATACCTGAACATATAAATAATTGAAATTTTTTAAATTTTCATGGTTGGGATCCTTAGAATGTTATAATAAATGCATTATATTTTGTGTATGGCCAAAGAAGTGATCAACCTTGGAAGATTTAGATGTCAAGCCAGTAACATAGGGTTTTGATTGCATGAAAAGCAATCTTTATCCAAAAAGCCTTATATAAATGATTTATGCCGGTTTATGTCATCACTGCCTGATTGTAACCCCTAAGTCACTTTCGTCACAGGAAAGACAAAACCAATAATTATATCACAGGCATTATCAGTTAATAACAAATAAATACTAGATAAAAGACATTTTATTAAAATTCTCTGTTTTAACTCTAAGTCCACTGATGATACCGACTCATCTATTGCCTAGTCAAGCAATGATGGTAATGGAACTGAAAGCATAGTTAAAAACGTACACCTGATCAAAATTTGTTAAAAATACAATATTTCAATAACTGCCTCACAAATACATCATTTAAAAGCAGTTTTGAGATCATATGAATATGGATCCACTCACTGCATTAGAATTCTACCAGAATTTTAGTTTTCTTAAGAATAATAAACATATTACAATAATGGCTTGTAGAAATGAATGCATGTCTATGACTTCTCTGGTAATTCAACAAGTATAAAAACAGACTGATTTTGTTTATAGTTTTATAAATATACTCATCTAAAACGAACCATTTTGTTTTGGACTTCTGCTAATATTTAAAAATTAATTTCAGCCCCCAAAAAACTCGAAGTGTTTCCTATTTTTATATTAACAAATACTCTCTGAATATTTTTACATACTTATTTTGTCAACCGATTTTATAATTGACTATGCCATTTGGTTGATAACATCTTTTCACAGTACATAGAAATACAAGACAAATTAGATCAACAGTGTACAACAAGAAATGAAATATACATTTTTTAAAATAACTTACTTTCATGCATTTCAAACAATTATTATTTAAGAAAACATTCAGGGGATGTCTTGCAAGTTTGATATGAAAGTGAGTCTTATCAAATAGGCATATGTCTCAATATAAACCAGATGATCCAATGGAGTCTGTTCAAGAGATCTGTAATATTTCTTACTAGAATAAGAGCCCGTCAGACCATGATACCCTATGAAAGTGATCTCAATGGTGACTCCAAGCGAAACACCATTCTATTTGATCTTTTATGTTTTAATATGTATAATTTGTATAATGATAAACGAAAGCTTTCAATCCTCGTGTCAAACTACATGTTCACACTCCCAAGTAAGCATTTTCTTATCAAGCAACTTACTCAAAATAATGTCTAGTCATAGATTCCCATGTTAAATCAGTCATATAACAGACTTTAAACTACCTAGGGTTCTTAGTATATGCATTCGTCATCGATTGAGGATTTTACTTGTTACAAGTCTGGAGATTAAGTTAAACCTAACTCTTCTTAAAGAAATTATTTCTTAAAATCTCAAAATCTGGCATACTGAAGAAATATTAACCTATAGTATTTTATCATGCAGAAATCTTTACATTAAAACAAAATTATAAAACACACTGTAGCTTTCGAGTTTCTTTCAATGAGGGTGATTTATCCTGATGAACTAAATGATGAACGATTGATGATAATGACTTAATTACAATGTTTAAATATTTACAATATAAAAAAACGTCTGATTTAATCAGTTCTTGGTTGTGGTAGAGTATATAGACAGATAATACTTTCTACTCAAATTCATTCAAAATTTCTTGAACCTGTTATTTTTTCATGCCCATAAAAATTGAAGTTCAAACTATAACTAAAGGTTCTTAATTAATATAACTTTTCCAATAATTTTACTAATTCCAACTTTTTTTGCTACCACAACCACAGCTCACATACAAGTATTTAAAAACCTGAATGTAAAAACAGCACTAAATTATGTGCAAAATATGCGCTGGTTGACAAGAGATGTTCTGATCCCCTACTTAAATGAACAAGATACAGCCTTATGATTTAGAGTCGTCTTTGTTATCTTCATCTTCGTTATCATTATGTGTATGCCACGTAAGTCTCTCTTCATAAAATGCTATAACAATCTGTGGACATTTAACATTTGCTTGTCGTGCTGGCACTAAATCTGCTTCATCACTGTCTTTCCTGTAAAAATATGTTGTACAAAATTTTAAATATCTATTAAAGGATCAAGATGTTTGTGAGTAATACACATTAAATGTACACAATCATAGGTTTGAATATTGTTTTCAATTTTGAATTGTTTATATCTTTATACATATATAAAAAATAAAAACAATTATGTGCACAGTTGCTTGTTCATCCTCATATCAGTCATTTACATGTGATTAAAAGTGAATTAGTGAATATGATTTTCTTTCCTGTCACTGTTTTTAAACATCTGGTCATAACTTGCAGGTTTGCATAAAGGAGTTTATGTGCACATTCAAAATGTTTTTTTCTATTTTTTAAACAAAAGACTCCTACGAAGAAACATGCCATATATATTCATGTTCACCTTTCACAAATAAAAATCAAAGACTTAAAGGCTGTTAAAGCAATTGCTGCCTAGTTATTAATGTGTATGTGTATGTAATAGGAACTCCTCCAATGAAGACACATTATTTGACCGATTTGTGGTTACTCTATATTGGGAGAAGTTACAAATACAAATTTCAAAATCTATGCTTTGATCTGTCAAGGCTTCAAACAAATGTGGTTAGCATGTAAGCATACTACAATCAGACCAAGGCAGTTTAAATTTATATTTTTAAATCTGAAAAGATATATCTATGGAAAGTTGCCTAATTTTCTTATTGCTCAAGCCATACCATTTCATTAAGAACATGAGTTCCCCAGAACTGTCTGTTGCACCTATAATTCTTTCTGGTTGTAGCCCTCTGTCAAATCCTCGTGGTTTGTTATCCTCTTCCTATTAAAAAATAAACCAATATAAGTTTGATAAAATAATCCTTTGGTGAAGTTGTGCATTACTTATATTATAGACGTGGATTTCTTGGCTAGTGCAAGGAATTACAGTTACATCACAAGACATTTCTCTTCTGTTAAGTTTTCAATTTGTAAGTCTTTCATTGCCATCACTTCTTCCTAATATTGTTGCAACTCTGTTTGGATTACCTCCCCTACACTGCCCCCAATTCTGACACAGTTTGAGCCATAACCCCCAAAATCTAATTCTAACCATCCCTTTGAGGTATGGAAACTTGTGGTATAATTTCAGAGAGATCCATACACTTAAACACAAGTTATTGTCTGGAAACTAGAAAAATTCATAAGAGTTCCGCGGAACCCAGTGTCTTGTCTATTTTTGATGTTAATCCCAGGCTCAACAAAAATGAGGAAAAATATTAATAAAGGTATTCTTCTTGATTATACATGTACTATCTTTTGATTGTCAGACGCCTCTGTCCTAGACTGGTACAAATCCAGGATAGTTTAAGAAAGTTATTAAACTTTATAAAAAAACTTTAACTGCAGAGTGAATGTAATGTTAACTGCCAGCAACACCAAGTCCATTTATAAGTAAAATACAGAAAAACAAGGTTTTTTTTTGACAAAATTTACTTCAGGATACTATTTTTTTATCAAAACACAAGCTTCTGTCCAAGATTGGTACAAATCCAGGATAGTTTAAGAAAATTTTAAACTTTATAAAAAACTTTAACCGCAGAGTGAATGTAATGTTAACTGCCAGAAAAACTAAGTCCATTTATAAGTAAAATACAGAAAAACAAAATTTACTTCAGGATAATATCATATGATCATAAACAAGCTTCTGTCCAAGTTTGATAGAATTCCAGATAAGTTTAAGAAAGTTATTGAAATTTCAAAAACTTTAACTACAGAGTGAATATTTGTTGACGATGACGACGAAGGAATGTAGGATCCCTGTCTCTTTTTGGTCAAAAGTTGAAGGCTCAACAAAAATGTCTTTTTTAGCCCCTAATTTCTAAACTTTTAGGACCATAACCCCAAAATTCAATCCCAATCTTCCTTTTGAGGCTATAAAACTTGTTTCAATTTCAAAGATTTCTGTTTACTTATACTAAAGTTATTGTTGATACCAATATACGATTGCAAAATTAGTTTGCGGTCAAATAAACTAGAGGCTCTTAACAGCCTGTGTGGCTCACCTTGGTCGATGTGCATATTAAACAAAGGACACAGATGGATTCATGAAAAAATTGTGTTTTGGTGATGGTGATGTGTTTGAAGTTCTTACCTTACTGAACGTTCTTGCTACTTACAATTATCTCTTATCTATAATGAACTTTGCCCAGTAGTAACAGAGGAAATTATTTTGTAAAAACTTACAAAAATTTACCAAATTAATGAAAATTGTTAAAAATTAACTATATTGTATAAAGGGCAAAAAACTCCTTAATGGGTCAACAACGGCAGCAACCCAACAACCAGTTGTCCAATTCATCTGAAAATTCCAGGGCAGATAGATGTTGACTTGATAAACAATTTAACTACATGTCTGATTTGCTCTAAATGCTTTGGTTTCAGAGTTATAAGCCAAAATCTACATATTACCCCTATGTTCTATTTATAGCCATGGCAGCGATCTTTGTTGGTTGGCTGGGTCACCGGACACATTTTTAAAACTAAATACCCAAATGACGATTGTGGCCAAGTTTGGTTAAATTTTGCCCAGTAGCTTCAGAGAAGATTTTTGTAAAAGTTAACGACTGACGACAACGGACGCCAAGTGATGAGAAAAGCTCCCTTTGGGCAAGGTGAGCTAAAAAATGAATAGCAAAATCCAGAAAAGTTTATAATTTTCTGAACAATAAAATGCATTTATGATTTAATTATCTAGGTCCAGCCATGCCTTAAAACTTTTTACAGGTTTGTCTGTACTCAGAGTAAAATTTGTGGTGTAAATACGGCCATTTTAGCCAAAAGGTAATGATGAACCTTAATTTGATTTAAACATACTCAAGCTAGTTTGATATTTTAAAATAAATTGGGAATGTGTCCATGGGACACAGATGATGCCCCCACTCGCTTATCATGTAAGTTATAAAGGGACATAACTGACAAACGGTAAATGTGAAGCTACACAACTTTTTACTTGATCTGAGTTGTGTTGTATTAAGTAATTAGTATTGTGTAAAAGTTACATAACTCTTGATTGAGGCAAACTTAGTTAAGAGAGCTGAAACGAAAAACGATAATTATACAAAGAAAGATATTTTTCCAAAGGCTGCTTTAGTAAAATACCCATGATTACTACATGTACATGCAAATGGAGAAATGAACATACATGCATACAGGCTCTAAATAATTGAGAGCTATTCCAAGAAAAAATGTATGGGGGTAGGTCAGACAGGACTTTTTGTAAAAACATGTTAGCCATACTTTTTAATTCACAAGTTTTACTTGAGGTTCTAAAGAGCCTGTGTCGCTCACCTTGGTCAATGTGAATATTAAACAAAGGACGCAGATAGATTCATGACAAAATTGTGTTTGGGTGATAGTAATGTGTTTGTACATCTTACTTTACTGAACATTCTTGCTGTTTACAATTATCTCTATCTATAATGAACTTGGCCCAGTAGTTTCAGTGGAAATGTTAGTAAAATTTAACAAATTTTATGAAAATTGTTAAAAATTGACTATAAAGAAAAAAAAAAATAACTCCTTAGGCATGTTAGGGGTCAATTGACCATTTTGGTCGTGTTGACTTATTTTTAGGTCTTACTTTGCTGTACATTATTGCTGTTTACAGTTTATCTCTATCTATAATAATATTCAAGATAATAACAAAAAAACTGCAAAATTTCCTTAAAATTACCAATTCAGGGGCAGCAACCTAACAAGGTGTTGTCTGATCCATCTGAAAATTTCAGAGCAGATAGATTTTGACCTGATAAACAATTTAACCCCTGTCAGATTTGCTCTAAATGCTTTGGTTTTTTGAGTTATAAGCTAAAAGTTGCATTTTACCCCTATGTTCTATTTTTAGCCATGGTGGCCATCTTGGTTGGTTGGCCGGGTCACCGAACACAATTTTTAACCTAGATACCCCAATGATGATTGTGGCCAAGTTTAGTTCAATTTGACCCAGTAGTTTCAGAGGAGAAGATTTTTGTAAAAGTTTACAGACGCCGGACGCCAAGTGATGAGAAAAGCTCACTTGGCCCTTCGGCCCAGGTGAGCTAATAAAAATGTTGAAACTGATCTGAAACCCATTTCCCATGCATAGTTATATCAATGCCTTCCAACCCCCCATTTTTTCTGGAATAGCTCTGAAGCAAAACTAAAATGGATAAAATGAGAATGATGTCAATGAATGTATTAACACCTCCCAACCTTCCTTACGGTTGATTTAGCATCAGCCACTTTCTTTTTCTTTTTTGCTGCTCCCTCATCTGGTCCATTGGTTGATTTTCTTTTCTTTTCCAAATCTTTCTTCTTTTTCTTTTCTTCAAACTCCTCTATGAGATCAGGACAGTCGAGGTTTTCCATAGGTTCCCATGTATTTTCTGAACTGAAATATTAAAGGAGACCTGTCATGCCAAGAACCTTTAACCAGAAAATAATCTTTCATAGTTTACCACAGTTTGGGTTTTGGTCATTGCTCATATATACACGATTTGGTCTCTGGTGGATAGTTGTCTCATTGGCAAATCATACTAATTTTTTTATTGGTATAAAATTTATAAGTTAGTTTGAACAACATAACTTTTAGTCTCCAGTAGTTAAGTTTTAAAGTCTTAAAAAACTCTTATTATTAAAAAAAAAATATTCTAGAACTTTTTTTCGTTCAGAAATGATTACAGTTATAGTGTTGGTCTGGTAACTGGAACCACCCATATACTTTAATTTGGCCTAAAATCTTTTTGAATTGGGAATGTGGCTGATATTGGTCTGTATATCTTGGGCAAGAAAATTTTTTTTTGCTATCTAATGTTAAAAAACATTTACTCTGGATATCCCTTCCATTTGAGTAAGTATTCTTTTTTCCCATTTTTCATCCTTGAATCCTGAACTTTTTCCACTGTATATTCTTCCTCCTCTTCTTCACCATCCTCCATATCTTCAGCTGTATCTTTTTCTTTTGATGCCATTTTGGGCCTAAAACACATAAACAGATATGTGTCAGGGTTCTCACGAAGGCGAGTCCATGAGTCCCTGGACTCATCAAAATCTGTCTGGACTCACCATTTTCAAAACTGGCGAGTCCACAGATGCATCAAGATTGAAATATTTTGTATAAACTGAAGACACGTATCATCATTTTATAGCAATTGTTTAAAAGTTATCTGAATTTAAGGTCATTAATTGCTTTGTTAGGCCATTGGAGACTCAAATATTAGGCCAGAATTTTTTAATTTGTTGGTTTACGGATCCGCCGACCCGATTTTGCCGATTTCCAGAATAAAAATAAAATTGACTTTCATGCTTTTTTATTCCCGCCGACCTTAACAAATGCATTATCCCTGGAAAATAATTAAACAATCTTTTTTTTTATGAAATGAAATGCTTAAATCACTAACAAAATTGATAACACTTTCTGTAGTGAAAAAATAAAACTTCCAGTTTACGTTTCTAAAAATTGACAAATCAATTATAAATGACCTTGAAATGTCGTTTGCGCATATAATTTTGCGAAACGGAACCTGTGTTTAAAACCAACTACACAATGAGTTCGTTTCCCGTATTTGTAATCAGTCCGTAAGATGCATCATCTGATAGAAATAGACTTGTCCAAATGTAGACAGGTGGAAGACATCAAGTTAAAGTACTGAATATTAAATAATCATTTTGAATTTTCTTGTTTTATAGATAATAAAAAAATATCGTCCATTTGGATAAAAAAACGGGAATGCATGACAACAGATTAACCCGATATTCTCGTTTTTCCAGTGGACGAGTCTATTTCGTTTTTGACACGTGTGTTGAAACTTATTTTCGTACGACGTTTTTACATTTTTTGCTTTATCTTTATCTACGCGAATCTGTTTTTCTTGTTTAATTTCGTCTTTTCCGTGCACCCCCCCCCCCTTTTTGTACGGAAAATTATTAGAATGTCATGCGATGTTTATGACAACTGAGCAATACAATTGCATCTAACTAAAATCTAAGAAATGATGACAAAATAGCATAACAAACATATTGTCAGAAAGGTGAAATATATATTTATTTGCATATTTTTCTGTCTTGAAAGATATTTTTTTTCTTTTTTTTTCCCGACCGACCGACCCGACTTTTTCATGGGGAAAATCCGTAAACCAACAAATTAAAAAACCCTGGCCTTACATTATATTGCAATAAAATATCTTCTTCTTGCTGTTGGACTTGCCATGGCCAAAAATGACGAGTCCCCGGACTGGCCTTCAAAAATCCTTAGCCAGAGCAGGGGTGTGGAAATATTTGTTGTGAGCACTTGTCCCTGGACAAGTAAAACTGTAAATTTTACTTGTCCGGAAAAAGTTACTTGCCCTGAGGCTGATGGTCCCAATAAATATTGAAGTATTTCATTGTTAGCTAATATATGATTCTTAGCACTTTTTTGCATCACAAACAAATGAAATCCATTTGTTTATATTGTGTAAAACTTTAGGAAAGTAGGAAAAGGGTTAACATCAATGGGACAGAAACCTCACAGCAAACCAACCAATGAGATAACATGCAGAGGACGATTTTACAGCAGTTTTTGTATAAAAATTGTAGCCAGTAGGTACATATACTAATTTAAGAGGACAGTTAATGGTGAAGTTTTGGTGTTTCTCGCAACTGACACACGTTTTTTTTTCTTTCAAAATTGTCTTGAGGGGCAATTCAATCATCTCTTCTATTTACCACTTTGACAACAAATGATGCTGACCTGTCTTCTATAGATAAGACAACAAATTATTTATTTTACGAATTTCCATCCAAGATAACCAGGGCAATCTAAAATACATGATGTCTGAAGTTCTCGCTTCCGAATCTTTTTTTTAAAATACGTGTTCTTCTCCATCTGCGTTTTAGGTTTTCTACTCGACTCATAACTCTTTTTGGCTTGCTTGACCGGGGTCTTTAATATTTATCAATCTGACTGTCGATACAAAAACTAAAGAAATGATACTTCCGGTGAATAATGGATAAAACATAATCGACGATCCCGGCTCAATGGTCAAAGTCAATGCAATGTTACGCGACTCGGGTTCGCATACCTATTTTTTTTTTTATCAATTTCGTTATTAATCTATTTCCGGTATTATGTAACTAATATTTATCGTCTGGACATTGGTGTTTTTACTCGCTGACTATTGGTTTCTTTACATAAATTAAACATCTTTATACGTTTTGGAATTAATTCTATATTTTTGTTGGATTTGAACTTTGTCTTGTATATTCTTTTTACTTGTCCGGTTGTTCAAATGTACGAGTCGGGCAAGTCGGGCATAGCATTTCTACACCCCTGCAGAGCCCTGTGTGTATAATGCATGCACATTCCCATTAAAAGCTGATACTTTAAATAAATATTCTATTTAAACTAAGATACCTGAATGTATGGCCTCCTAAAACACTTTGAATTATAATTATTTAAAATTATATATAATTTGCGACTGGATATTTAAGAAAGACTTTAAAAGGTTTGAATTATTTCTGTTCTTTAGATTCAGCTGATGATACAACTTGTTATGATTTGAATTTTGATTGGTTCCTTTTTTAGAAAGTCTTTTTACCTGTTTAATAAACCACTTCTTCATGACTCAACTCTTCTTTCACTAGTTGATATTTGAAGTTACACTATTTTATGTAGTCTTACATGTACATGTACCATAACCTTAAACTGGCTACCACTTAATATAAACCACAAATCACAACAGCTTTTTATATGCCTAATTATTCAATTTGTGTAATATCAATTTATGTATTATGTAAGAACCTATTGTACAGGAAGCCATTGATGTATAAAAGTTGCATGAGGCATTATTTCTCGAGTTTATGGGCACTGATTTTGGAATTTGTCCCAGGTTGTTGCTCACATAAACCTCTTTGTGAATTAACAAAAATCCATACAGAAATGTAGGCTTTAGAGTGCTTACAAGAACAGACGATCTGTATGCCCCCTGGTCTTTATTCCAATAGAAGACAAAATTAATTACAAACTAACTTCAGTACCATTCGAATGTTTAACATTTGTACATAATAACATCACCATATACTGATGATTGAGTATAAAAATGATTTTGAATGCGCTAATTCGAATCAATACGGAAAGCTGTACAGATGTTTTGTAACTTCAAAACTCTCTTTGCTGTCAGGTCTTTCATCAAAACACCTTTTCTTGTTATTTGCAAGCTTTACTTCATTCCTTTCACTGGAACATAGCAATGATGCATTCAAAAAGTTGTTCAAAGAACAGTTTCAGTGTTCGTTCAGACAAACTGCAATGATTCATCTAGTCACTGACAAACTATAGATTCATCACGGTCACGTCTAAATCAAATGCTCCTGTAGTAGAAGCAAAATACAGTTACGTCAATTTCAGAGCTGATTACCTATTCATTACACCATCAGTCATCATCCTGTCTGCCTGAATTTTAGGGTTTGTAGTAGTTGCACTGGTGTTGAGGCGATTCGTTCCTGCAAGAGGGGGTATAGTGTCAAGTTCCATTACTTTTTCTTTCTATGAAGACAAAAACATTCAAAAAAACAAAATATTGAACAACAGCCTTCAGCAAGGTCAATGTGAACAAAGAAATGCACACGCAATTCATGAACAATCACAAATTTAGGGTAAACATGTACAAAGATACCTTTCCTCCCTTCAAATGGTAAAAAAGAACAAAATGTAGACCGTATTTATAGAGTAATTAAGTTTTTCGTAAATTAAAACATTTAAATTTCAAAACTATTTCGAACATATTAATTACAAACTGAAGCATTGAACAAACATTGTGTTTTACAATGTGTTTTTACTCCAACATCATGTTTGGGCGCCATTTTGTGTTTTTCACTTCATTATGTACACGTTATTTTCTTATTGTTTGTATTTATCATCTCATACCAACTGACATGCAGTCTAATTCCACGTTAAAGTCAAGCTTCTATCATAAATAAAGTTATCGTCAGTGCATGCATCTGTTTTTACCTGCAATTGTATGCGCAAAATAATTTGTATCAAGTTTACCCGGTGAATTTGGGATTATGCGCATGTGCTCTAAAAGATCACGCGGGAAACTCTTCAAATATTCTTTGTTATCGTTTGTCATAATATTAATTTTGTTTAACTTTTAATCATGTAAAGTCTTTAAAAAATTGAGTCTTTTTTATTCATATGTATGCATTTCATATTATTTAATTTTTAGGATTAAAATGACTTCAATTTGAGGTGCGTTCTGAATTTGTGTTTTAGTCACTTCGACACCTCATTAAATTTCTAACAGCTACATATAACTAGACTAAAAATATTTCTTTTCATTGTTGTTTTTTTTTTAGATAATAAAAATGAAAATATATTCCCATTATTTGTAGTGATAGAAAGAAATCTAAACCACCTATTATGCTTTTGGCATTAATTCATGGCTTATCATGCATTATATTCTGCCGCTTCAAGTTAGTACTACCATGTGATTAGTCGGATTAGTTCTTTGTACAAGTGCATTAATTATGCGTTGTATTGTTATAAATACAATTGAGAATGGAAATTGGGAATCATTCAAAGAGACGACAGCCCGACCATAGAGCAGACAACAGCCGAAGGTCTCCAATGGGGCATGGTCTTCAATGCACCGAGAAACTCCCGCACCCGGAGGCGTCCTTCATCTGGCCCCTAAACAAATATGTATACTAGTTCAGTAAAAAGTAAGTAAGTAAGTAAGTAAGTAAGTAAATTGTTTATTATAGTGACATGTGTAAATCAGCATAAATATATAAATTTCGTACAGAATATAATTACATATATAATACACCCGGCCCAATGGACCAATAAGTCACCTTTTACTTTTAGTTCAAAATAAATGTTCTAATATCACGTGTCAATTGCCAATTTAAATTTAAATACAGATAATTATAGATTAAAAATTAACGATTGTAAAAGTTCATATGTTATTCATCTAAAGTTTGTAAAAGTTCATATATTATTCATCTAAAGTTTGTGAAAAAGTTTAAGAATGTTATAATAACTAGAGTAAACTGTTTGTTTTCTACGGAAAAGTGACGCTGCTAAGTATTTAGCTATTTTCCTTAGATGGTTCACCATTAGAAATGTTAATTTTCCCTGCTCATCTAGTTGCGTATAGTCAGGCACCATTAATATCTCGCTAAAAACAGTTTGTCTGATATCATTATAAAATGTGCAGTTTATAAGAAAATGAAGCTCACTTAACTTGACATTTTGAGAATTACAAAATCGACATATAGTCTGTTTTCTACTGGTTCCCCAATATATCTACCAGTCTCAATTCTGATCAGTAATATCCCGCATCTAAACTGGGCTAGCACAGATCGCTCGTGTTTCGTAAGATTTAGTTTTACATAGTGCTCTAGTTCGAAGTTTGTTTTAAAGTTTAAGTAAGATCGTAGCTTTGGTTTATTTATCAAGGACTCTCTCCATATATCACTGTAATAAGTTCGTACAATTTGTTCAAAAGATTTTAAATCCACCATTGTTCTACTTTCGTAATAAGGCAGCAACCATTTGATTTTCTGGGGGGGGGGGGGGGGGGGGGGGCTATGGTTTTTTTTGGAAAAAAAAGTTTGTTTCCAGTTTTCGGAGAAAAAAATAATTTGTTTTTGATTCTGAGAAAAAAAAATTGTTTGTTTCACCCTCAGCTGCCACTATATGTAATGCTAAAGTTGAAAGAAAAAAATTGTTTTCGACTTGTCGCGAAAAAAATAGATTGTTTTTCGCCGCAGGCGAAAAAAAAAGTTTGTACAGAAAAAAAAACCATAGGCCCCCCCCAGAAAATCAAATGGTTGCTGCCTAATGTAGCATATTAAGTTCAGTGAAAATATCTTTAGTGTCACTACACCAATTGTTTGTGCAACGATCATAATCCATATTGAACACCACTTTCGTTAATTGGTCGTCTTCAAACGATAATAGCCTATTCCAGTATCGAATAATGTTTACCCAATGCCGAAACTGACTTGGTATCCATCCAGTATCCCCATACAGTGCTAGAATTGGTGCAAATCTGTGAACGCCTAAGTAATATCGAATTGCTCTGTTCTGTACGTTGTCTATTGATTGGAACTTACTATTTCCCCATATTCCAGATGCGTAGTCGAGGATTGGAGTAACACACGAATTAAAAAGTTTTTCATAAGACTGAAAACCAAAATCCTTTAAACTGTGGATTTTCGAGATAATTTTACCTAAGGCTCTTCCTGCACCTTTAGCCAAAGTCTCTGCATGTAAATTAAAGCTACCTTTACAGTTAAAAGTTACACCTAAGTATTTGTAATCGTCCACTGTTTTTAACGCATTATTGCCGATTGAAAAGTTAAATTCACTCTGCTTTTTACGTCCTTTACGAAAGTGCACGCACTTAGATTTGTCCGTGTTGATCAGAACCTTCCAACGTTTACACCAGCTATGAATCACATTTAACATTTGTTGAAGTTCATCCTCACTTTTTGCGAACATAACAATATCATCAGCGTAAAGTAGAAGTGAAATCTGTCTTCCATTAATATCAAATCCTAAATTCAAATCATTAACTTCTTTAACCAGATCGTTGATGAAGATAGAGAAAAGTGTCGGAGAAACGTTATCCCCTTGTTTTACGCCGGCTTTACAGTCAAACCAATTCGTCAGTTTATTGTTGATACGCACACAGGAGCTTGTATGTTGATAAATGCTTTTAATTGAATTGTAAATTTTGCCGTCTATATTATTTAAGCGCAACTTATACAACATCATGTCTCTATCAACGAAATCAAAGCACTTTTTTAAGTCAATGAATGCCGCAAAGACGTTGGGATTGTTTCTCACAATGCTGTTTAAGGTAAAAATATGATCTTCACAAGACCTATTTTTCCTGAACCCATTCTGTTCATCTGCAAGAATATTTTCCGTCTCGAGAAAACTTGATAATCTCTTGTTAACAAATGCGCTATAGAGTTTGCTTACACATGATAATAGACTGACACCTCTGTAATTCGTCGGAATACGTGCATCTGACGACGGATCCTTCAATATAGGACAAATTATGGATTTTCTCCAGTAATAATAGACGTCATACTCAACTCCGAATTATACATAAGAAACTTAAGTTAAAATGAAATGTCTTGTATTCCGCCGTCCGGTTAAAAGCTCATAAAAGCGTATGTTGTCTTTGACGTTATATTACCGTCTGCCGACTCCAAATGAAGCTTATTTATTTATTACGTACAATGGTATTAATTCCTTTAAAACAACTTTATGTCGGTTGGAACAAATCAAGATCGAGATTTTGTAGATCACCAAAATAGATATCAATAGATCTAGAAGATACCGTAGCCTTTGATACTGTAGATTCTATGTTGATACACACTGAAAGATGGGACTATTATAATAACCATTAGGCTTTATATATTATCCTACAGAAAAGCATCTATACGCCTACATATTGATAAACATTTCGACGGTCATTTTAAATTTAAAATTAATCATGTATGTAAAAGCATACTGAGTTCTCGTATTGCACTTTATCAAGAAATAATAACATTTATAGCTGCATGTATGTTTCATTATAATACGTTATTCTGATTGGCTACACTGAATATTGCGTTTTTCCTTAAGCAATAGCATTACACAATAAAATTTATCATTCATGATGACACGAGGACCCACAATAAAGTGCACTGGTAAATTAAATAAAAACTTGATAACAATCGTGTTTTTATGATCCTAGATAAAACAAAATGCATTGAATGCTTCTTTTTGCTGAACGCATATTTATTAATTAGAAATATATGGTCTATGGAGGAATATTCGGAAACTTTCTTATTGTTCATTCGGAACATTTGTTCTTCTTATCTGTATTAGCTTCCTGCAATTAAGAGCACCTCCATACGGGGTATTCAATATATTTAAAACATGGCAATAAAAAACTTTACACTGATCGCTTACTCACTAAATATGCTATATAATAAAATATATAGTTGAAAATCTATATAGAAAAAAAAAAACGAAATAGCTATCCATAAGAACAATTTTTAAAAAATGATAATGATTCAAAACATGGACACATGTACCTCAGTCTTCCAAAAATTTATAAAACTTATTTAGAAATAATTAATGAGGCATTGCGAACTGGTCAACTAGTAAGATATAATTTACATTAAGTAATGTTCCTTAATTACGACCGATCATCACTAGGTAACTCTCCCACGAGATGGATTGAGATTGAGAAATTAATTGATCTAATATGAAACCATTATTGATGAGGCTTTTGAATTCTAGATACAACACATTGGCGGATCCAGGGGTGTCCAGGGGTTGGAACCCCCTTTTTTTGGACGATCAATGCATTTGAATGGGAGCATATAGTTGGAACCCCCCCTTTTACTCTGGGTTGGGAACCCCCCTTTTTAAGATGGCTGGATCCGCCCCTGCAACAGATTTCATTAATAAGATAGAGTCACACAGATTAAAAGGGAATGCATTCTAATTGCCTATGATGTAACGTGAATGTACACAAATATGATCATCGTTAATTTAAAAGAAACGGTTATCAATGCAGTAGAATTTATTGATACACAATAAGAATATCCTTTGAAGATTAAAAAAAAGGTTTAACTGCATTGAAACAATGAATTTGGATTTAATGGACACTTAACGTTCTACAATCAAGTTATAATGAAAACACTGAAATATTATTGACAATTCAGTTGAAATAAAAATTTGCATAAAAAAAGGTTCTAAGGTTCACGTATTGACGTTTTTAAAAAAAAAAAGTAACTTCTTGTACCTTCATAGGATTGTAAAAGCGTTGACCTTGAGCACACTTTAAGAATGAAACGCTTCCGCGCTTCACACAAAATGTACTTCGGTCAACGCTTTTACACCCCAATGAAGGTACAAAAAGAAGCATTCAATTCTTAATTAAGAAATTACTTGATATTAACAGTAGAAAATATTTTTTTATGCTTTTATTCTGTCAATATTTGAATTTTGTTGTTCAATATCGTATTGAAGGAGAATTTCAAAGAATTGTAACTGGATGCAGAAATGTAAACTGATGGCGGGATTATATTGGATGCATGGTGAATCTGACTGCTTTTCTGTGGGACGTTTTAAGTTCTTGTATGTGTTTTTGTAGATGCTGGTCACTACCACTGCTAACGTATTCTAATATTGATCATCTCACTAGGGATAAACATGACTGACGTTTTATATATTTATCTGACATTTATCAAAATTTCCGGCGCTGTATAAAGCCCAATGTCAATTTATTTACCTTTGTATGGATATTTCCGATCGATGTTGTCATTCCAGATAAGATAAGATATATTATTGGTTTAAAATCCAAAATTATAGGATTGATACCAAGACAACAAACATTGGTTTTACGTATGCATAAACATACAAGCATCTATATATATATAGATTCCACCACTGCATCGAGTGTAATACGATATTTATCCACTCGAGACAGTTAAATTTTCAATTTTAAAGTCCGAGCCGCCTCGGCGAGGACTTTAAAATTGATAATTTAACTGTCGAGAGTGGATAAATATCGTATTACACGAGATTTGGTGGTGGAATCTGTTTCTCTAATGATTTTCTAACATTATGCAGGCAAACTTATTCCTTCTTTTCGAATGATCTGCAAAAAGATGTGTTCTTTCTATGTGACGTCGTCAGGCATGGTCGCCTTTTTTCATGTCGTCACAATAGGAAATTCAGAGGACAGCAAGAAAATTCGACGTCACAATCGGATTTTAACCAATGAAGTACTGAGATCAAACGAACCACACGTTGATTAAATATAGATTCCACCACTGCATCGAGTGTAATACGATATTTATCCACTCGAGACAGTTAAATTTTCAATTTTAAAGTCCGAGCCGCCTCGGCGAGGACTTTAAAATTGATAATTTAACTGTCGAGAGTGGATAAATATCGTATTACACGAGATTTGGTGGTGGAATCTGTTTCTCTAATGATTTTCTAACATTATGCAGGCAAACTTATTCCTTCTTTTCGAATGATCTGCAAAAAGATGTGTTCTTTCTATGTGACGTCGTCAGGCATGGTCGCCTTTTTTCATGTCGTCACAATAGGAAATTCAGAGGACAGCAAGAAAATTCGACGTCACAATCGGATTTTAACCAATGAAGTACTGAGATCAAACGAACCACACGTTGATTAAATTTTTTTATACAATGGGTGCAGAAAGGGATAAATTGACGAAGAATTAGAGAAATTTTTTTATACAATGGGTGCAGAAAGGGATAAATTGACGAAGAATTAGAGAAATATATATAACACCTGGATGACAGCAAATAATCTGCCCATATGAAATCAAGGGTCGCATCCTTTGAAAAGTCGATCACAATCCATAGTGAAGTTATCTATAACAGTTTACCAATAAATTTGACAAAAATATTGAACAGTTACTTGCTACATTAAATTTTTCACATGTTTGGGAAAATCATTATACTATTTCAAAAAGGCGTTTATTACATTCACTTCATACCAAACTTAATGATAGATATCTTAATTGATTATTTGCTGTCATCCAGGTGTTATATATATATAGCCACATTTGTATATAGCCACATTTGTAAACAGGCATTGTATATTTATATGGATATTCGCTCCAGTATTAAACGAAAATGTTGTTGCAATAATAAATGTATATTATCTTTGAGAGGGGGTGGTACCACAAAGTTATTTAGTACTCTATAAAGCAGTTCTATAATTGTACATGTCGCTTATGAATTTTAAAATGATTCTAATTATATCAGTCTCGCCACACGTATACAAAAAATGAAATCTTGCTTCATTAGTCAAATTTAAAAAAAGGGGGAACTATTTCACTAATTTTGGAAAACAATTGTTCTCTAATTGTATTTAGTTTTGTACATTTAAAGTGAAATGAAATTCATCGTCTACTTCTAAAAGACACAAAGGACAAATTCTTTCTTCTGCAGGGTGTTTGGTGTGACGAACTTGTTCAATTCTAAGATTACCATTACTTGTGCTAATTTTGGAAAAATGTCTATAGAGCTATTACTTTTCTATCAATATTTAACAATAAATAGGTTTCCAATTCATAATTTTCTGTAAGCTGTCTATATGTTCTGATCTTATTATCGTGCAATGATTTATCAACACAAAACAAATCTTTTCTTTCCAATAATTAAGATATCTATCATTAAGTTTGGTATGAAGTGAATGTAATAAACGCCTTTTTGAAATAGTATAATGATTTTCCCAAACATGTGAAAAATTTAATGTAGCAAGTAACTGTTCAATATTTTTGTCAAATTTATTGGTAAACTGTTATAGATAACTTCACTATGGATTGTGATCGACTTTTCAAAGGATGCGACCCTTGATTTCATATGGGCAGATTATTTGCTGTCATCCAGGTGTTATACGCGGTCTAAAACATTTGGAGGCATAACATACCATTTGCCTTTTATTGGTCCAGTTAACTATGATGGTCATGTTCTGCTAGAATTACAGACAATGGCTCATTGATTTACAGCTACATAAATTATGCTATCATCACAGGCACTTGTCTCAGAAATTTTTTTCCTATAGACCTTAATGTTATATTAAGGTATATATGGGATTTTTTTTTCTGAGACAAGTGCCTGTGGCTATCATCTACAAATAATCTATAATTGAAGATTGTTTGCCAATACCTATATATATGTCTTTGAAAGAAAAAAGGAACATAAACGGTACAAGCATTATGCCCTGCGATACGCCAGATTAATGTAAAAATGCGGATTTGTCCCTTTTCTATAGTACTTTCTTCTGCCTATAGACTTCAGTCATACGTGGATTTTTCCTCCGACTCCAAGTGCATTATTTATTCTACGAAGGAGTCTGCTGTAGGGTAGCGTTGTCAAAAGCTTGCTGAGTTCAAGTATAAATAAGTCCGTTTAATTGTTGCTAGTCATCTAAGATATTACTTGCTTATTTCTTCAACTGTAATTATAAAAGAAAGGCGAAAGATACCAAAGGCACATTCAAACTTATAAGTGAAAAAATAAACTGAAAACGACATGGCTAAATAGAAAAATACAAACAGATACATTACAGTACACAAAAACACAACATAGAAAACTAGAGATAGTGAATGAACCTCACCAACTACTTGAAGTGGTCTCGTGGTCCAGAAGGGTTTATTCATTAAGCAGACCCTGCATGCGTCATATACATGTGACAATCGTCGTGTTGCTCATGTAACTACAATCCCGGTTATAAGTTAAATTCGGTACAAACCCAGTAATAAGTATAATTTGGTAAGTCACATTTTGGTACAGTGGGGACAGGCTAAATTGATAGTTAAAACAATTGGATCATATCCGTTGTCATCTAGCTGTGAAACGGATTATAATTACAAAAAGGTAAACCAACTGGTGATAAGCTGTGGTTCTTTTTCCGATAGCTGAGTCGGAAGTGTGCAGTAATATATTGTTACATTCCAGTGTTTCTATAATGTGCATGTTTAAATAGAATATGCTTCATCACGTTACATGGTACTGATGTAAGCGATACCGATCTATAATTTACTGCATGGTTTTTATCTATCTCCTTTCTTTAAAAAAAGGTTCCTACATTTTATGTCGTCCAATCGTTCAGGCCAGTCTTTTTTTTGTGTATAATGACCTTTCAAATATGTATTTCAGATAAGGTAATATAATATCTGCTGTTTCCTTTAACATTTTAACGATTGACAACAGATTTGTTTCGTTTGGAGGACGTGTTTTTAACAGATAGTCGGCACTCCAATGGGAACCAATTGTGCCCTCTTCTTGCCGACTTGTTTCTTTATTATTATGAGGCTGACTTCATACAGAAACTTCTTAGGAAGAAAGATAAGAAGTAAGAAATATTCTTTAGCTTAACTTTCCGCTATATAGATGATGTTCTCTCTCTAAATAATTCAAAATTTGGTGACTATGTTGAACGCATCGATCCAATCAAACTAGAGATAAAGGATACACCAGATACAGTTCAGTCGGCCTCATATCTTGACTTACATCAAGAAATTGACAGTGATAGTAAAAACGAGGATGGTTTTGACATATTCTCGTGGTTCTCTTGCAATCGCCACTATAGAGTCCCGGGCATAACCTAAGACCAAACAACAGTGATATATTTTTATTACCTTGGGAAATATCGAACACGCATTTGTACAATTAACGTCTTAACATATTATCAATGGACCATTCAAATTTTGGATTCTATTAAAAGGTAAAGATGCTACACAATAAAAAAAAAACATTCAATGGCATTATAGTTTTGAATCCTACTTAACTGTTACTTGGTCCTGAAAGCAAAACAAAGAAAGGAAATCCTTTCTAATTTTAAATTGTTAATAACGAAATTTATTATACCTCAGGCCACACTTAAAAATATTTTGGTTTGCCAAAACGCTACCAAAAGGTTGAGACAGTGAGTAGGTAGGTAGGAATTTTCTTTTTTTTTCAAAAAAAGAAATTGAAGTATCAGATGTTTATTAGTTTTCATGCCTATTTGATTAAAAAAAAACCTCTTCAAATCAGGACAATAAAAGAATTTGAGTAGACAGCTTTTTTCTGGGTAAGTAGCGTTTCGGCAAACAAACCTATTATTTATTATGGCCTCAGTATGTTTTTCTATATAAAAAATAATGAAATAGTTGTGCTGTTTCATTCCACAGTCTATTTGCCAGTCAATAGTTTCAAAGACTAATACCCCGGTTAACAGTTTTATAATTTTATAACCATCTTTCCCGTACTTTATCATGCTTATTTTTCATTGGACAATAATGATATCACTGACTGATCTGCTTGGATTTGTGTGCTTGGCAACGTCAAACTCAAATATCGTAAACGGAATAATGATCTGTTTGTGTCGATTGTAATTTTACTTAATACAAGAAGCAATTATAAAAGAGAAAGAAAATCTTCGCGCGCATTTTTTAAAGATTTAAAATATATTACCTTATTTATAATATGGATTGGTCGTCGTATTCTAAAACTTTGTATTTGCGTTTGGTGTACTTTAGCTAGAATTTATTGATATAAACGGAAATTTAACACAAGTATTTCTAGTCTTGATTGCAATTAATGAAATTTATAGTTACAAATACAACACGAACTATAAAAAAACATAGAGTTCATCTTGTGCATGTCAAGTTATGTGACATTTTTTCTTTTCTTTCAGATGATATATGTACACTTTTAGAAAATAAGTTAATTTGGTATATAAAAACACCGAATGACTGTGTTGTACAGTATAATAAACCACCTAATGACTGGTTTTGCGGGTAATAGCAAGTTTGTTGTCCCTTCCATACCAACTATCATTGGCGGATCCAGGGGGAGGGTTCCCTTTTTTTGGACGATCAATGCATTTGAATGGGGACATAAAGTCGGAACCCCCCCCCCTTTTGTCCTTGGTTGGAAACCCCCCTTTTGAAATGGCTGGATCCGCCCCCGAGAGCAATAGTTGGTTTCTCAGGGACCAAAAAATTGCTAAAACCCTCACACCCAGTCAATAAGTGTATAATATGAACCTTTCGTTTAGTAGATTTCAAATTTGAAGAAAATCTATTGACTGCGGATTTTTAATTTTATTTTAAAAACATATTTTTATATGAACATCAACGTCGATAATTCGAACGCACTCTAGGTCCGACGGACAGATCACGTGGTCTCTCTTTTAGTCGTCCATTCTACCGCTAACAAGGAACAACAATGCCAGGCTATGGAAATTTTGGGGGTGGCGGCGGAGGAGGAGGTGGTGGAGGGGTAAGCAATATGTTATTTATATAAACTAATCTTGAGCAAGTTTAATACAATCATACATATCAATATAAACAGTATTCTTGAGCATAGGCGATGTCGAAGTGAGTCCGCGTGGGGCATAATTTACAGTAACGCACGCGGTTCAAATAGGAGGGAATGATTATTGCATTGAATCATACAGATCTGACGAATATCTCGGTTTATGAGGAATATCTTCCATGAGGGTGGTTGGCCTGACTATTTAGATCTGCTTTTGTATGAACTTGACATGTCTTAATACCTTAAAATCCTTCAAATGAGATAGATACCTAAGATGGCATTTAATTTTATTTTTGAGCACATATATAATTCTAAAAATCACCAGTGTAACTTATTGTGTGAGTTCGTGGTCTAGTGGTTAAGACCGATGGCTACAGTGCTGAAGGTCCCGAGGTCGATTCTCACTCGGGGTGCTAAAAATATCAGTACATCAGAAGGGTAATTTTCACCCTCTCACACACATCTCTGGTACCCAGACCGGAGTTTAAACTAGAATGGGTACTTTGGGGGCCTCGGTTGGTCAAAGTTGTCCCCTGCTTTGACCTGGAGATCAATCTTCTGATATCTCTCTGGTTTGTCTGTTTCCACCGAGTGGCCCGGTGGTTCTCTCCGAGTACTTCGGCTTCCTCCACCATAATAACAGACTTCCCGGTGTCCTACACGCTCCCTTGGGCGGTGTTGGTTGGGGATTGTTCTGGTGGTGGGATAATATTGTAAAGGACACATCTCCATTAATCCTTAGGGAGTGTACATGGATCCGCTGTACCCTTGCAGTCAATCAATGGGTGCGTCTTAATTGGCGGAATCTCAGTACATACATTGAACATACCCAAGCCTTTAAACGACATGCAAATAGGCCCTGTGTGATTAAAATTCCCCCTGGTGAGTTTGAAAATTTGCAGGTATTATCACATCATTTTAAATTTTATACAAAATTGTCCATTTTATGGGAATCGAAAAGAAAATAAAGTCTTAGTAAATTTTAGGAAAGCATTATCAGTTTGAGTTCATTCAGCTTGGCACTGACTCAATGCAATAATCATTATGACATAATTAGCATGATTAGAGATAATTTATTAAACAAAAAGTTATAGATTCTATTAATTCATGTACATTTGTATGTAACTAATGTTAGAATGTCTCATAATTATGAGATTTTAAACGAAATATGGGTTGTAAGCATTTATTTTGTTTTTCAGAGAGGAGGTAGAAATAGACCATTCAATGACCCAAATGATCCAGAATCAGAGCAGTACAGAAAATTATTTGTTGGCGGACTAAGTTACGAGACAACAGATGATGGACTTAAAGAACATTTTGAACAGTGGGGAGAGATAGAGGATCACATTGTAATGAAAGACCCCCAGACAAAGAGATCAAGAGGTTTTGGCTTCATCACATACAAAAAATCACACATGCTAGATGATGCTCAGGCTAGCAGACCCCACAAAATTGATAGTCGTGAGGTGGAAACAAAAAGAGCTATGCCAAGAGAGGTACTTTTATCAATATTTGAGTTTTGAATATAAATCTACTAGTATTACTAAATTAATACTTGTAAAAGTAGTACCATGTATATATATGTCCATTGTTGAACTTGATTCATTGTAACAATCTATCTATATATATTTGTATTTAAATAGGATTCAGGCAAACCCGATGTACATGAGGCTGCTAAGAAGATGTTTATTGGTGGCATGAAAGATGGAACATCAGAAGATGACATACGTGAAGTTTTTGAAGAGTATGGAAAAATTGCCAAAGTTGAAATGGTGACCGATAAAGCAACAGGCAAACAGAAAAGTTTCTGCTTTGTAGAGTTTGAAGATTACGATCCAGTTGACAAGTGTGTCTGTAAGTATAGCATTAAAATAATGTATATAAACCAGAAATTTTGTTTATTTAAAATAAGATGTGGTATAATTGCCAATGAGACAAGTCTCCACAAGAGACCAAAATGACACAGCAATTAAAAACTATAGGTCACCGTACAGCCTTTAACAATCAGCAAAGCCCATACATACCGCAAAGTCAGATATAAAAGGCCCCAAAATGACAATATAAAACAATCCAAACTAGAAAACTAACTTATTTATGTAAATATGGTCTATATTTTGTTTGGCTTTGAAAAAAAGTTTGGTACAGTAATTTACTTAAAAATAACCAGTTTTCATCAGTTTTCTTTGTGCTTGAAGACTTTGACTTGATATTTGTTATTTTATTTTCACCTTGACAAGTTATAGATCAAGCTAGAATTTTGTTCCATTACAATGAATTTTTAAGCGGTTAAGGATCATATATTGCCATGCAAAACTCACAGAATGCTTATTTTAGATATGAAACATAGAATACAAATGCGTCTATATTTTGTGTAAAAGGTTATTACCAATTTTACAAGATGAATTGATAAAACTAAAATACTGATGATCATGAGGAAGTCTACTTGGTGCTTAGCATTCATTCATTTTCTTGGCATATTTTGATGAATTAATTAACATGGGATTTATCATTTTCAAATGGCAGTGAAGAAAGAATTTATGCTTAATGGCAAGAAGATAGAAGTAAAGAAAGCTCACAAAAAAGAGGGAGAAGGTGGTGGTGGTGGCCGAGGCGGTGGTAGAGGTGGAGGCCGGGGAGGAAGAGGCGGAGGTTTGTATTTAGTTATTTACAACTTTGATTAGTTCTATATAACATCATGCTGATGATTTGACCAACAAAACTCTTGATAATGTACTTGACTTAAATAAGATGGATATAGGACTTAACGTCTTGAACACTAAATGATCTTCAGAAGGCCAAAATAAAAAAATGTTTGTTTCCCCTCCCCCACCCTGGTTAAAAATAACCCCCTGGTCAAAAGATTATTTTCTACAAAAAAATCGAAATAATTTTTATTCCCGGAAATAAATTTGTTCCCATTTTTGAAATTGCTTGAAAGCAAATGGATTGATAATCTAAATAAATACACTCAAATTGACCACAAACAACTGAAAAGTTGCCTTGACTGGACAAGTCAATCCATTAAACCATTCATGTGACATCCAGTTAAAAAAAAAGAAGAAAAAGAAGAACCTGCCTTCCTTGTCGGTTTACAAAGGGTAGAGCTCTTCATTAATGACCCTAATTCTGCCTGAACCTTTTTCTGCTTGAAAATTTTAAATAAATTGGCCTTTGGAAAAAAGGCCAGAGTTCTATAGCAGTAAAAGTCATGTAAGACCCGTGTTTTTTTTTTGTGGAGGAGACTTAACACAGATTCATTCAATAATGATGAAAGTTTTTTGTATATCCAATATTAATGAAAGTTTTTTTTTATAGATTTTCATAATTTCTAACTAAAAGAATTTTTTTTCAGGACAAGGAAACTATGGTGGTGGCATGGGTCAAAGCTTTGGAGGTCAAGGTGGAGGCTATGGCCAGCAAGGTGTGTTAGATTTAAGCCTCATCATTACCATGATTACTAGTTTTAAGTGGATTCAAATTTACAACTAAAAGTTACGAAACATTTGGTCTTCACACTCAACCACAGGCCAACCAGCTCAGGCTTGTAAAAATGCTGTCTGATCTGTATAACTTATCTCTACAGGCCAATAGAATATAATCAGATGTTCAGCTTCTGTTCTGTAGATTAAATTTTTTATCATGAATATGAAACACTTTTAATTACTATAGAATACAGAGATATTTCAGAACCAACCTCCTATATCATTCAATACTTATTGATGTAATAATTTTTGGCCATAAATCTTGATAAAGAAAGTTAACCAGGAACATGAGAAATACAACAATGTTATAATAGATTTCAGGTTGTCCACTATTTTAACAGGGTTTAACTTGATGGAATGTCCATGACATACTCTCAGAATGCTTGTTTTTTATGTGTGACATGACTGATTTTTATTTTTTATGTGTATTTAGGTGGATACGGCGACTTCGGCGGTGGTTATGGTGGAGGATATGACGATGGCAGTGGTGGTTATGGAGGTGGCTACAACCAAGGTGGTGGATACAACCAAGGTTATGGTGACAGTGGATATAATAGTGGCTATGGAGGTGGACAAGGTTAGTATTGGGAAGCTATACGATACTCCCAATCATTAAATGGGGGAAAATGAAAGTTGAGAAGGGTAGCATGTTGTCAATTTGACTTTTCTCTTGCTAAGATGGAATATGAAAAAAATGCATTATTTCAATTTAAAAATCCTTTATTTATAAGAATAATCACAGATCAAGTACAAATTTGGGTATCATCACTTTCACAGTTCTAGAATAATGCCCCTTTACAAATGGAAAAAATGCTGATTTTTTAGTTGCTGTACTCTTATCTTAGTTTGCGTCAACCAAATGCTATGAAACTTGTACACAATGGGTGACAATGCTCATGACCACAGAACACTGATCAAGCTTGAATTTTGATGGCATCACTTTTAACGTTCTTGAATTATGCCCATTTATAACATATGCAAGCTGGGCATCATCTGGTCCCATGGACACATTCCCTATTTATTATTTCTTAAATGTTACTGTTATTTTATTGAAGGAGATTGGAACCAACAGTTTGGACAAGGTTATGGTGGTAATTCTGGAGGTGGACCCATGAGAGGAGGACAGTATGGTGGCTCTCAGAGAGGAGGGGGAGGTGGAGGAGGAACACCTTATCAGAGTTAGTTCTCTTTGTATTTAATGCAAATTTATTTTTATACCGGTCCTTGCATAGTAGGCAGTAGGTATACTGCATTTGCCCTGTTCAACTGTCGAAAACTTTTGTTGCATATAATTCAGCTTCTCTATTATGGGATGTTTTGATATTTGGTCTGAAATTATGAGTTGCACTATGTAAGCAATTTTAAAATCTACCAAAAATCAGATTAAAATATACACACTTGAACATCTTATGTTTGAATTATACTGGAGTGCTTCATCTGAGTTAGAATGGTACACAATGTTGACCATCAGGAGACTCCAATATGATATAAATGTTATTCAAGCTTCACATGGGTTAGGGGTCTGTGTCAGTGTTCTATATCCCCTTCACCTAATGGCCCCTGAGGTAATATTAAGTATAACATGTATATAATCCCTCTCGAGTTAAGGTAGGTAAAAGACATATTTTTGATTTATAATTCATCCCATAGAATATAGCATGGATATGAAAATTAAAAATAAACATGTATTTGTTGTAGGTTATGGAAGAGGGGCAGGAGGCGGAGGATACAATCGATAAGTCTTCATCTTCATTTCATCATTTCAGGTAATTAGTCTTACATGATTACAAAGAATTTATCTAAATCCAGGTGTAAAAATATATTATCTTTATCGATATCAATTGATATAAATTAATGTTTCAACAATAATGTTGAACCCATCTGTCTTATAATTAAATATATCCAGGAACTATTTTCTCAAAATGTTACTTTTTACCAAAATTTTCCATTTATTTGTTTTGTCCAACCAAATCTATATCATCAGACTAAAACTCAGGTTTGGCACTTCAAAATCAACTCTAATTAATGGAATCCGATATTAACATGGTTAATATGGTTGGAAATAATTTCGAAAGCTTGTTTAATTTCCCCCAAGATAACAATGTATTTATGTACCAAAAATTTGATGAAAACTTTACTAAAATAGTATTATAAATTTTGACAGGCTCTGTCCAAATTAAAAAAAAATAGGCTGATTATTTTAGGCAAGAGAAATAATATGGAGCTTAAACAAATTCCAAGTTAAGTTTTGCTTTCTTGATAGAGTAACATGAACAAATGTAATAGTAGATGTTTTGAACACGATTTGACTGTCCCTTTGGTATCTTTCGTCCCTCTTTTAATATAAACTGAAAAATCCTAATTAGTTCAAGGAGCAACTTGGATTATTTAAACTACATGTAGTTGTAATAAGTAAATTTAAATTCTATTTTATTTGTGGTCATTTTATATTTTACTCTTTAAATTGGAACGGTCTGGATGGCCTGTGTAAGTCATTAAAATCGTTCAAAAAGGTGTATCACTTTTTCCTGAATTTGGGTCATATTTACACATAACTGCTAATTGATATCTAAACTTGAAATATTCTATGTGTAATGTTAACTGCCTTCTTGATAGAGTAACAATGTATTTATGTACCAAAAATTCATGTTTAAACAAACTTAGATTACTTCTACTTCTGTTTGTTTTTGTTGTATTTTATAGTACTTTTTAAATATTTGATAATAACATTCTTCTTCTACATTACATTAGGCAGGTATATAGGCAGCAGACACCAATAGGACTAAGTTAAGCATCCTTTTGTTAAGGAGGTCCTAGGTTGCAGAAAAATCAACATAAACATTCCAGTTAAGTCATTAAGGGAAGGAATAGGATGCCACACAGAACTACTTTACTACCCCTTAAGTAGATAAGGGAAAGAACTACACCGAACTACTTTGTAATCGATCCAGTTTAACTATTAAGGGAAGGAAGCTTGATGGAATTGTTTTACCACCTGTAAGATGTTAGGGGATAACAACTACCCCATAAATAGTTAAGAGAAGGAACTCAATAGAAGTGCTAAGTATTTTATCCAAACGAAATAACATCCATTTATAGTAACTAAATGGTTAAGTGAAGGAACTCCAACAGATGGCTTAAGTGTAAACAAATTTAGCATTTAAGGGAGGCATTTCCAACTGACTAAAAATACTTCACTTTGGATAAGTGGTAAAATGATGGATCAAACTGCTTTAGGAGTAGTTAAGGGATAGTATTACAGTTCAACAGAAGTTTATTTTCCATATAGGTAAAGCAAGGAAAAATGGGCTAAGTATCTATTCCTGAACTTCATATTTCATTTAAGGTGTTGAGGATTACTATTGAATCTCAAGCAGATTTTTCATACATTGTTTCATAGGTTGATTGATGCTTTAAGATTTCCTAGTGAAAGAATTTCTCATTTAACATTAGTTTTGAAGTATACCTGGCTGAAATTGAATATATCCAATGAACTTGGTTGTTGTTAATTATGTCCATCATGTTATAAAATTAAAATATTGTGTTTTTTATAGAAATGTCATTCATCTGTATATAACTCACTGTCACCAGTAACTGTCAAATAAAAATATAGAATATACCATACTTTAGTTTCATTCCACTTTATAATTTATTGTCAGATTGTTAGGAATTTGTTTGAACAAACTTAGATTACTTCTACATATCTGATTAAATACATCATAAACTTGCAAAACTTGGAATGTTGTTTTGTATATTAGGTGGTGAGACTGGCATTTTGTTATCAAGTGGCAACATCCTAAAATTGTTCAGTTAGTATCGCATTATTTGCATGGTCAATTGATCTCCTGTGCTGACACAGAAGTTTTTTTAACATTTGTCTAGGATGTCTGTTCCTTAATTATTTTTAGATCAACTGTTACAGAGGAGAAATTTAAAAATGTCAACAACTGGCTTACAAAGATGTTTTGAAATACAAACAAATACATTTTCCCATGTGTAATCTGAAAAAGTCAGGAGATGAAAGCATTAATAACAATCACAAGCTGGTGAATGTTTGGTATATTTCCCATTTGTAAGATTTCTTTTTTCTTTGTAATTTTGTAATTTTTTAATGGAATCTAAAAATATACATTAGGTCTCTTCCGTACATATTTTTTTTTCAAAAATTACAAACATGTTCCTTCATCTTGTTAGTTTATGTTATTCAGATTGAAGTTCAGAGTTGTTAGCTTCATTTTAAATGCTTCACAGAAATTTCACTTTCTGTAGTCAATGGTATAGAAATTATAAACAAGGTTTGAGGACCACTTACAAGTTTTATTTTTATACATGAAACATATGTCGGGTAATAAATTACAAGCCTAAAATCTTTATCACAGACAAGTATATACACCTATTCACCAGAGATTGTACATCAAACTCCTTTAAAGTTATTATATGGTTGATATATGCAAGTCTTTATACTATGGGCATTCATATCAAAACATCATCTTTTCTTCCATTCACCTATTGAATTAACGACATGATAAAAAAAATATATCTCCACAGTTTTAGATGTAGAACATTTGGTATCCTTTTATTCCTGCTGAAAAGTACTCAACCGATTTTGTTTTTGTTGTTGTTTTTTTTTTAGAGTCTGTTACATTCATTCAGTAATACTGCACTTTAGCTCTCAAAATTGCTACCTCCATATGTTTGATGGTATATAATTTATTCTGCATGTCATCAAAGTCGCCTCTTAAAAAAAGATATATCGTCAACACCAAATAAAATAATAACACATTCAGTGCTAGCACTTCCTGTTATTGATATGAATAAAAGAACTGATTTTACTTTTGAAGTAGATGTTTTCAATTTAGATGCAGCCTTGTTACTTTTAATGATTTGAGTTTGATTAAAAATTGTATGATTTTGAATTGGAATAATTTCAATCAAATTCATCCAAAATAAATTGCTCACAACTCTGATGATTGAAACTTCATACAAAGTCATCTCAAACGACATGCTGTCTAAACAATGAAGTTGAGAGTTGTTTTAGGTATATAAATTATAATTGTGTCCATTTGATAATAATAGTCTTTTATTCAGAAGCAATACAGCTTATAGAATTTACATATTATACAAATATAATAGCATCAGTGAATAGTTACATACATGGTTTGTAAATTACAAACAGTTTGTATCAATGGCAGAGAGTGACAACTCATAATATAAATAATAAATTATAAGTCTAACATTATGAATAACGAATCTTATCAGCTAAATAAAAAAAAGATATTTACCTAGATTGTTAAGCTCTTTAATGTTATGAACAGACAATAATTGTATAAGTTTATAAGAAGATGTTTTTTTTCCAATGAAATGATAAAAAAAAATGCATTGTATGTAGGATTTATTTTGAAAGGCAACTTAATTTCATTAATCCTGGCACTAAAATAGATCACAATTGCAATAGAGGGAATTAAATTATGAAAAAGCAGTTTACCATGTCAATTCCAGCCTTTCCACGATTCAGGAAAACCATTATAAGATGTTTAGCTTAGTTATTAAACATTTGTTATTGACTGGCAAGCCCGAAAATCTGTCTTTTATAAAATTATTATGGATCCTGTGGCATCTTCTTTTGAAAATATTTGCTGGGCTGTGCTGTTTGGCTTGTAGTTGATTGTTAAGAATGCAGTTCTTTGGGCTTGAAAGTCGTTCTTTAGGCTATCAAAAGTTTGAAGAGAACACTTAAGCTTTCGTCACACTATATAAAATATGGTTTACTCTTGGCTACCAGTGAGACAGAAAACAGATATTTTGTGTACTCCGACATTAATAGTGTAAGGAACACAAATGTTTGGGACGACTTACTCTGTAATATTGAATGTTTCTCTTATGGATGCTCGACATTTTGTTATAACAAATTCGATAATTTAAACAACCATTGGGTAACGACTAACGAGTGCTTAGAGCAACATTGGGCTTAATTTATTAAGCCAAATTGGGTGTTCTGACCGTTGAGCAGAACACGTGATTATAGGTGCCAGTTTGACTGAACGCTTCTCGGACATAACAATTTTAATTCTGGTATCTATGATGAGTTTATTTCATTCACTGTGGGAGATATAAAGGTACAGTCACGGCCGATCAAACTAGTGTTAGATCCGATGATTACGATGAAGAATCAAGTAAAAAAAAATCATAGGAGACCGATTAAGGGAATACTTCTAGCCTTTTTTACATGGTGATCTTTGGATTCACCAACTGTATTTCATGTCCTCGTAGCCACTTTTCGAACCTCAATATAGATTATTTCATTGGTTTTCCTCGTAAATGATTTATATAGGCAACACTCACTTTTAACAAACGACAATCAATCATTTTTACAGTTAATGCATGCATTGTCGCAATCTTTTATGGTTGAAGAGGTAATAAAAAAGTTGCAGAACTGCTTCCCCTTACCGGAATCTTCTACTGTATTATGCATTCAGAATTTTTGAAAGACTAAGCTAGTGTTTTGTCTAAAGAATCAAAAAGCATTTTCTACAGTTCTTTTTGAGTTGAGGAATAGGTGAAAGACGGGGATTTAATATAAAAACATGAATCTGCCATTCACTGTAGGTTATGCAATTAATGAATGCTATACATTCAATGGTCGTACAA
This sequence comes from Mytilus galloprovincialis, assembly GCF_965363235.1. Lineage (NCBI taxonomy): Eukaryota > Metazoa > Mollusca > Bivalvia > Mytilida > Mytilidae > Mytilus > Mytilus galloprovincialis. The sequence continues at coordinate 36,497,353 of NC_134839.1, forward strand.
CTGAAGAAGTTATAAGAAGCATGGGTAAGCTGGCTTAAGGTTAAGGTTTTTGTATTCAGGTAGGTTTACTTTCATTCCTTATTCAATTGAAGTTTTAAAAAAATAAGTCAATAAACAAATTTTTGTAATAGAATGGCACACATAATTATAAGTACGTTACACTAACCGCCTGACCACCAAAGAAGTAAATTATAGATGAAAACTTATTGTTAATTTATTAGAATCTAAACTAAAAGTTGGACAGTCTTGTCAACTGAGGTGATACTGATACTTATGCTCAGCTGTTAGGAAATGCCTTCTACATTTGCGTCATTTTCAGTCTGTCGATCCTCCCCTGTCAGTTAATAAAGGGGATTATACTTTATAAAAAAAATCTGTAAAACATAAAGATGGTTAGAACCAAGCTTTGCAAAAATATAGTGTCTCGATTTTGAAATGTAAATGTAAATTGGGTATTCCACAACATGCCAACACACATTAGGAAATTTAAGACTATAAAAAAGTTTTGTAAAAATCGGAATAGTTTGAAAATTTAATTAAAAAAAATCCTTGATTACGCCTTCTTTTAAGAATTGTGGGCAGTTAAAGATAAACTTTCGATATATGAATTATTCATCAGGGGTGTAGGAGAGGGGAAGGAGGTGTAAAGGTGCATTACAGTTCTTTGTTTGTATGGAAAATGAAAGATACTGACGAACTTCTTTATTCGACATGCAAATACAGATTTACGTACGGATTGTTTAATTGTTTTTGTTGATCACCTGCATAATTTTTTTTCATTTTTCAGTTTAGATCGTCTTAGATTTCAACGTTAAGAATTATCGTAAACGACATAAACGGCCACCAAAATTATCAACAAATTGATACTATTATGTTAAACATCAATTAAAAATTTCTGAAATGAGCTGTTGCTTCCGGATTTATAGTTAATGATGCGCTTCTGATCCCGCCTGTAGCACTATCGCACGATCAAACAAAACACTGCAAATTTTGAAATAAACAAATTGCAAAATCTTGCAATAATCCCGGCCTATTTCTTCATTATACCGTATGTCTGGTAATTAACAGACTTGTGACTGTTTTTAAGATTTACAGGCGACAAGTACGTCTGTTTTTAAACATGACTCCATCGTAGACGATATTTTTTTCAACGGATGTATACTACTTAAAAATATACGGTCTACATTACCAAAAGTGACAATTTTAAAGTCTTTTATCTCGAATATTCTTGTATACATTCTAGGATGAATTGAACTTAGTCTTAAACTGGCATTCAAGTATACTGACGTCTGCATACGGAAAAGAAATAGGTTCTGTTGCACACCAAAGACAGGTAAATATAAATTTATTCGTCGCACAATTTTGAAGTTGAGGATAACACTTCTTTTTGGGTGTTTTCGCTAGTTGGATTTACTCGTTCCGGTTAAATAATTCGTTAATGCTGATCATATTATCTTCGTGTCGTAGAGGACCGAATGCAGTTTTTATCCGTCTAAAAGTTATAGATATGTTCCGTCTTTAATACAACGTATCAGTGACATCAATCAAATTCCCTGTTTGCATGCAACTTTAAAATATCACTTATCATGCTGGTTCGGACTACTATTCTTGTAGAGATACATTGTAGGAATGAATGAACTCAACATAGTCTGAATCTGACATTCCAGCTTACTGACGTAAAATACTCGATACGCATTTAGAATTTACATATATTAAACTCGTCAATTTCTGGACGATTTCCCGAGTTGTCACTTTTAAGCTAAACAGTGATGATTTGCTAGTGCACATGTATCATCAATCTGATTGAAACATTGATCATATGCCCAGGCCTCGCTTTCAAGCAAAGTTTGAACACATCATCTGTATTTTAATCAGTTTTGTACACGAATAGGACTGGAGCAAAGATTCAAACCCGAATTGAGTCATCATAACCTGTAATTCACGTATGGACTTTTGTGTCGAGAACACGAATTCTAAGTAATGACAAACCTTACATGAAACAATATTTTGTCATCGGATATATTAATTCGTAATAGGAATAAAGGTCGGTGTTAACATTTGTTATCTAGAACTGCATTGCACTTTTTTTCAAATTTATTAAACAAAAAAGAACGAAAATGACGATAAAAAACCCAGACATTTTTATATTCATGATTTGTTAAATTTTGATAATTATCTTTTTTGCAGGTTACGAAGAGAAATAAAAGAAGTTGACGAGACGGATTACAGATGCAAGAAAAATACTTTTAGCTACAATTTAAACGTGGAGAAATAAAAGAAGTTTACAAGACGGAATACTGTTGCATAAAAGATTAACTTTTTAGCTACAATTTAAACGTGGAGAAACAAAAGAAGTTTACGAGACGGAATACAGATGCACAAATGATGGAAGTTTAAGCTACAATGAAAACAGTATGAATGTCAATGGGAAAATTATAAAATGAATAAAACATAATACTATACATAATTAGTTACATACATATTCTAGGTGCAAAGAAAAAAAGATAATATCAACTTTTTAACTCGCCTTACCCAGATTCACCACACAGCGATGAAAAGACATTTTCTAGGGGCAAAATCTCAAAATTTTAGGCATTTGAACTAGCAGAATGTACGATTGAATGATACCGTTATCACAGTTTAATCCTATTATGATACCCTGGATATTGCTGGTATTCTGTACACAATTGAATACTAGTACTGGATAGGAAGCGCCATTATTGTATTATTAATTGAAACTGTATTCTCATTATGTAGCAAATATACTAAACTTTCTCCAGTAACAAGGGCAATCAAAATCAGAAGTCTAAGTCAAGACTACTATCATTTTAAAAACAGATACCACTGCTTTGGACCTTCATGTTCATGGCAGTATCATCATCATTATAGTAGTAAGTCTCAAGGTACTGACATGATTAGGACAAGCTTTTCAAATTCGCTGTTGATAAACTTTGTAAAAATGACGGAACAGAAGATTTGATTTGTCTTTCATATTCTCACAAAATTACCGACCAGGCAGGCAACAATTATCTTCGTGTTTTTTAACGTAAAATACACCGAAATAATCACATCTTAACCCTTAGTAAAACAAGACACATTACAAGCATCAATGAATTTTATATACATCCAGTAAGATTTCAGCAAAAATATTTGAGTTCTTTTGAATGCACGATAAAATCGTTTTCAAAGTAATACAATTGATTCAGATATCGCATACTTCGTCCATGAACATACTTCAACATAATCTTCCAGTATAAAAACCAAAGCAAAAAAAAGGAAGTCTCTCTAAAGGACGCAAAAGGAATTTCGTTTAGAAGTCAAATTTTGAATGAAAAGAAACCTACTTCATCCTTAAGTCTTTTTGTCTGCGATTATTACTTCTGTGAACTTTGAATTTGTATTCATTTATTATCTGACAGTTGCAAAGGAAAATCCACAGTGACTGGCAGATACGTGCTTCTATTTAAACTCCCGATCTTTCACCTTTGAGCTGTACACATTGCCCCGACTTTCATTTGTTGAAGAAACACCATAGCTACTGTCATTCAAAAATACCATATCCAGAAGAATCTGAGTTTGGCTTTTTTTCGTTTGTATACTTAAACTAACATAGTTCAGAAATACATAAGTTTGCAAAAAGTAAAATCACAAAACAATGAACTCCGACGAAATGTCATATTCCTGACTTTGTAGAAGCATTTGCTTATGTACAAAATTGTGGATTAAACCTGGTTTTATAGCTAGCTAAACCTCTCACTTGTATGACAGTCGCATCAAATTCCATTATATTGACAACGATGTGACACACGACTCTTTCAGTTTTCCCAGAGAAATTGTGTATTTTCTATCAATTCAACATTGTATGGCACTTTTATTTTTTAAATTGATACATAAAGTTAATATTATCTTATACCAAACTGTCTCAAGATGGGTTGAGCTTTTTCCCATGAGTTGAATACAACAAAATATTTTCAGGTCCAAACACTTTGGTAGACAAAATCGATAGTTCTATCTTAACTCACTAGATGCATGTTTTTGCGGCCTAAGATCCTAAAACAGTCTTCTAATCTCAAAGTTTACGTATTGACTCCCCTTTGTACCTTTAATAGTTTGGCTGGTATCTAGATTCGCATTGGGGTACTATTTGCTTAGTGGGAGACGTTTATCCTGTCGATGTATTCAGTCTCGCTTCGAATAAAGCATCTTCAGTTTCATCTCTCTCTACGTTGTTTTTGGGTCTCAATAAACTTCTGTTGCTTTTTTTGTTTTTGGATATCATTCGAATTAGAGATGCAATAATTATTGTTTCTAAACTTTTGGTGATTTGAAAAAAAAAAGAAAATTTACCAATCCTAGAAGAAGAATTATTCCTAAATTAGTCACGTTTTTCTTTGAAATGGAAACAGGCGATTAATTTTTTGTCTCGAATACATAGCCCAACCAAGATTAGGCGATTAATTTTTTGTCTCGAATACATAGCCCAACCAAGATTAGGCGATTAATTTTTTGTCTCTAATACATAGCCCAACCAAGATTAGGCGATTAATTTTTTGTCTCGAATACATATTTTGATCAATGATACCAGAAAACATAACTGCAGAAGATAATAAAAGTTTCAATTGAATATTATTAATTTTGATCAAACTTATAGAATGTCTCAGATTGCAATGTTTTTCCTCCAATTGGAATCATTGAGGATTGTTTTGGACCACCTTTAGTATATTTTTTCTGTGAAATTTACATTGACCTCATATTTTAGAGATCATAAATACACGACCTCGAATTTCAATGGGATATTTTTCAATATACGGTCCTGTCGTTGTCATTTAGAGTTTTATCTAGGTGATGTGCCCCAGACATGCCATGTATTTTCATTGCAATACTTAGGTATCTGTAATTTAAATCATCGGCGCAATCGGTCTTCTGCAATTTACCCTTGTTCATGATGTAAATTGTGTTGCAGACCACAGTTGGACACTGTCACGATAATCTTAAAATTAAAATGGTTTGTAAGAAAAAAAGTCTAATGATTTGTGGGGAAAACGGTTCAGTTGTCTTGTTCAATATGGGGGCAGGAAGGCTTAAAACACATCCTATTCATAGTTCTGTTTTATTTCCTTTTGCACAAAAAAAAACCCAACTCATTAACGATATCAGGCTTATAATTTGTAACCCACTACCGAGTTTCGTATATCAAGACTCTTTATTGCTGCTCGAATAAACAAGAGGCTCTCAAGAGCCTGAATCGCTCACTTTAAATTTTTTGCTTAAATCTTCCATGAATGATTATTTTGGGTTTTCAATTTATATAAATGGCTCTTCGATTCTGTCATATCTTCTTCAAAAGCAAAAACAAGTCTGGACACACTGAAATGCCTCGTTTGTCTCGTGTTCATAATATAATTTATGATGAAAGTATAAAAAACATTGTATACCCCAAGCATTACATTGTTGCTGTTTACAGTTTATTATACGACCGCAAAATTTGAAAAATTTTTCGTCGTATATTGCTATCACGTTGGCGTCGTCTGCGTCGTCGTCGTCGTCGTCGTCGTCGTCCGAATACTTTTAGTTTTCGCACTCTAACTTTAGTAAAAGTGAATAGAAATCTATGAAATTTTAACACAGTGTTTATGACCACAAAAGGAAGGTTGGGATTGATTTTGGGAGTTTTAGTCCCAACATTTTAGGAATTAGGGGCCAAAAAGGGCCCAAATAAGCATTTTCTTGGTTTTCGCACTATAACTTTAGTTTAAGTAAATAGAAATCTATGAAATTTTGACATAAGGTTTATGACCACAAAAGAAAGGTTGGGATTGATTTTGGGAGTTTTGGTTCCAACAGTTTAGGAATTAGGGGCCAAAAAAGGGCCCAAATAAGCATTATTCTTGGTTTTCGCACAATAACTTTAGTTTAAGTAAATAGAAATCAATGAAATTTAAACACAATGTTTATGACCACAAAAGGAAGGTTGGTATTGATTTTGGGAGTTTAGGTCCCAACAGTTTAGGAATTAGGGGCCAAAAAGGGACCCAAATAAGCATTTTTCTTGGTTTTCGCACCATAACTTTAGTATAAGTAAATAGAAATCTATGAAATTTAAACACAAGGTTTATGACCATAAAAGGAAGGTTGGTATTGATTTTGGGAGTTTTGGTCCCAACAGTTTAGGAATAAAGGGCCCAAAGGGTCCAGATGTAAACTTTGTTTGATTTTATCAAAAATTGAATAATTGGGGTTCTTTGATATGCCGAATCTAACTGTGTATGTAGATTCTTAATTTTTGGTCCTGTTTTCAAATTGGTCTACATTAAGGTCCAAAGGGTCCAAAATTAAACTTAGTTTGATTTTAACAAAAATTGAATCCTTGGGGTTCTTTGATATGCTGAATCTAAAAATGTACTTTGATTTTTTATTATTGGCCCAGTTTTCAAGTTGGTCAAAATCAGGGTCCAAAATTAAACTTTGTTTGATTTCATCAAAAATTGAATAATTGGGGTTCTTTGATATGCCAAATCTAACTGTGTATGTAGATTCTTAATTTTTGGTCCCGTTTTAAAATTGGTTTACATTAACGTCCAAAGGGTCCAAAATTAAACTAAGTTTGATTTTAACAAAAATTGAATTCTTGGGCCTCTTTGATATGCTGAATCTAAACATGTACTTAGATTTTTGATTATGGGCCCAGTTTTCAAGTTGGTCCAAATCAGGATCCAATAAAAGTTATTATATTAAGTATTGTGCAATAGCAAGAAATTTTCAATTGCACAGTATTCAGCAATAGCAAGAAATCTTCAATTGCACAGTATTGTGCAATAGCAAGAAATCTTCAATTGCACAGTATTGTGCAATAGCAAATATTTTCAATTGCACAGTATTCCACAATAGCAAGAAATATCTAATTGCACAATATTCCAATTGGATTTCAATTGGAGTTATCTTTCTTTGTCCAGAATAGTAGTTGAATCAACTTAAATCATTGTTTTATACAATATACAATGTATATTCACTTTTACTACCAACTGATAGATTAAAACAATCTTTACCATTCAGTGATAACAAGCACTTTTTTTACATTTTAATATTTTATGATGTATTTAAATGAGTAGTTATTGTTGCAAACTTCATTAGAAATTTGAATTGAGATCAGTTTTGAAATAAGGGAAAGGGGGGTGTGAAAAAAAAATTGGAGGGTCAATTTTTTTCATTTCAGATTTCATAAATAAAAAGAAAATTTCTTCAAACATTTTTTTGAGAGGATTAATATTCAACAGCATAGTAAATTGCTCAAAGGCAAACATTTTTTTTTAAGTTCATTAGACCACATTCATTCTGTGTCAGAAACCTATGCTGTGTCAACTATTTAATCACAATCCAAATTTAGAGCTGAATCCAGCTTGAATGTTGTGTCCATACTTGCCCCAACCGTTCAGGGTTCAACCTCTGCGGTCGTATAAAGCTGCGCCCTGCGGAGCATCTGGTGTACATCTATAATAATATTCAAGATAATAACCAAAAACTGCAAAATTTCCTTAAAATTACCATTCAGGGGCGGCAACTCAACAACGGGTTGTCCGATTCATCTGAAAATTTCAGGGCAGATAGATCTTGACCTGATAAACAATTTTACCCCATGTCAGATTTGCTCTAAATGCTTTGGTTTTTGAGTTATAAGCTAAAAACTGCATTTTACCCTTATGTTCTATTTTTAGCCATGGCGGCCATCTTGGTTGGTTAGCCGGGTCACCGGACACAATTTTTAAACTAGATACCCTAATAATAATTTTAGCCATTTTTGGTTAAATTTGGCCCAGTTCTTTCAGAGAAGAAGATTTTTGTAAAAGATAACTAAGATTTACGGAAAATGGTTAAAAATTGACTATAAAGGGCCATAACTCCTAAAGGGGTCAACTGACCATTTCGGTCATGTTGACTTATTTGTAAATCTTACTTTGCTGAACATTTTTGCTGTTTACAGTTTATCTCTATCTATAATAATGTTCATGATAATAACCAAAAACAGCAAAATTTCCTTAAAATAACCAATTCAGAGGCAGCAACCTAACAACGGGTTGTTCGATTCATCTGAAAAATTCAGGGCAGATAGATCTTGACCTGATAAACAATTTAACCCCATGTCAGATTTTCTCTAAATGCTTTGGTTTTTGAGTTATAAGCTAAAAACTGATTTTACCCCTATGTTCTATTTTTAGCCATGGCGGCCATGTTTTTTGATGAAATGGGAATTAAAACACAAACTTTATTATAGATACCCTAGGAATCAATCAGATGAAGTTTGGTTTGAATTGGTTCAGTAGTTTCAGAGGAGAAGATCTTTGAAATAGTTTACGACGACGACGACGACTGACGGACGACGACGACGGACGGACGCCAAGTGATGGCAACAGCTCACATTTCCTTTTGGAAAGGTGAGCTAAAAAGGTTAGACGGGTGGAAAAAGTAAAACGCATTGAGGAATCATGGTAGACTATTCCTGAGATAGAAAATTATTTTGAAAAATTCAAAGTTTTGTAAACAGACGTCAAACGATGTGGGTCTTTTAAGATATAATGTTGAAGAAGAGGTTTTTGTCCTGGTGTTGTTTAACAAATATTTACTCGAAGTTCTTTATGGTTTCAACAGAGTCCATGTGATAAACTCGTCGGTAATTGCCTAAAATCCCACATAAATACGTTTTTGCTCAAGTAGATGAACTCATGTTTGAGTGGAGATATTTCGGATTGGCATACTGAAAACATTATTAGCTATGTTTCATTACTTACAACGTTACCGGTGATCAGATCCTTCGATACCTCATTGCTACCAGAATTGATTGAAATTAAAATACCAATTCAGATATGATAAATAGGATGTTCTATTTGGTTTTAATGCTCACTATGTAATACCAATATCGCAACTATTGCCATGTCATTGTTTGATAACCGTTGCCACACAGTGGCATGACCCCTGGATATAGGTACCCTAAAGCGGTGAAAAGAAATGTAGTCAGGTAAAGTAAGTATCTTATTCTTATTATATACTATCATAATGTTTTGCTGAAAGGTAACATTTTGTGACAGTGATGCCTAATAATGCAAGTACTATCTAGTGATAAGCATGATCCTCAATTGGTTTTCTCTCTTCTCAAATCGTTAGCAGCGGATAGAGTGGTACTTGTCCGAAAAAAACATTTCAAACTTGTTTAAAACACATGTATCCTTAAACTATTCACTTGACATTTTCACGGTAGAGCAGAGTTGCTGGTTACACAAACCAGGCGAGAAAAGAATACTATAAAGGGATGGTATGATCTATCATTCATCCAAACGTTTGACCAATGTAAACTCTTATACCCTTAGGGATGTCACTAGTAGAGAATGAATTGCTTACCTTTTAAAAACACCGGTATGGTAAATATTATGCTTCTAAATTATGGAATGAGCTGCAAATCCATTTAAGACTAAACACGTTTTGATGAATTCACAAAATCTGTTTGCAAACGCAAACTCATATTTTTAATATACTAGTACGTGATGTCAAGTTGTATGATATCACAGTGTGGGAACGGAACTGTACGGTTTTCTAATAATTTGGTCATCCGGGAGACTGTCAAGCGGGGCTCTGACATTCGAAAAATAACAAGTTGCTTGATGGAAACTTTCACGAACTCTAATGTGACTACCGGTATGTAACGTTTCTGCTTCAAGTTTTGGTTGCTTAAACATTCTTTATGTAAATATGAACCAATAAAATAATAAAAAAAAAAATATATATGCATCAAAACGTTTTCCTTAGAATGGTGGAGCTCCGTGTAAAACGATCAAAACTGTCACACAACAGCAATCACAAATGTCAAATTAACATCGAAAAACCAATCATTGCTACCAGAATTTTCACATGTACCCTTTCTGATATATAGTCTTACTTGTCTGAAAGTTTCAAAGCCATTTTCCCAGTAGAAATCCAAATATGTTCATTTTCTCCATATCGCCTATATTTATTGACTGTACAATTTGGCGGGGTTAAACAAATCTGTGTGCGCTCAGTCGGCCTCTAGCACAATTAACACAAGACTAAACTATAAAATAAAATCAGTTGAATGATCGGGTCATCATTTAATACTATCATTGACGATATCAGACCATGTGCGGATCAAACCTACTGAAAAAGGGGATCCAAACCACGGAACACCGTGAAACGACCACAAAATAAAACAAAACCGAAAAATCACGGGGTTTCAACCACCAGAACTCCCTCTCCCCGCACACCGTATCCGCTACTGCATCCATTGAAATAAAAGCTTTAAACATTAGTAACACTTTTGAATGTATAATTTAGGTTACAATTTAAAAAAAAAATGATAACAATACCAAATAACAGTTATTAAATCGTAAAAGAAAAAGGAAAGAAAAAATCATGCCAGACATATGTTGCATTGGATTGCAGTAGTTTTAAAAAAATAAGGATTTTCTTACCCCAGGAGTAGATTACCTTAGCCGTATTTGGCACAACTTTTTGGAATTTTGGGTCCTCAATGCTCTTCAACTTTGTATTTGTTTGGCTTTTTAACTATTTTGATCTGAGCGTCACTGATGAGTCTTATGTAGACGAAACGCGCGTCTGGCGTATCAAATTATAATCCTGGTACTTTTGATAACTATTTACACCACTGGGTCGATGCCACTGCTGGTGGACGTTTCGTCCCCGAGGGTATCACCAGCCCAGTAGTCAGCACTTCGGTGTTGACATGAATATCAATTATATGGTCATTTTTATAAATTTTCTGTTTAAAAAACTTTGTATTTTTCAAAAAAATAAGGATTTTCTTACCCCAGGAGTAGATTACCTTAGCCGTATTTGGCACAACTTTTTGGAATTTTGGGTCCTCAATGCTCTTCAACTTTGTATTTGTTTGGCTTTTTAACTATTTTGATCTGAGCGTCACTGATGAGTCTTATGTAGACGAAACGCGCGTCTGGCGTATCAAATTATAATCCTGGTACTTTTGATAACTATTTAATAACCTTTTTATATGACAGAAGTCTCATTGAAAATATGGACTGATCATAAATGTGGCAGAAGAGATAGTAGTAAGCATAATTTACTTGAGTGTTATAATTATTCATATGCCAAAAAAACAACGTACACAAACACTAAAAAATATTACAGCAAAATGCAATGAGTGTGTAGGTAAAGGTAATACATTTGACTAGCTTGCTTGCTAGCTGAACCGTGAAGTAACTAAATTACCCTCCTTTCGGGGTAGTCTAGTTGGCCAAACGATAAACAGGAAAGCTCCAAGTGATTGTACAGGAAGGCTCCGAGTGACAGTACAGTAAACTTGCAAGCGATTGTACAGTCAATAAAAATATCCGATATGGAGAAAATGAATACTAGTATATTTGGATTTCTACTGGGACTATGGCTATCTTTCAGACAGGTAAGACTATATATCAGAAAGGGTACATGTGAAAATTCTGGTAGCAATGATTGGTTTTTCGATGTTTATTTGACATTTGTGTGACAGTTTTGATCGTTTTACACGGAGCTCCACCATTCTAAGGAAAACGTTTGGATGCATATATCTTTTTTTATTATTCTATTGGTTCATATTTACATAAAGAATGTTTAAGCAACCAAAACTTGAAGCAGAAACGTTATATAGTAACATTAGAGTTCGTCAAAGTTTCCATCAAGCAACTTATTTTTCGAATGTCGGAGCCCCTCTTGACAGTCTCCGGAATGACTAAATTATTAAAAAACCGTACAGTTCCGTTCCCACACTGTGGATATGCGGGATTGCCTACTAAATCAAGTATAGTGCTTGTAATGTGTGTCAATTTTGCGATAGAATATCGCTTGATATGCTTTACTTTTCACTGCAACAAAACTATGGGTTTTAAATGTTTGTGGTAATTCAAAAGGACCGTGCCTGTTTTTGTAAACTGTGGTAAGAATTTAAAATTACCTTTTTACTCGAAATTGACTAGGAAGTTTGTGTTGCTCAATTTTAAAGGTGTCACTTGTTGGTTCTTTTGATCGTGTTACTTTTTTCTTTTCTTTTTTTTATACACAGAAAAAAATACCGAATATAGTTCCACTTAATAAAGTTCATCAGCTATTCTTGTAGGACATATGACCATAAGATGTAGTCTTAAAACAAAGATCCTAGTCTCAAAAAATAAACCCAAGTTTGTTTTTGGCAATTAAGTAAGTGGAAACGTAGATATGCTATATTTCTTCTGTAAGAATGAAGATTATTAAGTTTGAAAATAACAATTACAGGACACTTACAATGAAATGCTGTAGAGTATTTTACGTAGTTGTGTCATTTAAGCGGTATTGTTAGCATTGTCATATAAGCGGGAGGTTTGGCTAGCCATAATTCCAGGTTCAACCGCCAATTCACTTAAATTGTTATCAAATTGTCCGTTTCTATTTTCGTTGGCCCTTGTTTTTGTTGCAGTTCAGTGTTTCTGTTGATCTCTTGTTTTCCCTCAGTTTTGGTTTTTGACCCGGTTTTGTTTTCACTAAATTGATTTATAACTATTGAACAGCGGTATTCTACTGTTGACTTTATTTAAGCCAATCTTAAATTTGACATTTTACTGAACAGAAAAGGGCATTGGTAATATACTTTTTAACCATCAACAAATTGAGAAAGTAATTTATAACAAGAGGCTCTCAAGAGCCTGAATCGCTCACCTGGTAAACAATGCCTTCGGCCATGTTTTTTGATGAAATAGAAAATAAAACACAAACTTTATTTTATACACCCTACTGATCATTCAAATGAAGTTTGGTTGAATTTGGTTGAGTAGTTTTAGAGAAGATTTTTTAAAGTTAGCAAATTTATATGATGAACAAATTGTGAAAAATTGTCATTAAAGGACAATAACTCCTTAAGGGGTCAATTGACAATTTTCGTCATATTAACTTATTTGTAGATCTTACTTTGCTGATCATTTTTGCTGTTTACAGTTTACCTTTATCTATAATAATATTCAAGATAATGACCAAAGACTGCAAAATTTCCTTAAAATTACCAATTAAGTGGCAGCAACCCAACAATGGGTTGTTTGATTCATCTGAAAATTTCAGGGATGATGGATCTTGACCTAATGAACATTTTTACCCCATGTCAGATTTGCTTTAAATGCTTTAGTTTTTGAGATATAAGCCAAAAACTGCATTTGACCCCTATGTTCTATTTTAAGTAACGGCGGCCATGTTTTTTGACGGATCAAAAATCGAAGCACAAACTTTGTGCAGGATAATCTAAGGAACAATCATGCTAAGTTTCATCCAAATCCATTCAGTAGTTTCAGAGGAGAAGATGTTTGAAAAATTGTTAACGACGACAGACGACGACGACGGACGCCAAGTGATGAGAAAAGCTCACATTTCCTTTTAGGAAAGGTGAGCTAAAAACTGCAAAATTTCCTTAAAATTACCAATTCAGGGGCAGCAACCTAGCAACGTGTCGTCCGATCCATCTGAATATTTTAGGGCAGATAGATTTTGACCTGATAAATAATTCAACCACAGTCGGATTTGATTTTAATGCTTTGTTTTTTTACATTTTACCCCTATGTTCTACTTTTAGCCGTGGCAGCCATCTTGTTTTGATGGCCGGGTCACCCGACACATTTTTTAAACTAGATACCCAAAAGATGATTGTGGCCAAGTTTGGATTAATTTGGCCCAGTAGTTTCAGAGGAGAAGATTTTTGTAAAAGATTACTAAGATTTACGAAAAATGGTTAAAAATTGACTATAAAGGGCAATAACTCCTAAAGTTGTCAACTGACCATTTCGTTCATGTATTTGTAAATCTAACTTTGCTGAACATTATTGCTGTTTACAGTTTATCTCTATCTATAATATTCAAGATAACCAAAACAGCAAAATTTCCAATTCAGGGGCAGCAACCCAACAACGGGTTGTCCGATTCATCTAAAATTTCAGGGCAGATAGATCTTCACCTGATAATCAATTTAACTTCATGTCAGATTTGCTCTAAATGCTTCGGTTTTTGAGTTATAAGCCAAAAACTGCATTTGACCCCTATGTTCTATTTTTAGCAATGACGACCATGTTTGTTGATAGATCAAAACTTCGGATACAATTTATAAACTAAATACCCTAAGGAACATTCAGTTAAAGTTTGGAAGTATTTGGCCTAGTAGTTTCAGAGGAGAAGATTCTTGAAATAGTTTACGACGACGGACGCCAAGTGATGGCATAAGCTCACTTTGGCCCTTTAGGCCATGTGAGCTAAAAATGGAAGTTCATTCTTCATTTCAAAAGTAAAGTCCTGCACTTAAATACTTATATTGTTTGAAAAAAAATACGGGGAGATCCAACTACGAGCTTTTTAACAGCAACAACTTTAATATACGCTATTGGAGCTGGAATAACGCAGCTGCTGGAACCAGACTTGCCCTCCAATAGATCATCGTTAAAGGGTTTAAAGTGTACTCATGGGAATAAACACAAATAAATGGGGAATGTGTACATTGGACACAGATGATACCCTGTTTGCTGACGTTTTAAAAGGAAATAACTCAAAAATGGCAAAAATAATACCACCAAAATGCAAACATGATCTGTGTTCTGTGGTAATAAGCATTGTGTCAGCCTACCTTATTTTAATGTTGATCTCTGTTTTATGTACAAGTGTCATGATTGAGGCAACCACAGGAAGGGAACAGAAGCCAATTTTGGGACATACGAACAAGGGGAAAAAGTAAAACCACAAAAATACTGAACAAGGAAAATTCAAAAAGGAAAGTCCCTCATCAGCTTAAAAGTATTCTCCACTACGACGGGTGCAAAAAAATCTATTATTTCTTAAGTGGGAGACTGATGCCTTAGGAAACAATTAAAACAATAATTCCAATAAACATAATATAAATCACATTTCTTCACTCTTAACTATCAATTCATAGTTAAGTATCTACAGTGGTCAATGATAACATATAAAAGGAGAAGGTGTCCAACTCTTGTCATATATTTTCACCTGGGAAGTCTATGAGAACTCTGGAGCCTTATTCATAAAATATTTGATTTACTTTTGGTTTGTGGCTATGGATCATTTCATCTTTCAATCAAGTCAATTTTTTTTATAAAAACTGAAAACTGTTGGACTGAAGGATCCACTTTTCTAGCCTTGTATATATGTCAGAAGTTTCTCTATACTATTTCTGGCATATTAGGTTTAATTCACCTTTCATTGTGCAGTTTCACCAAAAATTCAATAAGAGGTACATTTGATGATAACAGATCCTCTATGTCAAAGGTCAACAATTTTACATATAATATGATAATAAGCAACAATAATAAGATTGTTTTCAAGTTTATTAGAGGTCAAATAATCCGGTACAAAAACTCATTGACATAACAAAGTTGAAGCTGAACACCATAAATAAATACAGGCAGATGTAACATGATTGTCAATGAGACAATTATCAGCTTTTTTCAGCATGAAATTATTATTCTTCTTTTTTATAAAGCAGAAAAAATTTATATTTTTACATTTCTTAAAACCATAAAATAATGAGTTAATATAGCAGAAAGTCGTAGCATTGAACAAGAATCCCAATTCAGGAATATGTAGACAATAGACAGTGCATGACAAAAACTCTGTCATAGTTGTTTATTTCATTACAATTCTCATTACTGTAACAAGCCAAATTTTAGGCAAATTGTAAAGCTACCACACAGATGAAAGTCTTTTGAAGAGTGATGTCTATATTTCGCTTCCAACCATGATCTTAAATTCTACAAAGAAAAACATTAAAATTTCACTAAATTTGTACATTACACAGAAATTTAAATCATTTTATTTGAAAATATGTGATTTAAAAGTATCAAAATGAACAGAGATCAAAGCATAGCTGTGCTGGAACGGCAGTTCTTATCTTACTAATAATCTTCAGTACCCACTGTTAGTCGTCATATACAGCTATCAGTGTAGCTAAAAAATAATACCCGATAGTGTTGAAGAATAGTTTCTATGTACTGACATTGTTTATCATCTTAATTACATGTTAAATTGTGTTCTTTTTATTTGTCTCCGACTATATTTATACAATAGGAACAAACTAATTTTGAAAATAAAGTGGAATTTTAAAAGTTACCTCTATGTGATGAAGAATATCACCGTTGTTGATAGCATCCTTTCCTTTAAAAAAAACTGAACTGGAAGGAATTTAATATTTTCAACATGTCCAGTTTAGCAGTAGGGATCACATCATACACCAATGTCTTTTCTTCCAGATAACTTGCACACTTGTACTTGATTAACATCAGTCCATAAGACAAAATATTGTCTTCTCTCTTAAATATAAAGAATACTATTAACATTTCTTCTCAAACTTAATATCAAATTGAAGTATCAAATCAACAGGCATTATCAAACAAGACTTCATATACAAAACAAACTCTGCAAACGTCTGTATAGGGTGAGATGTCTTTATTGGGAATCAAACTTTTGAGGTAAACAAGCTAGTGTGTTGGTCTAGTTAAGAAATAGGGTGTGTATTTCTGTTCCTATTAAATCAGTATGTTCTCATTGATGCATTTAAGTTGCATGTTTACCAGCCATCCATCATTACCATCATCATCACCAGACGATATTAAACGATAGAAAGGCATGATATCAACTAAAGTTTTCAAAGCATGCTTTCTAATTAGTTGCTGTAAGGTTTATTATTTATTTGCTTGTCTCTTAAAAAATTATACCTACCGGTATTGTAACTGTATTATAGTTTCCCTTCATAACATTTGTAGTAGTATTTTATGCAAATGTTGTTATTCAACTGAATGATGTTAATAGAGCATTGAAGACATAAGTCATGAACCTCATCAATAATTACGATATGTTTTTCTTCTGGGAATAATGAAACAGCTGCAAACTAATGAGTTTTGATGTCCCTTTGGTATCTTTTGCCTCTCTATTTCATTAATCCCATTTAATCTTATCGGCAATCTAGTTTGACATAATATTTAGGTTTGTCTAGAGTAATCTATTTGTTGTCTCATTTATCAAATACAGTTCAAATGTTTTATTGTTGTTTTGTTTCTGAAATATTGTTTCTGTACTGCAGATTTACCTTATGTATAGTGCAAAATAACTTTACATTTTACATTGTTTTTAATTCTGCACAAAACAGCTGCTCATCAATGTGAATCACTTGAAACGAAAGTGTTCATTTACTGCTTTGAAAATTAAGAACATAAAAGACGTATACTGAAATTTACTGTCTTTTGACTCAGCAATAAAAAAAATACTTACATTTAGCTGTAAATACATTGAACATCTTTACGCTAAAACAGGTCTTCCATATTTCAATAGAATGTCATGATGTACATCCTACAACAAATGTCATATTAAAATTAGCAAACGCCTGGACAAAACAGCCAGTCAGTAGTGTTTTCAATTTCAAACACATTTTTTCTCTTTGCTAGATTTAATGAACAATTTAATACTTAGTACTTTACAACTGAGTAAATTAACCAAGTTATTTGATTAACTAAATTTTGTGAACAGCTTAAATGCAATCAAAAGAGAACAGTTGCTGACTTTCATGTTCACAAGAATACTTTTTCTTATATGTTTCACTGCAAAATGTATTGTTTTTAATTCTGCACAAAACAGCTGCTCATCAATGTGAATCACTTGAAACGAAAGTGTTCATTTACTGCTTTGAAAATTAAGAACGTAAAAGACGTATACTGAAATTTACTGTCTTTTGACTCCGCAATAAAAAAATACTTATATATCAATTTTAGAGGACGATAGATCTCAAATTCAACATATTATTTCTCAGATATATTCACTATGACAAAGAAAAACTTAATTTGAAAACAAATGATTAAATATAAATGTCATTAACAATCCTTATTTAAAGGAATCTTTCCATTATATACGTTTTTTTTAAAACAGATGAAATTATATGCAAAACTTTTTGTTGTTTTATGCTTTTGTAAGAATTTGTATCAAAATTTGAAAAGCCTATCAAGATCAATTTTAGCATCATTCTATTTATTGTAATAGCTTATTTATTATTAAAAAAAGAGGCAATTAATACTAAATATTACATTTTAATATAATCATTATTTTAGAACTCGCAAATGTTATACCAGTACCAAATTTCATTATCTTTTAAAATTCAATTTCTGAACTCTGATAGATTTAGATAAAAACAACTAGATATTACTAATACAATATGGGAACTTTCAGAACAAATTGTATAATATAACTTCCAAAAATTAAAAGTATGAGATATTCTTCATAAAAAAAAATTTAAAGAAAAATTCTGGAATACTAATACATAGCATGTAATTATAAAGTGGTACCTAACACTACAGGGAGATAACTCTGTAAAATCAGCAACGTTTTAATTATGTTGTGTTGTAAACGGAATATTAAGCTTCTCAATGATCAAAACAAGTGTTTGCCAAACTCCTATATAACCAGTAATTTTTCTGATAAAACGGTTGGTTCAATTTTTTTGAAATTTTTGTATTTTTGTCAAAGGGTCAAAGTAAATACTTTGTCAAAATTTTATGAAAATTAAACGAGCCAAATTTATTTTAGTTTAAAGTGTTGGGTACCACCTTAAATCTGTAAGTATTGGATGTAGATGCTTAGTAGGTTAAAAATATACAAAATCTACTTTTTACACCTGTCAACAGACTGTGATAAAGGTTATTGCTTTAAAAAGGAATTATACCAGGATACACGAGAACCCTACTGCTACATCCATTTGGAAATGAGCATGATCTCATTCAGTGTCTGGGTAGACAAACATTTTTAAAGAAGCAATGGAGGGGTATAACATCATAATTGAAAACTTCAAAATCAATTCTTGTAATTATAAATTTTATTTGTAAAATTAGATACTTTTCTATTAATAATTCAAAACTAAAAAAGTTTATATCAGGTTAACAAGCTTTGATTTTACAACCATTACCTTTCATAAGTCAAATTCTTATATTATTTTCATGTTTATAACTTTGTTGTTAGTGAAAAAAAAATGACTATGTGTCAAAACCATGACAATACAAGAAATGCATATAATCTGACTACATCAAATATGAACCTACCTCACCTATCTGAAGGAACCTATTTATTGCTATTTGATCTGTTATCTTGAACCCTAGATGTCTTCATTTGATCTTCATGTAATTGTAACGATCTTGATGATGATTTATCCCTACAGCCTACTGAGG
Organism: Mytilus galloprovincialis; assembly: GCF_965363235.1. Lineage (NCBI taxonomy): Eukaryota > Metazoa > Mollusca > Bivalvia > Mytilida > Mytilidae > Mytilus > Mytilus galloprovincialis. The sequence goes on from NC_134839.1 coordinate 36,516,591, forward strand.
TCCTGTTCTGAGCATTAGGACTTCGTACCCTTCTATAGGAGTTTGAAATCTCTCGTTTTGTACAAACCCAATTCCCAATGTTAATCAACACACAAAACGATATTTTATTCAACTAATTGAGGTTAAATCAAAGAAGTGAATCAAAATTGACTACCCTACTAAAGCAGCATTAATTATTCAGGAACAGTAAAGAGTTAGCTGCTTTAATTTCCAGGCAATTTTCTTGATCTACAGACACAATTGTTTAACAGTTTACATGGATTCTAATTTTTCTTCACCATATTTGCTATTAAATTTACAATTACCAATATTGGAATACAAAACAACATATCTGAATCAGCAGTTTAAATACTTAAAATACACTTTGAATGATTATGCATTATTAAAGGTTGATATTTGTAATATCAATGTTAAAGAGTAGCAAGCAATTTCGGAAATAGATTTTGAATTTTTTTCATGTACCATTTGTAACTCCACTTATCACATAAAAATGAAGAATGGAAGATTCCCCAAAAGACTTATTCTATGTTTATGTGCATGTTACAAATCTAGAGTATTTATTTTTTGCCAGAATTGATTTTTCACATGGAATTTTCATTGTAATGTCACCAAAAAATTGACACTTCTTCATGTCATATTTGAATGAATTACAAGTTTAATGAGGTTGTTGATATATTTGTTTTACTAAATTATCATTTGAAGCTATTTGTTTTATGGAGTTCATATGATAAGATTCCCTCATTTTTTTAAAGCATTTTTTGGTATCTTCTGAATGGATTTACACAAATGTTAACATCGGTAAACTACTGTTGCCTCTAATTGATTATTTATGTGGATGGTGTCTCAGCAGTAGTGTTATGTGTAATAAAGCAGATATGCATGGTTCAAGCCCCAAACAAATATTTCCTCAGTGTGCAACCACTTCATGGTTTTAATATTCTCCCTTGCATAGGAACCACTTTTGCAACCTCATTTATATTTGTGTGGAACTAACTGTCCCTCTCCTTTCCTCAGAAACCAGGATTGATTCAATCTTATAAATGGAAATAATTGTAATGGCAGAATATGAATCCTAATTTCAGAATGGTGGATAGAGCAACTGATCAAAGTATTTTTAATTCTATATCTGAAATGTTGAATGCCAAGATGAAATTTCTGCCCCTGTAACCAACCTAATGTACTGTACTGAACCATTTCTCAAACGTTTTTGATGTTCCAATGAACCCTTCAGTATAAAATAATCATTGATATATTATGCTTCTCTGATCAATGAAATTAAATTATATCTGACAAGTTTCTCGAGTGTTAAATGAACATCACTGTCACTCAAATTTCCAAAACAAACTGGAATCTAGAAGGGGATAGTAGTATTGAAATATCAGCTTCATATTACAAGGGATATCAAGGAGACTTATCTAGCCTTCAAACTCAACAAAGTCTTTCGAGCCTCAATAATCAACTAAGTCGATGTGACCGTAATATAAAGGATCTGCATGAGGTAGGTTTATTAGTGCCAAGCATGCAGCTGAACTTCTGGGGCTTATCTAGTGGATGGTACAGTTGTGTTCATCAACACCCTGAAGAATCTTAAACACTAACAGTACACAGAAATAAATGGAAACAACAAAGATAGTCCCAGAGCCTTTAAAAGATCTGAATATCAATATTTCAACAACAAAATCCCTGAAGGACAGCAATATCACTAGTTAACTTGTCTAAATTGGAAGTTATCAGTGCTAATCAGTGCTGGGCATAAAATTACAAAGGAAGTCATTCACTTCAATCGAACACTGAATAATATGGATTCTTCTAAAATATTTTTAATTGATGACAGTAAATATTAACAGATGGTTGACATGATTATTAAAAAAGTTGTAACTTTCTGTTATGAGACACACAACATTTATCACAGGATAATACATTAAAACTGACAATCTGATTGTCAGGTATTGGCAATTTTTACACAGGTATATATAGATCCATAATAAGTGTTTTGATATCCCTCAGCTACGAATATCAGTCTTAAATATGTTGAAATAAGACCAAATGTTGAATATATAATCCTTGTATTTATGGCATTGAAGATGTTCACTATTATCTCTTAGCATCTACCTAACACTGGGATGCCTATGGACACTTGCTGAACAACATAGTCATCGCCTAATATGATAATATTAATAAGCCGTGTTGAATATCCTAATCCTTGCCTAACAAGGGGATGCCTACAGTGGTCGTGTCCTACTTCTTGCCTAGTCTCTATATACCTGCCTAATGTAATCAAGAGTAAATATTATTAATGAATGCAATAATTATATTGACATGTTTAATTTACAGTTAATTATAAAACACTAAACCATCAATAAGTTATTTGTTGTTTCAAATCAACGTCTTATTTTACACAAGACAATTCCAGTCTTCATGCTTAACTACACACATGATTTAAATCCAATTAATATTTCTAGAATCTATTTATAAATCACTGAGTTGGATCAAAAGATAAATGTTTCAGGTTTTCCCCCTTCAAGCTAATCAATATAAGTAACTTTCTGTTTATGATTATGAATTTCCCCTACCTACCTACCTGGCCATAGTTTTATATGACAGAAACCTGAAACACATAATCTTTTTAAAAGAGTTGATGAATTAAATTCAAATATTAAAATAATCCTATTGTGCTTCATCTTTAATCCCATGCACGATTAAGTATTATGTTTTAAATGATGAATTACTAACTTGAATGTCTAGGATTTTTAAGTTAATGTCAATTTATAGAACAGTTCTTGTTTCAAGCCAATATAAAGTCTTACAGCTTGAAACTGATCCAGTACTAGTCTAGACCACTGAACAAGGGTAAAATAGTTATATATCACAACTAAGACAGTACTCTTCTTTTTTATGGTCATAAAATCCTTCTTTTCACCATATCGTATATTCTTATCTTTTGCAATTTTATTGTTGCCATGCTCAAATTTCTCATCACATATGGTAATGTAATGTATTAAATTTGAAATTAAGTGTTTGTCTGATGTACGGGTCAAATATAGGTACTTAACACAACTGTTTTTACAAATAGTATCAATTGTCTCCCCTTCCTCCATTTTAAACAAACCCTGATAATTGTCTTTACCATCTGAGACATTACCTAAAAATTGTTGAGTATGATTTATCTGTTGTAACCACCTCTCCCTCTTCCTCCTCCTCCACCTGTAAAGAGAAAGTTTGTGTAAAACAAAACAAAAATAACCAGGTGCTCCGCAGGGCGCAGCTTTATACGACCGCAGAGGTCGAACCCTGAACAGTTGGGGCAAGTATGGACAAAACATTCTAGCGTGATACAGCTCTGAATTTGGATTGTGATCAAATTTTTGACATTACATGGGTTTTTTTTACACAAAACAAATGTCAAGATTTTACAAATTTTACAATTAAAGATTTCTTCTTCAAACTTTTTAAATCTAAAATTAAATAGTTGGCACAGCATAGGTTTCTGACACAGAATGAATGTGGTCTAATGAACTTAAAAGTTTGTTTTTGCCTTTTAGCAATTCACTATGCTGTTGAATATTAATCCTCTCAAAAAAATGTTTGAAGAAATTTTCTTTTTATTTATGAAATCTGAAATGAGAAAAATTTACCCCCCCCCCCCCCTTTTTTCACATCCCCGTTTCCTTTTTTCCAAAACTGATATCAATTCAAATTTCTAATGGAGTTTGCAACAATAACTACTCATTTAAATACATCATAAAATATTAAGATGTAAAAAAACTGCTTGTTATCACTGAATGGTAAAGATTGGTTGGTAGTAAAAGTGAATATACATTGTTTATTGTATAAAACAATAAAAAAAACTTCATCAGCAACATTTTATATTGGCAAATTTCCAATGAAGTTATTTACATAAAGTAATGGGCAAATAAAAATAGAAAATGACATCATAGTCATGTCTGGCAAATGTCCAACATACATTATCTAAAAACATTTTAGATAAGATAAGGAAATAAGACATAAAAAAACTGCTTGTTATCACTGAATGGTAAAGATTATTTTAATTTATCAGTTGGTAGTAAAAAGTGAATATACATTGTATATTGTATATAACAAAGATTTAAGTTGATTCTGGACAAAGAAAGATAACTCCAATTAAAAAAAATCTTGCTATTGCACAATATTTTGCAATTAGATATTTCTTGCTTACTATTCTGGACAAAGAAAGATAACTCTAATTAAAAAAAAATTTGCTATTTCACAATATTGTGCAATTAGATATTTCTTGCCATTGCGCAATACTGTGCAATTGAAATGACTTGCTATTGCACAATACTTAATATAATAATTTTAGATCCTGATTTGGACCAACTTGAAAACTGGGCCCATAATAAAAAATCTAAGTACATTTTTGGATTCAGCATATCAAAGAACCCCAAGATTTCAATTTTTGTTAAAATCAGACTAAGTTTAATTTTGGACCCTTTGGACTTTAGTGTAGACCAATTTGAAAACAGTACCAAAAATGAAGAATCTACATACACAGTTAGATTTGGTATATCAAAGAACCCCATTTATTCAATTTTTGATGAAATCAAACAAAGTTTAATTTTGGACCCCGATTTGGACCAACTTGAAAACTGGGCCAATAATCAAGAATCTAAGTACATTTTTAGATTCAGCATATCAAAGAACCTAACTGATTGATTTTTTGTCAAAATCAAACTAAGTTTAATTTTGGACCCTTTGGACCTTAATGTAGACCAATTTGAAAACAGACCAAAAGTTAAGAATCTACATACACAGTCATGACAGTTAGATTCGGCATTTCAAAGAACCCCAATTATTCAATTTTGATGAAATCAAACAAAGTTTAATTTTGGACCCTTTGGACCCCTTATTCTGTTGGGACCAAAACTCCCAAAATCAAACCCAACCTTCCTTTTATGGTCATAAACCTTGTGTTTAAATTTCATAGATTTCTATTTACTTATACTAACGTTATGGTGCGAAAACCAAGAAAAATGCTTATTTGGGTCCCTTTTTGGCCCCTAATTCCTAAACTGTTGGGACCTAAACTCCCAAAATCAATACCAACCTTCCTTTTGTAGTCATTAACATTGTGTTTAAATTTCATTGATTTCTATTTACTTAAACTAATATTATTGTGCGAAAACCAAGAATAATGCTTATTTGGGCCCTTTTTTGGCCCCTAATTCCTAAACTGTTGAGACCAAAACTCCCAAAATCAATCCCAACCGTTCTTTTGTGGTCATAAACCTTGTGTCAAAATTTCATAGATTTCTATTAACTTAAACTAAAGTTATAGTGCGAAAACCAAGAAAATGCTTATTTGGGCCCTTTTTGGCCCCTAATTCCTAAAATGTTGGGACCAAAACTCCCAAAATCAATCCCAACCTTCCTTTTGTGGTCATAAACCTTGTGTTAAAATTTCATAGATTTCCATTCACTTTTACTAAAGTTAGAGTGCGAAAACTAAAAGTATTCGGACGCCGGACGACGACGACGACGACGCCGACGCCAACGTGATAGCAATATACGACGAAAATTTTTTCAAAATTTGCGGTCGTATAAAAACTACAGTCTGCGCCAAAAAAATTTTCATCCAAAGTCCATACTAAATATCAAAACTTTATCCTGTATGAAATTTTCACTTATTCGAAACCCAAAATTTACTGGTCTAGGCCATTGAAATAGTAGCTTAGGGCTATTCCAGTAAAATTTACCTAGGAGGGGCGGAACGCCGACGATATTTTTTTCCATAGGTGGGGGGTTATCAACATAATTATATTCTGGAGGGTGGTGGTCCCGATTCAAATTCATTTCTGTTGGGGGGGGGGGGGGGGGTCTGAATGATAGATTAAACATATTGTTCCCCCTGTTATGAAGGAAGATTCTCCCGAAAAGGTCGTCTGAATGCAAATAAAGTTGGCAGACCACTAAATTTAAGCGTCCGTTTGTGTTCTTGTGAAACGCGACGAGCCGGAAGCAGGGAAGAGTTATCTCTCGGAAGTCGGAGTTATCTCCCCGATTCGGTGCATGTGCTCGTCCATGAACTAAACAAAAAGATGGATAAAGTGGTGTTTTTTCTAAAGAAAAACTATTTGGAAGACCTGATAAATGCATTTAAAGGTAAAGTATTGACTTTATTAGAAAGCCAGTGTGATTTTGAAATAAATCATGAAAGTAATCAAGGAAATAAATGTTACATATGTCTGTAAACTAGCGGATGTCAAGATCACGAAATTATCTCTGTTTATATGGATGCAGACACAATTTGTGCATATACATGTAGCACACAATGTTGAGATATATAATATTAATCTTTACTGATGTTTGGCTATTTGTTTCTCTTTCCCTGCAAAGAATATGTCCTTTTAAGGAGGACTGGCCAATTCTTTGCAATTTTTGTCATGAATAATATTTTATTGCATACAATTTATAACTTATCTCTACCAAACACTTGAAACATGAAATGGTTGGTGCCAACCGGTTGCCCCACCTGAAGAATTTGCTGTACTTAAATCTATTTCCTTGCAAAGAATATGTCCTTAATAAGGTGGACTGGCCAATTCTTTGCAATTTTTGTCCCAAATAATATTTTATTACAAACAGTTTATAACAACTTCAAGTACCCTCTCCCTTGTATACCGTCTCCCCACCAAAAAATATGTGTGGGTGACATCCAAACTATGCGGTCCATAAAAAATATTTATATTTGGCACAGACAATTAGATTGTGCATGTTGCGTGTGTGGTATTGAAGGGAAAAAATGGCCTAATTTTTGCGGAAAAATATGGCCTTGTTACACAGGAGAGTATATCATCTTCCTCAACATTTGCCTATTGAAAAAAAAAATGTACATAAGAAACATATTTTTTTTCTCTAGGTAGGGGGTTTTGGAAGAAAATACATGTTCTAGGTGGGGGTGTAATTTTTTAATCTTTTCCATAGGTGGGGGGTCAAAATATAAGTGGCATTCCACCCCCCCTGGATAATTTTTACTGGAATAGCCCTTATAGTGCAGAATGATACCAGTATCTGTTTTCTCATCATAAGATCTTAAAGAAATAACACTCTTAAAATTATGTAAATTTCAATACAATTTACAATAATTTTTACCCTTAGGTTTTGTTTCGTGAAAGAGCCACATTGCAATTTTATTCATTCATGCATGTATGTGTATGCTAAACTATCAAAATTAACAATTTCACCATAAATAAAAATGCTCCTCAAAACATAATAATTACTCTGATAAGGTGCTCCGCCTCCTCGTTTGTTACCATACTGTCCCCTCATTGGTCCTCCACCAGAATTTCCTGTGTAACTTTGTCCAAACGATTGGCTATAGTCACCTCCCCCTGTAATATAACACTCAATACATTAAACTAATGTATATTTTGTTTACCTGTAGGTAAATTAAAATGGCTTTTAAAACTGTTTGAAAGAAACCACATTGTACAAATTTGAACAGACTGTCAATAGATATAAGAAGTTATATGAGTGCCAATGAGACAACTCTCCATCCAAGTCTGTTTACTGTGTTATTGTAACGAGTTGACTTGTCATTCCAGCGATGCACAGTTTGGACATCGCTATTCCTGTCTTGTGTGCATACCTTGTCCCCCTCCGTAACCACCACCATAACCACCGGCACTGTATCCACCATCATTATAACCTTGGTTATATGAACTATTTTGGTTGTATCCGCCAGCATAACCACCACTACCATCGTCATAACCTCCTCCATAACCACCGCCGCCATAGCTCTGGTAACCTCCTGCTAATAAAATACATACTTGTGCTGTTATCTTACTTGATGATATATTAACGCTAGGTCGTCCTTTGATATAAGCTGTATATTCAATTAGCTAAAACATGTCAGATAACTAGTTACTATTTAAGGAGCATGATTACATCATATGTGAGGCCAAAATAAATAGTGTGTTTCTTATTTCACTCAGAAAAAATAAAGGTAGGGTAAAACATTTTATTTTATGGAAACTTTTTATTTTTTTCTATTGATCATGTTAATGACAGCAGAAAAAGGTTCCAAATGAAATCATTTGATGTGCCTGCATGTTTCTTTGATATTTAGAGAATAGCACTTACAGCTTTTTTAATTTTCTGTTTTAGCTCTGTGTAAGAAATATGAAAATAAACTTTAATGCAAATTTTATGCATTTCATGGGTCGTAAGAGGAATATGATCTTGCTGATTAACTATCTTAAAGCAAAAATGGCAGTGAAAAAACTGGCATGGTATTATTATGTTTGACCTCGCTGAACCTTACAATTTAAATGACACACAGGGTATACAGGTATACATGTGGGAACAGATTCCTACCCCCTTTTTTTAGTAGTAAAAACACTGCAAATCGATGCTATTAAAGCAGCGGCTTATTATGATTTTTCAAGGGGTAATACTCTTGCACTCTCTTTATTTAATATATAGATGTGTTTTGATGTTTGACAGAATTTAATTTTGAAGAGGGGTTCTGACAATATTAAAATTCCAGGTTTTGAGAAGAGTGAGAATGTGAAATATTTGCCTTATTAATAAATCTATGGAAAAATAATTGTAGATATTATTTATAATAGGACATGATTTTTTTTCCTTCTCTAGTATAAACTGTTGTGGGACTAGCCAGAGAAATATTAAAGAATTAAAGTAGACTTGGTGCCGGGGGCAGATTCATTTATAAATGAACAAGAATCATACGCCATGTCTGCCTACTAGGGAAAGCTTTCTATTTCTCGTTACACATTGTCTGCCTCCTTGCCGTCTGACATTAATTCAAACTGTCAAATGCTCAAAAGCATTAAAGGGGCACTAGCTACGAGATATATAAAAAATCTAAAGTTTGATTTTTTTCTGTTCAATCAATAATGAAAGTGAAATAGTGAAATAACAATTCGCTTTTTGCAGCCAAAAAGGTTCAATTTTGTCAAATTACGCTAAGAAACATTGATAATTAGTAATTCACTTGCAAGTGAATGAGTCGACCTCTTTAAATCCGTATTCATGTGAACTTCAATTTAACCCCTAGCTAGAGATATACAACGCATGCATTGTACGTGTACTGGTTATTTAAAGAAAAAGAATGTCAACAATGAAAGTGAAACTACAGTAAATCATTTGATTACTAATTCGATGCACATAAAATCATTCTTATACGGTTAAAAACAATGAGAAACATCTATTTTTAATCTATAAAATAAAATCAAACAGACCTATAAAAATCCAATTGCACATGTTGGTTTAATCTATTCATATCTTTATTTATGTTTACATCGCTTATATGGACTGGTCATCTGAGGTCAAATCGATAGGTAATTAGATGGCGTCTGGACTAAAATAAACACGAAACGAACCTATGTCTATTATCTACCCCATGCTCTGTAAACTGTTTATTTTAGACTTTTGATAGTTTGGATAAATGTTTTACATTGTTATAAATCAAATATGAGAATTTGAGTCAAATCGGTGACCATGAATTTGACAGCTAGTGCCCCTTTAACAGCCATTTAGGTTGCGTCCTGAGAACAATTTTTTTTACAACATTCGTAAGAGCATTTTTTACAACAAAAGCTGGATTGATTTAAGAGTAAATTGATCTCATTTTACTGTTCAATTATTTGTCAATTAACCGACAGAATTAGATAGTCTGTCCATCCTGAAACGATTCTGACTTTCGGTCCAAAGAAGCACAGGTACAAAACAAGATTTTGTTAATAATATATATATATATATATTCTGAATTCATTATTCACTATATATACAATTATTTAAAGAAATCTCGTCTTGTACTTGTGCAAAGACACTGGCGGATCTAGAATTTTTCATCAGTGGGGGCCCGCTCCAGTCACGCTTCAGTGATTCCCTATATAAGCAACTTAATTTTTTCTCAAAAAGGGGGGGCCCGGCCCCCCTTAAATTCGTCTCTGAAAGAAGTTGAGCAAAGTGCGTCAACTTCTTATTTTTTTAGTCTATAGGTCCATCATGGTGTTCTTCAAAAAGATTCATCATATCGTAATTATCCGGAATTAATTTCATTATATTTTTCAACCATGTGATCACATTTCGCATATATTTGACAGCTAATACGATGCATGGTAGTTTAAAAACCATGTTTGTTGATTTAAAATCTTGGTTCTTGAAACACTTTACTTGTCCATATTGGTCTTTGCTATCAAACATTTTGAAGATTTGTAGTTTTCTAAACAAATAGTCGGATCCGAACAGACCAAAAAATTCAGATTTTTAAGATTTTAAAAATTTTTTGTCAATTAAATGTTTTCGGACGGCGTCAAAACGGAGTTAGGGTCTGGAAACCGGAAACACTATTAAATTATTTTGGCCTGATGAATATTTTGAAATTAAAATAACAATATTTTCAAATTAAAACAATGATATTTTCAAATTAAAACAATGATATTTTCAAATTAAAATAATGATATTTTCAAATAAAAAAACAAGGATATTTACTAAATAGAACATTGATATTTTCAAATTAAAAAATAATAATATTGATAATGCATATTTAATTTCACTATGAAATAAGAATGTGTCCTAAGTACACGAATGCCCCATCCGCACTATCATTTTCTATGTTCAGTGGACCGTGAAAATGGGGTAAAATCTCTAATTTGGCATAAAAATTAGAAAGATCATATCATAAGGAACATCTGTACTAAGTTTCAAGGTGATTGGACCCCAACTTCATCAAAAACTACCTCGACCAAAAACTTTAACCTAAAGTGGGACAAACGGACGGACAGACGAACAGACAGACCAGAAAACATAATGCCCATAAATGGGGTATAAAACTAATATTTATTCATATTTCATGTAAGGCCAAAATAAAAAGATTGTATGTTTGCCCAAACGTGACCGACCCAAAATAAACCCGCCGACTCAAATTCTTTTTTTGACGTTTTTTTGAAGAATTTTTTTTTTTCCGATTTTTTTGGGGTCCGCTCCGTCATTGCATAAAACTTAATGTTTGTCGTCTTTGCGTTTGAAAGTAACTGTGAATAAGATTAAAATGAAATGAAATAAAATGAAAGCGTATAAGAGACGCAGTTAATCGATTTTCGATGTTCTCTGTTTTTATCTTCTGATTTAACAAACGTAAAGAAGTAAAATATGTGAAGTGGCACAGTTTTTTTACGCTGTGGTTGTCTGTACTAACCCTTATATGCTCAATGTTAATTTCGTCGTGTTATCGAATATCTGATAAGAATATTCAGGTAGATTTGTTCAAAACCATGTGCAATCGAATATTTTCAATGTTATTCTGACAGGAAATGGATCCGGAAGTTGCGAATTTACAATCTTGCAAGAAGATTTTGTTTTTACTGAATAAAAAGGAATTATTTCTTGATAAATTGTTGTCTTTAATTATAATTTTCCTTTATCATGTAAATTAGATGCCCTTTTATTCAAATAGTTCAAATTTACAAGTCTCATTAAACAAGATCAGTACGTTGCTGTTTGGGAGAATTTGATAAAACTATAATTGCTTACAGAATCAGAAATATAATCTTAACTGAATGTAACTCCTTCTGAATAATTTATTGCAATATAAATCCCTTTTGACAAGAGAAATCGGACTTTTGTCCGAAATATTTTTTTCACATGTGCAAAAGTAAAAACATGTTATGGAAGCCTCTAGAACCATTACATAAAAATAAATAGTCTTCAGAAAACGTTAACTTTATGCAATTATATTTTATCAATAATGATTATTTTCAAAAATTTAAACTTGATTATTTAAAGAAATAAAATTATAACAAATACGTTTTTAGTTTGGAGATTCTACAGAACATGCTTTGATCTATTTATAGCCAAATTAGTTTACCTGTGTGATAATGTAAAATATAAATTTTTCAAAACATAAAAAAACCACAAACTAAGGATGGTAGATAATAATGCATATAAATATTTTAGGACATTTAATCTATTTTAATAGAAATAGGATTTAAAAACTGCAAACAAATTTAATCATTATTAATACATATAATCAGCTGATATTTTTTTACACAAACATCGTGTTGATGGAACTGTTGAAAATCACTTCATAAATCCACCAGCCCTTTCACACAGCTAGCAATTGTCAGGGTTATAAACATCTCAGGATACAAATCATATAGTAGACTAATTTATTTATAGAGGTTTTTAAATTCATGGCTTTTGGTTGTCTCTACAAAGGTTTGACGAAAAAAAAAAATATACTGTTTTAAGATCTTTTAATATTTTGATGCAAATTCTGATAAAAAAAAAAAAAAAAAAAAAGAATTTGCCTACCTACCTACCCACACCCAGTCATCATGGGTCGGGTTTGGGCAAACTGAAATATTTTTAATTGTGGCCTAATTTTTTGAATTAAATGCAAATTTAGTGAGTCTGATAAGAAAGCAACTGATATTGCACATTTTAAACAGCAAGCACCTTTTATATAGCTTCAATTTTTCAACCAATATTCCACCTGGAATTGTTTTTCTTTGTATTGAATCATTAACATTTGACCGAATCAATAGAATGTATTATAATCATGATAATACATAAGTCTTGTAATTTGCTATATAATAGTTCCTTTTATTTGCCAGTGCACCACCTATATGACAAAAAATATTACCTTGTTGACCTCCATATCCCCCACCTTGACCTCCAAATCCACCACCTTGACCTCCTCGACCTAAAAATAGACATGAAATTAAAGCATTGTAGTTAATAAACAGAAAACTATTGGCATAAAATTTGAAAGAAGCACATCATAATATTTCTAAGCTTCAAGTTGTTTTTACCATCCCTTGCCATTGTCAACTACAATAAAAACCTAATACTTGAACTGGATACAATATCAAATGAAAGCACTAACAGACCCACAGACTAGAAAACAATATGCCCCTCACTAATGAAGGCAGGTCATAAAAAGGACAACAAATGAAGATAGTGAAAACCTGTTCAGGAGGATGGAAACATGGCGATTTATTTTGTTTTATCTAATACAAATCTCTGATCTATTTCTGAACATTTTTTGTTTTATATATAAATCATCCAGGTGTCTGTCTTGTTTCATTTTTTTCAATTCCTAAGAGACATCATGGGTCTTTTTTTTTTACATAAATAAGGCCGTTAGTTTTCTCGTTTGAACTGTTTCACATTGTCATTTTGGGGGCGTACAGTGACCTACAGTTGTTAATTCCATCTTCTTTTTTTATAATTACTGATCATAAACAATCCTTCTTACCTCCTCTACCTCCACCTCTACCCCCACCTCGACCTCCTCCTTCACCATCCTTTTTCTTTGCCTTTTTAACTTCCACACTTTTCCCAGATAGAGTAAAATATTTCATTACTATAAAAAAAACAACTTGAGTTGTAAAGTAAATCTTGATAAGGTGCTACATATTATATGAATATGTACTGGTAATCAAAACAAGTTTGGTACAAATTATACATATTTTTCAACTTATGGCAAGTTGGTAAGTAATTAAAAACATGTCTGCAAACTGATATATGTTTGATGTAAAGATGGATGGACTCCTAACATTCAGCACATAATAAGTCAAGCTCGACTTTGTTGCAAGTTGTCTGAAAACATGAAAAATTACTTACATGTAGCCTCTATTTCAGTTATCACAATATTATTCACCAAGACATAATTTTATGATCGGAACCATATATACTACATATTTGTACTCACAAACACATTTATCAACAGGATCATAGTCCTCAAATTCTATAAAGGCAAATCCTTTGAGTTTTCCTGTTGCTTTGTCTACTGGTACATTTACTTCCTTAATTGATCCGTATTGTTCAAATACATCACGCAGATCTTGTTCATCAGTGCCATCTTTCATCCCTCCAATAAATAGTTTTTTACAGGTCTGCTGTACATCTGGGTCCTGGGAGTCCTATCAATACATAAAAACATGTCAACATTCGGAACAATTCATTAATACAATCTGAAAATAAGTATAGTATATATTTATTTACATTGTGTGTATTATCACTTACCTGGTTTCTTGGTTCAAGATTACTGAATATTCTGATGTCTTTCACTCTTTTTTTTTATAACTTAATGTCTTTAATTTTAGCTGAAGATTGGTTGCCTCATCCATATATCTGGGGAAGCTACATGTACATGTATGTGATGTATTTCTCCATTTAATTTTGAAGTGTGATGAGTATACATGTATTTACAAAATTTAAAATTTTGAGATGAAGTAGGATTGCACATGAAACGACTGTCCACAAGAAGAGAGTTCAAATGATGCAGATTTACAAATATAAGTATTGCTATGTAAACATCTCTGTAGGACCTTCCATGTTTTAATATTATATGTACTGTCTCATTTACATTTATTCCATATTAATCAACTTGTAAATAATATAAAAATGTACACATACCTCTCTACGCATAGCTCTTTTAGTTTCAACTTCTCTTCCATCTAGTTTGTGTGGTCGACAATTCTGTGAATCGTCCACATTTTGAGATTCTTTAAAAGTTACAAAACCAAAGCCTCGCGACCGCTTACTCTGAGGATCTCTCATGACAACAACATCTACAATTTCTCCCCATTGTCCAAAATGTTCTTTGAGTCCTTCCTCATCTGTTTCGTAACTTAATCCACCAATAAATAATTTTCTAAATTGCTCCGACTCTGGATCTTCAGGTTCACCAAATTTCTTTCCTGACCCTCCTCCTCTTCTTCCCTAAAGAGTAAAAAAAAAGAGAACAAGATTAGGAAGAGTTGTTATTTCATATACATTGTACATGTGTACATTTAAAATTGTCTGGTCCTTGAACAAAATCAGGGATCTCCATGGATGAAAACTGAACGATGAAGGAACTTTCATCATCACAAACTGTGTCTACGCCGTACAGTGTAGCGTGATTGAAAGTATTTCATCCCTCCATGTAAGGAATGGTGAACATGCTAATTGAAATTCATTAGCTTATTATGTTTATTTGAATTTTCATTATAGAAGTATCAATATTTTCATTAATTGCCGTTTGTAACCATTCAAATGCCAAGCCTTTCAAGAATGACCAAAAGCTGTCATGAAAGTCCCCATGCAGTTTTCTTGCTATTTTTGGTAATTGTTAGGGGGGTCAAAAATCATGAGGAGCTTATTTTTCACGGATAATGTCAAATTCAGAAGTCATGAACCCTTTACCGGTATGGCTGATTTGCAGCAACAACAAAACGATTCATACGGTTATGTAAAAGTTTGAAGAGATTTGTAAAGCAAACTTTGACAAATGAAAAGGTTTTTATTGATTTAACTAGCAAATTGATGCTATGCAACATGCATCTTTCGAGTCTGAATTGAACCGGAAATGCGGTTGTGAGGATGTATCAGTTTGAGACCTTCGATTCCTTTTAGAAGAAAAGAATATAACTTTAAGATAGTACTTTATAATACAGCTTTTAATTCATGAGGAAGAGGCACTCATTCTTTTGTCCTTTTACCGTGAAACATAAGCAATTATGGAATAATGCTGTTGATATTTTAAAGATATGAGTCATACTAACCTTTACAGAATACATCTATCGCTTAGGGGAACAAATGTGAAACCAGTGTATATATATCATGTATATATGAAGAAAGAGAGGAATTTTATAGTGACAACTTTTAATCAGCACAGAAACATTGTAATTATATAACAAAGGATTTTAAATATAATTGTGTGTGGGTAGGACTTCACTGTGTAGAGCACTGCAACATATTTGGTGGAGGCATCACTGTATATAGGAAAGATCACAAGTTCTACATACTACCGTATGGTTCCTCTACAAAGGGGGTTAAAGATACAGAGGTAAGGTAAGGATGGTAAACTACGAAATGAATTCGGAATTTCGATACGATATTTCTTCACAGTAAATATTCAAGTTTTTATGTTTCAACTTTTAAAGTAATTATATTCTATCATTGCAGCAGTACAAGAGTTATTTGAGATGAAATATTATAATTTAATCTAAATTATCATGAGCATTTGCTGAAACTTAGTTGAAAAATTCAATAAATGAATCGTATATCTTCGAATAATATTCTCCTGTCTGGTTTGTTGATCTACCTGTATACAAGCTCAGGTACAAGTGATTAGCGATCTTAATCTGGATATCCCTCAGGCATTAGAAGTGTATTGGATTATAATTTAAAACAGCCTAAGGGTTATGCAATTACATGCATTTGAATATAATTGCTTAAAAAATGGTGACTGGCTATAAAAAACGACAACAAACCCTACAAATTTATAATTTTTTCAAATATTTTACTTGGTCAAAACCTTAAAATTTCATCTTTCCTGTTTAATACATGTTTACATACAATGTATTCAGTGTCAATAAAAAAAAATGGGGAATGGACACATATGCCCCTGCTTGCATTTAAGATAAGTTATATCTGTAAAAGTGTCCCTTCCTAAATGTGTACTACAATGTATAAAGCTCTCTTAAAAACCACTATTCTACATGTATTTGAAGTATTCCAAATTACAAAGGAAAACAATTTCAACTTACAATTATACCACAGCCACTAGGTAAAATAATAGTTTGTGTTATCTGTAATCAACTCTCGAGGGCCCTCATGGGGTTTTTGATTATGTGATTACTTGGCCGTTTTTTTAATGATTATTTGATTATTAAGCCAAATATTTCATGATTATTTGATTACCTAGGACTGTATTTTTAGTTTATGATTATTTGATTACTAAAGATAAGCAAATATTTAATGATTATGTGATTATATTGGCAAAAAAATGGTGATTATGTGATTACTAGGACCCCCCATGAGGGGCCTCACTCTCATTAACTTTTTATATGGTTTCAAATATTATTTACAAGGATGGCTATAATAGTCCATACATGTAGATTACTAAGGTGTACAAACTATCTAAAAAAAATATATAGTATTTTATTTCTGAAAGTGCTATGCAAATATTTGTTAAATGATGTAATTGTAAAATGTATAAACACAAAAGAAATATAAATAACAAACTGTCTTTAATATATCATAAATATATAGCCTAAACAAAGGATTTGTAAAGCCGAAACTTTTATTTTATGACCGAACAGATCAAGGCCGAACGGGCTGCATGGCCGAAATATCTACAGGTCTAGGTTACCTATCAGTTTCAAACATGGCCGATCAATAAAATTAACACACCCGACATAATTGACACTATAATGTTGCTAACAAAGAGAATACATTAAAGACTGCAATCATATAGCACTATATTAAACACTTGACAACCTTTAAAACATAGTCATATGTTAAGAATAATTCATATTCCGATTGTAGGCTCATCAAACCAGTCAGTCAAGAAAAAACATTGTCGGCTTGTGATTATATGACGATAACTGATACAATACAATATAATTTGAATATAGGATTAAATAAGATAGAGCGAAAAATGTGCATACTCCTCCTCTGCCTCTTCCTCCACCACCACCGCCACCTCCGTAACCTCCATAGTCCATAGTAGATTTGAGATGCCTTTGTCACACGTGTGGATAAGTTATGTGCCGCTGAAACCAAACGCAAAGAACCACGTGATTAGAATATGTCAACTCGTACCTTTACCACTCGTACCGTATTTACAATGCAATCAGAACAGTTCGGATCAAAAGCAAATGGGGCCAGGAACAACTGTTACCAGATGGGACATAGACAAATTTAAAAAAACAACTCGAACCATTTCAAAGACAACTCAGGCCAGTTTGAGAGACAACTCAGACGAGCTTGAAACACTAATAACTTGGTCTCTAGGTTGTTGTTCATCATAACTTCAACAGCCTGCTCAGTTACATATATAATGAACTGAAAAGTAAAGAAAAAGAAAATGCAACTGATAAGACGAAATGCTTACAGGTTTCTTGTGTAAATCATTAATTTATAAACTTTTTAGTTTTGATAATGAACCTTTGTTCCATGAGAAATAAACTAATGTTTTCTTCATTTGAAATTGTATTTGAGCCATTTAATAGAAATTCGGTGTCCATTGGTACCGTTATTTTTAGGCTTCCAAATGATATTATAAGTTCTTGTCTTATGTCAGAGTATAATGGGCAAAATAATAAACAAGAGGCTGTCACAACGACAGCAAACCGGATTTATTAATATTTATTTGTGTCCTGGCAATATCACAAGAACCATTACTGATGAATGGTGAAAGTGAAAATCGTCAATATCAAATTTGGCCTCCATTTTGTCATCAGTATCAACATCTTAAAATTTGAAAAGCTTTGGTTGAATGGTTCATGAGAAAATGCACGGACACGACTGGAAACACCATTTTTCAATCTTTCAAGAACCATAACTCCTGAACGGTAAAAGTCAAAATCGTCATTATTGAACTTGACCTCTATTTTGTCATCAGTAACAACATAATAAAATTTGGGAAGCTTTGGTAAAACAGTTCATGCGTAAATGCACGGACACGACTGGAAACACCATTTTTCAATCTTTCAAGAACCATAACTCCTGAAAGGTAAAAGTCAAAATCGTCATTATTAAACTTGACCTCCATTTTGTCATCAGTAACAACATATTAAAATTTGGGAAGCTTAGGTAGAACAGTTCATGCGTAAATGCACGGACACGACTGGAAACTCCATTTTTCAATCTTTCAAGAACCATAACTCCTGAACGGTAAAAGTCAAAATCGCCATTATTGAACTTGACCTCCATTTTCTCATCAGTAACAACATATTAAAATTTGGGAAGCTTAGGTAGAACAGTTCATGCGTAAATGCACGGACACGACTGGAAACTCCATTTTTCAATCTTTCAAGAACCATAACTCCTGAACAGTAAAAGTCAAAATCGCCATTATTGAACTTGACCTTCATTTAGTTGTCAGTAACAACATATTAAAATTTTAAAAGCTTTGGTTGAACGGTTCATGAGTTAATGCACGGACAACATTTGATTGCCGCCCGAATGCCCGCCCGCCCGACCGAATGACCGCCCGCCCGCCGTACATCCCCAAATCAATAACCGACATTTTTGTCACAAAAATCCGGTTAAAAATGTGAGCTAGTTTCTAAGTCACCACAGCGACATTTAGGGGAAGAAACTATGTTACTTGGAAACAAGTGACAGTTTAAAGAACTACTATTCATTCTTAGTCGCGCGTGAAGAATTTGGCCTTTTCGACATCCAGCATAAAAGTATAAATGGACGCGATCGTTTTAATTACAAATTTGTTTCTTAAATACAGAGAGAGATTCACGACTTCTAACACTTAACGGTGAATGATTCCATAATTTGATTGATGACGGAAGGTAATAACCCGAATAAAGTTTTGTACGTGATTTGACCTGTAATAGATTATTACTTTGTCTTGTACTGTGGTCGTGTCGACCACTGACATAGCTAGGCAATATAGCTCTTGCAAATAATTTGGGGATTTATTATTTACAATTTTATGAAGCAATATTGATTTATGGTTACTTCTTAGATCTGAAAGTTTCTCCCATTGGGTTTCTTTATATGAACATCGACGTACTTGTGAGCTTAGTCCCCCCCCCCCCTGTAACTATACGAGCCGTGTTCATCTGGATGTTTTCAAGTTTATTCATTATAGATTGATATCCTGAATCCCAGATAACATCAGCATTTTCAATGATAGGTCTTATAAACGATATATATATATTTTCCAGGGTCATTCTATCTAAAGTGTGTTTTATTTTCCTTAATATATTAAGTCTTTTGTATGATTTCTGTACAATATAATCAATATGGACATTCCATGAACCATCGTTAGAAAAATAGACTCCTAAGTGCTTGTGCCTTTCAACTACATGTAGTTCTTCGTTATTCATTTTAAAGGTGGGTGATAAGGTTTTGCAATTTTACGGGTGATTTTGTGGATTTTTGTTTGTATTTTCGCCGTTTTTCATTTGGCAATGTTCGAGTCTCGTTTTTTTTTTCTAATTTGATAATGGACTTCGTATTATCGTACCAAAGACATTTTTAAGCGGATTATCTTTACAATTAATACATTGTTATAAAATCGCATGAAAACAGAACGTTAAAGCTAGGTTCACACTGCCGATCAGACCAACTCGATCAATCTCCATCAAGACAAATTAACAATCTAAATAAAATATTGATCTCTGATTACGTTATACTACATATGTATAACTTTCTACCCGAGAGTTTTCGACATGTCAAAAACATTCGAGTAAGGATCGAGAAGCCAGTCACTCGAAAAGAGATCGAGAATTCGTCGAGTTTGGTCGGAATACAAATAGTTTTCCAATCAGTACTTGATCATTTCGATCTTTACTCGACTAATATCCGATCAATTCCCGATCAGCGACAACCTGTACGATATGTGGTAAAGATTAACTCGACTAATGCCCGATCGCTTCATGATCACTGCGACTTCTATATATTTTTCATCCCAGATCAACTCGACCAATACACGATCTCTACGCGACCACATTCGACCATTTTTCGATCTCTACTCGGCCATACACGAGTATACATGACTGCTACACGATTCTCTTAAAATGAGTGCAGCTCTGATTAACTCTCATAACTTTGCTTCTGCAAAAATATCTTGTCACTATTTATTTTTAACTGTACACAAATTCTTCCATGTACAGAACGCGTCTGTACTTATGCAAATGAGGTATAAAAGTTTAAAAGAGAGAACACAGATACCAATGGAACAATCAAACCCAAAGCTCAAACCGACACAGCCATAGCGAAAAATGAAAGCCGACGAGAAGACAAACAGAAGTGAACATAACACAACACACAAAAAAAAATAAAAACATAGCAACACGAAACCCAATAAAACTTGGGATGATATCAAGTGTTTTGGAAGGGAAGTAGATTCTGCATTTTGGCCCCAGAGGATTTTTCAAAATATGAAAGAATTTGTGCATTTAAATTCATTATTAGACAGCTGATAACTAATTTAGCCTTCGAAGTTAGTTTTTGGGCTAATGGCCTCTTTTTGTTTGACTGTCTCTATTTTCCGTATGTCCAGACATTTTGTAGTATAAAAATAAGAAGATGTGGTATAATTGCCAATGCGACAACCCTCCACAGGACACCAAATGACACAGAAATTAACAACTATATATGTCACCGTACGGTCGAATGTTTACAAACACTTTTTTATACGCTTTTGAAACAATTTTGTTAAAAAATGAGACGAAAGACAAATGATTTTTATTTGAATTCGTGATACATATATGTTAACTGTTTCAGAAAAGGTATCCCCAAGGGGATTGAAATTCTATTTTTATGGTCAAATTTTGGGAAAATATTTTTATTGTTTTCTACGCTCTCTTCAAGCTCCGTCACAGCTATTAACCTGTCTATCTGAACCCTAACCACCTTGCCAAACAATCCAACTGCTTGATTTCCATGTAGATTATTATTTTAAATGTAAAATTTTACTCAGACCTTCTGTGAACTACTGAATCCAACCAAATAAACGGGGAACGTGTCCATTGGACACAGATAATGCCCCAGCTTGCATATAATGTTATAAAGAGTCATTACTCAAGCATGGTAAAAATGACGCCATCCAAATTCGCACTTGATCTGTGTATTATGGTATTGCGTTTCATAAAATTTGGTTGAGGCAAAATAAAATTAGAGAACGGAAACTTATAGTTGGAACGTTCGTATACGTACTCACGGACGGACAGGGGTAACACTTAATGCCTCCTCCGCTGCAATGTCCGGGTGATATAAATTCAGATGTTTTTATACTGAAATTGTACATACCCGACCATTGCCCGACTATCCATACGACCCCTATATACGATCAAGTCGATCTAGTTTGGCCGAGATCAGGCTGAGCTCGAGTATAGTCGATTTGGTCTAGCTAGTCGAGGAAAGATCGTGTAGAGATCGTAAATCGGTCAGAAATATCGAATATGCATTCAATTAGTGGTCAGGTTTAAACCGTGATGGAGTCGTTAAGGGGTCGTAAATGGTCGGGTTAAGGTCGTGTATAGTCGGATAGCAGTCGGGTAGAAGTTGTAAATAGGACCGATCAAGAATTTGGTCACGCTTCGTCGTGGAAATTTAGACAATCGGGATCATCGAGTTGATCTGATCGGCAGTATGAACCTATCTTAAGCCCCAGTCCCACTAGACCACGTTCACCGCGATCTAATATAAATTCAGATCGTGGTGAGGTCGCGGTATGAACGGCATGAAAATGTATTTTTTCATTGCCTCCACGATGCTAATACGTCCTCATTACGCTTCAACAACGATCCCGCTACGATTATACCACGTTCTCACCGCGCTTATTCTGCGACCTCACTACGCTTATCAAGATCTTTCTACGCTCATTACGTTCTCACTACGACAATACCACGAGTTATTCGATTGCAACACGATCTTACCACGCTTCTACTGCGATTATAGCATGTTTTTCCACGATTATACTACGTTCATATATACCGCAATCTTACTATGCACAGCAATAACGCCAACGTCGTGTTCCATATCAATACGATTTAATTTTTATTTCTGATTAATACGTATATTTCTCGGAAACAACATGTCATGCCACCAAATTATACAAGAACAGGTGGGACTGGTGGTAGGGTGATAGAGGCAGAGGGAGCTTTGATAGTAACGAATCCTGATCCGGCAGAGATGTCGGGCCGACCAATTCAACCTGAATCACAACCTATTGTTGGTCCATTAAGCTCAAATGACGATGTGTTAGTGAACGCTAACAGGGATGACACAGATGTGTCAAGCATGATCGAGCCATTAGAGAAAAGGGACAAGAGGTCCAAATTACATACAAACAAACAAAACCTGGAGAGCTTTTATATATTTTATGTGACAATCAGAAACAGCATAATGGTCGTAGTACGAACGTAGTCAGGTCGTAAGAAGATCGTGACGAGGACGGCATGAGCGTGCTGGAATCGTACTTTGATCTTCAACAGCGTGGTGTGAACGTGGCATATTCGTAGTGGAAGCGTAGTTGGGTCGCAGTGAGAACGTGATGGTCGTAGTGAAGTTGTAATTAATAACATCGCTGTGAGATCGTAGCGCAGTTTCTCCGAATCGAATCACGCGTTCACTACGCTCTCACTACGATGGTATAGCGACCTTTGCGATCTAAGCACGACCTTACTGTGCTCTCACTACGCTTCTCCTACGACCTGATTTCGCCACGACCGCACCACGATTGTTTTGAACGTGTTCAAAGTTGGCCACGCTCATCACGACCGTGATACGACCTTACTGCGATCTACACGATCGCACTACGATCGTCAAAATTTGCATTTTTTTCACAGATCGTAGTGCGATCGTGGCCTAGTGGGACTGCGGTATTACAGGAATTTGGCGCGTAATGTTGTAAATCTTAGGAGCAAGAGGCTGGAGGTTAAGTAACCTTTTCAGTAATGATTTTCATTGTAAAACATTATTATGTAAATTTTACAGAAAGTCCACAGCATTACCTCTTTCACTCCAATATTCGTTCAATTTTATTGATTCGACATTTCTGTTCTTTTTACTTATTTACCTGCATGTCAAATCTTATGTTAGCCAATTTAATTGTATTCACTTTCAAATTAGAAAAGATTCCTCTTACAGAAACTGATTATAATTAGCATTCTTATTCAATTTGTCAAATTATTTCTATTTATTATGTAAGAATTAATAAGTACATACTTTTTATTTTTATGTATCTTTATTCTCATAAAGCCAATGATTTACATCAGTACAGAGATAACAACAATAACTATTTACAATATATATGTCGTGTACATTTTATTATTTTGTACAGGTTATTACTTGTACAAAAAAATTGTACAAGTAATTACTTGTATGATGCCTTCATACAAGTTATAACATGTACAAATACAATTGTACGAGTAATTACTTGTCCAATTTTTATTGAGAAAAAGATAATAACTTGTACAGTTCATTTTTCTACCTAGACCTATTTGCTGTTCACAACAAATTTTCCTTTTAACAATTAATTTATTACTGAATGCAAAAGAATAAACTTGTAACATTTGAGAACTTTTCATATAATAAATGTGTTAGCAAATCTGTTCAGTTTAATGGGCATATCTAAAGTGTAACGAGGGAAAACACCGTAGAAAAGAAATTTTATGATGAAACAAATAAATTGATAAATGACAATAATATCTTCTAATAATATAATTCAGTATTCACACATGAAGGATACAGAGAAACTATAAGGAATGTAAAGGAAGCAAAATAAAGTTCCAAAAAACAGCACTTAAAAAATAATTCTTGAGACGGTATGATGTTTTGTTGAATGTAGCAGTAATTAAAAAAACTCATTTGCAAATGAGACGAAATTATTTGTTTAGTTGATGAACTTTACCCTCTGATTAGAACAGCACATTCTGAAGTTGGTCATGGAGGCATATTGCCAAGAGCAGCTGAGTAGCTAACCATGCAACTCACTTATATTTGTTTTTACTTTTGTGAGCTACTCATATCCTGCAAAGTGACAATTGAAGAGAATTTACAGCTATTGTAATTATAGAACCTTCCGTAAACATCTTGGCCACGGCTTGAATTAAACCCTAAATGTCAGGTGTACATTTAAAGAGAAAACGCAGAAATAAAGTAATGAGACGCATGAGAAAATAATTGTAGTAGTCCGTATTAAATGGGCACTAGCTGTAAAATTCATGTTCACCGATTTGTCTTAAGTTATCATCGAAGGAAATACGGTACGCATGCGCCAAGTTTAAACCAGCGAAAAATTTAGAGAGCAAAAAAGTTGAAAAAATCCTCGAGTTGGGATTTATATTGATTATATCGATTCAAGAACATTTATATGTGATATTACTTGTGGGATTATATGTTTCTGGACTGAAAAAGTGCAATAATGAGTAGTTTCGATACGTTAGAATTTGATCCACTGGATGATGAGTGCAGCAGACACATACGTACAGTTGGTGATGGTTCCGCATAATTTTTCTATATGTAGTCAGTTGGACTTATTGGATAAGAAAGTGAAACCAATATTACTGTACGGTTGTGAAGTATGGGATATTGAAAATAATGACATTATCGAAAGGGTACAACTAAATTTTGTAAATTATTAATTTACAAAAAGCTTAAAATTATCATAGTTCCTTCTTACTTTGATAAAAAAAAATCCACTCGCATAATTTTAATGAAAACTGAATTTCACAACCAGTTTCTGTTGAAATTTCAACCACACAGCAAATGAATATAAAGACTTTTATTTGACTTTATGAAATTATTTACATAGGTAATATTTATTATTTAGATAGTATGCTCTTACATTTTATGCTTTGTGATAAATCGACATGCTAAGTAGCCTTGTAGATTAAAAATATATGTTTATCATCTTTTTACCTGTTTAAGAATGATTTGTTTTGGATCGAATCAGTCAATCAAATGATATACCTTTATTTCACTTTCAATGTTGACATCTTTTGTCCTTTAAATAACTTTGCACATACATTTCACGTGTTATTAATCTCTTTCAAAGGGGTTAAATTGAAGTTCACATGAATACAGATTCAAAAAGGTCGAATTATTCATTTGCAAGTGAATAATTCATCATCATTGATTCCTTCGCTTATTTTGACAAATTAAACCATACTGGCTGCTTAAAGCGAAAGCGTTATTCCACTATTTCACTTTCATTAATGATTGAACAAAAAAAGAATCATATGTTAGATTTAAATATATCTTGTAGCTAGTGTCCCTTTAAAGTGGCAACAAGTTGATAAGCGGCTGAGCCCAATTTGCTCAAGGAAGAAACAAATATAACCCAAAGATAGCGTGTTGTAAAAGTTATTATCTCTTTCTCAACAAAAATTGTACAGGTAATTACTCGTACAATTATATTTGTACAAGTAATAACTTGTATGATGGCATCGTACAGGTAATTACTATTACAAAGTTTTTGTACAAGTAATAACCTGTACAAAATAATAAAATGTACACGACATATACAAAACACTGGTTCTTATTTACTAACATATAATGTCTCGGTGTCCCAGGTATCAACATGTCTTTACTCTGGAAGCAATATCATCTTTTGTTAAGCCTTCAAATCAAAGTATATTGACCACAGGCACTTGTTTCTGTCAATGTGGGGTTTACTATTAACTTTGTACGGGTGTGGATAGTAAACCCCACATTGACAGAAACAAGTAGCATATTAATCTATTGCAATAAAAAATCATAATATCTAATAAAATTTGTAGATTTAGCTAACAAAGTCCTTATATTTGTATAAAGTAACATTCGTTTATATTGGAAAATTGTTTTAACGTTGAATAAGCTACAATTAAAATTTGCTTGCTGGTCCCTCTCTATGATTACCATTATATTACGCTGGTTCATTTCCCAATCAATCTGTCACCAAGGGAAGATAAATAAATCGATTTTTGTTCATAGTCTTTTTCAAAAATGATGAACGGTTCTTTATATTGGTATGTAATCATTTTAAACGTTTCAAATTTATGAAATTATATTCGTACATCAATGATCATCAATGTTTTTGATACACCAATAACAAAAACTGAAATATATTGAATTGATACATTTTGTAATTATTCAAAATTATATCAGAAACCTAAACTTAATTATAAAATAATGAACCTGTTAAGGGGAGAGAATACTCGCATAACTTTTTCGAATTGGCACATAATACAACGAAATGTCACTCTTGCATACAAATGGCACATCAATATAATTAATTATCTGCGAAATCGTCCCCCACCTTCAATGATGATTCTAAATTATAAATATAACCAAAAGTTGTTAATCTATAGATAGTTAAGACTAATGAAAGCTAACCCAATGTAAAAATATTTCTTTGCAATTTTTTAAAACTTCCTCAGAAAAATACTCGAGCCACTTGACTTTCATAGCTCAAAATTAACGTTTTTACACAATATTTGAATAAAGTAGTTGAAGATTATTCGCTTCTCAAAGTGTAAGACGCAATAAAAATCGTATGCTTGCACCATC
This sequence comes from Mytilus galloprovincialis, assembly GCF_965363235.1. Classification (NCBI taxonomy): domain Eukaryota; kingdom Metazoa; phylum Mollusca; class Bivalvia; order Mytilida; family Mytilidae; genus Mytilus; species Mytilus galloprovincialis. The sequence goes on from NC_134839.1 coordinate 36,543,609, forward strand.
CTACCGAAATACGGATTTAATTAAGTCCTGAACATTTCGACATTTCTTCGTATATTTTGAACAAAACCGGTTTTAACCAAATCACAAGTACGTGTTAAGATCCGACTAAATACCTATTTTCCTATATGGTCAGGTAAAGTTGCTAAAACAAGTGCCTGTGATATTTACGTGCTGTTCACTCGGATGAACCCAATATATAGATGAAGGCTGGGTGGCGAATAAAGAAAAATATGTCTATCTGCACGTGGACTATTAGCAGTTTACATATCAAATATCAAACATTTCTTCAAGTTAAGAGGCTAACATACTAAACCTGTTTTGTAATCACTTGTCTAGGTTCTGTGCTTATCATAGAGGGTCGAAAAGGATGCACCAAATGTTAATTGTGGATTACCCTGTCCGAACACTGGATAATGCATTTAATGAATGTATTTCGATCAGACGACACGTGATTGTGTTTAACACACCTTTCCCCAATGATTTGTTTTACATAAATTGTCTTGTCTTTTTATTTTTGCCAATTTGCTTATCCTGTCTTTTTTTTAACTCAATACTCCTGTCCTGCCTTTTTCAAATTCATCATAGCTCGAAATGATTTATCAATAAACCGAGTGACACCATTTTGTCCTAAGAACAAGTACAGTAGTGTTTGTAGTACACAGAAAGTATTTTAACATATTGGGATTGATTTTAGTAGACAGCTTTAAAGGGCGGACACTTTAAAATAAATATTACACAAACATTATACAAAAACTTCAACTAAATGAATAGATTTTATATCAAGTGCCATTTTATTTTCATAACCTATCATGTGTCTTGAACGTAAAGATCTATCCAACTTATACAAACATCAAAAACGTCTAATATTTGTTTTTGGATTTACTTAAAGTAGAAAAGAAAATAGTTTCAAAACCTATATTCAGAAAGCAGTATTCAACCTATGATAAACATCTTCAAGGCTTAGTCTTAGATGCATGATTTTTTTATTAGTTGTTAGTGGCTTTGAACTAGCTGTCAGTAACCGCGAGTACTCTCAGATCTGTACATCATACTAGTAGTGTCTTTTTGTTGTTGGGAGATAAACGTACCCGGCACGTCCACTCTGTGTAATATTTGTATTTGTATCAGGTGCCTGTAATTCAGTGGTTGTCGTTTGTTTATGTGTTACATATTTTTCTGTTCATTTTTTCTATAAAATTTAGGTCGCTAGTTTTCTCGTTTGAATTGTGTTACCTTGTCATTTCAGGGCCTTTCAAGCTGACTATGCGGTATGGGCTTTGCTTATTGTTGAAGCCGTACGGGGACCTATAGTTGTTAATTTCTGTGTCATTTGGTCTCTTGCGGAGAGTTGTCTCGTTGGCAATAATACCACATCTTCTTTTTTAATATTTACAATAGTAAAGTCAAAGAAAATTTGCGTATAAAATTCAATAAGACATCAACCGAAAGACACAAAAGATAAAGACGCCAACAGTTGGGAAGTGCGTGCTTATTTCGTGTTATACGACCTTCTTTATATAAACTGATATGTTATTTCTAGTGAAGTTTCTATTTCATTTTGAATATAAATAAATGTATAGCTAAGTCTTCTGCACATCACGAAAAATCAAATATTGTCTTCGGTAAAGTAGTGTGCTAACATTTTCTCTATTTCTTTTTTTTCTGGGCCATCATTCTCTATCCTATAGACCCCACTCATGGCCTTATGGGTATATTTCAATACTAGATACAACATTTTACAATACAAATAAATCTTTATAAATCTATAACAAAATAATATCTTGACCTATTTTTCATTTGATGTCTTGTTCATTATTCTTGAGTCGTCCTTTCATTTTAATTTTTAAATATAATCGTTTCATATAGCGTTTCATCAGATATACCTTTAACATGATCAAGAATATACTGCGACTTCTCCATAGCGTCTGATCTCAAGGTAACATGTATTCTAATGCATACATCTCACGGCTTTTTGCAGTTCCTTCGTGCAACTCATGCACAAGAAACTGGTTTGTACAAGAATATCTAAAAATATCTAACTTAAATAGATCTAAATCAGAAAAAACTACACATATCAATTTGAAAAAGATTGACTCATCAAATCGACACCAAACACACTGCAAAACAGCATTGATCAAAACATCCAAAAAGACAACTAACACAAGGTATATATCTAAGTCTATTTGCAGTGACTAAACATGCTAAAAGCTAGCCAAATGTTAATAATAACTAAACTGTATTTTCCTAGTTTTAAGTATAAATCATACACACCCAACGGATTAAGTGTAAAACATCATTCACAGTCTGTATATAGGTTGTAGCAAATGAAATTTGATTACATTTTGTGGAAGTGCACGCAGTATAGACATGATAGAGTCGGAAAGTCATAATTGCTCACCGGCAAAAACATGAACTTTATCTGAAACAAACCAAAGAGTTTTTTAAACTTCAAAATAATCAATTTCTTTATTTTCATATACTTGATTACAGAAACTAGATATGAAAAAGCCTTTTTAGTCATTCATCGAAATATGTATAGTTTAAAAATAATAGAACGGCTTAATTTATATTTATATATAATAAAAAGAGCGTGGTGGTGCTTAACATGTTTTCAAATGCTTAACCATTCCCTTAATCTGGGACAGTGGTATTACACTACAACGTTACTATAAAACACATACAAATCAGTTCCAATTTTCTTTACTAAAAAGCTCGACACGAGACATAACACTTCTGGCTATTGACAAATTTGGTCCGTACTGTTTTCAGAAGCTATTTTTTTGTATCAAAGGCTGAGAGCGAACAACTAGGAATATAATATCATGATGAAACCATCTCTGCTTATAGATCATTACTGTGGATTCATTTATTTTCGTGGGTACCAATTTTCGTGGATTAAGAAAAACTTGCATATTCGTGGATATTAAATTTCGTGGTTTTGCTGAAGTCTGCATACAAACCTATAGAAAAATTATCATTCGTTGAATATTTAATTTCGTGGTTTGACTGTGCCCACGAAATCCACGAAAATTGGTATCCAACGAATAATAATGAATCCACAGTATATAAACAAAGAGATGATTTGTCATGGAAGATATTGTTAATCCCTGATGCGTCCGACCATGGAAGTATAATACTTCCATGGTCCGACAAAATAATGATAAATACAAAATTATCTATCTCATGTGATTATGACATAATACAGTGGTATGTCGTAGATCTATTCAACAACCATCCCATAATAGAACAAAATTATGGAAGGTTGACAAAACACCGACTTAAAGTCTATCGATTAATTAGCATAAATGTATTTGCTTCTTCGAGTATTAAGGAATACAAACGTGCTATTGAATTTGAATTAAGATCTAATAACATCTACGAATAAGAAGATGTGGTAAGATCGCCACTTTGACAATGCTGTTTGAGAATCAAACTACATTTATGTTGGTTTCTTAAAGTGTTCCATATAACAACCCGGCTGTCATGTGCCTTGATATTTATTCAGTGGAAAGATATTACAAGGGGTACAATCAAAATCACGTGATGGATATACACACACCGGAAGTAACAGTCGAGCACACCGCTTGAAAGGTAAGTAGTCGTATTTACTTGTTTATATCAATAAAATTTGATAAATAAGGTAGTGCACCGTATGTCGGATACTATCTAGTTTTGAAATACACAATTATCCTTGCTGGAAAGCGTGCAGTTAATGATAACACTTAGACATGAAAAGCACCAAAGAAAGGTTCCTGCACAATATAATGATAGTAGCAATACTTTAAAAAAAAAATTCAATTACCCTTCCTAAAAATAAGCTTATTTTAGTACAATGTCCGCCATGTTGAATTTTACCGGAAGTAGGGTTTTTGAAGACATCTTATCTATATCAATTATCCAAAACTAGTACAAAACAAAGGTTTATACCAAATATTATGACAGAAGCATGTTAATAACACCTTTTCACATACTAGCCTTCGATATTGGGCTAATTTAAGTATGATATCCGCCATTTTGGATTTTACCGGAAGTGAATTATTTTTTTCAAATGCCTCCCTATCTGAAATAAAAGAGTAATAGTTGAGGAAGGTATATGCCAAATTTCATGCTTGTAGCAGGATGTGCACAATTCGTCTGAAATATGCTTGTAGCCGCCGGACTAATCACAAGCAACAAGTGTACTAAGTTTCAAGTTGATTGGACTTCAGCTTCATCAAAAACTACCTTGACCAAAAACTTTAACCTGAAACTCCCCCTTTCATTTTCTATGTTCAGTGGACCGTGAAATTGGGGTCAAAAGTCTAATATGGATTTAAAATTAGAAAGATCATATCATAAGCAACAAGTGTACTAAGTTTCAAGTTGATTGGACTTCAGCTTCATCAAAAACTACCTTGACCAAAAACTTTAACCTGAAACTCCCACTTTTATTATCTATGTTCAGTGGACCGTGAAATTGGGGTCAAAAGTCTTATTTGGCTTTAAAATTGGAAAGATTATATCATAAGCAACAAGTGTACTAAGTTTCAAGTTGATTGGACTTCAGCTTCATCAAAAACTACCTTGACCAAAAATTTTAACCTGAACGGACGCACAGACGAACGGACGGACGAACGAACGAACGAACGAACGGAGCCACAGACCAGGAAACATACTGCCCCTCTACTATCGTAGGTTGGTCATAAAAATGAATTTTGTCATGACAAAAGTAACTTTTGTCCACTTAAAGATAATTTTGTATGACAAAATTTTAAATTTGTAGTATGCTACAAATTTTGTTAACCTGAACTCATTTCTGTTGAACAAAACTTACTTTTGTCCGTAGAAATTGAATTTCGAGTCCAATTCGGCGCCCCGTAGCTCATGAGTTTAAAAAAAAACCCCAAGCATCCACAGACTTAACTAGGTGAATTACATTTTTGCTTTTTCATGCATATTGGTCTTTTGATGTTGTCCCTAGAAACTTAAGTCTTACACTGAATCTATACATTTTCTTTGAGACCAAAATATTGTCAAAAAATTATTAAAACAGCTCTTGCATTTTCAGATTAAGAAAGGAACACCCAGAAAGCATGATTTTGCATCATTTGTTCTATAGCTTCTTGGGCCTTCAGTGGTTCCAAATCCCTTCAAAAATGTTTACCAATACTTTTAATAGAGCCTAGTTACAAACACACTTTAATTCTGTGTATGTATGCAATACATGTAAATTGAACCCTGAACATTTGGGGCAAGTATAGACACAACATTCTAGCTTGATACAGCTCTGAATTTGGATTGTGATCAAATTTTTGATATAGTATGAGTTTCTGACACAAAACAGATGTCAAGATCTTACAAATATATTATGCAATATTGTGCAATTAAAGATTTCTTCTTCAAACTTTTTAAAAATTTGGAATTTGATAAATTTGGGAAAAAAAATTGAAAACTACTACCATCCCCTTTTTTGCAATAAGTCCAAAACCTGACATTTCTTTATACATTATTTACAAGTAGTGTAAGGGAGTTAAATCTGAACATACCAAACATTGTATGTTAACTGTTTTTGAGTTACCTCCCTTACACTGCTTAATTGTCCATTGACCAGAAAAAACCTAGTTTTCCCCGTTTTTTGCCCCTTATTCCCCTTATTTTGCCCCTAATTCCAAAACATTTTGAGCCCTAACCCCCAAAGTCATTACTAACCATCCCTTCATGGTATGGAAACTTGTGGTATAATTTCAGAGAGATTCATACACTTAAATACAAGTTATTGTTTGAAAACTACAAAAATGCATATTCTGGTCCCCCTTTTTGGCCCTAATTCCTAAACTATTAGGACCATAACCCCCAAAATCAATTCCAATCTTCCTTTAGTGGTATTGAACATTCTGGTAAAAATTTACAGAGATCCATTGACTAAATTTAAAGTTATTTTCCGGAAAACCTAGTTTTTCCCCCTTTTTTGCCCCTAATTTGGCATTTTTTAGCCCCTAATTACAAAACATTATGAACCATAACCCCCCAAAGTCATTACTAACCATCCCTTCATGGTATGGAAACTTGTGGTATAATTTCAGAGAGATTCATACACTTAAACACAAGTTATTGTTTGAAAACTACAAAAATGCTTTTTTGGACTCCCTTTTTGGCCCCTAATTCCTAAACTATACGGACCATTACCCCAAAAATCAATCCCAACCTTTTTTTAGTGGTATTGAACCTTCTAGTAAAAATTTATAGAGATCTACAAACTAAATCTAAAGTGATTGTCCGGAAACTAAATGCGTCTTCGGACGACGACTACGCAGGTCTACGATGACGCAGACAACGACGACATGATACCATTACACAACGCAAAAAAGTTTTGCGGTCGTATAAAAATTGTATGTTTTCGAATATTATAAATATAGTTGTGAAAATAAATAATCAGTCCCTTGCTTTAATGAAAATGAAAAATCTTGCTTCAATAGTGCAGAAAATAGATAATCTGTCCTCTTAGTTTACAAAAATAAATAACCGATCCAAAACAAATCCTCCTGGTCCTCCCAGAATATCAAATGGTCGTCCCTAACCCTTTACATTTCTTTGTGTTTAATTAACTCTATTGTTAAATATATGTTTGTCGCAATGGAAACCATCTAATCTTGACGATAAAAAGTTAATCCGTTGGACACTAACACTTTTCCATAGATACTGTTTTTTATATATATATGCTTTTGTATGTTATTTTGTGGGCAGTTTAATTCTTAGGTCTGGTACTGTCCGGACCTTGCTAATGAAAGTTTAAAGTACATGTATTGGTATTCCGTCTTTGAATTAGTATAGTCGGAAAACCAGCGGTTATACATTCAAGGATCGTATAATTTGGTTCTGTGTCAGATAAATTTATCGGTTTTCAAGAGCTAAATTGGTATTGCGTCATCCCTACAATGACTTTCATTGTTTGAATTGTAAAAAATTACTGGCATAATGGAGAGATAATTTTACAAAGGAGATTCCTGACTTTTTAAGATGTCTTTAAACGCGTCAATATTGTCAAGTCATTAGGGATGGAGAGGGAGGAACAGCTGAGACATTCAGTACCCAACCATTTAGATATATTTTGAAAATAAAAAAAAATATCACAACAAATCACATATTTTTTTTAAATAAAAGATACACCAATATAAAACTACCATGGTTACTCTTATTCACGTAGAGATAGTACATAGATTTCACGACTATCTGATGCATTTTCGACTGTGATTTAACTTTCAATAGCACCTTTTAAAAAGAAAATTGAAATTTGATTAGTAGAAGTTTTGTTCAACAACTTATTAATTTGATATATTTAATTTTTTCCAGCAGTTTATCCCTACCACGAGGTTATGTGTTCTTCACAACCCAACATATTGATCTTTATTTGAATTCGCCAACGGAATGAACTTTATGACATATATATATATATATAATATACCAAATTGTAGTCACATGTTTATGTCTCCTCGCTCCATTTACCAACACTAAAGTAAGTATGAATAGGGAATTACATGATTTAATTTACAAAAATAGCCGCGGGATTTCAACATTTCCACAAATCATTTTCACAAGTTTTGGGAAATGTTGAAATCCGGCGGCTATTTTTGTAAATTAAATTAACCACTGTCAATCGAAACACACTAGATGTCAAAAGACCTTTAACTATGAAAAAAAAAAACTAACAAAAAAACATTGCATAATAGAACGTGTTAAATAACTCATTTTAAATTACTTTCTTGATAATCATGTAATTCCCTATTCATACTTACTTTAGTGTTGGTAAATGGAGCGAGGAGACATAAACATATGACTACAATTTGGTATATATATATATTAAATGGAATAAGGTGAGAGAACTATCACTGCCTTAGGCTCATGAAACAGAATGACCAATATCACCAAAAATCGTATATATATGATAAACGATATATAGAGCCAACTTTCCTCGTATTTGTCTTGAAATTGTTAAGAATGACTGGGTTATGAATTAAATAAGAGAGTATTGTTGTTAACAATTTACATATTTCCATGAAATCAAAACGTTGTTTACATATATAAACAATAATAGTGCATTGACTTGACATATCAACGATATAAGGATGAGGCTTAGAAACGGGGAAATGCGAGGCTGTGCCGAGCATTTCCCCGTTTCGGGCCTCATCCTTATATCGTTGATATGTCAAGTCAATGCACTATTATTGTCTTTATACTGCAATCTAAAATAAACATTTTTAATTGTTGTTTAGTGTGTTAATATTATTTATTTGATTTAAATATTGGGGAAAATACCCCTTTAAAAAGGCCTCATATCACACAGGCGGATAAATATACAACACGATGAAATGCACATCATTACCTGTTGAGAACCGCAATCAATGGTGAACAAATTCGTTTGTTTACAGACTAAAATATCAACAATAAACATGAAACATAATGATTTATAGGTTGCAAACAAAAAATATTAATAAGTGATATATTTGTACGAGGCTAGGAAACAGGTGTATGCGAGCTTTTAGCTTTTGGTTGATTTTGTTAACAATCATATGTACACATTCATGTTTTGAAATCGACAATTGTCATCGTCATTGGAATACACATTCTGAGGTTCACAGGTTCAAACAATACTCAGTCCGTCAGTGGGAGGAGCTTTAAAGCGATATCCTATACAGCATAGCGATATATGTAGGGCTGTATCTGTATAGTAGGACATCCAATTGCAAGATAAATAGAAATATACGGTCAACGCATTTTGACTGCTCAAATAGAACGAGTGCAGTATAAGTTGCTTTTCACAACAATCATGATGCAACAATGCGAAGTTTGTAATAAGAATGTTTATTAATAAGAATTAGAAGAAAAAATCATATCATATATTCCAACTAAATCTTAAATCGGATTGGTTTGATGCGGTTTCAGTTTAATATCCGTACTTACAGATCTAGTATTTAAGCTATTTACTGACTTTACGGTCAACAAATGAAGCAGATCAGTATTGATGAATTCTCAATTTTTCTTCTTCTCAAAACCCTAATTGCAATCCCTGATTTTTAACTTCTAACTCTTCATTGCTTCTCTAATCTGTAATCGGATTCCATATCCGACATTACTTTTTGCACAGAAATACGATGCATCTTGGAAGCTATAAAGTAAATCTTAGACTAGCTTACAACCAATGCTCTGAAATTTAAGAAAATAAATGTTCACTTTGGTTCACATTGTAACCATTTGTTGTGATCACTCATACTTTATCATGAGAAAAGGAGTTGTCGTGGTCTCTCACATTCCCATCATACTTTCAAATGGTGTAAATATATGTTTACGGGATAAATTCTGTTATTGTAAAATTTTATTTAGTGTTAAATGAAACACAATTTATCAATGAATCGACATAAACAATTCAGAAGTATTGCCAAAAAGAAAGGTGTGAAGTATACAATAGTGTGACAATACATTTTACATGAATCCAATTCTGTAAGATCGATATTAAAATCACAAAACTGTGTATTTACATGCTGGTAGGTAGATGCATTTACAGTAAAACCTGCCGAAGAGACCACCTGTACTAAGCAATCACCTCTGTTAAGAGACCACTATTTATAGATCCCTAGTTGTGCATTTCATTTTGATTAAACCTGTATTAAAAGACCACCTGTGTTTTATGAGACCACTTATTTAGTCTTCCTTAGGTGCCCCCCCCCTTAATAAGGTTTCACTGTTTATTGGATATATAGTGAATACCCATCAACTATGCAAGTCTTATCATTTGGACGCCAGACGCGCATTTCGTCATCAAGTGACGATGAAATCAAAGCAGTTGGAAATCCAAATCGATAACTTTGAAGAGCAATCGAAACCAACAATCAAATCGGACTTATATGTCAGGAATAGACAAACGTTATCGTTTTTTCCAAAGTAATTCAACATTTAGGAAACATTTTAACTACCGAATTTTAACCATGTCATTGGTATTTTAAATTGTTATTTTTTCATAATGAAGTTGTACACAGCATAAGTCATTAAGTGCATGGTTATTATAACCCCGTGAATTCCGGCATCAGTCCGTGAACTTCGGCACGGGTTACATTAAAGTCTGTAGGTCTATAATCGACACTATGGCTGGTTTAAACGCAAGACCGTATAAAATATATACAAATTTATTAACACAAGTTTACAGTTCGAAAGCTAGGGGAAGACTGCCCCAGCAACAGTTTACAAAACATAAATTAAGTCAAAGATAAGGGTATTAAAACATTATAAAAGGTTCTCATAAAATTTACATTTTGTAAATATAATTGTCCAATGTTATGTAATAATAATAGGATTATTGTCCTCCGGCTCAACTTAGCAAAATAGCGATAATTGCTTCTTCTGAAGTTGAGTGTAAGTTTCGCACTTTTGACAGCCATCGGATTAAGTTGTAAAATAGTAAATCTATAATTAATCTCTTTGGGTATTTGAAATAAAGAAACATTATATTTAAGAATAAAGAAACATTTAAAACAAGAAATATTCAACTTAAAACTAAAATGAGAAATATTCAATTTAAAACGAGAGTTCATCTAAAGCACTTTGCGAATTATTGTAAAAGTTCCTAAAGTCACTTTTCTTCCGGTTATATTCTCCACTACTTCCCCGAAGTGCTCGTCCCGAGCACAAATTGCTACATTTCGTATTTGGGTTTGTAATGTTATTTCATCTATGGGTAATTCGTCTTTGGGTAATTCGTCTTTGGGTGATTCGTCTTTCTGGTTGCTGAAAGTGTGTACATACTGAAAACATCACGAACATAGAAAATGCACATATTGGACCTTTTAATAGATATACAAAGGGGGTATTCGGAGGGGGGAAAACATAAATATATTATATATTCTGAGGAGAGGGACTACTGACATAAATATACTAATACTCTGAGGAGGGGGACTAACACAAATACATACATTCTGAGGAGGGGTACTTACATAAATATACTGCATTGCTCTGACATAAATATACTAAAACACTCTGAGTAGGGGGACTCCTGACATAAGTATACTAAAACACTCTTGAGTAGGGGGACTCCTGACATAAATATACTAAAACACGATGAGGAGGGGGAATTAACACATTATAAAAGGTTCTCATAAAATATACATTTTGTAAATATAATTGTCCAATGTTATGTAATAATAATAGGATTATTGTCCTCCGGCTCAACTTAGCAAAATGGCGATAATTGCTTCTTTTGAAGTTGAGTGTAAGTTTCGCACTTTTGACAGCCATCGGATTAAGTTGTAAAATAGTAAATCTATAATTAATCTCTTTGGGTATTTGAAATAAAGAAACATTATATTTAAGAATAAAGAAACAATTAAAACAAGAAATATTCAACTTAAAACTAAAATGAGAAATATTCAATTTAAAACGAGAGTTCATTTAAAGCACTTTGCGAATTATTGTAAAAGTTCCTAAAGTCACTGTTCTTCCGGTTATATTAACGCTAGACAACAATCGAAATTACATTCGCTAAATTCATTTGGGAAGGTGTCCCCCCCCCTTCTCCACAATTAACACAAATTTACTGGCCTGTGATCACCATACGTTTTATTCACTTGCACTATTTAGTTGAAAGCTATTTTTATATGAAATAATGAACTGTTATATATTCATTAGAGAAACAGAGAAAAGAAACAACAACAACCAAAACGACAATGTAACCATGGTAACCCACTATTTATCCATGCCAATAGGGGACAGATAAAACATATAGAATACATGCCGACTGTAGTGTTTACAAAATTGTACCTTTTTTTGAATGAATTGTCTTTGATATGGTTATATTTATAAATTGTCTGTTTACAAAATTTTGAAATTTTTGAAAAACTAAGGCTTTTCTACCTCAGGCATAGATTACCTTAGCTGTATTTGGCAAAACTTTTAGAAATTTTGGTCTTCAATGCTCTTCAACTTCGTACTTTATTTGGCCTTTTTACTTTTTTTGGATTTGAGCGTCACTGATGAGTCTTTTGTAGACGAAATGCGCGTCTGGCGTAAATACTAAATTTAGTCCTGGTATCTTAAAAAAACACATATCTATTTTTAAAGTGATGACAAAGTCAAGACAAAGAAAAAACATAAATTGTTTGGGAAAAACAGGACCCATGACACAAAAAGAATACTCTATCAGATACCATATGCCAATATTGACCATTTTATTTCCAAATTAGGTTAAGAGGGGAGGGGGAGTGGATTTGAGGGTGGTGGTCAGTGAAAAAACTATGTGAATTAAGTTTTTCATCGTACATTTAACTTTTGATGCCGTCCCAAATCTGGCAGGAAAAAAATCATGTTTATATAACAGGGAGTTTTCCGTGTTATAGTAATTCAAAGACGGAATACCAATACTTCAAACTTTATTAGCAAGGTCCGGACAGTACCAGACTTAAGACCTAAACTGACTTCAAAATATCATACAAAAGCATAGATAAACAAGAATGTGTCCTCAGTACACGAATGCCCCACTCGCACTATCATTTTCTATGTTCAGTGGACCGTGAAATTGGGGTAAAATCTCTAATTTGGCATTAAAATTAGAAAGATCATATCATAGGGAACATGTGTACCAAGTTTGAAGTCGATTGGACTTCAACTTCATCAAAAACTACCTCGACCAAAAACTTTAACCTGAAGCGGGACAGACGGACGAACGGACGAACGGACGCACAGACCAGTACATAATGCCCCTCTACTATCGTAGGTGGGGCATAAAAACAGTATCTATAGAAAAGGATTAGCGTCCAACGGATTAACTTGTCATCCACAAACATAAATTATATTTAACAATATAATTAATTAAACACCAAGAAGGGTAAAAAGTGAGATAAACGGATTAACAAATTGTAACTATAACACTTAAAACAAATTGTCTAAATTGCTTTTATTTCGAAATCTCAATTGTCCAAATCTTCCAGGTTATACATATATCAATATAGTCTACGACTAAATTCAGTGTCCTTGTAGGGTAACTTTATACATGTGTACTCAACATAAACATCTTTTAAATAGAAAACCAGTTAAAATCACATGCTTTGGATTTCTCGGTCCATTTAACAACCCCAGTTACGGTCAACGTACTAACCCCAGTTAAATTTAAACTGGTCAGTGTTTATATAAGTTAAGAATTTTGGTCGACTGTCAAAGGAAAACTGGAAGGCTTGTATAATGAGGTAACATTTATAATCCTATATGTCTTATTTAGTACAAGATTATTTCCTTAACTAGAATAATATACTATGTATTTTAACGTTTATTAATTTTAAGTTACAAATTGGTATTGATTATAACAAAGATATTATAATAACTCAAATACTTTAAAACAAATAGGCAGTTTCGAGACATTTAAAAATATAAAGAAATTTGAACGATGAGCAATGTACAATCGCCCTAGTTGCCAAGAATTATCTTATTTTTTCAAATGCGTCGTAGTTCATATACCTTTCGGTAAGTTAATTCCCTCCTCCTTTGGAATAAGCAATTATATTTTTCAGTAGATTGGACTCTTAAATTCCAAACATCTTGATACATACATGTATTTCCATTAATAGATTTGATTCACTATTTAGTCATTAATTTTATATAATTTTATATGTGTTCTCCCCGGTCCGTGTAACTCTTATCAATTCAAAGTTTTCAACAGTTTTTAAATTTGAAGTTTTTAGAATTTTAGAATTTAGTTATTTTGGTGAAAATTTGATTTTTTTTTCTTCTTAAAAAATTTGGAATTCAGATATTTTTGAAGCTTTGTTCAAAGTTCTAGAAATCTAAAAAAAAAAATTTTAAATTATGAACTGATAAGTGTTACACGGACCCTCCTCCCAAAATTACATAATATATTCATTATTTAAATTTTAATTTGTTATCGTTTTCTTTACTTAAAACCAGGTTAATTTAGTTTTCATATCTGTAAATTAATTACAGAATAATGATAAAAACACCATCCATTATTCTCTCCATGTTGGATTAGCAAATATACATGTATGAATAAATAAATCTGTTTATATAAACGGGCTAGCTTGCATTCAAAGATGCCAAATTCTCAATTAAATATTAAACAGACTTTAAATGATATATAACCCACTAATCTATATGTACTTCAATGGTGGTTAGCTATATAGAATGAAATTCAAAACAGTGTGGCTGTGGCCATTGATTGACACATTAAAATCATCCATTGACTAGGACAATTTAGGTGAACGTTTGTATGTAACAACCACTGCTCACTAAGTCTATGTACTTTTTAAAGACACTTAAACTATGGGGTCACCAAAGGTTCTTAACACCTTAATAAAGTAATTCGAAAAACTAATCAGAAATAACACGATGTTTTGATTTATATCAATTATATAAATCAAAACATAAAGGTTATTCCTGATTAATTTTTTGAATTATTTTATAATTAAAGGCGTAAAGAAACCTTTGGTGACCCCACAGTTTAAATGTCTATCGTAGGTACGTCGTGAACGGTGGTCGTTACAGACAAACGTTCATGTAAATTGTCCCAGTCAATGGATGATTTTAATGTGTCAATCAATGGCCACAGCCACACTGTTTTGAATTTCATTCTATGTCTACAGAGTTAATAATTTAATTCAAATTTATGTTTTTCTTATTTCTGGTAATCCGTCACTACGTGCCTGTCGTTTTTTTTTATATCTTCGAGAGTTTTATCAAAAGAACCTTTTTATTATTTGTTCTTATTGTAGTGTATATAGATAATCTGTGTTTTCTATATATATTCAGGTTTAGTCATTTTGCAGTTTCATTTTTATTTAATAATAGATAAAACAGACACGTTGCTTATCTTGTTTGATCATTCACTACGATATTCAGAATATCATACACTACGGTATTCAGAATATCATACACTACGGTATTCAGAATATCACACACTACGGTATTCAGACTATCATACACTACGGAATTCAGAATATCATACACTACGATATTCAGACTATCATACACTACGGTATTATCGTACACTACGGAATTCAGACTATCATACACTACGGTATTCAGACTATCATACACTACGATATTCAGACTCTCATACACTACGGTATTCAGACTACCATACACTACAGTATTCAGACTATCATACACTACAGAATTCAGAATATCATTCACTACGATATTCAGAATATCATACACTACGGTATTCAGACTATCATACACTACAGTATTCAGAATATCATATACTACGGTATTCAGACTATCAAACACTACGGAATTCAGACTATCATACACTACAGTATTCAGAATATCATACACTATGGAATTAAGATTATCATACACTACGGTATTCAGAATATCATACACTACGGTATTCAGACTATCACACACTACGGTATTCACATTACATACACTACGGAATTCAGACTATCATACACTACGGTATTCAGACTATCACACACTACGGTATTCAGACTATCACACCCTACGGTATTCACATTACATACACTACGGTATTCACATTACATACATTACGGTATTCACATTACATACACTACGGAATTCAGACTATCATACACTACGGAATTCAGACTATCATACACTACGGTATTCAGACTATCATACACTACGGTATTCAGACTACCATACACTATGAAATTAAGATTATCATACACTACGGTATTCAGAATATCATACACTACGGTATTCAGACTATCACACACTACGGTATTCACATTACATACACTACGGTATTCACATTACATACACTACGGAATTCAGACTATCATACACTACGGAATTCAGACTATCATACACTACGGTATTCAGACTATCATACACTACGGTATTCAGAAACGACAATACTTGCTGTTGGAACGTGTTGAACCTGTTGTTCAGTGGTTGTCATTTGTTGATTTAGGTCATACGTGTGTCTCGTTTCTTGTTTTATTTTATACAGGTTATATTGTAGGTTTCCCTGTTTGAATGGGTTTACACTATTCCCTTTATAGCTTGCTGTTCGGTATGAATCAAGGCCAAGTTGAAGGTCGTACTTTGACCTATAATTGTTAACTTTTACAAATTGTGACTTAGATGGAGAGGTGTCTCACTGACACTCATACCACATCTTCGTATATCTATATGCATATTATATACATGTATTAACATTGACATGTCTTTATGGACGCCATCTCGAGTTGGTTGACCGTAATGGAATATCCGTTTCACAGACGACGAAGGATAAGTTCCAATTGTCGTAACTTCAGCTACGTCCCCTTTTTCCTGAATGACATGACTGGTATGACGTGTAAAACAGGATCTGCTTATCCTTCCGGAACACCTGAGATAACCCTCGGTTTTTATCGGGGTTCATGGTGCCCAGTCTTCAGTTTTCTATGTTGTTTTGTGTACTTGTGTTTGTCTTTTGTTCTTTTGTTTTGCCATGGCGTTATCAGTTTCTTTTCGACTTAGGGAGCTACCATTTGATTTTTATGGGGGGCTAGGATGAAAAATTTTGTCCTGCATTTTTTTTTTAGCTGTAATCTCTGTCCTGCCTTTTTATTTTTCACTCTGTTCGGTCCTGACTTTTTTTTACCTAAATTGTCGTCCTGACTTTTTTTTTTTGCAAGTGTCTCATCCTGCCTTTTTTTTTTACTCAAAACTCCTGTCCTGCCTATTTTTTTCAAATTTCATCCTAGCCCCCCCATAAAAATCAAATGGTAGCTCCCTTATGAGTTTGAACGTCCATTTGTTATCTATCTCCTGTCTTTTACAGTTAATTTGAATATGATCTGACAATTTTATGAATTTGTATTATTTTCCATTATCTTGTAGTGTTCGTAATTAAAAAAAAAAATTAAAAACAAACGTTGGTCACTTTTAAAATCAAAACATCTAACATGGTTCTCAAAAGTTGAACATGTCTTATAACATATCGAATAACACAAGTTCAATCAAAGTTCAAGTCTTGAGGACCATGCAAATAATGGTTTTAAAGTGTTTTGAAGGTAAACATTAACTCTTTTGTTACTAAGGGAAATATATTTTGCATTTTAAAATGACCGTGAAACATAAGACATGTTTTAGGGGTCGTAAAAGACAACACAATAATTGCTGTATGAGACGAGGAAAAAGAAACTTTTGTTCATTTATTTTTAAACTAAAACTCAAATAACGCTTTAGACTGTGTGCGCCAGACCCACTTTTCGTTTTCAAAAGACGCCAGTGACTTCAGTTCGAATGAAAAAAGTTAAAATGGTCAAAAATGTACGACTTTGAAGAGCATTGAGAACCCCAGACTCCGAAAGGTTAAAATCGAGCTACGCAGTTCCTCATACATTATTAAGAATAGTTCGATTTTGTCCGATTTAAAAAGTTTTTAAATGAATAACCATTTTGTGTGAATCAATAAATAAATATTTGCTATATAGTGTAAATACTAATTAATTTATGTCAAAGTTTTGAAGAATATATAAAACTACCAAAATAATTAATGAAAGCCTTTTTGTTTTCTTTATCAGACAGATTTTTTTCCTTCCAGTCACGAATACCTATGTCTTTCACAATCTGTCTTTGTACTGTGTTTCCTTTCAGCAGACTTTATATATAGAGTCAAAAACGTCTGCTACTGTCTGCGCTAGAGTCAAGCATTTAGACATATTTTCATAATTTCAGCTGCAATGTCGCCAAATGTTTTATTCTTCTGAGAATGAATACATTAAACTTATTGAAGGTACAAAAAGCGCAGAAGAGACTTCAGATTCAAATTGCTTCAGACTGCACGATTTTCTCATGGTGTCCTCATCGTGAAAAGGAGAAACTGAAAGGGGACTTATACTTAAGAATTGAATGCTTCTTTTTGTAAATTTATTGGGGTGTAAAAGCGTTGACCGAAGTACATTTTGTATGAAGCGCGGAAGCGCTTCATTCTAAAAATGTACGCACGGTCAAAGCTTTTACAACCCTATAAAGTTACAAAAAGAAGCATTCAATTCTTTTCAGCAGACTTTATATATAGAGTCAAAATCGTCTGCTACTGTCTGCGCTAGAGTCAGTGATGTGCAGTTAGCCAATCAGATAAAATATTATAATGAAACATACATCTAATGTAATTATAGGTCGAGACGGTACATTTGTTAAACATTTTATTTTCTAAATTCTCTTTGTTCAAACGATGTGCAGTTAGCCAATCAGATAAAATATTATAATGAAACATACATCTAATGTAATTATAGGTCGAGACAGTACATTTGTTAAACATTTTATTTTCTAAATTCTCTTTGTTCAAACGAACATAAATTATTTATATACTAGACTATATAATTTCTATATACCTCGGCCCAATCTGTTTCTTATCTCATTCATAAGATAAATAACTAAAACACTATAGTTTTAGAACTTGCATGTCAGGCACGATGACCATTCTTTTTTGTATAATATTAAATAATTGCAATACATGTTTATCAAATGATAACAAATTACAAAGGTTTGTAATTGTGTTAATACAGTCCACATCACAGAATAAGTCCTCTTTTTAAATAAACTAAAAAAGGTTGCCTCAACAATCTACAAAAAACAAACAAAAAATGTTACAAAAAGTATTTAATACTGTTTTCGAATATATATGTGTATATAACTAACAAAAACTACGTGTGTACATGCGGTCCGTGTAACACTTATCAATTCAAAGTTTTAAAAAGTTTTGAAACTTTAGATTTTTGGAATTTTGATCAAATTTTTAAAATAACAAAATTTCAAATTGTGTAAACGTTTTGAAATTTTGAAATTTTAACCAAATTATTAAAATATTAAAATTCTAAATATCGTTTATAAATTTGATAGTTTAGGAATTTGATCAAACTTTTAAAATACTAAACCTAACGTGCAATTTTGATTATTTCACTTTTTGAAAGTTTGATTTTTTTAATTTTTAATTAAAATATTAAAAATAGTAAATGGGCGAAAAGAGGGTACCTGTAAACACTGATGTAAACACGGCTCTGATAACAATCATTCTTTTAAAAACAAATAGCACGAAATATATCAAATCATTTTAATTACAAAATAAATCATGGAAAGAAGAAGCCTTTTTTTTTATTATATAAAACATATTAGACATCACATGGGATAACAGTATCCTGAAATTTTAAGGTTGTGCATCTATCAAAAAATTTTTGTTAAACCTATTTAAACCGGAATTAAATATGTGGATTTAAATCTCTCATATAAGGTTAGCGTTTAAGATGAATAATTTAGAGCTATTTAGTGTTCCCAGTGCCCAACATTTAGAAGTAACAGTGAAAACTGACCAACTCGCAGTAAACCAAATAGTATTATTCGCCTTTTGACGTTCCTGATGAAGGTAGATCCAAAAAAAGCGCATCAGTCGCATGCAACTTTAAACGTTTTGTTTTCTTTTTTATCGATTGCATGACGATAATAAATTGCCTTTTATGATATATTTCAGTTCCAAGAAATAACACGGAAGGAATACTTAATGTATAGCGTCGCAATGAACGTTGTACTAGGCGCGCTTCAGCTGGCCCCTAGACAAAAAAGTGTACTGGTTCAGTGATTATAGACGTCATACTAAACTTCGAAATATAACAATGAACTAAAATTAAAATCATACAAGACTTAAATGGACAGAGGCTCATGAATTGGGACAGGCGCACAAATGCGACGGGGTTAAACATGTTTCGTGAGATCGCAGCCCTCCTCTATACCTTTAGCCAATAAAGAATGAAAAACACACAGCAATACGAACAGTAAAACGCACTTAAAAAGGAAATACAAGTCCTTTGTCAGAATAGGAAACAAACGAAACTAATCAAAATGACAATGATAATAAATTAACAAAGGACTACTATATATAAAGCTAACAGTTACTGCCATACGCCAGCTCAAGACCTCAATTCATGAAACTGATTGAAAGGTTATGTCTTCATTATGCACACTCTCTTCATGTTGTATTTATTGCTAATTTGTTTCGGAACATTCATGACATATGCGTCACTGGCAACAAAAAAATCGATAATTTAAAATAGGTTGTTTACGTACAAATTACGAAGAAACTTAGGATTCAACTCCGTCGGACAAAGTAGCCCTTATAGATGGATTTTGATAAGTTTTAACTTCACTTTGGCCAAACACCTCTTCAATTTTTTCGGTTCTTATTTTTCTTGACTTTCAAATTTCAGTTTTCAGCGTTATGTAGTTGAATTCTTTACTTAAAACTTAGCGTTTTACATTGTACTGGTTTTTCGAGAGCAATGGTGTATGGCCAAATATGGAAAAATCCATCATGCAGCTGACACTGTGGCTTCTCTTTACACGCCCCATTCTTACTGGATGTACCTGTGTTCTTTAAGTTTGCTAAAAGTCGATTGTCGTACGATAACTTAAAAATGTTCAAATAACAAAATGCAAATACGGAACAATAATATCACTTAATACAAATATAAAAATCCCTTTCCTTTTATTTACTATTTAAAAACAGTGGTTGGTCTAGGACCCATAATGGAGCTACACGTACGTATATGATAACCAGTCCAAACGTTGTCTAGAAGGGAGCAACCATTTAACTTTAAAAGTAGGGTGTTGTTGTTTTGTCGAAGCGATAACAATTTTATTAAGCATATCGCTGATATAAACTTTAATTTGAAAAGAATTTTCAATTTTCAAAATGCCGACACCTACAAATAGATAGATGGGCGCTTAATGTAGTACAGCGGCAACTATTACATACATATGAATGTTGAAAATAATGTTTATGGTATACGTTTATATATGATATGAATGGTTTTAACTTTTACAAAACCAGAGCTATAAGTTTGATATAAACGTTTAATTTATTTGGCCATTTAATTTTATTTGACTTTATTTGCCTTTTTAACTTGATTTGAATCGAGCGTCACTGATAAGTCTTTCGTAGACAAAACGCGCAAAAACCGGCAAAATTTATATCCCGGTATCCATCTATGATGAGTTTATGTAGATACCTTGTAACAGTATCTCGGCTCCAGTCTACTAATATTTGGTCTTAGTACTCTTAATTTCAGCGTAACCTCCAACATTGTAGACTAGCACAACCTTAATTGGGACACCATGCATTCAGTATTCCTACCGTACCAAAAAAAAAAAATATTAACTAAAATCATTGATACAAGGCAATATAATTATGATCGTCATACAACCGATAAAAATAAAAACATAACGTTAAAAGTTACGACCAAAGCGCTTTTCTGAATTGACCTTCTTAGGGAAAACTCAAAGCTGAATATTAAGGGCCAACAACTTACAAAGAACAGATTAAATGATATATTCTTTAGCCAACATGATTGCAGAAAGTAAGAAGTCGTAGAGCAAAACAGAAAAAATTGAAATCAAAAGAGATAATACATCGTGTATTGATCCTTTCTATTGCTTAGAGTTCAGTAGAAAATATATATACATGCTCAGCTGAAGGACGCCTCCGGGTGCGGGAATTTCTCGCTACATTGAAGACCTGTTGGTGACCTTCTGCTGTTGTTTTTTTCTAGGTCGGGTTGTTGTCTCTTTGGTACATTCCCCATTTCCATTCTCAATTTTATCAACATAAACATACTATTTGACCTACTGCGAGTTTTATCGGATTTTACTGTTACTCCTGTTTCTTCTTAAATATGGTTGCTAGAAAAACTAGCAAGTAAAATGGCCAATATCAGATCCGTACGTCTTGTTTTGAAATGAATTCTCTTCTTTGGAGAAATATTTATTTTGTCATCCATTTTTTCACCGCTTACAACTGTCTGTCTGTGGTTTTATTTCATACATTAACTTTTAAGTATCAGTATGTTTTAAATTCATATTGTTTCGTTTCGTTCCGCTTTTATTTCGTTTCGCTTTTTACAGGTACCCCTCTTTTTGCCCCTTTTCTATTTTTGTTATTTTAATCAAATATTTAAAAAATTAAACTTTCAAAAAGTGAAATAATCAAAATTGCACTTAAGGTTTAATATTTTAGAAGTTTGATCAAAATCCTAAACTATCAAATTAAAAACAATATTTAGAATTTTAATATTTTAATAATTTGGTTAGAATTTCAAAATTTCAAAACTTTTACACAATTTGAAATTTTGATATTTTAAAACTTTGGTCAAAATTCCAAAAATCCAAAATTTCAAAACTTTTTAAAACTTTGAATTGATAAGTGTTACACGGACCACATGCGAATGGTCAACGCCCTTATCGATAATTTCAAATCGAGTCCACCGTATTTAAATACACTCGGGTTCATAAAACCTGTTACAATTCTATTGTTATATTAATCATTGTTAATAGAATTATCATACGATAAAATTTTTCCGCCTTGTTCAGAAATATATATCTGCACTTAAACCAATGCAATGCACTTCTGAATACAAGTTCTCGATTTTTATAACCTGATATTATTTCACCGATTTATATTTAAATATAAAGGTTTGATTTTGGTGTCATATTTTAAAACGTCTTTAATTTTGACTTTGATTTTGTACTTTAAAACTCCTTTATTGAACTTCATGCGGAGTGCTGGTTATGAAATGCGTTCCGGATGAGATATTTTGTAATAAGACATGGAGTATGGTATTTGACATTTTTATGTAAATAAATGAAAACGCAACACATGTACTGGACAATTTTTTTTTTAATAACAGCAGTTCCAACTTCTCATCTACTAGTATAAGATGGAATTGATTGGTTGTATGATTATTGTTGTCCAGTGGTAAATATTACACGCACACGAGCATACGTTGATGTGATGTGCAAATGAACTATTCGTGTTGTCAAGAACTAACTATATACTTTGCGATTTTGAACTAGTTCAAAAGACAACAGTCATTATTCCCGGATCGATAGTCAGTCTAGTAAGATATGTGCTTTGAGCGAAGCGGAAAATAATAAATTTAAAGTTTTTTTGATATCCCTAAAGGGATTATGGGTGTTTTTTCCCACTAAAGGCTAGTTTACGTTATTGTGGTAGTACAACTTTAACCATAGTGGCAGGTATTTTCTTAGCTTTGCCCGTAATAAAAAGTTCCGCTTATTTTACACCAGTTATATGTATTTATCGTACACACAAATGTCTAATTTCGCTGCATGTGTATTCCTCTATAATTGTTCTTTGTATAGTTTTTAAAATGCATACATAATATAAATAAATCACCGATGATTTATTTTCAAAATACGATAGATAAACAGCAAACAAATTTATGAATAAATGACGATTTGATAAAAATGAATTACTTCTAAAAAAACTAGTAACATAATTTATAACAAAGTCGTACTTTAAAAAAGTTAAAAAATATATTACAATGATTTTACAAAAAACTCCGCTTGTGTTAATCATATGATTTACAGAAATGTTAGGTATTTCAGGGTATAAATTAAAAAGAAACCCAGATTTTGGATAAATGTCTAAAACTTCGACCCCATTCATCTCTTAGTAGCAATTGGAGGTATATTTTTAATTGGACATATGAGTTTCTGTCGGAAAGAATTATAGGTGGTATGCAAATTTCGGTAAAAAATCACCGTGGGATCAAAGCCAAAACATTGAAACTGTATTCTTTATTCAGTTTTTACACGTACAAAGCAGTGCCGGCGGACTTGGTGAATAAACTTTTTTTTCAAGTCAATAAAACCACGAATTTACACCTTCAATAAACAGAAACTATTTTATAAAATGAAAATAAACAAGTTGTCGACGATCCACTTTAACATACTTTATTGTGTACTGAGGTAAAAAACTGGGTACATTCTTATACTATTATACTATTAGATTGCCAAATTAAACGACTTAAATAAACTCTCAAACCATTTAAAATTTAACCCTTTGAAAAATGTAAAATTGATGAAATCTTAAGTTGTTTGTTTTACCGTAGTAGATCCACTAACTATATTTACTCAAGATATGGGGATTAAACGTTGAACAAAATATATACTTTTTATGATATATAAATCAAATAAAGATGCTTTTTAAGACATTTCTTTGAAACATCTTCATATTTGAGGAATATTAGTAATTAGTACTGTAGTTGAAAAGTTGTCTCCGTCAATTGCCAAAAAAAAAAAAAAAAAAAAAAAAAAAAAAAAAAAAAAAAAAAAATAAGAGAGAAGAAAAGTAAGAATGAGACAATTATTTTATTAGCATATAATAATAATTTGAGTATCTTACCTACTTACTTACAAAGGACTCTTTCTATAATGTGTAACTCTATACAAATGTATATCAACGAACTACATCTAAGATAAACCAAATGACACCCTTGAACATGATATGGGTGATTATGAATGTAAAATAGGTAACATTTACATTTGGTGTTTGCCATGTTGGCCCTACAGCTAAATTACACAAAGAAGAGGATTAGTGCTCTGTTTCCATTATAACTTCATTGACATTTTTTAGATCCTATCTTCAACAGTTTTTGATCACTATCCATGTCAAAATGTTTGTTAAC
The DNA here is from genome assembly GCF_965363235.1 of Mytilus galloprovincialis. Lineage (NCBI taxonomy): Eukaryota > Metazoa > Mollusca > Bivalvia > Mytilida > Mytilidae > Mytilus > Mytilus galloprovincialis. The sequence goes on from NC_134839.1 coordinate 36,568,073, forward strand.
ATAGGAATTACCTTTAATAGCATATATTTTTTTTACAATCCAGCAGCGTTCTGTTATTGAACAGTGAAAACATGAATAGTAAATACATGAATTCAATGTGTTACTGGGCAATTGTCCATTTTGAGAATATTATAAAACATTAAATCTTTATAGTGTCCGTAACTCAAATTAACATTTACTAAGAATTGAGTTTTCATCTGTGACCCCCCCCCCTTTTCCCCACCGCAAAAAAAAAAAAAAAAAAAAATGATGAATGCAAGTGTGGACACAGATCAGTGTGGATAGTTTCTATGAAAAATAGGTCAACTCTTGATAGTTTTGATATTCTTGACGTACAAAGTGATTCATATTTTTCACTAATCAAGAATGGGGTATATATTTGCAGAAAACAAAGATCTATTTTTTTCTGTGATTTTGTTGTTGTTTGAAGTCTGTTAGTTTGTATTGAAGTTGTATAAAATATTAATTTATACGCAAATACATAAAATTGCAGAGTTTAATTTTACAAGCAGTTTCTGAAACTAGCAAGTAACTTACCAGATACAAATTATGATACAAAACACATCTGGTTGTTTGTTAGAATAATTTTTTTTTCAAATGTGTTGACCTTAATTTTTGCCCCTAAGTGCAATCTAACTGTTTCTTTTATTATATTTCACCCGAATATTTGTGACTGAATGTGCAGCAAACACATTGATTGATTGTTGGTCACTAAACGTCCAGTGAGAAATATTTCATGTATGTTCTGGACCAAGAATTACCATATTTCTGTTCCCCATACACCATTGGGGTACAGCAAAGGGAAACTTATCGTATACTTTCATGGGTTATTGCTTTTATTCTTCGGACGTCATGGGAATATGCATGACATATTTTGCAACAGGAAGATTTAGTTTGCATCAACCAATCAATCATCTGATGTGAAGAACAGAACAAAAATATAGTTTTTCAATGAAAACGTATAAATATACATACTCAAATGTTATATTTGTGATAAATTGTTGGTACTTTGTTGTACTATAGCGTATGCATTATTTGAAGTTCTCCTAAATGTTTAAAATTGTTTGTATCTATTACCATTTACTTCTTATACTGTACGTATGCAACTAAATGAAAATATTTTATTTGCATAAAACCGTTTTAGAATAGGGAGCATAACACAATCATTAGGACTACAATAATGACGAAAAATGTAGAGACAGTCAGTGGGTGCTGCTTTCAATAACACATGCATATTTATTTTTTATTTTGCGATTATTTTTATAAGATGCAGTCTTATACATGAAATATCATTCTTATTTCTGTTTTTATCTATTTGTTTGTTTGACAGGATTGGAACTTTACTCAAAACCCTTGTCTGTGTCGGCATTGCAACTGCCTATCCGAATTTCAAAGATATCATTCCGAATGGGAACGGAGTACCACATCCATGTAAAGCGAACTACGTGTGGCATGGTGTAGGACACAACAATCCACTTGGAGGTGGAAGTAGAAACCAATTTGGTTTGGATTTTAAAGCAGCAGGAACGGTATGTTTATACAACACGAATATGAAAAATTGATTTGATTTTGATTTTTGGTGTTTTAACACCACTTTTGAGCACCGCATTTAGGCTATTTCGTGGCGACCAGTTATTATTGGTGGGGGAAGCCGGAGTGCCCACAGAAAACCACCGACCTTTGTTAGGAAACTGACATGACAAATTGATTAAATTGTTGTTTGTTTGTAGTGTTGTGTTGATCTTAATATATTAAATCATTAGGTACGGTTTGTAAAGCCTGACAGGGATAAAGAACAGGACAGACAATTTTTACCGTCTTTGTAATAGAGGTATTTTGGAAACGGATAGACATTTTGACTTGCTATATACCTCCGATGAAAGAGTTGTTGCAAGGGTTCTCGAACGTCCAGACTTTGATGCAATCTCCCGGCGCGAAGCATTTAATTTCTTAGTTTGCACTAGATGTACCAAAGATAAAGCGTGTCAGAATCGTATGAAAGTTCCTCATAATTTATAGTCAGGCAGGTGCAATAATTTCTCGCTGCATTGAAGACCCATTGGTGGCCTTCGGCTGTTGTCTCCTCTTTGTCGGGATGTTGTCTCTTTGACACATTCCCCATTTCCATTTTCAATTTTATTAGTATACATATGGAAAAAACATTGATAAAAGACTTCAAGTAGCACACATGTACCAGTAAAGTAAAGCTTCAGTGAAATAGAAAATTGAGAAAAAATGTCAAGGATTAAATATTTATGTATTCACATTTGAACCACTATTCTACTTTTTTGACAAACATGTAATACACATTTGATGGAGTAGTTGTAGTATATTGTTTAGCCAAAATATCTTACGTTGAATATATAATAACTGGTTCTCTTTTTTTTTAACTTATCAATGGTCATACTAAATTATGCATGACAGCAGACATATATTTATATTTTCCCCCTTCCGGTTGAGGTTGAGAAAGTAGGTATATTTTTTTAGAAAAATGAATGCTACAGAGATGCATCCGTTCCATTGTGGGGGTACGCGGGATAACAGGGCCATTTTTCATCGGGCCGTGTGTAGTAAGAGTTCCATAATCTCCGCATGATAAAGAAATATTTAGTGGTCATATTGTGGATTATTGATTTTTGTCCTACCAATTTTTTTCTACTTGCTGCAGAAATATGCTGTTGAACCCGAAGTTGGTCTACCTAGCTTAACCATATCTAAGTACTTTGATCTGTATATATTGTTGTCTTATTGACAACCATACAGCATCATTTTTTATTTTTATTCTAGTCATAATAGGTAAGGATAATAGTCATTGAAAATAAAGCAAACAATAAATTATCAATGTTTTTTGTATTACTTTGTAATTTACTTTTGATTGTTTCTTATTTTATCTTCTTCTGTTTGTTCATGATAAAAGCAGGTTAATTCTTTTAGCATATAACTTACAGTATGTTCATACATTTAGTCATGGACACCTGAATTGTGTAGAAAAGATTCTGACGGAGACGGACGAACAAATGGCGAAGAACTTGGAGATCCTGACTGTGTCTGGAAGCAAGGGGACTTTCCATCACGTTTAACAGATATTACACACCCAGGTGAGATTAAAAGTGGAGTGAGACATATTTCCATCAAAAGGTTTTGTGACATTTTCGGTTTTAATGGGAATTTGTATTTATCAAGCTTCATTTCCATTTTTTTTTTTTTTTTTTTTATAAATTGCGAAAATAAATTGTTCGCTAGATTTTTCTTTATGAAAGTCTGCTTCTTTTCTTGTTCTCAAAGTAAAAACGATTTCAGAGAATTTGTGAAAAGAGTATTAACTGAAACACAGTCACATAGTCTCTGGTTCATGTAAGAAATCAGATATTTGCATCCCGTGTGTATGTCCATTGTTCGTCCGTAACACTTTTGTATTATTGAATTAGTAACCCGGCTGCGGGAATAATCCATAAAGAAACCTTATTAAACAGCGAGTTTTAGATAGCATAGTTTGTGTGATGTTTAATAATTTTCTGTATTAAGTGTCCAGCTGGCTTCTTTGATATTGCCGTGTTTTTTTGTGTGTCTTTATGTTGTTTGTGTTTTATGCTTTTAAATTGTTATCGACATCATTGAGCACATATCATACACCCAAACATTACACAAGATCTTATAAATACATATGACAATTTGCAGGAGTGTGTACATTATCAGATGGGTCTGTATGCGATGCTGACAAGGGATGGGTAGATTGTCAAGTGGAAGATGGGCTGAAAAATTGCGATGTTATGAAAGAACCAGGTAAAACTAAATTAATGAAAAAGCAAATATAAGAAGATTTAATTAAAATTTATTTCTTTGTATGAAATAATTTAATGAGATTAAAGCAACTTTCATATATTATTTTTATTCACACTTTTTGTCTAAATTCTTTTACACAGTCTTTTACGTCGTACTAATTTGTTTTCAGAGACAATAAATATAACCATTCGCTTTCCTGAGACGGCAGTGCCAGCTGAAGAAACAACGTATTCCTGTATGATATTCAATCTTCCTTCTGATCAAGATTATCATTTAATGGCATATGAACCTTACATAGATAATGAGATGGTCATGCATCATATATTAATTTACGGATGTGATCCTACTGGTAAGTACAATATGAGAACAACATAAATTGTATGCGTCCGAAGCGTTTGTCTGGATTTACTTTTATTTAACATGCTCAATGCCGAATAATTTTAAAGTCAAGGATGTATTTGAAGGGGCAAAGTAGTCCATTCAAATAAAACTTATTACATACAACCAATCAAATGCCTTTCACAAGAAAATTATTAGTCTTATACAGTCTTTTTTTTAATAAACATATATATTTGTTTCTAAATGTATAATATACATGAACACATGTGCAAAGTTGTAATGGTTTACAAACAATTTAGTTTGTGCTTTCCCTTCAATGTGTTGCTGAAGTTTAAACAATATATAAAAAAGATGTGATGTGATTGAAAAGAGACAACTATTCACCAGAGACCAAATAACACAGAAATTAACAACTATAGGTCACCATAAGGCCTTCAACAATGAGTAACTCCCATACCATATAGTCTGATATAAAAGGCCCCGAAATGACAAATGTAAAACAATTCAGACGAAAAAACTAACGTATATATCTGTTGTTCCAACAAAAATGTATAACTAGAAGCATACACAACATTGAAGACAAATAACGCCATTAATATTTTCCCTATGACATGACTTATAAAATCATTTCTAGATTATCCGTTAAAAAATTTAGAAATTACAAGAGAACCATAGTCCAACTAAATCAGGCAAAGTTGACGTAATATGGATATATTGACTATAATTCGTATTTATCACTTTTGATATTTCAGTAGTGTCCTATATGACACTGTAACGTTGTCATCTTGACATGCTGACTCAATGTTTAACACCAATTTTAAAGTTGCAATGTCTGAAAAAAATATGTCAAGTTTTTAGTTTCTCGATTTGAGCAATTCCTCAGTTATTATACATTATCACTGAACCACTGACATCTGATACAAAAAATGTTGTATAAGTATGATAATGTAATAAATTCCTTATTTTGACATTATTAAGATGGCTTACACTTATGGAACACCTGAGATCACCCAATTATTTGGCGAGGTTCATGTTGATCAGTTGTTAGTTTTTTTTATGTTGTATTGTGTGTACTGTTGTTTGTCTGTTTTATTTTTTAGCCATGGCGTTTCAGTTATTTTAGATTTATGAGTGTGAATATCTCTGTGGTATATTTCGCTTTTTTTCTAAGTAATAGTATTCATGATTGGATATTGGTAATAAAGCTTAAGATACGAGTATTAATAACTGTCGAGATAACACAACCACGCCTGGTAAACCATCTAATCTCAACCAAATGGTTGAGACGGAAAAAAGTATTCTGGCACTTCCTGTTGAGCTTTTCTGGTTCAAAATATTGAAAATAAACACAGGGTAGGTCGAATTTTCGTCGATTTACTGAAAATCAATGATTTTTTTGTAAAATCGGAGAATGTCATGCCATAGATAAATAATAATTGTAACTAGTATGTCTCTTCTTTGTTTAAAATATTTTAAATTGAAGTCACAATCACTTTTCTCCTACGGATTATAATATTTACATTCTTTAAATCCGATAGAACTGCTATGATATTAATGACTTAGCAAGAAAATATGTCAATTATTTGTGTTTTTTTTAGGCTTTACGATAACCACGTCTGTAAATTGCACAAATATTTGTTTGTCAAGCCTACTCTGAGCAGAAAAAATAAAAAAATATAAATGGTTGAGATATAAAGGTATTGGTTGAGTATTTCTGTCACAATGTTGAGACTTTCTGGTTGCGCTGTACTATTCGAGTTTACCTTTTTTTACGGTTAACCTGATTCATGTTTTCTGTCTGTGGTAACATAAAATCTAAATACAGATACAATTTTAAGCATTGCCGATAGAAAAATGCATGCCTTACAAATATAAATAAGATTATTTTACAATGGTTATTTATTAATATGATTTGGATGAATTTGATTCCTAACAGACATTATTTAATGCCGAAAATGCGTACATTTATAAAGAAATAAAATAGTTAAAAACTAAACAATCGAACAGGACCCCTTTTCTAGGTTTATTTTTTCGTACACATTATTTCAGAGTGATGATAATTTAAATGTGAGTAAAAGATGTCATTTTTGTCATTATAATACTTATCACAAAAAAAATATGATTCGATTTTAAAATTGTTTTGTAAGTATTATAAGTGACGTCCAACTTAGTGTAATCACAGGTGTTGTATTGAAATAATTAAAACTTAGATGTTTGTTCACAACTGCATTCAGGGCACATCCTTAATATTTGGTAGTATTCAGCAACATTTATATTATAACCCGGAACCCGTCACACTAGGCCGTGATCGCACTGCGATCTCTAAAAAAATAATGCTATTGACGATCGTAGTGCAGTATGGTCGTGTTACGGTAACCGTCTTGATGAGGTCTTGTTGATCGTGTTGAGAGTAGAAAACTTTAAACATGTTCAAAACAATCGTGATGCGTTCGTGGCGAAATCAGGTCGCAGTTCTGTTCTAGTCGTAGATTTTTTTTAGCCGTGGAACTGTCAGGATCAGTTCCAGGTTGAACTGTGTAAATCAGTTCTTAGTAGAACTTACCAATGACCAAATCAGTTCTTGGTTAGAACTGTTCTGGCTAGAACTGTCTTAAAAGTGTCAGGAGATAGTTCCACATTTGTCCGCTAGAACAGTTCTCCTTCAGATTGTGACAGTTAGAGGTAATCTCCATTGTATGTACATCTCCTTTGCAATTATCTATTTTAAATGAAAATAACTTTTGATGAAATGAATGAATTTAATGATTATCCATTTCGGAATATTAATTCAGTTTTCTTTTTAAATATTTTAAAACTGGATTCGACGTAGCTAAATTGTGGGAGATAGTTAGTTTAAACTCTGGCCTGGTCAACTTAAATTCTAAAAAAAAAAATTGTGTGTGTCTATGCTAAGCATGCGATATCTGCTAAAAACTGTGGTCACACCTTACCAGATAGCTCGAACGAACGCCGAAAAGATAAACAAAAGTTTTTCATTTACAAAATTTGCATCCGTTAGGAGTCCGCGATGTAATTACCAAATAAAACGGACGTGTAATATGCCGAAAAATGGGGTGGAAGAGGAATAAGAAAAAAAAATGTCAGAATAAAAAGCCAATAATTTTGCCTGATCATGATTAAGAAGTTGAGCCAAAAATATTCAGGATACTAAAGAAAAATAACATACCAATAATTGCTTTTTCTTACGCGATTTGTTTTCAATTTGTATGTATCCGTTTTATTATCAATGTTCTTTCTGTGGTACGATTGCCAATGATACAACTCTCCACAAGAGACCAAAATGACACATAAAGTAACACCTAGAGGTCGCAGGCCTTCAAATATAAGCAAAGCCCATACTGCATAGACAGCTATAAAAGGCCTCGAAATGACAATGTAAAACAATTGTAACGAGAAAACTAACGGCCTTATTAATATAAAAAAAAAAAAAAAATGAACGAAAAACAAATATGTTACACATAAATAAATCAATAAATTCTAGCCCTGGAGATGTCAATTACAACGTTATTGACGTTAAAGCTTCTGTGCAAAACTGCATCTCAAACGCTAGACTTAATCTCCAGCGTTAGAACTTTAATACTAGTACTTAAAAAAAAAACACAGCTATTTACTATTTAGACTCTATTACAACCAAAGGCCTCTTTAGAAGCTGCTGTGATAACTACAGACAAGATTAAAATGACTGTTGAAATGTCAAACAATATACGGCAAGTTTATGAATTTTGACAGTTGTATATGTAATTGATACTAAGCTACACAAGGTCATGTTTTTCTCTGACTGTTTATGACGTCTTTACACTAAATTCATTGGATGTTGGATGTGTACGGATTGATAGTTAAGTCTTAGATGCATGATTTTTTTATTAGTTGTTAGTGTCTTTGAACTAGCTGTCAGATAACTGCGAGTACTCTCAGATCTGTTCCTAGTGTCTTTTTGTTGTCGGGATGTCCAAGAACCCGGCCACGTCCAATTGTATTTTTGTCCATCTGATGAGTTAAACCTTTTTCAACTGATTTTTATAGTTCGTTCTTATGTTGTACTGTTATATATACCACTGTCCCAGGTAAGGGGGAGGGTTGGGATCCCGCTAACATGTTTAACCACTCCACATTATTTATGTATGTGCCTGTCCAAAGTCAGGAGCCTGTAATTCAGTGGCTGTCGTTTGTTTATGTGTTACATATTGAATCATATTTGTTTTTCGTTGATTTTTTTTTTTCGTTGATTTTTTTTTTATATAAATAAAACCTTAAGTTTTCTCGTTTAAATTGTTTACATTGTCATATCGGGGCCTTTTATAGCTGACTATGCGGTATGGGCTTTGTTCATTGTTGAAGGCCGTACGGTGACCTATAGTTGTTAATGTCTGTGTCATGTTGGTCTCTTGTGGACAGTTGTCCCATTGGCAGTCATACCACATTTTCTTTTTTATAGTTGAAAATTTCATTCACCAGAAGATCTCAACATTGTTCCAGAATATCTCAACCGATACCAGAAAATCTCAACATGACATACTTTATAACCTATTTAGCTTAATGAAATTATATTAGTAAAGAAAAAGAACAAACTGTAATTTTATGTTTATAATGTTTTAGAAAAATACTAATTTACTGATATATATGCTAGTTTATCAATGATATCACTGTCATTTTGTCAATAGCTGACTGCGCTGGCCACATTTACATGCTGGAGAAAAGTCATTACGATGTCATTTTAAATCATATTCATTTGTGTTATACACGAGATAAACTGTAATTCCAATATCTATGGCATGACATTCTCCGATTTTACCAAAAACGCATTGATTTTCAGTAAATTGACGAAAAGTCGACCTACCCTGTGTTTATTTTGAATATTTTGAACCAGAAAAGCTCAACAGGAAGTGCCAGAATACTTTTTTCCGTCTCAACATTTGGTTGAGATTAGATGGTTTACCAGGCGTGACAACTTTCCTTTGAATCGGAGAAGAAATTAAATAAGTTTATGTTTATACTTATATAGAGGACCCAGTGCCAGACGAACAGCTCAACACAGTCACCAAGTGTGGCATGGGAGCAGGTGGTAGCTGTAATAAACTGATCGGACTATGGGCGGTTGGATTTCCAGGATATTGCATAGATGGACCAATGGGATTCCGTTTTGGCAAAAGTGGATTCAAACAGGCCGCATTTGAGGTTCGAATGTAGAAAAAATATTTAGAATAGGATTTCATAAAAAGATAAAATGTATACACTCACTCGTAGTTCCTCTGATTGTGTAGATCACCAAGTTTTATACAGAGGTATAATAACTATATTCTGAAACTTTCATATATAAGAGAAGATGTAGAATGATTGCCAAATGAGACAACTCTCCACAAGAGACGAAATGAAACAGAAATTTACAACTATAGACCACCGTACGAACTTCAGATATGATTAAGCCCACACCGCATAGTCAGCTATAAAATACATGTTTGCATAAGGCCTTCAAACGTTTTAAATATAAAGACAAAAAAACACACAATTCATCTTATTTTGAAATTTGATATATATCATATCTAAAACGATATTTGACTTCACACCTATCATAATGTGAGGATACTATTAACACCCTCGCTCTAACGAAGTTTTACTACAAAGATGTCGATTTTAGTCAAATGTATTTTTGAGTAATTTCGTGTAACACTATCTTTAACTATTTGTTGAAAGACACGTTAAACTTTATTATAACAATCATAACATCTTGATGTCACACCGAATTCTGAAGTTATATTTTGTCAGTACAGTGATCGTACGTAGGTTGTCATTTGTTTTTAAATTATTCAGCTTAAAAAGAGTTGAGGTCATTTACTTTGGGAAAACTCCATAAAATGTTATAAAACTGGAACAAATGCTTCTTCATGACAAAAAAAAACCCCCAAGCATTTGAAGAAATATATTCAATTACAATATTGTGATCGTATTAACTGAGAAAAGGTTTGAGTTTTATTTATGCAGTCAACTGAAGTGGATACATGAAAACAATTAAATTTCAGAATTTATGATGTTTTTTGTTAAAAATTATGACTGTTGTTGAAGAGAGAGAAAAAAACCAACACATTTTTGATCAAAAAGATTTATTGGTTTTAAATGATAATTTTATCATTTTATAGTTTCACTGGAATAATCCACAGCGAGTAGCGGATTGGAAAGATTCCTCGGGAGTTACTCTTTTTTACACTCCAAAACTTCGAGCAAATGATGCTGCCATTATGCAGACTGGTCAGTCACATATTGAAATTCCGCCTGGACAGCAGAGTTATACAGTAGTTGGGAAATGCCATTCGGAATGTACAAGAACATTAATACAGGCACCAATCAACATATTCTGGGCTACAAACCATATGCATTATTTAGGTAATAATTATTTCTTACTTTAGAAACCCTGTATTAAAAATTGATGTCACGACGTATACTATCTGAATTTGTAAATCCATAACATAAGGATGAATGTAGATATACAGCCCGTAACAGAGAAGTGATCGAATTGATGTTTCTTTACCGTCAAAATTAGCTACGTTATCGACAAACTTAATTGAGTAGTGACCGAACTATTGGTACTTTAACGATAAAAAGATTGACAATGCTGACAAACTTTCATGTGTCGGTAATCAAGTTTAATACCGATAATATTGAAAATAATTCTAATAATATGAAACAAAATATGTCCATGCACCATTTCGATTGGGCGAAAAGTAGTCATTTCTTCAAAGTCAGAACAGAAAAAAAAGATTTATGGAAGGACGTCTTGATAGTATTATTTCCTTTACAATTTGACCTAAAACTAAAAGAAATATACTGGTAAACAATTAAAAAGGTGTTTGATAGGAATGAAGTCTTTTTATTTTTCGGACTACAATGTGTACCGTATGCATGTGTGATGGATTTGAATTCAATCAATGACTTTGAAATGTTTTCTCATATGTATACATAAAAGGGAGGACTGGTCTTTGTACTTCTGTTAGAATATGTCTTCGTCCGTTTCACATGCCAGTACAGTTTAAACGGGAAAATTTTGTTGAGAATTTGTTTTAATATGACAAATAACGAGCAAAACTATTTCTTCACACAGAGAATATTTTTGTTTAGTAAAAATCAGTAAAAAAAAATTTCTCCCAAATATACCATGGCCAGGACCTGACAGTTTTTAGCAGTGTACAAATGAAAATCGTCCGGAAAATTGCGCTTGCCAAGGTCGGATCCAGGATTTTGGAAAGGGCCTCACAAATTTCTTGTTGTAAACAAGATATTCGTCGGGCTATTCGATAAAATTTACAATACTACGGACACGAGCTAAAAAAGACAAACAAGCAATATTTATCCAAATGTTTGGCTGATATGTTTCACCCAACAAAATTAAGGGATGAGAGGGATTGCAAATCAACCAAAAGCTACGAATGAGTCTGAAATCATCGGACAACGAATATATAAATGACGGTCGAAAAATGTAGACATTAAGTCTGTTAAGGTTGTAGTCTGGTCTTGAAAAAAGTATTCAATATTAGTTCGGCGAAACAGACATTCCGGTCAGACATGCAAACCCCGGCCAAAACAATACGCCCGTGTTTATCTATCATGTTCATTTAATGCTTAATAATTCTGTTGGATATTCGTTTCTAATAGCAAAAGAATGGACAAGATTATTGTTTTCAATCCAGATACGGCCAGAATTTTTGTTTAATGCAAAAATTAGAGTCAATTTTTTATCTCTCATATATCTCAGACTGCCTCCTCAAATCAAATAGTTCGTACCTTAGAATTTAAATCTATCTAGAGATTATACTGACTAGGGATTATTTTAAAATAGGATGCCGATCATGGGGCGTTACGAGTTGAACATGTTTTCGTAGGTAAATAATATTGCTTCAAGGATTTTTTTCATGAGAGTGTACTTATATAACTAGTATTACTGTTTTGTGGACTAATGAAATAGAAGTCAATATGTTCTTGCTCAATCCTGCGTCGCCTTGAAGGTGTTAAGATTGTCATGCTCAGCCTAAGCAATTTTGTGACAGTAATTTAAATTTCAAAATGACTGAGTGACGTTTTTTCGACGCACTGGTCAACTCCACCATAATGAATCACATGACTTTCAGTTAGTATACACCAGCGAAAAATATCTTTATAAGTAAAGAATTGGCACATAAAATAAATACACGGGAAATGGCAAAGTTCACGTCGTCTAGTCTGATTAATCATTAAACTTTTACAAAAAAAAAGTCCAAGCAAAAGGGGGGCGTACGCCCCCTCTGGATCTGCCACTGATTTGATCATTTCAACTCCTTTGTATTTCATAATATTTGTCATGAACAAAGACATATGTTCGATTGAATGATGATTTCCTCGTAACAAATGATAGAAATTTCGGAGATCGCGTATTTGATCCTTTACCGTTAAAATGAAAATGCCAATGACAGAGGTTGATTATAAAAAAAATGCTTTACTGTGTTAAAAAAACTTCGACTTAAACGATGAAAACTTACACGTTGGACATGAAATATTTTGTCGATGAAGAAAATTAAATTATGTCACTTCTGAAATAAGTTTGTCGATAACGTAACTTATTCTGACGGTAAAGAAACGCGAATTCGATCACTACTCTGTTACGGGCTGTAACAGACCAAGAATGTGTTGATTCCTTTAAGTATAGCTAACAACCTTTTACAAACGATAGTTTAAAGTGTATGTTGTATTAAGTGTACGTATCTGGTTTCCATTTGTAGTAATAGGTAAAATACAGAGAGTTGACTTCTGGACATTCGCATTGAAATTATTAAACGTGTTGTTTTCATTTTTTTTACATTCTGTAAATGAATATACAATAAGTATAATGGAGAAGCAATGATTGAATGTAGTGTGTTAGTACTATTCATCAACAGTTATAACGTAATTGCCTGAGTAAACTGTAGAATTGAATAGGTTAGTCTTATATTTTAGGTGAGTTCTGAAACAAGCTAGATTAAATGAAAAAATATGAGTTTGTTGTCTAAATATTTCAGGACATGAAATGAATATTCAAGTATACAGAGACGGTGTGTTTTATACAGAACTTACAAATGATGCAATCTATAACTATGACAGTCCTGTAGAGAACAAGTGAGTGCACAAATTAATTATCATTGATCTAATTACATCTTAAAAACAGCGTTGTGAACATTTTTTAACGAAACCAAAATTTGAAAATAGAAGTAAATGATATACCTGTATAGTTCAGTATTCACAAATTTAAATGTTCATTAAAGATTTCCCCGAGGTAAAATTTTACCAAAACATGTTAAATGGGCAAACTTGACCCATCTATTTACAAAGAAAGTATAGAACAGGTTTTGCATCAAATATGCATGGACCAAGCAGTAATTTGTAAACTAAGTACGTAACAATTGATATGAAATTCATCTTCATCAAGGAACAATTAAAAGTGGTCAATTTCATCTTAAAACAAACGTCCGCCATATACATATTTTCTGAATGAACGTTGTTTTAGTATTTGACAAAAAATGTAAAAGTTTGTACAACAATAGAAAAGTATAGGGCATCATACTTGCTACCACATAGTACATGTACATTTTTGATATTGTATGTTCGACAAATGATGAAACTCGAATGGACTCGATTTCAGCTTTACTTATTATGTTAATACCTGTCTAATGGCTGCAATATACTCTCTATTTGACTTTTGGTTATTTGTGTAGATGTGTTGTTGTCTCATGGACGTATTTCTCACATCTCCCTTATTACGTTTGTAGTAATCATGAAAAAAAAATCACCAAAGATAACAATCTGATCATTTAGTACGCCATATTCATAGAATTGACACTATTATGCAATCATTACACATTCTTGGTAGGTATTTGAACATTAACATGATTAAAACATATATCTATGAAAACCTTGAAGTGCTTATTCAAATTTTGTTAATTTGGCAATGTGATACCTGTAACAAAATGTATGACAACTGATTTTGTCGATGCCATTGCTGGTGGACGTTTCACCAGCCCAGTAGTCAGCACTTCGGTGTTGACATGCATATCAATTATGTGGTCATTTTCATAAATTTCTTGTTTGCAAAACTTTGAGTTTTTCGAAAACTAAGGATTTTCTCTTCCCAGATTACCTTAGCCGTTTTGGCACATTTTTTTTTGGAATTTTAGGTCCTCAATGCTCTTCAACTTTGTACTTGTTTGGCTTTATAGCTATTTTGATATGAGCGTCACTGATGAGTCTTATGTAGACGAAACGCGGGTCTGGCGTACTAAATTATAATCCTGGTACCTTTGATAACTGTTTGATATGTAATTTTAGGTACTCAACTGCAGTTCAAGTGCTACCAGGAGACGAAATTGTAACAACATGCAAGTTCAAATCCCTTTCGAGGCCAAAAACAACGTTTTATGGTGATGCTACAAGTGATGAGATGTGTTTCGGATTCATGTCTTTTTACCCTGCTGCAAACATGCCGTTCTCTACGTGTACAGCATGGAAAGATATCTCAATGTGCAATTTGTGGATTACACGAGAACATGAAGATTGCAAATGGTCTGATTTTATGTTTGTCAATGTAAATGAAACAAAGCGCGTAAAGGATGAAGTAATGGCAAATTGTAAACCGTTCGGGAATTGTCTATCTGAATGCAAAGCGACACTTGAGGTCCTGTTTGCAGAACATCCATGCATGAAAGGTGACGTATACGAATTGATCAGACAAATGTCTCTTCAGTGGGACAATAAGGAAATGCAGGCATTCATTGTAGCTGCTGATTCATGTAAAGCCGAAATGGCTGCCGATGCATACCTTCAAAATCTTCAAAATGACAATACCAATGGATCTGACCGCTTGTGTGGAATCAGTTCACTACTGTTAACTCTGATTGTGTATATTATGAAAAAATAAATATTCTTCACCCTTTGTAGTCTTAAATCAAAAGTTTAATAAGAGGTAAAATAACACCAATTGAACCTCGTACTTTCCATTGAACATCATCTACTTCGTCATTCTTGAAAAAATCTGCACCTACCACTAATAGGTATAATACACAAAAAAACTTCATCCACCACTAATGACACAAACCCCTAGGCTTACATTTCGATGGTGTTTTACATCTTACTTCTATTCGATGAAGCTTATCGTTTTCCTTTTCCTTAATGCAGAAGTCAACTAATCTAACTTAAAACTTGGCTGTGTAAAGTCAACGCCATCTGTAGCCACAACATTCACATTACTATAGATGATGTCGAGAACAGTTTGCTCTGTTATATTTATGCAAACTGTCCGAAATCCCTGCATTTACGCTGATCGATTATACCATACGGTTCCGGTTAAACTGCCCCAGTTATGATACAAAAACATTCTTAAGGATATATAAATACAACTTTAACTTACCATTGAGAAATAATCATGCAAAGGAATTAAAATTGAAGATCCGAAATATTTTTATTGCTCATCCCTTTAAACAAAAAGGGGCCATCTTGGAGCATAGAATTTTACTATCTCTTTGGTGCTCTCACATTATAAACTAGTTCCCATCTTAAAAGTTTATATTTTATTTCCTATTTTCAACGAATTTTACTGCATATTTTTGTGTCAATGCTTTGTGCATATTTCTATATTCATTAATCTAAATTAATGATTGACATTATTATTGTTGTTATGTCAAGTCAATACTCTATTATTGTTCTTAAACTGCAGTCTAGAAAAAAATGTTCAATTGTTGTTTATTGTTTATTGTGTTTGTGTTATACATTTGATTTAAATAATGGAGAAAATACCCCTTTAAAAAGACCTCATATCTGGCGGAGAAATATACATGAAATGTATATGTATATGTTACCTATTCACCAATCTATGGTGAACGAGTTCGTTTGAGTATGGACTAAAAGATCAAAATAAGCATAAATCATTATGTTTTAAAGGTTTTAAACAAAAACATATTAACAAGTGAAAGATGATTTTCAAACAAGTTTGAGGCGTTCCATGCATCGTTGTATATACATTGGAAACAAGGACAGGTTGAAGAGGTCGTCATGAATATTTGAATATAATTACGGCATCTACTATTTAAATATTCCCGATGAAAAGTGATATCTTGGAACTGTATATTTACTGTGTATAAAGTGTCGAATTTATCCAAAACATTGAAGTTTTCTTTCCCAAGGCGTAAATTCCCTTAGATTTATTCGGCTAGTTCGACATTGTTGTCTTTAAAAATCACTGATATTCGAAATCTTTTTTACTTTGTTCAAAAGGTTTTTCAAGATATCAACATTTTGCGATATGAAGAAGTCGAGGCAACAATTTTACGCACGCACAAAATATATAACGGAATTTCACGACCTTTTTATTATGAGCTTATCATTTTTTATGAGCTTATCATTTTTGGAATATTTCTCCCTTTATTCTTATAATGCAAAATTTAAATGACCTTATCAAGAAAAGTGGAAAAGGACTTGAAATAACGCTGCTAACCCTTCCGGATCTCATGAAACCACATCCGGTATTTGTGAGGTTCGCGTTGCTAAGTCTTACATATTCAATGTTTTTTTTGTGTGCTGTTGTTTGTATTGTTTTTTGTTAATGGCAATGTTAGTTTGTTTTCGACATGAGTTTGGGATTTCCGATTGGAATGCTATTTTTTAACGTTCTTCTATTTACATGATGTTCTTTCACTTAATGAGTAAATCTTTTCATAGTCATCAGCCATACCTTTATTTGCATGATCAAGAATATACTGCGACATCTATATAACATCTGATCTAAGGATATCAAGTACGCTTATGCATACATCCCAATGCTTTAGTATGGCAACTATAGCACGACAAACTGGTATACAACTGAGCAATATCACGATCTAAACAAAATCTTAATCTTTAGCTTTTATACTTTCCTAGAGAAACTTAACTTTATGCCCGAACATTGATTTATAGATAAATACATGCTATAAAATCATGGAAAAAGCTCGACTCATCAGACCGGTAACAATGCAAGCACACACAAATACTCTGACCAAAAAGACAACAAGCACAAGGTATTAATCTATTTCTATTTATAGTTACTGAAAGCTAGCCAAATGTCAACCTATAAATACACCGGGCATTTCCAGACTTAGATATCAATCATTACACATCCAACGGGTTAAATGTTAAGACGTCATAATCAGAAGCAAATACATTTGATTAGATAAGAACATATATTATCTGTTTGATTAAACTTTGTGAAAGTGTAGTGAAGAGTCAAAAATTCATAACTGTCAACCGTCAAAAGCAGGAGTTTCTTTGTTTTCATGTACTTCATTTTCAAAAAAGTTTTGTTTTCAATTATAGTCATCTAAGTACTTGAAGTTTAATGACAGAAATATTAGTTAAGCATTTATTTTTGTAGTTTACGTCACCAAAAACAATTTAATTGAGTAAAAAGTAAAATCACAAAATTACTAAACTCCGAGAAAAAAATAATAAAAAATGGAAAACAACTGTATTACTTCTGACTTGAAACTATCTATGGCATAGCAGCACAACGCAAGAACAAACTTTAAAAATCAGATGCAGTTTTCTACACTCAAAAGATCAATACAAGGCACACAAACACATCTGGTAACTCGGGAACGTACATATAATGCTCGAAATCAAACAGAGTTAAGACTATATTTGTCACTAATTTCAGACGCTATTTCTAGTAAAAGAGGGACGAAAGATACCACAGGGACAGTCAAAGAATGCGAACATACGACGAGGAATATAAAATAATGAAACCATCTCTTGAGTATATAAACAATGGTGCGCATTTTCGTAGAAATGATTGTACATCCTGACGTACAAATGACAGTCGTGAAAGATGAATACCTTTTTATTTAACTCTTGTGATTATGACACAACAACGGGGTTTTTCGTAAATCCATTGAAATATTTCAACAACCATGATTAAAAATGAACAGGTTTTGAAGGTTGACAGAGACGTTTACTTAAAGTCTATTATTCATATATATTTCAGTTACAAGAAATACAAATATGATATTTGATTTAAATCTTAAATCAAATACTTCAAAGTATGTACGTCTTTTTCAAAACAAATATTTTCTATTCAACAACAACGGTCATAATTTACTAATATACAGTGTATTTCACTACAATAGCTGTACCAGTGAAGAAATCTGTTAACAGCAACTTATAGTGTTCCATATTATAACACTACTGTCATGTGCCGTTGAGAAATGTTTTAAATGAACTTTAAGAATTGAGAAAACACAACCCGAATAATTTAGGTCTCTACACACTCCACATCTCTTACTCGTCTCGTAGCCATCATACAACAATTGTATTAACCCAGTTTTATCATTCTGGGTAAGAGATAAAACATATCACCTCCGACATGTGAAATCGCAAAAACGCGAAATCACGAAAGCCAAAACGCAAAAACACGAAATTCACTTTCGCATTTACACTTTTCGCGATTCTGCGTTTTTCTCGATTTCGCAGTCTGTGTTTTTATCTTAGTGCTTTTTCTTTTGTACATAAATTAAAATCACTCAAAATCGGCCGCATCAGGCCTCCATAGACTGTTTAAAAAACCAAAGATTTAACTGTAGAAGCATTCACAAGCGTTAAGGACCTTCTTCGTCCAGATAATGATGAACAAAATGAATAAAAAGTATGGTATTGAGATAAATACTTGCCAATAGGGAAAGTATCCATTGAGACCAAAATGTCATCGTACCACCTTTATTAACGTATAATCACCAACATGTGGTAAACTATACTAGGCTTAGTAGTTGACAAACGTGCAAATCATTTGAATAAGTCTTCTGCATAAACGATTTGTAATCTTTAAATGAATAGTTTACACCGTCGCCGTTATCTGATACTCATTATTATGTATCTCATTGTGTGACGCTAAATGCAGGGGAGACAATAAACCAAGTTCTCCAACAATTCAAGCAGAAAACATAAAAACTGGTACAGCGTCAAGACGTCATTAGAAGTCATTCATGTAAATTATGCTAAGTTAAAAATATCGACAATCTAGGACAAAAGTGACCATTTCAATTTAGTTCTACTTGTAAGTTGCTAAAACGAATGACTGTGTAATTCATATTGATATTGTACAGCTACCGGGGTGCCACATGTGGAACAGGATCTGCTCACCCTTCCGGAGCACCTGAGATCACCCCCAGTTTTGGTGGGGTTCCTGTTGCTTAGTCTTAAGTTTTATCTATTTTGTGTACTATTATTTGTATGTTTGTCTTTTTTTTCTTTTTTAGCCATGTCGTTGTTAGTTTATTTTCTATCATTGAGGTTGAATGTCCCTCTGGTATCTTTTGCCCTCTTCTATTAATAAAATGAAGTACTAATTTTGAAACATGAGTCTAAAAATTCAATTTCATTCTAACTCTATAGTATACGAGACCACGTTTAAAAGCTTCCATGTTGTTGAGTGCTGGGATATGGGGAGGGAGTAGCATCTGAGACACCAAGTACCTTACCGTTTTCACATGTTTTTGAATAAAAAAAATACATCTATATAAAATTATTATTGTCACGCTTTTTCAAGGAGAGATAAATAGATTTGACCAATATCAAATGCATATACTACTGTTTTAATCGTATCGTTAAAAGATTAAAATTTTATCTGTTTTGGATTTTTTTCAGTATTCTTACAAAGCAGTATGATTATTTTATATTAATTTCTTCATCTCATATTAACACAGATGTGATATTTTCAAGCGGTTCATCCCTACTAAGAGGTTATGTGTATTTCGCAACCCAATATATTTACTTGATTTAAAACTTCTCCCAAGGAATGAACTATAATAAGCAAATATACAAATACCAAATTGTAGTCACATGTGTATGTCTCATCGTTCCATTTATTAACCAGGATGTAAGTATGAATATATAATTACAAAATTATACCGAAGGATAGTCAGAAATTTTATAAAAAAAGGTTACAGGATTTCCTTATGCAATGTTTTGCAAAGTTAATGATTAATTTGTATCTGGTGTAATTTTCGATGAAAAAAGGTACATGATTTAAAAATTTCCCATGCAAAATTTTGAAAAATTGAGTCGGGTAAGAAAAGTATCAATGTCCTTGGCTCATGAAGGAGAATGGTCAACTTCAACAAAAATCGTATAGATAATAAACGATATCCTCGTATTCGTTTTTCTTGCTTTGTCAATATCAGTAATGATTTAAATTAGTGAGTAGCTGTTGGTACCACTATTTAACGTCAAACCAAGACGATTTGACATACATTGCTTTAACAAAAATGTTACAACAATGTGAAGTTTGTATTGTTTTTAATCAAAAGGCATCTAAGGAAAACTTAAATCAAAATATTTGAATTTGTACGCATAGTAAAGGTGATAATTGCTTCTTATGGAATTAAGGTATTTTTTTTAATTGCAATAGATTTGTTAAGCTGTCTTGTGGGATTTGTATAAAGGGATATGTCCTTCAATTCGGCAACAAAGTTGAACAGCAATCGAAATCAAAATTTCAAAAAAGGCGTTCCAAATCTGACTATAGTCATCTATGCCTGTGATAAAATAAACCTTATTGTTTTGTTTTTGTTTCCCCCCCAACTAATTCAACATTTAGAAAACATCATATTATTTATATCAAAGAATGACTTTATTTATGGTATTGTAAAAAATGATTTAGTTTCAAAATGAAATTGTACACAGCATGAATAAAGACATTTGCTTGTTTGATAGATTATCTAGGCGGATAGAACACATGTATATAGTCTACAATTAAATTGAGCGTCATCGTAATGTAATTTTATACATGTGTACTAAACATAAACATCTTTCATATACAAAAGCAAATCAAAATCACATGGTTTGGATTTTTCGGTCCATTTACTTACCCTTTTTAAAACTAGATAGAAAATAAATTAAAAAATTTTGCTCAACGGCCAGATGAATACTGAAAGACGAGTATAATGAGGTAAATTTTTTAATCCAGTATTATGTAGTTCAAGATTTTTTCTTAACTAGTATATTTCTTTTTAAAATTTATTAGATAGAAATTGCGATTGATTATAACAGAGACCTTTATACTTCTGACTATATAAAATCAAGGATTGATTTTGTTTTTTTTAGACATTTAGATATACTTTGTGAAATTAAAGATGAACAGTTTAAAGTACAATCGCCCTAGTGGTCTAGACTTGTGATTTCTTTTGTTGAACTGACAGAGAGAGGGAAATGTTTTGTCTTTGAAACATTTTAATCTGTTCATCGGGGGAAAAAATATCGTACTCGTATTTGATGAAATATCAGTGTTCGAATGTTTTCACAATTATTTTAAATGCGAAGGTTGTATTGCGGAAAGAGGCAAAGTCGGTGTTTATCTAGCTTCTGAGATTTTGTGTAGTCTTGATGATATGGGGATTGATATAGAAATTGTATAATTGTTTAAATTAAATGGTTTACTTTTTATGTATTGTTAATTGGTTGAAGATTTGTCTCATTGGCACTGATACCACATCTTCCTATATCTATTTACAAATGTTCTAATGGATGTAAACTATCTTTTAAGTAAGGCAATAACACTAATCTATTTTGTCAAAAATTAACTGAGTAAAATGTTTATTTCAGGCAAAATCCTAACTTTGATAAGTTGTTTTAACACATGATGGATTAAGTCACATCTAATGGCCTCGCCGTTTTATTAGTGCTCTCAAATATGTAATGGTAGAAACCGGGAACAAAGTTTTCCTGGTTGTACTGGTTGTAAATGATAAATAATTTATCATGTTGCTAGTTTTTAGGAATGCAGTCTGTTAAACCTTCGTCACCAACACCAAAAGCATTCTAAGTAACCGCTCGACTTTATTTGTCTGTTTGACGAAGAACTTTGGGTATAATTTTTTTTTCACTTAAATTTTATTATCTTATATGAAATAGAACGATTTCAAATTAAGCCTGTATAATGTTGAGTTGTAGAGTGTAAGCAGATTTTCATCTGCCGTGCAGCCATTTCTTGTAAGGCAATTTATAGAAATTTAACATCCCTCATTTTACACAATCATTTGAGCCAAACTTTTTTTTCATCTATGAAAGTGTGTGATTTTATATTTAGTCTGCAGTTTGAGGATTTTTGGTTGTAGCATGTTTGACATTTTACATTTGCTGTGCAACAACTCCTGTTAACTGATAGTTTTCAAGTTTACAACACCTAATGCACAGACAAAAACCCACTTTGTTGGCTTCTAATTTTACATCACTCATTTTACAAAATCGTTAGGCCAAACTTTTGTTTTACCTATTGAAGCAAGTGATTTTACATTTGGTCAGGAGATTGATCACGGCTGCTTGTAGTGTATCAGAAATTTCTGTTTGCCGATAGTTTTGAATTTTACAACACCAATGATCTTCAACATTCTTGGCTTCAATTATTTAAGGGAATGATCAGTCATACGTTTTTAAACATGTTACCTCAAGCACTTGCATTGAGCGGGACAAGAACGGTATTGATATTGTTAGACTAAACACTACAATATGTTTCCCTGTTTGAATGGGTTTACACTATTCCCTTTATAGCTTGCTGTTCGGTGTGAGTCAAGGTCAAGCTGAAGGTCGTACTTTGACCTATAATTGTTAACTTTTACAAATTGTGAATTAGATGGAGAGTAGTCTCACTGACACTCATGCCACATCTTCTTATATCTATATGGATATATATTGACATTGGCATGTCTTTATGGACGCCATCTCGAGTTGGTTGACCGTTATGGAATATCCGTTTCATTTGAAAAATATATAAAAATACCAAAATAATTAATGAAAGCCTTTTTGTTTTCTTTATCAGACAGGATTTTTTTCCAGTCACGAATACCTCTACCTTTCATAATCTGTCTTTGTACTGTGTTCCCTTTCAGCAGACTTTATTAAGAGTCAAAAACGTCTGCTACTGAGTGCACTAGGGTAAAGCATTGAGACATATTTTTATAATTGTCAGCTGCAAGGTCACCAAATATTTTATGTTTCTTAGTGAATACATTGAACTAATTGAAGGTACAAAAAGCGCAGAAGAGACTTTAGATTCAAATTGCTTCACCAAGTTAGACGTGCACGATTTTCTCATGGTGTCCTCAACGTGAAAAGGAGAAACTGAACGGGGACCTATACAGGTCGAGACAGTACATTTGTAAACAATATCTGCACTTAAACCAATGCACGTCTGAATACTAGTTCTAGATTTTTGTAACCTGATATTATTTCACCGATATATATTTTAATAAGGTTTGTTTTTGATGTCATATTTTAAAACGTCTTTAATTTTGACTTTTATATTGCGTTTTAAAAACTCCTTGATTGACCTCCATAAAGAGTACTGGTTATGAAATGCATTCCGGATGAGATATTTTGTAATAAGACATTGAGTAAGGTATTCGACATTTTTATGTAAATAAATGAAAATGTAAGACCTGTACTGGAAAATGTGTATTTTAAAACAGCAGTTCTAACTTCTCATCTTCCAGTATACGGAATCTATTGATTGATTGGATGGTTATTATTGTCCAGTGGCAAATATCACTACAAACCATTAAAAGTCTGAAATGGCCTATATCTGTACTCGACTGTACTGATTTTTACTCGACCAGTCTGAATTCGTCTGAGATTTACTTGATAGTACTCGACTGTAGTCTGAACCATACTTAACAGTCTGAATGTGTACTTGACCAGTACTTAGCCGTTTTAGACGAGTCTAAACCGTACTCGACCTAGTCTGAACCATACTCGACCTAGTCTGAACCATACTCGACCTAGTCTGAACCATACTCGACCAAGTCTTAACCAAACTAGACCTATTCTTTGTATCTATCAACTGAATTTTATCAATTTAGGATTTTTTTTAATAAAAATAAAATTTGAACAACAACTCGAAAGTAAAAATGTATTCCGATACACTATTGAAATAAAAAATTTCAGAATAATTAATCATAATATAACTTCAACTCAATATTAATCAACACTAACATAATAATATATATCAACTTTTAAAATATAAATAAAACAAGCTGATCAAATAATCTAAAAAAATGAATTGTGACTAATATTTTAAATCTTATTCAAAATTTTATGAATATTTCGGAAGTATTTTATGGTAACTGGACTATTCTCACCATTAACTTAAGCCTAGTATAGATTTATGGTGTCAGTTGAGTTCATGTAATAATGCAGTGAATGTGTTTTTATTTATTAAGATATCTATAAAATAGTATATAAAACAACTTGATAAATTTAAAAAAAATGAGAGCTTAATTGTTTTGTTTTTTTAAACCAAGAATTTAATATAATCATTATAATAGATTTCCATAGCAATCCTTGATAACCTTTTTGAAAAATGAAATGTATTCCAAAGTAACAGTAAAATTTTTTTTCAATTAATTTATGTAATTTCGTGAAATTAACATGGCATACATAAAGAACTTTAATATATTCTAATTACCTCAGTACATGTGTGTTATACAGGTAAAAAGAAAGCCCTATTTTCTTAAGTTCGCGTATTACTGATCTAGTACATACATGTATATTCGAAAGGCCTTGTTATTTAAAATTTAAACAGGATGTTGCAATTTTGAATCAATGATATTTAGAATTTAATACCTCTGACAAGGTGTGATCTTATTTATGAGTTTGCCCCCAAGCAGAGGTTATACTTTATATTTCACCACTAATCAGAAAAACTATTTTATTTTTTTATTCAATTTTATCCCTTTTTGATATAAGTTATATATAATATATTTTTTTTTATCCTAAATATAATCATAGATATATTTCTTTTATAAGGTTAAAATCTTTTATAAATTTTGTTGGCTGTTGTTATATATGTCAGTTAAAAAGAAATTTTAACAGTTAACAAAGTAGAGGTTTTTTGGTCTAGTATGGTTCAGACTGGTCGAGTATTGTTCAGACCTTTGGTTAAGTATGGTTTAGACTAGAAAAATAGGTCGAGTACATGTTGAGAATGGGTTAAGACTGTTTCAGACTGGTCGAGTAATAGTTCAGACTATTTTAAACGGCAAAGATAAGGGTCAAGTCCGATTTAGTACAGTCAAGTATGGTTCAGACTGGGGTCGAGTAATGTCAAGTAAAAGTCAGACCAATTCAGACTGGTCGATTAAAAATCAGTACAGTCGAGTACAGATAAAATAGGCCATTTCAGACTTTAATGGTTTGTAGTGTATAACATGTACACCCGGACGAGAATACGTTGACGTGATGTGAAAATGAACTATTTATGTTGTCAAGACCTATATACTTTTGCGATTTTGAACTAGTTCAAAAGACAACAGTCATTATTCCCGGAGCGATACGAGTTGAAGGCTAGAGACTTCGTTCTATTAAGATATGTGCTTTGGGCGAAGCAGAAAATAATAAAATTTCAAGGTTTTTGTTAGCCCTAAAGGGATTTTGGGTGTTTTTTTTCCACTAAAGGTGAGTTTACGTTATGTTGGAAGTACCGACAACGTTAACCATAGTTGCGGGTATTTCTTACCAATGCCCGTAATAAAAAAATCCGCTTATTTTACTCCAGTTATACGTATCATCGTACACCTACATGTCTTATTTCACTGCATGTGTATTCCTCTTGCATTTATTCTTTGAGTAGTTTTTAAAATGCATACATAATATAAACAAATCACCGACGATTTATTTTTATTTACTAATACGATAAATAAACAGCCAAAAAAAAAAATAAATAATAATATAAATAAAAAATGACGTTTTTTTTCTAGAATTATGAAAATTTAATAAAAGTGAATTATTTCTAAAGTAACATAAATTTACAACATACTTATGTAAAAAAAAGATATTGCAATGGTATTACAAAATTCGGCTTGTGTTAATCTTATGATTTACCGAAATGTTAGGTATGTCCTGTTCAAAGGATATAAATTAACAAGAAACCCAGATTTTGGATAAAAATCTAAAACTTCGACCCCATTCATCTCTTAGTAGCAAATGGAGGTACATGTATATTTTTTAATTGCACATATGAGTTTCAGTCGTAAAGAATAGGTGGTATGCAAAATTCTTTAAAAAACCACCGTGGGATCAAAACAGTGAAACTTTATTCTTTATTCAGTTTTTACACGTACAATTCAGTGCCGGCGGACTCGGTGAATAAACGTTTTTTCAAGCCAATAAACCCACGAATTAGCACCTTCAATAGACAGAAATTATTGTATTAAAATAAAATAAACAAGTTGTCGACATTCCACTTTGACTTGTTTGTGTCCTGAGTTAAAAAGCTAGGTGCATTCTTAGACTTAGATTGCCAAATTGTGTGTCAAACTTAAACGACTTAAATAAACTCTCAAAGCATTTAAAATTTAACCCTATGAAAAATGTAAAATTGATGAAATCTTTAGTTGTTTGTTTTACTGTAGTGGGTCCACTAACTATATTTACTCAACATATGGGGATTAAAGGTACATTGTAGAAAACAAAATATATACTTTTTAGGACCGTCAATTGCCCCCCCCCCCCAAAAAAAAAAGAAAAAAAAAAGAGAAGAAAAGTAAGAATGAGACAATTATTTTATTAGCATATAATAATAATTTGAGTATCTTACTTACTTACTTACAAAGGACTCTTTCTATAATATGTAACTCTATACAAATGTATATCAACGAACTACATCTTCGATAAACCAAATGACACCCTTGATACATGAACATGATACGGGTGATTATGAATGTAAAATAGGTAACATTTACAATTGGTGTTTGCCATGTTATAGCTTAATTACACAAAGAAGAGGATTAGTACTCTGTTTCCATTATAACTTCATTGTCATATTTTAGATTCTATCTTCAACAGTTTTTGAACACCATCCATGTCAAAATGTTTGTTAACATCGGAATTACCTTTAATTATATACATTTATTTAAAATCCAGCAGCGTTCTGTTAACATAATGAAAACATAAATAGCAAATACATGAATTTAATGTGTTACTGGACAATTATCCATTTTGAGAATATTATTAAACATTAGATCTTTATAGTGTCCGTAACTCAAATTAACCTTTACTAAAGAATTGAATTTTCATCTGTGACCCCGCAAAAAAATAAAATTGAATGCAAGTGTGGACACAGATCAGTGTGAATAGTTTCTAATAAAAAAATAGGTCCACTCTTGATAGTTTTGATATTCTTCACGTATAAAGTAATTCATATTTTTCACTAATCAAGAATAGGGTATGTTTTTGCAGAATTTTTTTTTCTTTTTTTCTGTGATTTTTTTGTTGTTTGAATTCTGTTAGTTAATTGTATTGAAATTGTATAGAATATTAATTTATACGCAAAGACATAAAAGAGTTTAATTTTACATGCAGTGTCTGTAACTAGCACGTAACTTCCCAGATACAAGTTATAATATAAAACACATCTGGTTGTTTGTCAGAATATTTTTTTTTCAAATGTGTTGACCTTAATTTTTGCCCCTAAGTGCAATCTAACTGTTTCTTTTATTATATTTTACCCGGCGAATATTAGTGGCTGAATCTGCAGCAAACACGTTAATTGGTTGTTGGTCACTTAACGTCCAATGAGAAATATTTCATGTATGGTCTGGACCAAAAATTACCATATTTCTGTTCCCCACACACCATTGGGGGACAGCAAGGGAAACTAATCATATACTTTCATAGGCTATTGCTTTTTATCCGTGTTTTCTTCGGACATGGGATTGTGCATGACATATTTTGCAACAGGAAGTTAAGTTTGCATCAACCAATCAATCAACTGAAGTGGAAAACAGAACACAAATATAGTTTTTAATGAACAAGTAAACATATACATACTCAAATGTTATATTTGTGACACATTGTTGGTTTGTTGTACTATTGTGTATGCATTATTTGAAGTTCTCCTAAATGCTTAAAATTGTTTGTATCTATTACCATTTACTTCTTTCACTGTACGTATGAAACAAAATGAAACTATTTAACATGTATTATTTGCGTTAGAATAGGAAGATGAACAACGGACTACAATAATGACGAAAGATGCAGAGGTAGTCAGTGTGTGCCGCCCTTTCAATAACACATGCATATTTATTTTTTATTTTGCGATTAATTTTATACGATGCAGCCTTATATATGTAATATTATCCTTATTTTTGTTATATTTTTTTATTTGTTTGGCAGGATTGAAACTTTTCTCAAAACTCTTGCCTGTGTCAGCATTGCAACTGCATATCCTAACTTTAAAGATATCATTCCGAATGGAAACGTAGTACCACATCCATGTAAAGCGAACTACGTGTGGCATGGTGTAGGCCACAACAATCCACTTGGAGGTGGAAGTAGAAACCAGTTTGGTTTAGATTTTAAAGCAGCAGGAACGGTATGTTGAAAGTATAACTTCTTTTATACAACACGAATATTACAAATTGATTAAATTCTTATTTGTTTGTAGTCTCGTGTTCATCTTAATATACTGAATCATTAGGTGCGTTTTGTAAAGCCTGACAGGGATAAAGAACAGGACAGGAAATTGTAAAAGAGGTATTTTGGAAACGGATAGACATGTTGTATTGCAAGATGCTATATACCTCCGATGAAAGAGTTGTTGCAAGGGTTCTCGAACGTCCAAACTTTGATGCAATCTCCCGGCGCGAAGCATTTAATTTCACAGTTTGCACTAGATATACCAAAGATAAAGCTTGTCATAATCGTATGAAAGTTCCTCATAATTTATAGTCAGGCAGGTGCAAGAATTTCTCGCTGCATTGAAGACCCATTGGTGGCCTTCGGCTGTTGTCTGCTCTTTGTCGGGTTGTTGACACATTCCCCATTTCCATTTTCAATTTTATTAGTATATATATGGAAAACGTTGATAAAAGACGTCAAGTAGCACACATGTACCAGTAAAGTAAAGCTTCAATGAGACAGAAAATTGAGAAAAAATGTCAAGGATAAAACATTTATGTATTCACATTTGAACCACTATTCTACTTTTTTTTGTCAAACATGTTATACACATTTGATGGAGTATTTGTAGTTTATTGCTCAGCCAAAACATCTTACGTTGAATATCAAATAACTGATTCTCCTTTTTATTTTTACTTATCAATAGTCATAATCAATTATATAATGACACAAGACATATTAATATATTTTACCCTTCCGCTTGAGCTTGAGAAAGTAGGCATATATTAAGAAAAATGAATGCTACAAAGATGCATGCTTTCCATTGTGGGGATACGTGGGATAACCGAGCCATTAATCTTTGGGTCGTGTGTAGCATGATATAGAAACCTTTTGTGGTCATGTTGTGGCTTATTGACTTTTGCCCTACCATTTTTTCCACTGGCTGCAGAACTATTCTGTTCAACCCAAAGTGGGGTTTCCTAGCTTAACCATATCTAAGTACTTTGATCTTTATACATTGGTATTTTATTGACAACCATACGGTATCAACTTTTATTTTTATTCTCGTCATAATAGGTAAGGAATAGACTTTTGATGGTTTCTTATCTTATCTTCGTCTGTTTTTTCATGATAAAAGCAGGTTAATTCTTTTAGCATATAACTTATAATATGTTCATACATTTAGTCGTGGACACCTGAATTGTGTAGAAAAGATTCTGACGGAGACGGACGAACAAATGGCGAAGAACTTGGAGATCCTAACTGTGTTTGGAAGCAAGGGGACTTTCCATCACGTTTAAAAGATATTACACACCCAGGTGAGATTTAAAAGTAGAGTGAGATGTGTTTCGATCAAAAGGTCTTGTGACATTCTCGGTTTTAATCGGAATTTGTATTTATCAAGCTTCATTTCCATTCTTTAATTTTTTTTATAAATGTCGAAAATAAATTGTTCGCTAGATTTTTCATTATGAATGTCTGAATCTTTTCTTGTCCTAAAAGTAAAAACCATTTCAGAGAATTTGTGAAAAGAGTATTAACTGAAACACAGTCACATATTCTCTGGTTCATGTAAGAAATCAGATATTTGTATCCCGTGTGTGTGTGTGTCCATTCGTTCGCCCGTAACACTTATGTATTATTGAAGTAGTACCGGCTGCGGGAATAATCTAAAAAGAAACCATATTCAACAGCGGGTTTTAGATAGCAGGGTTCGTTTTATATTTATCAATTTTCTGTAAAGTGTTCAGCTGTTTTCTGATTGTCTTTTGGTTATGATTTTTTCCCTTTTTTCTTTATGTTGCTTGTGGGTTATACTGATGTTATCGACGTCATTGAGCACATATCATACAACCAAACATTACACAAGATCTTATAAATACATATGACAATTTTCAGGAGTGTGTACATTATCAGATGGATCTGTCTGCGATGCTGACAAGGGATGGGTAGATTGTCAAGTGGAAGATGGACTGAAAAATTGCGATGTTATGAAAGAACCAGGTAAAACCAAAAAAGAAAAGCAAATATAATAAAAAAAAAATTTTTGTATGAAATAATTTTATGAGATTAAAGCAACTTTGGTATACAATTTTATCCACACTTTTTTCTTTTTTTTTACACAGTCTTTTACGAGTTTATTTACAACCACTGGGTCGATGCTGGTGGAGATTTATTTCCCCGAGGGTATCACAAGCCCAGCGGTCAGCACTTTTTGTGCTGACATGAATAATCATTGATATGGTTATATTTAGATTTTTTTGAAATACTAAGGCTTTTCTTCCTCAGGCATATCTTATCTTAGCTGTATTTGGCAAAACTTTTAGGAATTGTGGTCCCCAATGCTCTTCAACTTCGTACTTTATTTGGGCCCTTTTAACTTTTCTGGGTTCTTGCGTCACTGATGAGTCTTTCGTAGACGAAACGCGCGTCTGGCGTACATATCAAATTTAGTTCTGGTATCTATGATGAATGATGAGATTATTTACGTCGTACACATTTTGTTTTCAGAGACATTAAATGCAACCATTCGCTTTCCTGAGACGGCAGTGCCAGCTGAAGAAACAACATATTCTTGTATGATCTTCAATCTTCCTTCTGACCAAGATTATCATCTGATGGCATATGAACCTTACATAGATAATCAGATGGTCATGCATCATATAATAATTTACGGATGTGATCCTACTGGTAGGTACAATATGATAACAACACACATTGTATGTGTCCGAAGCGTTTGTCTGAATTTAACTTAATTTAACATGCTCAATGCCGAATAATTTAAAAGTCAAAGATGTCTGAAAAGTGACAAAATTGTCCAAATAAAACTCATTACATACAACCAAACAAATACCTTTCAAAAGAATATTATCAGATTGAAGTATATACAGTCCTATTTTGATAAACATATATATTAAACTACACATGAAAAAATGCACAAATCTGTTATGTTTCACAAATAATGTTGTTTGTGCCTTCCTTGCAATGTGTTGCTGAAGTTTAAACATATAAATAAAGGCAACAGTAGTATACCGCTGTTCGAAATCCATTAATCGATAGAGAAAAAAACAAATCCGAGTTGCAAACTAAAACTGAGGGAAACGCATCAAATATAAGAGAACTCCGACACAACAAAAACACAACATTAAAATGTAACACACACAGAAACGAACTATAATATAATAATGACTTTATGTCTGTTATTCCGACAAGACTATATAACTTGCAATAATGCCATCCATATCTTTCTTATGACATGAGTTATAACAACCCATTCTTATTATCCGTTGACAAATTTAGAAATTACTAGAGTATCATTGTTTCAACACGCTTAGGCAAAGTTTACGTAATGTGGATTTGACTATACTTGTTTTTTTTTTATCGATTTTGATATTTCATTAGTGTCCTACAGAGCACTGAAACTATGTCAGCATGATATGTTGACTGAGTGTTTAACCTCAATTTTAAAGTTGCAATGTTTAAAAAATGTGTTAAGTTCTTAGTTTCTCGATTGGAGCAATTCCCCAGTTATAATACTTAATATCTGAACCACTTGCATCTGATACAAAACATGTTGTATAATTATGATAATGTAATGGACTCCTTATTTTGACAAAATTAAAATGGGGTTAACATTGGCTTACACTTTTGGAGCACATGAGATCACCCCAAAAATTATTTTTTATGGGGGGGGGGGGGGGTTCGTGATGATCAGTTGTTAGTTTTCTATGTTGTATTGTGTGAACTGTTGTCTGTCTGTTTGTATGTTTGTCTTTTTTCTTTTTTTTAGCCGCCATGACGTTTCAGTTTATTTTAGACTTATGTATAAATAAATGTGAATGGTTCTTTGGTATATTTCACCTTCTTGGATCAATACCTTGACAGTAAAGCTTACGATACGAGTATTAACTGTCGAGATGACACAACTTTCATTTGAATCGGAGAAGAAATTAAATAAATTTATGTTTATACTTATATAGAGGACCCAGTGCCAGACGAACAGCTCAACACAGTCACCAAGTGTGGCATGGGAGCAGGTGGTAGCTGTAATAAAATGATTGGACTATGGGCGGTTGGATTTACAGGATATTGCATAGATGGACCAATGGGATTCCGTTTTGGCAAAAGTGGATTCAAACAGGCCGCAATTGAGGTTTGAAAGTAGAAAAAATATTAAAAATAGGATTTCATAAAAAGAAAAAAATGTATACACTCACTCATAGTTCCTCTGATTGTGTAGATCATCAAGTTTTATAAAGAGGTATAATAACAATATTATGAAACTTTCATATAAAGATAAGATGTGGTATGATTGCCAATGAGACAACTCTCCACAAGAGACGAAATGAAACAGAAATTTACAACTATATGTCACCGTACGAGCTTCAGCAATGAGAAAAGCCCACACCGCATAGTCAGTTATAAAATACATGTTTGCATTAGGCTTTCAAACATTTTGAGTATAAAGAAAAAACACACAATTTATCTTATTTTTAAATTTGATATATACAATATCTAAAACGACTTTTGACTTCACACCTATGTGATGATATGATCAACATCCTCGCTCTAACGAAGTTTTACTACAAATATGTCGATTTTAGTCAAATGTATTTTTGAGTAATTTCGTGTAACACTATCATTAACTATTTGTTGAAAGACACGTTCAACTTTATTATAACAATCATAACATCTTGATGTCACTGTGAATTCGAAGTTATATTTTGTCAGTACAGTGATCGTACGTAGGTTGTCAGTTTATCATTTTTTTTTTTAAATTATTCGGCTTAAAAAGAGTTGAGGTCATATACTTTCCGAAAACTCCATGAAATGTTATAAAACAGGAACAAATGCTTCTTCATGAAAAAAAAAACCCTCAAGCATTTGAAGAAACATATTCAATTACAATATTGTGATCGTATTTACTGATAAAAAAATTGAGTTTTATTTATGCAGTCGACTAAATGTCAGTATTTATGATTATTTTTGTTAAAAATGATGACTGCTGTTGAAGAGAGAGAAAAAAACCAACACATTTTTTTATCAAAAAGATTTATGGTTTTAAATGATAATTTTATCATTTCATAGTTTCACTGGAATAATCCACAGCGAGTAGCAGATTGGAAAGATTCCTCGGGAGTAACTCTTTATTATACTCCAAAACTTCGAGATAATGATGCTGCCATTATGCAGACTGGTCAGTCACATATTGAAATTCCACCTGGACAGCAGAGTTATACAGTAGTTGGGAAATGCCATTCGGAATGTACAAGAACATTAATACAGGCACCAATTAACATATTCTGGGCAACAAACCATATGCATTATTTAGGTAATAACTATTCCTTCCTTTAGAAAGCCTGTATTAAAAATAGATGTCAATACTATCTGAATTTGTAAATTCATAACATAAGGATGAATGTAGATATAACAGACCAAGAATGTGTTGATTCCTTTAATTATAGCTAATAACCTTTTACAAACGATAGTTAAAGTATTTGTTGTATTCTAGTGTACGTATCTACTCGAAGTAATTGTTCCTTTGATTTAAAAATAAACTTTTTGAACACTGCAACCTATTATGTTAATGGATGGTTTCCATTCGTGGTAAAAAGTAAATACAGAGAGTTGAATTCCGGGCATTTAATTTCAGAAAATGTTTATAAAATGAGTATGATAATGGAGAAGCAATGATTGAATGTCGTGTGTTAGTATTATTGATAAACAGTTATAACGTAATTACCTGAGTTAGCTATAGAGTTGAATAGGATAGTCTTATATTTAAGGTGAGTTTTGTAACAAGCTAGATTAAATGAATAAAATATGAGTTTGTTGTCTAAATATTTCAGGACATGAAATGAATATTCAAGTATACAGAGACGGTGTGTTTTATACAGAACTTACAAATGATGCAATCTATAACTATGACAGTCCTGTAGAGACCAAGTGAGTGCACACATCAAATTTCATAGATCTAAGTAAATCTAAAAAAATGAGTTGTGAACATTTTTGGAAGAAACCAAAATTTGAAAATTGAAGTAATTATTATATTATACCTGTAAAGCTCAGCAATCAAATTTGCAGGAAATATTAGGTCCTCAATGCTCTTCAACTTTGTAATTGTTTGGCTTTATATCTATTTTGATATGAGCGTCACTGATGAGTCTTATGTAGACGAAACGCGGGTCTGGCGTACTAAATTATAATCCTGGTACCTTTGATAACTGTTTGATATGTAATTTTAGGTACTCAACTGCAGTTCAAGTGCTACCAGGAGACGAAATTGTAACAACATGCAAGTACAAATCCCTTTCTAGGCCAAAGACTACGTTTTTTGGTGATGCTACAAGTGATGAGATGTGTTTCGGATTCATGGCTTTTTACCCTGCTGCAAACATGCCATTCTCTACGTGTACAGCATGGAAAGATATCTCAATGTGCAATTTGTGGATTACACGAGAACATGAAGATTGCAAATGGTCTGATTTTATGTTTGTCAATGTAAATGAAACAAAGCGCGTAAAAGATGAAGTAATGGCAAATTGTAAACCGTTCGGGAATTGTCTTTCTGAATGCAAAGCGACACTTGAGGTCCTATTTGCAGAACATCCATGCATGAAAGGTGACGTATACGAATTGATCAGACAAATGTCTATTCGGTGGGATAATAAAGAAATGCAGGCATTCATTGTAGCAGCTGATTCATGTAAAGCAGAAATGGCTGCCGATGCATACCTTCAAAATCTTCAAAATGACAATACCAATGGATCTGACCGTTTGGGTGGGATCAGTTCAGTACTGTTAACTCTGATTGTGTATATTGTGAAAAAATAAATATTCTTCACTCTTTGTAGTCTTAAATCAAAAGTTCAATAAGAGGTAAAATATACAACAATTGAACCTCGTACTTTCAATTGAACATCTTCTTCGTCATTCTTGAAAAACCCGCATCTACCACTAATAGGTATAATACACAAAAGTCGATGACACAAACTCCTAGGCTATCATTTCGATAGTTGATAACATCCTACTTCGATTAGATGAAGCGTATCGCTTTCCTATTCCTTAATGCAGAAGTCAACTAATCTAACTTAAACTTTTGCTGTGTTAAGTCAACTGTAGCCACATCATACACACCACTAAAGATGATGTCGAGAACAATTTGCTTTTGTTTATTTATGCAAACTGTCCGAAATACCTGCATTTACGCTGATCGATTATACCATACGGTTCAGGTTTGACTTCACCAGTTATGATACAAAAAACTCTATTAAGGATATAAAAATACAACTTCGACTTACCATTGAGAGATAATCATACAAAGGAATTAAAATTGAAGATGCGAGATCTTTTTATTGCTCATCCCTTTAAAAAAAAGGGGCCATCCCGGAGCATAGAGTTTTAGTATCTCTTTGGTGCTCTCACATAAAAAAATGGTTCCCATCTTTAAAGGTTATATAGTGTATTTTTTTCCTATTTTCAACGAATTTTACTGCATAATTTTGTGTTAATGCTTTATGCATATTTCATGAATTTAAATTAATAATTGACATTATTGTTTCCAGTATTTATATAAGTTTACTAATGATACTTAGAGAATGGTCTACTTAAAATCCATCCTTAACTCTTCTTACGCCTTCAGTAATATTTCAAACATATCTCAATATTGTCTTCTGATTTTGTTGCAAATTTGAGGACAGGTGGTCATCACGGTATATTAAATAGAGAATAAGTATATTGACTGGACAGAACAGGGGGTCATCATGGTAAATTAAATAGAGAATAAGTGTATTGACTGAACACGTGCTAAATTATAATCCTGGTACCTTTGATAACTATTATATCGTTGATACGTCAAGTCAGTACTCTATTATTGTACTTAACCTGCAGTCTAGAAAAAAATTTGCAATTGTTGTTTATTGTGTTAGTGTTATTCATTTGATATAAATATTGCAGAACATCCCCCTTTAAAAAGACATCATATCTGTCGGAGAAATATATAGTACAATGAAATGTACATGTTACCTGTTGAAAGAAATTGATGGTGAACGAATTCGTTTGAGTATGGACTAAAATATCAACAATAAGCATAAATCATAATGTTTAAAGGTTTTAAACAAAACCATATTAACAAGTGAAATATGTTTTTGTCGTTGCATACATGGGAAACAAGGACAGGTTGAAAAGGTCCTTCACGAATAATTAAATAATTTTATAATAACTACTATATAAATATTCCCGAGGAAAAGTGATAACTTTAAACTGTAAATTTACTTTGTATAAAGTGTCGAATTTATCTAAAACACTTAAGTTTTCTTCCCCAAGGCGTATATCCCCTTAGATTTATTTGGCTATAGTTTGTGATAACATTTTGTGAGGGAATTTGATGTTTGTTATACCACTGTTCATTTCAACGCACTTTATGACGATACCACTTTATCAATATGAATGAGATTTTTTGCAGTGTTTTAAGAAATAATTTTACTTTAAAACCACGTACCATTTGTGAACTATTAAATGTTTGACAAGGACGAATTTTCTGTATAAAGTCAATAATTGTGTGAACTTTTGAAGCTCAAACATTTTATAGCTTTAAATACGCCAATGAAAGGTCCAAAAACTATACCAATACAGAACGATATATTTTTGAAATTTTAGCAAAACTTTTGGTCGACAAATATTAATTCGTTATTGCATAAATATCAACTTGAAATATCTGTCATTTTCTCCCTATCCAGTTTACCCATATTACTTTTTATAATGTGGACTGGACATTGTTATTGAATCTTATGCAATTTGATTGGATTAAGTTCTTTTTGGTTACCTTCAAACTGTTCATGCTTTTCGTACGAGTATATTGATTAAATCAGACCGTGCGTG
The DNA here is from genome assembly GCF_965363235.1 of Mytilus galloprovincialis. Classification (NCBI taxonomy): domain Eukaryota; kingdom Metazoa; phylum Mollusca; class Bivalvia; order Mytilida; family Mytilidae; genus Mytilus; species Mytilus galloprovincialis. The sequence goes on from NC_134839.1 coordinate 36,605,501, forward strand.
AATGTGTACATTTATCTAAATGACCTGCATACTGGACACTTGACCAGTCCATATTTACGTTTTATAAATGAAACTTAAGATATGAAAGGTAACAATTGCCACTTCTTTATATTTTCACATAATTTTCCGAATTCACATTAGATAAAAGAGGGACGAAAGATACCAAAGGGACAGTCAAACTCATAAATCTAAAACAAACTGACAACGCCATGGCTAAAAATAAAAAAGACAAACAGAAAAACAATAGTACACACGACACAACATAGAAAACTAAAGAATAAACAACACGAACCCCACCAAAAACTAGGGGTGATCTCAGGTGCTCCGGAAGGGTAAGCAGATCCTGCTCCACATGTGGCACCCGTCGTGTTGCTTAAGTGATTACAAATCCGGTAAATAGTCTAATTCGGTAGGTCATATTCATGAAAGGGAAGGGGATTGTAGTTACGACGTAAGGAACATATCCGATATCATTTGTGAAACGGTTATTCCATAACGGTCAACCAACTCGTGATGGCGTCCGTAAAATTTACGAAGGGATGATTTCAACTTCACCATTTGGAACTCTTGGTTTAATAGCTTCCTTGTGAGCAGCAAACCTCTATCAAGAAAATCATGATAGGAAATGCAAGCACGGGAATATCGTATCAATTGGGAGATATATACCCCGTATGCAGGTGCTGCTGGAATGTTGCTACTTAGAAATGGAAAGTTCACAATTGGAAAGCTGAAATCATCTCTTTTGTCGTAAAGTTTTGTTTTCAACCGACCCTCATTGTCAATTTCTAGATGTAAGTCAAGATATGAAGCCGACTTAACTGTATCTGTAGTATCCTTTATCTCTAGTTCGATTGGATAGATGCGTTCCACATAGTCACCAAATTTTGAATTGTTTAGTGAAAGAACATCATCTATATAGCGGAAAGTAGAGTTAAAGGATATTGCTAACTTCTTATCTTTCTTCCTAAGAAGTTCCTGCATGAAGTCAGCCTCATAATAATAAAGAAACAAGTCGGCGAGTAGAGGGGCACAGTTTGTTCCCATTGGAATGCCGACAGTCTGTTGAAAAACACGTCCTCCGAACGTAACAAATATGTTGTCAATCAAGAAATCAAGCATCTTGATAATATCAGTTTCAGAGAATTTTTTGTTTGAATCAGAGTGATTCTTTACAAAGTAGGATTTATCCCTCCCTAAGACAAGATACTTGTATCTACGTTGGCCATTCTTTTTTATGAAGCAAAGTAATATCAACTCTTTCAATTTGTCTTTTAGTTTGGAATGTGGAATACTTGTGTACAGGGTAGAAAAGTCAAATGTTTTAATACTGTTACAAGATGAAAGAGAGTTAGATTGTATGTACTCTAAAAGATCTTTTGAATTTTTAAGTATCCACATCTGATTCACGCTACCTCTAGAATAGGCAGTTTCACAATAACTTTGAAGCCCGTCTTTGATTGCTGATAAAATAGATGTTAATAATTTAGAAAGAGGTTTCGTGGAGCACTTGGAAGACCCAGCAATATACCGTTGTTTGTAAGGACACTTATGTAGTTTAGGTATCCAATACAGTGATGGAAGATCCAGTTCTTCATCTTTGGTTGAAATTCCAAAGGAACATAGAACAGACCTATGAATATCCAGGATTTCCTCTTTGGTAAGTGTCGTGAGGGTATATGTTGAGTTACCAAGTGAATTGTCAATACCTAATTCGTTTATCAAGCAGTTGATGTAGTGACTTTTACACACAAAAACGATGTTATTTGGGGCTTTATCTGCAGGGACAACAACATATTTGTCATGGAGGTCGGATAGGTGTTTTGCAACATTTGGGTCTTTAAAGATTGACGTAGCATGGGCATTGATGGACCCATTCAGTTTCTTAATTCTGATTTGTATCAACGACCTCACTGCCTTAATCCATTCGGAAAGAGTGTCTACGTCTTCCTTCTCGCGCTTAGCCCATTGCCTGGCATAATCCTCGACTGAATCCATCAAAATTTTAAAGTTGTATTTCCAATTGATGGATTTAGGCTCACGATATTTGGGACCTTTCGATAACACATTTCGTAGAGAAGTGTTATTAACAATGTTAAGGTCACCGGTAATAACGTGACCAGCAGGATTATATGTGAATTTGGAACTAGCACAAGTGCAATCAGGAGGTTTAGACTTGAAGTCGTCAATATCGAGATCCTGCAAAACGCGTTTGTAATTGAAAATTTTAGTTGCAATAGGTTTGGTATAGGTATAAGAAATTATTGGTACAGACTGGTCTTTGAAATAAGGAGGTATTTTCGATTGCACTAATTTATGATGAAGGATATTGCCTAGGTTGACGCCATCGAGACCTTTGTTGGCAAAGGAAAGATTAAGAAAAGATCTTTTCTCTTTTTCATCTTTTCCAATGCGAACTGGCTTGAAAAGTCTGTGACTTGCAATATCCGAAATTATAGCTTCAAGTTTGTATTGGTTTGAATGAGGGTTTGTAACAGTGGATTCCAAACATAAATTGAACAGAGAATGAAGTTTCGAAAGGGGTAATGAATAAAGTTTCGTGCGAATGTGATGAATACCTAACGGCTTTAAATATCTTTGAAAGCCTATTGCGGAGAAAGAAGGAAAGTTTACTGCTTTTACGTTTCATTCCATTAAAAACGCCATTTTTCGAAGATAAATGCAGAAAAAAACATTTTACGTACGGCTACGCCAGGTAAAATTGTTGTTTATCCTAACAAAAAATACATTTTTCAGTTTCAAACGAATATTATAATAATAATAAATCCCAAATTTATGTAGTCATTAGATAAAGTTCTTATATGTACGATCTGCCTATTTTTGGACATCAAAAGACAATACGAGGTCGTTTTAAGGTCAATTTCGTCTACCTCACACAATCTTGTTAGGCACTTTTTTTTTATAGTTCGACATTAAAAGTCACTGATATTCTAAATCATTTTTACTTTATCCAAAATGGTTTTCAAGATATCAACAATTTACGAAATGAAGAAGTCGAGGCAACAAGTTTATGCACAAAATATACAAGAATTTCACGACCTTCGAGGCAAAAACTTTGCTCGGCATTTATTTTAAGCTAATTATATTTTCTTTTTTTTTATGGCAATATTAGTTTGATTTACGACATGAGTTTGGGATTTCCCATTGGAATGTTTCGCCATTCTTTTACGTTCTTCTATTTTCACTTAATGAGTAAATCTGTTCATAGTAATCAGCCATATCTTTATTTGCATGATCAAGAATATACTGCGACATCTATATAACAGCTGATCTAAGGATATCAAGTACGCTTATTGATACATCCCAATGCTTTAGTATAAATCCCTTCATGCAACTCTAGTACGACAAACTGGTATACAACTGAACAAGATCACTATCTAAACAAAATCTAAATCTTTAGCTTTTATACTTTCCGAGAGAAACTGAACTTTATACCCGAAAATTGACATATAAATAAATACAAGCTGTAAAATCATTGAAAAAAGTTCGACTCATCAGACTGGTACCAATGCAAGCACACATAAATACTCTGACCAAAAAGACAACAAGCATAAGGTATAAATCTATTTCTATTTATAGTTACTGAAAGCTAGCCAAATGTCAACTTATAAACACACTTGGAATTTCCAGACTTAGATATCAATCATTACATATCCAACGGGTTAAATGTTAAGACGTCATAAACAGAAGCAAATATATTTGATTAGATAAGAACATCTCTGTTTGATTAAACTTTTTGAAAGAGTAGTGTAGTGTCAACAATCAATATCTGTCAACCGTCAAAAGCAGGAATTTCTTTATTTTCATCATGTACTTAATTTTAAAAAAAGTTTTGTTTTCAATTATAGTCATCTAAGTACTTGAAGTTTAATGGCAGACATATTAGTTTATATAAAAAAGTAGATATGGTATGATTTCCAATGAGACAACTCCCCACAAGAGACCAAAATGACACAGAAATTAACAACTATATGTTACCGGCGTATGGCCTTCAACAATGAGCAAAGCCCATACTGCATAGTCAGCTATAATAGTCCTCGAAATGACAATGTAAAACAATAGACCACTTTCGAGTTCATCCGTCACCGGAAAAAACTTGTCAATTAGGCGCGCCTTTGTGACGTCATTAGGGGGGGTCGCCTGTATTCATGCACTATTAACGTTCATCATGCGTCTTAGTGATCGTCATTGTGCAGGATAAACTAGAAATAAGTTTTGTTTTTTAAGTACTTAATCACAATTAATGATAGCAGTGCTGATTTACAATTATAAGAATTTAGTTTGCCGAATAGATTGTGCAATATAGTATTATAATTTTCCAACCACTCGCTCAACATTAGAACGGAAGTGATGATGCACTTAAACGCACGAATGATGTTCACTAAAACCAGAGTTTTTGATGGAAATGCATTGAACTCGAAAGTTGTCTATTCAAACGAGAAAACTAACGGCCTTATTTATGTACAAAAAATGATCGAAAATCAAATATGTAACAAATAAACAAGTTGCTTTCTTTAAATAAGAAATGCAATCATAAACCCAAATGCTTGTTTGACATTATATATAAGATAATTGTTTTAATAAAGATGTATTTTTTATATTACTTTTGTTGTATAAGAATAAGAAACTGACATTGATTGTTTTCTTAATGTAATACCGGCGTCACACATCAACGTATAGCACTGACGTACGTCTGCTGTGGTAAAAATCATGTACCCAACCAATACGCTAGTAAATTTGGATGCATTCAACCTGTCAATCATATCTGTACCGTGTGCACAACGAGCTTAATGCGTGTATTGGGTGTGGGAGAAGCGTACCTTAGCGTTTATCGTTCAGGTGACGAATGTTGGCGTATGTCTGTCGTTTGTCTAACGTAGATGGAATGTAAACTACGAAGGAAAAAAGTCTATTGGACGTTTTTGAGACGTGTCCCGGTCGTATTTGGAACGATAATTCGTGCCTTCGGAGTGTCTGGGACGTTATGGGGTGTTTGTTTTAGTTAATATCAAACGATTTTGAAGCGTACACAACGTGCCCTTGACGTGTCTCAAACTTATCTGTAGCGTTTTCAACGCCCTTGTAGCGTGTATATTATGTGCTGCGAGGGCCTTTGATAGCAAACTATGCGGTATGTGCTTTGCTCATTGTTGAAGGGCGTAGGGTGACCCATAGTTTGTTATTTCTGTGTTATTTTGGTTTCTTCTAGATAATTGTCTCATTGACATCATACCACATCTTCTTTTTTTATATTTGATATATTATCGCCGACCATTTTAAGTTTTCTAAAATTGCATGCAAGATTAATTTTAAGGTTATCAGTCGTAATAAAGTGGCACATTTAATTCGTTGTTTCATTGCTTGAAGTATTTTTCCTTACATCTGCATGGTCAAATGTATTTTTTAAAAATATATTTCAAATTAGGATTTCAGTTTCAGTTTTTTTTTCTTGATATTGAATATCTACTTAGCAGTCACATTTTAATGACGAAATGGATCCAGAGATTATGAGACCTCCTTGTTTTAATAAAAAGTAAATAATGCTGCAATATTTAAACAAAGAAAATAACTTTAAATTTTCAATTTAAAAGAAAATAAAAACGGAAATATACTTTCATATTTAATTTAAACGTTATTTTCAATAAAATGATTTTTTTTTAAATCCTCGTTTTTACATCTATTCGAGGCACGTATTTTATATTATGTATACACGTCCTTGCTCTATCCTAGACGTAAAATTTCAAGAAAGGGCAAGAAAAACTTCATTTTAATTTCAGTATGAAAAAAAATTAGTCTGCTTTGTACATCATGTACATATTCCCTAGACTCATAATCTTAAATGAAATGATAGTAAAACTTCTGTTATAGATTTTAGTTTACAAATCTCGTTTCGAATATAGATCGTATTGCTTACATGAAATCTTCTCTGATATCTAAACACAGCTGGTTTCAACGCTAGAATCTAATCAAACTACGCATACATTGAAAGTAAATATTAGCAGCTTGTAATTGTGTGTATGGAAGCATTCAAATGGTAATAAAAGTAGCTTGCGTTATAATTAATTGTGCATCCTATGTAACATATCTCTATAGCAACGTTAAGATGCTAATGCTTATTCAACAGGTCAATTAATAAGCTATTGCGCATGTATATGCAAGGTGGCAATGGAAAGAACAGATGTATTCCGAATAACATCCGGTGTTCAAAAAGACTACGGACATCGTCCAATATATACTGCGTAAACCCTCAGTACGGCGGCTTCGTGAAAAATTGTGCACATCCTGCTACAGGCTTTCAATTTGGCACAAAGCTTCATTTAGCATTACTCTTTGATAATTAGATAGGGAGGCATTTGAAACAATGCACCACTTCCTGAAATTCAATATGGCGGACATTATACTTAAATCAGCCCAATATCGAATGCTGATGTTTGAAAAGGTGCTATAATCATGCTACTATTTTTATATTCGGCACAAACCTTTGTAATGTGCTAATTTTGGATATATTTTATAGATGTGACTTTAATAACCCTACTCCCGGTTTAATTCAACATGGCGTACATTGTACTTAAACAAGCGTAATTGAAATGTGTTTAAACGTATTGCTACTATCAGTATATTGTGCAGGAACTTTTCTTTGGATCTCCTCATGGATACATTATATACATGTAGGACATATCTCTTTAAAACCCCTTCTTCCGATTATATCCAATATAGCGGACATAGAAATATCAACTTTTAATTTTAATATTCAACTTTTTTTCAAAATGTAAAAATAATGTTTTTTTTTGTGCCGGTAACTTCATTTTTGGTTTGAAGTTATCTTCAAACTACTTATTTATTATAATGTTTATAAGGTTTAATACAAAGTTAACACTTAAAATAAAAACAGTGCTTGGCATAACACGGGTTGTGTTCTTTTCATACATGTTATGATGGTATGATACTAAACCCATAACGGGATGGATTGTTCATATGATGAAGACATAATCTTTCAATCAGTTTAATTGAAGTCTGGAGCTGGTATGTGAGTTAACCGCTAGTAGTCTGTTGTTATTTATGTATTATTGTCAGTTTGTTTATTTTCTTTTGTTACATCTTCTGACATCAGACTCGGACTTCTCTTGAACTGAATTTTAATGTGCGTATTGTTATGCATTTACTTTTCTAAATTGGCTACATGTATAGGGGGAGGGTTGAGATCTCATACACATGTTTAACCCCGCCGCATTTTTTAGCTTGTCTCGAGTCAGGAGCCTCTAGGCTTTGTTATTCTTTTATTATCTTTAATTTTAGTTCACCGAACTAGTATATATATTTATTTAGAGGCCAGCTGAAGGACGACTCCGGGTGCGGGAATTTCTCGCTGCATTGAAGACCTATTGGTGACCTTCTGCTGTTGTCTGTTCTATGGTCGGGTTGTTGTCTCTTTGACACATTCCCCATGTCCATTCTCAATTTAACTTCTGGTAGAAAAACGATATGGCGTTATATGAGTCCCTAGTTTGTATACTCGATGTAGAGTTTTAGATAAATTGATTGAACAAAATAATGTTGCTAGCGTACTCAAACATCTTTAGAATTACTAATGTATGGTCACAAATACATGTTTATTCACAATCACCACCACAAGTACATGAAGCAGTGCACTAGATACCTGATTTGTCACATTTACAAAGACCGTGGCATCCTTTCCTACATCCATGTTTTTTAAGATTAAGAAGCCTCACAAAGAGTTGTCCAAAAGAGCCCCATGAATCATATTTGTCTCTTCGACAATCGTTAATGTATGGAATAGTTAGCAAAGGAACCAATTCCAAGCTTGTTACTCATTCAACACCTGCCACGGTATATTGCACGTTTTATATGCTGGAAAAGACTAGAGTCGTGGGCCAGGAATAGCCTTAATTAGTTTTTCCTCTTCTAAAAACAGATGTTTCCATGCTTAGTTTACTCCATCTGATAAGTTCTATCAATGACATCATCAAGGCCATATCTGGTGATGTTGACTGATCAATCATCTTTCTAAATTCAAAAGTCTCATCTGCAAACGTCATTCATGTCACTAACTCAGTCTTTTTATTTACTTTTCCAGCAAGCGTTTAATCGCTCAATGCGTAGTGCATTTGAAAGGTTATGGATGGATATATATATCTAAATCTTTTCCCACTCCCAAACGCAAGCTAAAGTTCGTCTGCCCTATATCACGTTTCGCTTTTCCGTGACATATAGGTAGATGATCTATGGCTTGTGTTAGGGAGGGCAAAAAACTTCAGATAAATCTATCGATGACCTTTCAAATGCACTAGGCAATGAGTGATCACACACACTTCCTGTGATCCATGCATTTACCGGTTTTTGTATAGTTCTCCGTTTGCTTGAAAGGGAAAAAAAGGACAGGAGACATTGATGGCATTTGGAGATGGGATGATTGATCAGCCTTAATCACCGTGGTTTTACTATAATATCGCACAAACTTATCGGATGGGGGCAAATCAAGCAAGAAAGTAACTATTTGTGCAAAACGGCAGGCTAATTGAGGCTATTCTCTTAACTTGGTCTAGTCTGCATTGCAATGGCTAAACATGAGAAGGACAAACAGACAAATAATAGTACACAAGAAACAACATAGAAAAATAAAGACTGATCAACACCAACCCCACCAAAAACTGGGGATGATCCTGAAGGGGTAAGCAGATCCTGCTCCACATTTGGCATCTGTCGTGTTGCTCATGTTATTACAAACCCGGTAAATAGTCTGATTCGGTAGGTCAAATTCATGAAAAGGGAAGGGGAGTGTAGTTTCGACGTAAGAAATCATGATAGGAAATACAAGCGCTGAAATATCGTCTGGATTGGGCGATATATACTCTGAATGCAGGCGCTGTTGGAATGTTGCAGCACAGAAATGGGAAGTTCACAATTGGGAAGCTGAAATAATCTCGTTTGTGATTCAACGTGCAATATAACTAGGCGGGTGTTAAGGCAACGAACTTGTAATTGGCTCTTATGCTACCCAGTCCAGGCCCTAATGGATGGCGAAGGGACAAAGAGGATCCATGGGAACCCTTGTAAAAAACTTTTTCTTAGGCCTCATCATCTTGTGAGGAGCTTTCGGGTCTCCCGTGCACTGTTTTGTGTGCTTGTGGCACAGGCACTAGGTTCTATCCATGGGAAGTAACACAACATTATACATTGATAGTATGTCTTCTCATGGACAGAAACATGTGCCTGTGGCTTGTGGTGTTGATTACACATGTATTTATGGCCAAATAGTAGTAATTTTAGAAATGTTTTAGTATTTCAGTGACTTTATTTTGTTTTAATCAATCTATTCAAAACTCTACATCCAGGATATAGAGATGGATTGAGCTGGATTTAGGACCATATTGTTTTTTACCGAAAGTGTTAACTTTGTATTAAAACATTTTAAACATAATAGAGAATTAATGATTTGAGGCCATAAGTTTAATGACCTGCACAAAAAAAAAAAAAAAACCATCTTTTTTTTACATTTTGAAAAAAATTAAATTTTTAAATAAAAAAATATATTTCTATGTCCGCCATATTGGACATTACCGGAAGTAGGTGTTTTAAAGACTTTGTCCTATCAATTGTAAACGTGAGAAGCACCAAAGAAAGGTTCATGCACAATATAATGATAGCAGCAGTACGTTAAAACACCTTTCAATTACCCTTTCTAAAAATAGTCTTATTTTAGTTTTATGTCCGCCTTAATGAATTTTACCGGAAGTAAGGTTTTTGAAGACATTTAATCTATATAATCTATCTTCAAGAAGTACATAACAAAGATTTGCACCAAATATTGCGATAGTAGCGTGATTTTTCCGGAAGTGAGACATTTTTTTAAAATGCCTTCCAATCTGAATTCAAAGAGTAATAGTTGAGGTATGTCTATGCTAAATTTCATGCTTGTAGCTGGGTGTGCACACATTCGTCTGAAATATTCCTGTAGCCGCTTGACTATACAGGCTCCTGACTCGGGACATGCACATACATACATAATATGGCGGGGTTAAACATCTTAGCGGGATCCCAACCCTCCTCCTAACCTTGGACAGTGGTATAACAGTACAACATAAAAACGAATTATAAAAATCAGTTGAAAAGGGCATCAGATGGACAAAAGTAAGCATTTTTTTTTGTAGTTTACGTCGCCAAAAACAATTTAATTGAGTAAAAAGTAATATCACAAAGATACTGAACTCCGAGAAAAATTAAAAACGAATGGAAACAACTGTCATACTGCTGACTTTAAACTGTCTGTGGCGTAGCAGCACAACGTAAGAACAAACTTTAAAAACAGTTGCAGTTTTCTCCACTCAAAAGATCAATACAAGGCACAAAAATAAATCTGGTAACTCGGGCACGTACATGTTAAGCTCGAAATCAAACAGAGTTAAGACTTCATTAGTCACTACTAAATTCAGACGCTTTTTCTAGTAAAAGAGGGACGAAATATACCAGAAGGACAGTCAAAGAATGCGAGCATACGACGAGGAATATTAAATAATGAAACCATCTCTTGAGTATATATACAAAAATGCGCATTTTTGTAGAAATAATTGTACATCCCGACGTTCAAATGAAAGTCGTGAAAGATGATTGATTTTTTATTTAACTCTTGTGATTTTGACACAACAACGGGGTATGTCGTAGATCTATTAAAATATTTAAACAACCATCACTAGTATCTGATTAAAAATGAATAATTTTCTAAAGGTTGACATAAACCTTTCCTTAATGTATATTTGAGTTACAAGAAATACAAAATGTGATATTTGATTTAAAATATGAACTTTTTTCTATAGTGTTCCATATAATAACACTACTGTCATGTGCCGTTGAGAAATGTTTTCCATGATATTAAAGAATTGAGAAATCATAACCCGAATAATTTAGGGACAACATCAAAAGTTCAATGTAGGATAAAACACTTAATTCACATAGTTTTTTTTTCACTGACCCCCACCCCCTCTTAACTTAATTTGGAAAAAAAATAATTTACCATATGGATATAGGTAAAATCGATCTTGGATTAACAAAACTTGCAGCAATATTGACCCCATCCCAAAACTATTTGATTCAAGTTCTTTATCCTACATCTTTTGATGTCGTCCCTTAGGTCTCTACATAATCGATATCTCTTACTCGCATAGTAGCCATCATAGAACAACTGTATTAACGCAGTTTTATCATTCTGGGTAAGAGAGAAAACATATCACCTCCCAGTCAGGATTCTACTTCGTCAAAATTATCTCCCAATTACGACAGTTCATTATCACAATCGTAGAAATAGGAGCCATTTTTGGGATGACGCGCTGCCAATTTTGCTCTTAAAAACCGATAAATTTACCCACATAGCACCATTACGATTCTGATATGTCAGTTGTTTTTTAAAAGACAAACGCATCTACTAGCTAATGAGCATCAGTTAATAATCTTGTCTGCATTGATACTACTTAAAACTATTGTCTGATCGGTTGTCAAGTGAAGTTTTTGAAAATTCTTAAACATTTAAAAAAGTTCTTATTAAATATTTCGTGGAAGGGCAGACTAAAAAATTTCAGTGGTTGAAGATTATAAACCCAAGTTATCACACACACACACACACACAAAAAAAATAATATTTTTTCGAAGATATGCATTTTCATCATCCAACTTAAATGGGCACTCGCTTCGAGATGTATAAAAAATCTAAAGTTTGATTTTTTTCTGTTCAATCAATAATGCAAGTGAAATAGTGAAATAACAATTCACTTTTTGCAGCCAAAAATGTTCAATTTCGTCAAATTACGCTAAGAAACATTGATAATTAGTTATTCACTTGCAAGTGAATGAGTTGACCTCTTTAAATCCGTATTCATGTGAACTTCAATTTAACCCCTAGCTAGAGATTGACAACGCAAGGCTTGTACGCGTACCGGTTATTTAAAGAAAAAGAATGTCAACAATGAAAGTGAAACTGCGGTTAATCATTTGATTACTAATTCGATGCACATAAAATCATTCTTATACGGTAAAAAACAATGAGAAACATCTATTTTTAAATCTATAAAATCAAATCAAACAGACATATAAAAATCTAATTGCACGTGTTGGTTTAATCTTTTATGTTTACATCGCTTATATGGTCATCTGAGGTCAAATCGATAGTTAATTAGATGGCGTCTGGACTAAAATACACACGAAACGAACCTTTATATTATCTACCCCATGCTCTGTAAACTGTTTATTTTAGACTTTTGATAGTTTGGATAAATGTTTTACATTGTTATAAATCAAATATGAGAATTTGAGTCAAATCGGTGACCATGAATTTGACAGCTAGTGCCCTTTAAAAGACTGTCATCTAGTACTTTTAGTAAAAAAAAAAAATAGCTATTCAAACACACTCTGTTTTTGTGATTCATTAGATAGGTTTCATCTTTACCCATATATTTCATCTTTTCGTACTGTGATTTTTTTATGTTATAAAGTCAACCTGTAGCTTTGATATATAAAAATGATAGAATCTGAAGCGAGATGGTATATCAAATACTCTTGCTTTGTACTTTTTAAAGACAAATATACACCTCAAACACGCATTTACATAAAAACGTGCACTCGATTTTCTCTTTTCGATACAATTGTTACCTATTGTTTTGGAATTTTTTCTTGAGTCACATAATTGAAGGGCAGTCACAAAAAATACCGAACTAATAAATTGATATGTACTCCATCCGTGGTAATTTTTTTTTAAATCGGAGGTTATGCATTTTCTATATCCAGCTTGATAGATACCCATGTTGGACTTGCTATCTAATTGTTCTGCATTACTATGTAATAGATGAATTGAAAACTTAAGAAAATGGTGTTTTTAAAATAAAGCACTTCGTAATTGAGAAGAAAATTGTCGTTTTATTTGTGTCTATTAACTTTTAAATTTTTTGTTACTATAGTTAACATTACAGTAAGCACTTATCGCCTTCTCTAACAAAGATCTTCGATTCTTTTGTTCTGTTTCAACTGGGTTTCCGCCTGCTCCGAAATGTGAAATCTCAAAAACCCGAAATCACAAAAGTCAAAACGCAAAAACACGTATTCACTTTCGCGTTTACACTTTTCGCGATTCTACGTTTTTTTCCCGATTTTGCGATTTGTGTTTTCATCTGAAGTGTTTTTTTCCTTTGAACATACAATGCAAAATCACTCAAAGTTGGCCGCATCCGGCCTCCATAGACTGTTTAAAAACATAGATTTAACTGTAGAAGCATTCTTTGTCTGTTTGGCTATTTTTTTCAGCCATGTCGATCTATGAGTTTGAATATTCCTCTGGAATCTTTTGCCCCTCTTCTATTAATACAAGGAATTACTAATTTTGAAACATGAATCTAAAAATTCAATTACATTTTAACTCTATAGTATCCATGACCACGTGTAAAAGCTTCCATGTGGTTGAGTGCTAGAGAATAGGGAGTGAGCAGCATTTGAGACACCAAGTACCCTACCGTTTTCACATGTTTTTGAATAAAAAAATAATAAAAATACCTCCATATAAAATTATTATTGTCACGCTTTTTCAAGGATAGATAAATAGATTTGAACAATATCAAATGCATTTACGACTGTTTTAATCGTATCGTTAAAAAAATTAAATCTGATCTGTTTCGGATTATTTCAGCCTCCTTACAAAGTAATATAATTAATCATGTCAATTTCTTCACCTAGTGGGTCTCATTGGGGTCTAAGCGTGACGCGGGATTGCCGATTTTTTGCCAGCGGGACACATGAAAGTCCGATTATTGTGTCGTGAAAACGGGAAATGAGGTCTAGCGGGACCCGGAAAAAATGACAAAAAAATTAGAATTGCTTACATACATAGTGTAAGCGGGATACGGGAATCTGACAAAACAGTAAGCGGGATCCGGGATCGGAACCCCAATGAGACCACCCCCCTCATATTATCAAAGATCTTTTCAAGCGGTTCATCCCTACTAAGAGGTGTATATATTTACCTTATTTAAAAATTCTCCAAAGGAATGAACTATAATAGGCAAATATACAAATACCTAATTGTAGTCACATGTGTATGTCTCATCGCCCAAATTATCGACCGAGATGTAATATGAATAGCCAATTGCAAAACTATACCGAAAGATATTGAGAAATTATATAATAAGGTAACATGATTTTTTTATGCAATGTTTTGCAAAGTTAATGATTAATTTATATCTGGTGTAAGTTTTGATGAAAAAAGCTATACAATTTAAAAATTTTCCCATGCACAATTTTGAAAAATTGAGTCGGGTAAGAAAAGCATCACTGTCCTTGACTCATGAAGCATAATGCTAAACTTCAACAAAATCGTATAGATAATAAACAATAAGAAAGGCCAACTTTCCTCGTATTCGTTTTTATCCGCTTTATCTAGAAATTGTTAAAAATGACTTGGTAATAATTTAAATAAGTGAGTAACTGTTGTTATCACTTGAACATATTTTCGTCAAACCAAGACGATTTGACATACATTGCTTTAAAAACAATTTTGCAACAATGTGAAGTTTGCCGAATTTGTAATCAAAAAGCATCAAAGAAAAACTTAAACCCGAATATATGAATTTGTACTTTTAGTAAAGGTGATAATTGCTTTTTTTGGAATTTAGGATTTTTTTAATTGCAATTGATTTGTTTAGCTGTCTTGTGGCATTTGTAGGAAGGGACATGTCTGTCCTACACAGTCAGGACTCTACTTCGTCAGAATTATCTCCCCATTACGCCAGTTCATTTTCACAATCGTAGAAATGGAAGCCATTGTAGGGATGACGCGCTACCAATTTTGCTCATTGAAACTGATAAATTTATCCACATTGCGCCATTACGATCCTTATATATCAGTTGTATTTTAAAAGACAAATGTATCAACTAGCTAATGAGCATGAGTTAATGATCTTGTCTGCATTGATTCAACTTAAAACTATTGTCTGATCGGTTGTCAGGTGTTTTTTTTCGAAAATTGATAAACATTTAAAAAAATTCTAATTAAAAATTTCGTTGAAGGGCAGACTAGATTTTTTTAGTGTATAAAGACTATAAACCCTAGTTTTCACACACAAAAAATTATATTTTTTCAAAGATATGCATTTTCATCATCCAACTTGAAAGACTGTCGTCAAGTACTTTCAGTAACAAAATAGCTATTCGAACACACCTTCTCTGTTTTTGTGACTCATTAGATAGGTATTTCACTTGACTCATATATTTCATCTTTTAGTACTGTTATTTTTTTGTGTTATAAAGTCAATCTGTAGCTTTGATATATAAAAATAATAGAATCTGAAGCGAGATGATGTATGAAATAATCTTACTTTGTACGATATCAAGACAAAATATTCAACTCAAACACGCCCTAACATAAAAAGGTGCACTCGATTTTCTCTTTTTGATATAATTGTTATCCATTTTTTGGAATGTTTTCTTGAGTCACATAATGGAAGGGCAGACACGAAAATTTTTGAACTTATAGATTGATATGTTTTCCGTCCGTGGTATTTTTTTCAAAAAAATCGGAGGTTATGCATTTTCTTCATCCAACTTGAAAGATACCCATGTCGTCGACTTGAAATCTAATGGTTCTGCTTAACTATGAACTAGATAAATTGAAAACTTATGCAAATGGTACTTTTAAAATAAAACACCTCGTAATTGAGAAGAAAATTGTTATTTTGTTTGTTTCTATTAACTTTTAAAATTTTTGTCACTATAGTAAACAATACAGTACACATTTATCGCCTTCTCTAACAAAGAGCTTCGATTCTTTTGTTCTATTTCAACCGGGTTTCCGACTGTACAATTCGACAACAAAGATATAAAGCAATCGAAATCAAAATTTGAAAAATAGCGTTCAAAATCTGACTGTAGTCATCTATGCCTGTGATAAAAAAAAACCTTATTGTTGTGGTTTTGTTTTCCCCCCAAGTAACTCAACATTTAAAAACATCATATTATATATATCAAAGAATGACATTATTTTTGGTATTGAAAAAAATTGATTTCGTTTCAAAATGAAATTGTACACAGCATGAAAAAAGAAAGTTACTTTGGTTGATAAAAAAAAATGTATATAGTCTACAACTAAATTGAGTGTCCCTGTAATGTAACGTTATACATGTGTACTAAACATAAACATCTCCATATACAAAAGCAAATTAAAATCACATGGTTTTGACTTTTCGGTCCATTTACTAACCCTTTTAAAAACTAGATTGAATATAAATTAAAAAATTTTGGTCAACGGCCAGAGGAATACTGGAAGACTAGTATAATGAGGTAATTTTTTTAATCCAGTATTATGAAATTCAAGATTTCTTGTATATTTCTTTTTTTAAATTTAATAGATAGAAATTGTATACTTATCTGACTATACAAAATCGAAGATTGATCTTTTTTTAAAGACATTTAGATATCCCATGCGAAATTAAAAGATGAACAGTTTAAAGTATAATCGCCCTAGTGGTCTAGACTTGTGAGTTCTATTGTTAAACTGACAGGGAGGGGGAAATGTTTTGTCTTTGAAACATTTTAATCTGTTCATCAGGGAAAAAATATCGTACTTGAATTTGATGAAATTTTTTTAATTACCCAATCTGTTGTTTTATGACGGAGAACATGTATAACCGAGAAAAGATAAAATTTAGAAACTTCTTACAAGAATACTTAATATGAACATTGCTATGGTTTCAACTATTTTTTATTTCGTTCCTTAGTGTGTCGTAGTTAAGATATTTTTCGATGCCTTTTCCATTTAGATATTTTAATCGTAAGTTCCAACATATAATTAAAATTGTATTTCTTTTTTGGTTGTCTAAGTTTATTACCTAGTATAAAGTATATGATAATAGTTTGAACAATTTTACAATTTCTATATCAATCGCCATATACCGAGGACTTCACAAAATATCTGTTTATAGGAGAAGCTTTGACACTTTTTCTTCGTTGTTCATTAGCGACAATTAAAAAGATTTATAAAACTTAACAAATAACACCATCGTTTGTTTAACTTGAATTGTTCTTAGGTAACCATGGTGATAAGGATTTTTATTTGCGTTTTTCTTATATCGGATAGATAACCACCGACTTTGCTTTTTCCGTAATACAACCTTCGCATTTGTTGTCATTGTGGTTGTTTCTTTTGTCTAAATAAATATCCTGGTGTTAAAACATATAATGATAATTTATGTAACTATACGATCATATACAAAATACAAAATTTCTATATAAATCACATTACTACACTGAGTTCAACGAATCTGTCAATAAAAGAAAATGTTGCCTTTTAGTTTCTGTTACGACAATTAAAAAGTATAATAAATATCACAAATAAAACCAATCCCCTGTCAATTTTAATGTTTTTAATTTTCAAGATATCATCGGTTTTAGATCTTGTTATTAATATTTAAGGAATGACTGTAACATTTTTTCTGTCTATGAAGAAATAACATAAAAAATGTGGTGCACACTGAATAACTCGCGTATCGGGTTATTAAACAATGTGCACCCAATTTTGTTTTGTAATTTCGAAAAGACTGACAAAATATTATAGGTATGTCTTATAATTTAATGATCAATTCCATTTTAAACCGGCGTAAATCGTGAAAAAACGTTGATATTGAGGTCACATGACAAAATTGTGTCTATGATATGATAAGCGAAACGATGTCAGCCAATTATAGGCCTCGTTTCATGCAAATTTAAATTATATAGATATAGACAAAGCGAATTTACCAAAAACAAAAGTATTTTGCCGTTATATGTACTTTCCAAATATTTAAATGGATAAACACTATCTTTTTAAGTAAGGCAATAACATTTATCTATTTTGTCTAAAATAAACCACTTAAGGATGTACTTAGGTGAGGTTTTGGAAATTGGTCTTAAATGTTCGGACTCCTTGTTTTTTTCCCCATCAATACAGGGTAACATATTTTGCCCCATAACACCCATTTTTCTTTGCATACTTTAATAGCTCATAAAAGGCCATTTTCCAAAATTTAAGCAGATTCTTGATTTTTGTTCTTTCGATTTTAGACCCAAATAAAACCAATGCAAATGTAAGGTAAAAATCCGAGTCAGCCTTTTCCCGCTATTTTTGAAAACTCAAATATCTCGAAAAGGAGTTCCATGACCTTTCAATTTCTTTAGCTTATTTTTTTCCTAAACAAGTGCTCTTTTAATATATGGTATCAATTTTAACTTCTTGATTTTTTAAATTTCACCTAAGTACATCCTTAAATGCGTAAAATGTCTATTTCAAGCAAAACCCTAGCTTTGATAAGTTGTTTTAACACATGATTGTTTGAGTCACATCTAATGGCCCCGTCGATATATTAGTGCTCTCAAATATGCAATGGTAGAAACCGGGAACAAAGTTTGCCTTGTTGTACTGGTTGTAAATGATGAATGATTTATTCATTAATTATGTTGCCAGATTTTAGGGATGCAGTCTGTTTAACCTTCGTCACCAACACCAAAAGCATGCATAGTATTCGCTCGACTCTATTTGTCTGTTTGACGAAGAAAAATTTGAGATTTTTTTTCTTTTAAATTTCATTAAATTATATGAAATTGAACAATTTAAAATTAAGTCTGAATCGTAATAATGTTGAGTTGTAGAGTGTAAAACCATTTCTTGTAACTCAATAGATTGACATTTTACATCACTCATTTTACAAAATCATTTGAGCCAAACATTTTTTTATCTATGAAAGTGTGTGATTTTATATTTGGTCTGCAGTTTGATGATGTTTGGTTGTAGCATGTTTAAAATTTTACATTTACTGTGCAACAACTCTTGTTAACTAATAGTTTAAATTTTTACAATAGCAAACGCACAAGTAAAAATTAAAAGAAAAACACCTTTTTCGGCTTCAAATACTTCATCACTCATTTTACAAAATCTTTAGACCAAGCTTTTTTCATCCATGGAAGCAAGTGATTTTACGTTTGGTCAGCAGATTGATCATGGTTGCTTGTAGTGAGTCAGACATTAGCTGTGCAACCAATGTCTGTTTTCCGACAGTTTTGAATTTTACAACACCAATATTCTTACTGCATATATTGACATTGGTACTATCTATGGTATACAACTCCAAGTTTAAAAGCTTCCATGTTTTTAAGTGCGCGGGAATGGGGAGGTAGCAGTATCTGAGGCATCAATTTTAGTACCTTACCGTTTTCATATATTTTTTTTAACAAAAAAAATACACCTATATAAAACTATTGTTATGGTTTCGCTTTTCAACGGAAAAATAATACACATATTTGACGAATATCTGATGCATTTACGACTGTGATTTTAATCGCATCTTAAATAAAATTGAATACTGATTATTTTTAGATTTTTTTTTAACAACCCTATATAAAAGTACTATTTCTCGAACTTATTACATATGGTCAAACATGTGACCTATTCAAGCGTTTCATCGTACTACGAGGTTTATTTGAATCTCTCAACAAAACATATTTACTTTATTTAAAACTTATCAAAGGAATGAATATGAAATGCAAATATACAAAATTGTAGTCACATGTTTATGTCTCGGCGCATCGCTTTATTTCCCAACCCAAAAGTAAGTAAGAATAGGGAATTACATAATTATTCAGAAGGAGATTTACAAATTTTAAAATGTGGATATAAAATTTTCTTATGCGTTGGTTTGTAAAGTTAATGATTATAATTGTATTTAGTTTTAGTTTAGATTAAAAACTCTTATAAAAGAATGGCAGCACCATTTCAATCTTTCCCAAAACTTGATAAAAGATGAATGGAGTAACAAAAAGTATCGCTGTCCTATTTTCTTGTAACAGAGTGGTCTACCTCAACAAAAAATATACATATAAGAAACAATAAGTAGGGCCAACTTTAATTGTTTTTGTTTTCATTGTTGGGACAATGTATATATATCAAGAAATTGTTAATAATTACGCGAAGTAAAATCACAAAAATACCGAACTTCTAAGAAAAATAAAAGCCGATAAGTTCCTATTCAAATGGCAAAATAAAAGGACAAAACACATCAAATGAATGGATAACAACTGTCACATTCCTGACTTGGAACAGGCAATTTCTTATGAAGAAAATGGCAGATTTATAGCTAGCTAAACCTCGCACTTGTATGACAGTCGCATAATAAGATATTTTTTGTTAAAACTTTAACATATTTCAAAATATCAAACGTAATTAACTACCTTGCTTTTCAAAACTATCATGTTTTTTGTAAAAAGAGTATCTACAGAAAACTTAGACCGAAATGTATTAATCAGTACCCAAAGTAAAACATATAATTGCTTTAAATAAAAATTAGGTTTTGATTCAAATTAAAGTTTCATCTGTCTTTTGGCATTTGTAGTTATGTTTATGTAAAAAAATGAGCAATAATTTAAAATATGATTAAATGCTACCAATTTAAAGTTCAATCGCCGTAGTGGTCCAGAATTGTGAATTCTGTGAATAAAGAAGCAGATTAGATAATGTAACTTTGTGGTCCATTTAAAGACAATTAAAAAGTAGTATAAACGTAATAAATAACACCATTAATTTGTTCACTTGAATTGTACCGATAAAACAAAGAAATTGAAGTGTGTTTTTTTTCGGATAGGTGATCACTGACTTTGCCTAATCCCACAATTTAACCTTTGTTGTCATTGTGATTGCTCCGGCTGTCTAAATGAATATACCTTGGTGTTATAATTGTAGCGATAATTTAAGCAGTTATACGATCATATGCAATACACAATTTCTATAGGAATCCCCTTATGAATAAAAAGAATCAGTCAATAAAAGAGAAGCTGTGACAATGTTGCATTTTGGTTTTTTTTTTTTTTAATTCTTTTTTTTTTTTGTAAAAAAAATGAATCATACTTTATTGAAAATTTTCAACATTTTTTAGTTAGATACATAAAGTGGCAGTACCTTATCCCGACCTTGTTAAACATTAGATTGCATGTTTCAATATAAACTAGTTAGTTATTGTTAGCATTCTTATTTATGAAATATACATTACTATATTATTATGTATCCATTATTTCCATATTGTTCAATAAATAGAGAACGGTATTCCATAGAGAAAGAAAATACAGAAGAGAAAATTGTAAATAAATAAAAAACAAAAACTTAATTAAAATTAAAAAAAAAATCACTGAAATTTGGAATTTTGGCAGCAGAATATTGTCCAAAACTAGCGTATATGTTTTTAGTGTCTTTAACGACAATTGTAAAGTATAATAATGAAACAAATAAAACCATATATTTGCCAACCAGTTATTTGTCTGTCAAAACTCCGTACTTTTATTTTTGGAATTCTATCTAACAAATGATATAGGATTAATTCATTAATTATGTTTCCAGTTCTTAGGAATGAAGTCTGTCATCATCGTTCCCAACGACGGAAGCATGCTTAGAAACCGCTTGTCTTTGTCTTTCCGTCTGTCCGAAGAATTTTTGGTAGAAAACTTTCACTTAAATATTACGGAACGTAAAAAAAAAATGTTCGTTTCTTTAAATCATTACATGCATCTAACATGGCTCGCAAAAGGTAAAAATGAATGACTTATGTCATAATACACACTTTCGCTCAAAGTTCGAGTCTTCCGGAAAATGTTTAAAGTAAAATATAACCAGATGCTCCGCAGGGCGCAGCTTTATACGACCGCAGAGGTTGAAACCTGAACGGTTGGGGCAAGTATGGACACAACATTCAAGCTGGATTCAGCTCTAAATTTGGATTGTGATTAAATAGTTGACACAGCATAGGTTTCTGACACAGAATGAATGTGGTCTAATGAACTTAAAATACTTTTTTTTCCTTTGAGCAATTCACTATGCTGTTGAATATTAATCCTCTCAAAAAAATGTTTGAAGAAATTTTCTTTTTATTTATGAAATCTGAAATGAGAAAAATTTAACCCCCTTTTTTTTCACATCCCCCTTTCCCTTTTTCCAAAACTGATCTCAATTCAAATTTCTAATGGAGTTTGAAACAATAACTACTCATTTAAATACATCATAAAATATTAAAATGTAACAAAAGGTGCTTGTTATCACTGAATGGTAAAGATTGTTTTAATTTATCAGTTGGTAGTAAAAGTGAATATACATTGTATATTGTATAAAACAATGATTTAAGTTGATTCAACTACTATTCTGGACAAAGAAAGACAACTCCAATCAATTGAAAATTTCTTGCTATTGCACAATATTGTGTAATTAGATATTTCTTGCTATTGTGCATTATTATACTTCCTGTGAGAATGTCCTTCTATAGTAAAATTGCTCTATTTTGGCATAGTTTTTAAAAGAAATATATAGCGTTACCTGCACTATGCGAAAATAGTATGCCTTCCTGTTGCAACAGACTATTGATTTTCACGTCAATCATTGTCAATTTCACGTGCAAAGGCGGAGCTAAGTTGCTTTGACAAACAAGTGGGTTGGATTTATTAGCCTGACAATTAATTAACTATTACAATTGAACAATAAGAGGGAAATAGTCGATACCATTTAAAATCTGACATTTTAAGAGACTTTAAAATACTCTAGTTTCTGTTAGAACGTTTTTGTTTACTTCTGTTTACTGCCGTTGAAGCCAAAATTGTTTGAATACTTTAGAAGTCATTTGTTGCAGATAAATAGTTATGACCACATCACTGTTTTTTTTGTAAGTTATTGCATACTAAGGAAAGTGTTAATGAGGATGAAATGGAAGGGGTATGGAGTAAACCTTGTTAAGACAAAATCCAAAACAATACCGGGCAATCAAAGCTATGACACGATGCCTTTTTGGTACTTCTTCATCTTGAAGTCAACATGACTTCATGCCTTCAACAAGAGCAAAATAAAGGTACCTCATAGCAAGTTTAAGACAACCTTTAGCACCAACTTAAGCAGAGTTCTACTTGTTTAACTAGTCAATAATGATGCTTTTGAATCTTTTGAATCTTATTTTCATCCCTTAATGGACCTCTGATTGTGGAGAAAATGTTCCATGATGAAATTGACATTATACAAAATAAAGCTATGTTAATATATTTCGTAAATAAACACGAATAGTTGCAGTATAAATACATGTATATGCAGAGTTACATAAAGGGCAGTTTTTTTACATTAAAATACACTACTATTCAAAATAGTTAACAGTCAGTATAATAATGATATTAATGTTGTGTTTAACATTGACTATGGAAAATAGTAGCCAGGGTTTGAGACAATAGTGCACTCCCCTTCCGGTCGTGCACTATTGTCTCTCACCCTGGCTACTATTTTCGCATAGTCAATGTTAAACACAACATTATTATATAAAGACTGTGCAATTGAAAATATTTGCTATTGCAGAATACTGTGCAATTGAAGATTTCTTGCTATTGCGCAATACTGTGCAATTGAAAATTTCTTGCTATTGCACAATACTGTGCAATTGAAGATTTCTTGCTATTGCTGAATACTGTGCAATTGAAAATTTCTTGCTATTGCACAATACTTAATATAATAATTTTGGATCCTGATTTGAACCAACTTGAAAACTGGGCCCATAATCAAAAATCTAAGTACATGTTTAGATTCAGCTTATAAAAAAAGCTCAAGAATTCAATTTTTGTTAAAATCAAACTTAGTTTAATTTTGGACCCTTTGGACTTTAATGTAGACCAATTTGAAAACGGGACTAAAAATTAAGAATCTACATACACAGTAAGATTTGGCATATCAAAGAACCCCAATTATTCAATTTTTGATGAAATCAAACAAAGTTTAATTTGGACCCGATTTGGACCAACTTAAAAACTGGGCCAATAATCAAAAATCTAAGTACATTTTTAGATTCAGCATATCAAAGAACCCCAAGGATTCAATTTTTGTCAAAATCAAACTAAGTTTAATTTTGGACCCTTTGGACCTTAATGTAGACCAATTTGAAAACGGGACCAAAAATTAAGAATCTACATACACAGTTAGATTCGGCATATCAAAGAACCCCAATTATTCAATTTTTGATGAAATCAAACTAAGTTCAATTTTGGACCCTTTGGGCCCCTTATTCCTAAACTGTTGGGACCAAAACTCCCAAAATCAAACCCAACCTTCCTTTAGTGGTCATAAACCTTGTGTTTAAATAATATAGATTTCTATTTACTTAAACTAAAGTTATGGTGCGAAAACCAAGAATAATGCTTACTTGGGCCCCTTTTTGGCCCCTAATTCCTGAACTGTTCAGACCTCAACTCCCAAAATCAATACCAACCTTCCTTTTGTGGTCATAAACCTTGTGTTCAAATTTCATTGATTTCTATTTACTTAAACTAAAGTTATTGTGCGAAGACCAAGAATAATGCTTATTTGGGCCCTTTTTTGGCCCCTAATTCCTAAACTGTTAGAATCAAAACTCCCAAAAGCAATCCCAACCTTCCTTTTGTGGTCATAAACCTTGTGTCAAAATTTCATTGATTTCTATTTACTTAAACTTAAGTTATTGTGCGAAAACCAAGAAAATGCTTATTTGGGCCCTTTTTGGCCCCTAATTCCTAAAATGTTGGGATCAAAACTTCCAAAATCAATCCCAACCTTCCTTTGTGGTCATTAACCTTGTGTTAAAATTTCATAGATTTCTATTCACTTTTACTAAAGTAAAGTAAAAGTGCGAAAACTAAAAGTATTCGGACGACGACGACGACGACGACGCAGACGACGACGCCAACGTGATAGCAATACACGACGAAAAATTAAAATTTTTGCGGTCGTATAAAAATGACAAACAAATAATTTAAGTAGTGTTTGAACGGTAAAAATAAATTCATTTGTGACTACGGGCGATACAGTTTGCATTTAAAAAGGTTTGATGGACCATAAAAACTTTAACCCCAACTTTGATGTTAGTAGGTATAACAATGAGCGTCCTACTTCCTTTGTTCAATCATCAAGGTGTCAGTGAATTTATTAATCACCTTTGATTTACTATATCTACAATACTTGTTCCCATAATAATGTACATTTTTTCAATTAACTGTTTATCTTGGTGCACAACTAGTTCTATCAAAATGATAATTAGTAATACAAAGTGTGTTTGGTAACATATTTTAACAGGTTGAAATCCCCATGTACACCACTGTAAACGACAGATAATTGTACCTAAAAATAACACATGACGGATGATATGAATTGAAAATTTTAATATTTTTACTCTTATCGTCATGGCGTTCACGCCGTTGTCGTGGTTTTTTTTAACTAGACTTATCTAGACTTTACTAAAATACATAAGTACAGAGATGATAATGTACACAATATTACATATTTTGTAAATTGTGAACAAATTATCATTAACAAATC
This sequence comes from Mytilus galloprovincialis, assembly GCF_965363235.1. Taxonomy (NCBI): domain Eukaryota; kingdom Metazoa; phylum Mollusca; class Bivalvia; order Mytilida; family Mytilidae; genus Mytilus; species Mytilus galloprovincialis. The sequence continues at coordinate 36,630,894 of NC_134839.1, forward strand.
TACACAGCTTTTTTTTTTTTAGTAAAACAGTATTGATTATAAAAAATATATCAAATTTAAGAATATTAGCATTAACGACATGGTAAATATTTGTATCGTTCTTTTCTGTTAAAAGGACAATACATTACACAATGAAATCCGTTACCGAGGTCACCTGCGTCTGGTGATGGCTGATCGCTCTTGTCTTAGAACTGTATACATCTTCCTGTCCACCCTTTCTACCGTTGATTGGTGCAACTTAACTACGTTTATAGTGTTGTTATAGCGGTACAACTAAGATATACTTTACATTAAATGACATTTTCTTTGCTAATTTCACATTAATTGACCGGTGTGAGAAACATATTTCTCCTAGTGAAATATCTAATCTCAACAAATGATTCATCCAAATTTGATTATAAAGTATTTTTTGATACCTTTGGAATTTCCTATTGTGACGTCCTGAAAAAAGGCGACCACGCCTGATGACGCCATATATAAAGAATACAACTTTCTGCAAATCTTTTTAAAGGAAAGCTTAAAATCATAAAGGAAAAAGATTCCACCAGTATAACTCGTGTATTGTGATTTTTCTCCATTATTAACAGTTAAATTTAAATATTAAAAAGATCGACAAACCTCGCGATTTAAATATCAAAATTTCACTGTCTTGTGTGTAGAAATAATTTTACAGATTAATGCAGTGATATAATCAATATGTCTTGTAGTTGTACAATGTATTAGAAAAAATATGTTGGTGAAGTAGTAAACTATCAATTTATCAAATGTAAATATAAACAGTAATGCATGTTATCCCAAGCAACAGTTAAGTGTGTATATTCTGCAAGTTGCAGGCGGCCAGATTCTGGTTGTGAACTTCGGGTTGCGATCTACAATCTATAAGCCAGTTAAATATAAAGGAGGGTAGACAAAGTTATATCCAAAACACTTGTTAAAGATTCCTTTTGTGAATCATTCATTAAACCCATATATAAGAAAAGTGACCTAAATAAATACAAAATATCAAAACCAAATATATCACTTATTTAAGAATTGATAAATAGTGAACATTATTAACTAGACCAGTGCTCAGAAAAATTATGCAAGCAGTACACTATTTAAAGTGTACAAAAGAGAAGAAATTATAAAATATTGTTTAAATTTCCCTGAATTAAGTGTTATGTAACAAATTATGATCATATAAGAATAGAATATATTATGTTTGATAATTTTGAAGTAACTAACAAGTGTGCAAAGATTGCTCAACTTTTAATCTCAATTTTAAATTATCTCGTGTTTGTCATACATTTGGCATTCATACCTAAAACTATTTATGCGCAATATTTCTCTTACAAAGGACGTATTGATCTTAAAATATACATCTGTATTTTGTTCTGAAGGCTGTTTAAGTGGTCACAAATGAAAAACCAAGGGTATATGTGTCAGTACATGAGTTAATGTATATTTAGAAAAAAGGGAACCCGATAGAAATCAAGATAAAAAAAAAGAGAAGCCCACAAACCGCAACCCCCAACCTGCAACCAGTTTTTCACATTCATACGTTACACGTATCCATGATTCAATTGTTTGAAAGGACAATAGACAAAGAGCGTTTCCTTCACATTCCGAATATGAAATAGAATAAAACGAATGTAACTATGTGCACAATATATGGTATCATTTAACATTCTTACCCTTACAGTGTTATAATCAACCAAATTAGAAAATACATTAGAAAATAGTTATCAAGTATAAATCAAATAATAAACATAACAATACCAATTGTCCTCACTTTGAGCACTACTAATAAGTAGTAACATATATAATAATGTATTCATTTCAACCGACACTAGGGAAATGTTTGCCTTATGTCAGTGTGACATTGAAATGAAGGACGGCTACGTTGAAGTGTCAGTGTAACTTTAAAATGAAGGACGGCAATAAAAGCATACTATTATATTTTCATAAGGTCATCGTTGTTGACCAATTAAAGGCTAATTATTTGACAAACTGTAGCGTACAGTCTGAATGACCACTTATTTACTTTCATTACATGGTTCAGCAAATACACGTTTATTTGCTATTCGACTATCCATACAATACCATTTACAACAAGTTCCCACAATTATAGGGACACTTATAAGCAACAAGTTATAAACATGATTAAAAGTCGAGAATGAATTTAAAATTTGATGTAGAAAAGTAAGTAAAATTCAACTTATTTTATTAAATATGCAAAATTGATAGAGAAAAATGATTCAATAAGCCAACATTTCATTTTTGAATAATCTTAATTTAAGACCCATTCTTGACCCATTTATGACAGATTGAAGGGTAACTTATCAACCAGCTTTGTATTGATTATTAGGACGATACGCATTTATGGTCTTATACTCAACCACAATACATCCTTACAAAACTTAAATGTACCCTTTCCAAAATATGGTTCGTATATCTAGATTTCGTGCCTTACAACAGAATGGTTATGCCTTATGAAACATATCAAGCTGTCATTCTGCAGATAAATGGTTCGATCTACACTTCTTAATGGAAATCTTATGGGGTTTTATGTCCACTTTTGATAACATTTGTAAAAGCTTGTAGTTGAAATCAAAATTCAATGGTCTATCTCTGTTTAACTATAATACGACATTTCTACACTCTACTAGTTTTTGTCATAACTACACTAAGCTATATCAGCACTCCCATTATATTTTAATGGTTTATTCATTTAGCTTGTTCAAAGGATATTACATAGCGTTGTATCTCCACTATTTTTCATGTACTTTTGCTGTTAAATGATTGCTATCCTAATTATCTTAGTAATATTTTCAGATAATTCCTTATCTTTACGACAATATGTGTGTAAAGCAAACAGACATATATGATCTTTATCACTATAAAAACAAATAACTATCTCAACAAAGAAAAGCAAAACAACATATAGATACTCCACAGAAAAAACATGCATAAGTAAAAAGGACAGACAAGAATACGAATTGCCCATAGCTCACTAAATAACGGGGGGATGTGTAAATACAGGGTATATTCGTTTGAACTTTTTAGAAGCTGTCTGCTCAGACACTGGTAAATGTCAAAAGTCACCAAAAAATCAAAACGAGTTTTATAAATGATTTGGAAGGAAGAGCTTATTGATAGTTAGAGTTAATCTAATTAATATTAAATCTCTCACTCGCTCATTTTTAATGCTTGGTCGCGGCCACCCAATCATTAAGAAATGAGCGAGTGAGAGATTCAATTCTAATTAGATCGAGTTAGAGATGAAATAAAAGTTTGAACTTTATAATATCAGAAATTTTGCATTTCAACATGCAACCTTAATGACCCTTGACCCTAGAATAAAAGTTAAAGGATTGCTGCATGATGCAATTGTTTCGCATTCATGAGGCATCGAATTTAATTTCCCCATTCCGATCGCTGCTTGGCTGCGTATTTATACATCCCACCTATACACACAAACAAACTCCATTCATTGGTCAAGTATGACCATCTTTCTCAGTCAAATTTTTACAAAAACAAATTAAGGATCAGAGTTTTGCATCTACTGATGAGAAATATTTTTCGTCATTTAACATCGTTCTGATTGATAATTTCAACACATTATTGTTATTCAATTTCAACACATCAGTGAACTCGGCTTCGATGAATAACATTTTTTTTCTTCTCTCAAGTCATTAAAAAGTACGAATTTACCGCGTTTAATGGCAGTAATAAAATGAAAAAAAAAACCGTCTACACCAAACCGACTTTTTTGTGTTAAGAGGTCAAAATCTAATACAATTTGTAAGATCAGCCAAGCTCCAGTGTCAAACTAGAACGTAACTCTAATAGTGATTTGAATTCAACCAATTGAAATTGTGTATTAGGTAACATCAATTTCAACTCAAACATATCTGCGGTATAGGTCATGATATGATCGACTTGATTGCCTTTGTGGGTGGTACGATTCTCGACAGGATCAACCAAAATACGGTAAAAGGTGTTCACATTTAGTTGAACGAACTATTTGAACAATGAGAGAAAAACAACTGCTTTTTTACTGAACATATTTCTTTATTAGCTCGACTTACAACCACAAAGTAAGGAAATTGGCTAAAATAAGACACTATTTGATGAAAATTCATCGAATTTACAATAGAAATAAATTGCTCATATTATAATCAAAATGAAATTATGTTACCATTATTTGACAGTAAACATCAATTGTAAAGCGAGAGCAGAATAGTATAATTAAGCTCAGTGTCAAAAACGGAATGGTAAAACCTTTTTCAAATCATACAATTAATTAATGATTTTGTTGAAAAGGTATATTTCGGTAAACAAAATTTTACCTTTGCTTTTCACTCTCCTGACTGTTCTATTCGTGCAAAACAATCAATATTTATTATATGTTTATCGATTTAATGCCTGCATACCTCTTAGCTAGATATAAACAAATATGCGTCTCTTATCTGTATCATGAAGGTTTGTTTTTATATTTTGTATATCAATTTGTTTCTAAGTGTTTAAGACTTATCAATTTTTCATCTGTTTATTTATCATTATACATCAGAAATACACTATAGGTATAGTATTTCAGGAATCGCACTATGTATTTACTGATATTCAAAGGGTATATTGGTGACAAACAGTTGGTATTTTGTTGTACTACAAATGCGCCCTGAATATTGATATATTTGTTTGTACAATTGTAATAATTTCGTCTTTCACTGAACTTATCAAGCTAGTTTATTTGTTTTATTCATGTTATATAAGGGAGCTTAGCAGAATCACTCGGAGAACGGGACAGTTAGCAGAATCACTCGGAGGACGGGACAGTCAGCAGAATCACTCGGAAGACGGGACAGTCAAGTGTTGCTGTCCTTTTATATCACAGAAACAGATTGATATTGATATTATTGTAATAGCATGCTGTCTTTTATTTGAAGTATAATTACTTATTCATATTTTAACTATTTATTTGTATGGCAGGATTGGAACATTACTCAAAACTCTTTTCTGTGTCGGCATTGCAACTGCCTATCCTAACTTTAAAGATATCCTACCGAATGGAAACGAAGTACCACATCCATGTAAAGCAAACTACTTGTGGCATGGTGTAGGACACAACAATCCACTTGGAGGTGGAAGTAGAAACCAGTTTGGTTTGGATTTTAAAACAGCAGGATTGGTATGTTGAAAATATAACTTTCATACAACACAATTAAAATAAATTAATTAATTGTTGTTTGTTTGACGTGTTGTGTTTATCTACATATGACTGTATATGAAATCATTAGAATGATCAAGATGAAGAACAGAATATTTAAACCATCTATAGAGGTTTTATTGATAAGGATCGACGTTTTATATTGAAGCAGACTATGCATGAAATAGATTTGTAGCGTAGGGTCTTGAACGTTCGGACTTCCTAAATGAGGCATTTTATTTCTAGGTTTGCACAAGGGGTTCTGAAAAAAGCACGTTAAAATCAAATGAATGTTACTTATAATTGATGGTTCTTGCTGTTTTATCAAAAGTGAGTTTAGTAGCCATAAACTCTGATAATACACTTCATGAAAAGCAAAGTGATGCTTCATTGAGACAGCTGAAAATTAAGAAAACAAAACATGGACGGAACCTTTTGTATTCACATTTGAAGCACTATTCACCCTTTTTGGTCAAACATGTAAAATAAAGGCAACAGTAAAACACATTGGGTAGAATAGTTGTGGGATACCGCTTATTCAAAATATCTTACCTTACAATTTCATATAACTGATTATCTTTTTGAATTTTATTCATCAATGGTCATAATCCATTTTGCAATGACAATAGACATACAATTATATTTTTGACCTTTTGTTTTACCACTTGAGTTGAATTAAATACAGAAGGTAGGCATATAAAAAAAAAATGCATGTAAAGAGATGCATCCGTCCATTTGGAGGTATACGCCGACACGTACGTTAAAATGGCCCATTATTCCTTGTTTCTTGTACAGTTTCACAATCTCCGCATGTTCAAGAAAATTCGGGGGGGATTCATATTGTTGCTTATTGATTTGACATACCATTTTCCCCCACTAGCTTCCGAAATAGACTGTGCATCTCGAAGTAGGTCTACCTTGCTGAACCATATCTAAGTACTTTGATCTTTATACATAGTTGTTTAATTGACAATCATACAGCATCATCCTTTATACTTATTCACGTCCTAATTAATTAGGTAAACAACACCAATCATTGAACGTTGAACAAACAACAATCATTCAATGTTTTGTGATTAACTTTTGATTACTTCTTATTTATCTTTGTCTGTTTGTTCCTAATAGAAAAGTATAAAAGATTTGAACAAAAAACAATAATTGATAACATGTAGAAAATCGTTGTCTCTGACGGATCTGGTGCATACAATCTCATCAAAATTCATTTGTATTTAGTCATGGACACCTGAATTATGTAGAAAAGATTCTGATGGAGACGGACGAACAAATGGCGAAGAACTTGGAGATCCGGAGTGTGTCTGGAAAACAGGAAGTTTACCATCACGTATATCAGATATAACACACCCAGGTAAGCTTGAAAACTGAAATGAGACATGTTTCGATCAGGAGGTTTTATGTCATTCTCGGTTGTAACGGACATTCGTTAGATTTAGGCTTCAATTCCATTTATTTTTATTAATGGCGATAAATAAATTCTTCGCTAGATTTTTCTTTACGAATATTTGCATATTTTTTCATCCTAAAAAGCAAAATGTTGCATGCATCAGTGTTACCCTTGGTCGTTCGTCTTTCCATTGCCTTTATTTTCTATCCGAACTTTTTTTTTCAATCTTGTGCGTAGGAATTCATGGCCTCAGATATATTCTTCTCTTATTTTCTTTGGTCATTTGGGTTTTATACTGGTGTATCGGCATTATCATATCTGATATAATTTAATTTTGGATGTAACGCGTCTTCTGATTGGCTGACGTTATTTTGTTATGAGCCCATAGACATAATTTAGTCATGTGACCGTGACGTCATCAACGTTTTTTCATGGTTTTCTACGGTTTAAAATGGAATTCAGAATTAAATTATAAGAAATGACTGTAATATATTTTCTGTCTATTCGAAATAACATAAAAAATGTGGTGCACACTGTTAAATAACCCACTACGCGCGTTATTCAGTGTGCACCAAATTTTTTATGTTTTTTCTTCATAGACAGAAAAAATATTACAGTCATTTCTTATCAAACACCCAACCATTGAATTTATTCTATAATTATGACAATTTGCAGGAGTATGTACATTATCAGATGGGTCCATCTGCGATGCTGACAAGGGATGGGTAGATTGTCAAGTGGAAGATGGACTGAAAAACTGCAATGTTTTGAAAGAACCAGGTAAAACTCTTAAAAAAATTGGTAGAAAACTACACACAGGTTTGAGATACTGTACAAGATTTTATCAGTTATTACTGTACTGTAAAAGAAAAGAGGGAACTTTGCTTAGCTAATGAACCCCTGATACTGTTTACATCTGACATATATATGTAATTTGTAATGATATATCAAGTTAACGGCACTGGAACCCAAATACAAAGTCAATATATGCAGCATGTAATAACAGTGGTCGTAACATAACAGCAACATAACGTCAATCCTTATATAGCCGCGAGTGCTTAACGTTTTAGATAACTAATAGATAACAAACGTTTACAATCAAAAGATTACCATTGACGCTACTACTGACTTAGATAGCACATGAAAATTTGTACTGGGGTTATGTATTCAAATCTATTGTTCATGTTTCAATATATTAACATGAAATAACAAAAGATAATAAAAAAAAAACTTAGTGAGCTTTAATGTAAGCGTGTATGATAAGGTGAGTATGTATAATATGTCGAACAATAACTGTTCGTTCGAAAATAAACTATTTCTAGTTACAAATTAAAGAAAGAACAGTGAATTAAAGGAAGTACATAACCTAAAAAAAAAATTAAAAAATTAATTAATTGCATGCGTCCGAAGTGCTCTCCTGTTGTTTTTTTTTTTCCTTCATCCTGGAATTATGCTACATTTCAAAATAAAAGAAATTTGTCGAACAAGTTTGGTGCAATGAAAATTGAAAAGTAAACTTGAAGTAGTATATAAATTCTGAAAACCGATTTACTTATTATGGCGCAAACTGAAACTTTGTAATAAAAATAATACCAAAACGAAAAGAGATCTACGGAAGCGTATTAGCGCCACACATTTTTTTTTTTATTTTTCTTCCTATGTTTGCGTTATAACGCAAACCTTTGCGTTACAACACAAACCTTTGCGTTATAACGCAAACATTTGCGTTATAACGCAAACCTTTGCGATATAACGCAAACCTAACGCAAACCTTTGCGTTATAACGCAAACATTTGTTTTATCTTATTTCTTATTTAAGATTCAAAGGAAACAGTAGTTATTAATGGAGGAGGCTGTATATAATAAAATTTATCACCTTTGTAGTAATTGCAAAGTAAACTGCTTGAATAATTAGATCATATCAATGACTAATAATGAGCAGAATAATATAAGAAGATGTGGTATGAGTGCCAATAAGAAAACTCTCAATCTAAGTCACTATTCGTAAAAGTAAACCATCATAGGCCGAATTACGGTCTTCAACACGGAGCATTGGCTCACACTAAACAACAAACTATAAAGGTCCCCAAAAACGATATCCAAGTTACTACTAGTATATATATTACAAAGAAAATTGAGTAAATTGAGGTTATACCTAAGAAAAAAATCAACCCTGCTAATATAGCTATAACCGAATATAAATATACTTCCAAAGTAAGCTCTCGTTTGAGAACTGTGTAAAGTAGGTTACATTCAAACAAGCTACCCTTTGGCAATAAATGTATAGAATGAAGATGTTTTATTAATAAAATTATGTTCTCTCTATTCAAATTGCTACCCAAGCATCTTAAAAATACTTCATTATATTGAAATGAAAATTCAATGACTTTCTATCAAAGAATCTTGATCATATTCTGAGATTTAAAAAAAAATGTTTCCTTATTAATAATTCATTTTAAAGCAGAAAGATCATTTTGTCTATTTGACTTGGAGGTTTCACAATTGTATGACATTATTCTTGATCTTTCAATTTTAATATGACTATATACTAAACTATATCTATTTTCTTGTTAAATTATATACTTTTCTGATGCACAAATCAGTCTTAATTTATGTATAATTGCACTTCAATTATTCCATTATTCCTATGCATATTTATTATAATGATTTGGCCTTGTATGTATGTTTCTTTTTTTATCTACTAGTAAATCACATCCGAAATGAATGACAGACGGACATATATACAAAACTTAATGAATAATTGAAATAAAGATGTTTGCGTTATAACGCAAACATAGGAAGAAAAATAAAAAAAAAAAATGTGTGGCGCTAATACGCTTCCGTAGAGATCATTTCGCAAAAGAAATAGAATAAAAAGAATATGAAGATTTTTGATCTATTTCTTAATTACTTGGTGATGTGAAGTTGAATTTGTTTTGACAGCAAGATGATATTAGATATACTTTTTGTATCTTTACTTTTTGTCACATTTCGTTAATTCAGAGATTTACGTCGTCCGATTTTGTTTTTCAGAGACATTAAATAGAACCATTCGCTTTCCTGAGACAACAGTGCCAGCTGAAGAAACAACGTATTCCTGTATGATCTTTAATCTTCCTTCTGACCAAGATTATCATTTGATGGCATATGAACCTTACATAGATAATGAGATGGTCATGCATCATATATTAATTTACGGATGTGATCCGAATGGTAGGTACAATGTGACAACAACACAAATATCATGCGACCTAAGCGTTTGTCTGCATTTACTGTCGTTACAAATGTTCAATGCCAAAAATTTAGAAATTATAAAAATGTAGTTATAATTATCAACAAGACTCATTACATACAACCAAACAAATACATGTGACAAATAGATCATTTATTTAGATGTAAAACGAAAGGGCCTCATATAGTTCGTTTTGTACTCAACATGTTTTTTAAGTGTATAAACATGGCAAAAATGTTCAAAGTTGTTAAATTTTACAATTACTTTCGTTTACCCCCCCCTTTTTCCCTTCAAGGTGAAAATGCAATGTAAGCATATTTTTGAAAATTTTGCCATGAATGTACAACTATAAGAAAACTTCAATTGAAGACAAGAAAAAAATATTGATATTATTCATATGAAATAATTTATAATATTTCTGACCAAGAGTATCCGTTGATACGTTTAGAAAGTGACTATTGTACCAGTGTTTTAACTCACTCCGGCAAAGTTGACGTTATGTAAATTAGTTATAAGTGTCACATTTTGTATTGCACCGGTGTCCTATAGGGCTCCATAACTATTTCAGCTTGACATGCTGAACCTTATTTTTTTTTTAAATTAACAGTGTCTTAAATTTTCTTTTTAATTTACATAACAGCTGACACTGACATTAGATTTGTTGTATAAAGATTCTACCGCTGCATCGAGTGTGATATGATATTTATCCACTCGAGACTTTTAAATTTTCAAATTCAAAACGCGAGGCTTGCCGAGCGTTTTAAATATTTAAAATTTAACTGTAAAGAGTGGATAAATATCGTATTACACGAGATGTGGTGGTGGCATCTATTTCTCTAATGATTTTCAAACAATATGCAGACAAATTCAATACTTCTTTTCAAATGTGGCACCGTCGCCGTTTTTCGTGCCGTCACAATAGGAAATTCAGAGGAAAGCAAGAATAATCGAATTTTTACCAATGAAGAATTGAGATCAAACGATCCAAACGCTGATTAAATAAAAATAATCAACATGTCATGATAAGAAAAATCATGTAAGAATTAGAGAAGTATGGTTAATAAATGAATTCTTTATTTTGAAAATGTTAATTACTATCAAGATAAAAAAAAAACCGTTTTATCTGAAATGTCTGAATCTGAAGAAATTAAACAAATAAATGATTATACTTATACAGAGGACCCAGTGCCAGACGAACAGCTTAACACAGTTACCAAATGTGGCATGAGCGCAGCTAGTAACTGTAATCAAATGATCGGATTATGGGCGGTTGGATTTCCTGGATATTGCATAGATGGACCAATGGGATTCCGTATTGGTCAAGGTGGATTCAAACAGGCCGCATTAGAGGTTTGATAGTAAAAAAAATTTGACAATTGTATTTCACAAAAAGATATGATATACTACCACTCGTAGTTCTTTTACATTGTAGACATTCTTCATAAGCTTTGGTATTTGCATCAGGCCTTCAGGCTTATCATATACAACTCATTTCATCTCATTTTGAAATTTTCTGTGAACAAACATAAATAGATAGTAAAATTCAACACCCCGACCATAACGATTGTTTTGTTTTTTGTTCCAAAGGTGTCGGTGTGAGTCAAATTTATGTTTAATTAAAATTCCTTATTTAGTTTAACCAAAGTTTGAATAATTTGTTAAATAACTGGATTGCGTCATATATATATTACAAAAACATTATTGTTTCCTTCGAAACTCAAACAAGTAACGTCTGTGCAAAAAGGCAATGCTTTAACCGGCTGAGCCCTAGCTCATACACTTACGGTTGGTTGAATGTACTAAGGGAAAAAATCCAGTCTCAATATAAATTCACGTTTTGCTTTTAACAATATCAATGGCAATAAGTTCATATCGCAATGCCATCAAAAAATTATATTTCGCCATTATAATGATTCGAGCGTGTCAGTTAATCATTTTTATGCCCCACCTACGATAGCAGAGGGCCATTATGTTTTCTGGTCTGTGCCTCCATTCGTCCGTCCGTGCGTCCGTTCGCTTCAGGTTAAAGTTTTTGGTCAAGGTAGTTTTTGAAGAAGTTTAAGTCCAATCAACTTGAAACTTAGTACACATGTTCCCCATGATATGAACTTTCTAATTTTAATGCCAAATTATAGTTTTGACCCCAATTTCATGGTCCACTGAACATAGAAAATGATAGTGCGAAGTTCAGGTTAAATTTTTGGTCAAGGTAGTTTTTGATGACGTTAAAGCTACATCAACTTGAAACTTAGTACATATGTCCCTATGATATGATCTTTCTAATTTTAATTCCAAATTAAAGTTTTGACCCCAATTTCACGGTCCACTGAACATAGAAAATGATAGTGCGCGTGGGGCATCCGTGTACTATGGACACATTCTTGTTTGAACATAATTTACATAGCAATCAGCTTAGGCCGTGTCACCGTTTAGGCTAGGCCTTGGTTAAATCATTTTAAATATGAACATTTTTGTCCCTCCTGCTTATAATGGATATACATACAGAGCAAAATTTTTACAATTTCGTTTTTATTTTACGTATTTTACTGATAAGAGGACTTATGTTGTTTACATTTAACAAATAGATACAATTTTATACCTTTTATAGACATCAACAACTACATCCACTTCATTTGAAGTTACATGAGTAGTTGTCTCATGGGCATTCATACCACATACCACATCTCCAGAATTTTATATGTCAGCCTACATAAGATAATATGAAACTTTGATAAATGCCTCTTCAAAAATGAATAAAAATGCATCAATAAGAAATCTGTTCCATTCAATTTTTTCTTGTTTTGTACTGATTATGGATTCATTTTATTGGCAGTCAACATTATACTTCACTTTTTTTTTCTGATAGAAACATTTGTCCTTGAATTTTCGTGGAAATCTATACCCTTTTTTAATAGCATAGAAAGTTTTCAAAAATAAATAAGAGTTATTATCATAACTATAAGTGTGTGATAACATTGTGTGAGAGAATTCAATGTTTGCTATACCACTGTTCATTTCAACACACTTTATGACAATTCCACTATACCAATCGAAATGATCATTTTTGCAGATTTTTGAGAAATGATTCTACTTTTTAGTCATGTATTGTTTGTGAAACATTTTTATGTTTTAAAAAGACGATTTTTTTGTATAAAGTCAATAATTGTGTAGACCTATGATGCCCAAAATTTGTACTGCCTTTAATAAATACATAAATGAAAGATCCAAAAACTATACACTTACAGAACGACACGTTTATGAAATGATAGCAAAACGTTTGGTTGACAAATTTAATCCGTTATTGCCAAAAAATGAACTTAAACTACCTTACATTTTCTCCCTACCCAGCTTACCACTATTACTTATTATGATGCGTAGCGGTCATTGTTATTGAATCTTACGCAATCTGATTGGATTAAGTTATTATTAGTTAATACATTCAAACTGTTTACGCTTTTCATACCAGACTATTACTTAAAACAGAAAGTGCACGAATGTGTACAGTAACTTAAATTACCTTCAAACTGGACACTGGGATGAGTCCATGTTATGTTTCATCAATGAAAGTAAAGGTATGAAAGGTAAGAATTGCCAATTCCATGATTTTCAGAAAAAAAATTCGAATACGCAGTAGATCAATTAATTTTTGATAGCCAATTGTAGAGAAATATGAAAAGGTATACAAATAAAATGTTTGTGCCAATCAACAAGTAATTTTTTGAAGAGAAATGGCGAAATATATTTTACCCACGGCTACGCCAAATAAAATTACCATTTTTCTTACAAAAAAAACATTTTTCAATTTCATTGGAATATGCTAATTACAATTAATTCCAAACTAAATAAGTCATTAAATAAAGTCAAAATATGTCCTATCTACCTATTTTTGGACAAGAAAAGTCAATACGATCGTTTAAATGTCAATTTCGTCTACCTCACAGATTGTGTTCGGCACTATAGAAGTTTATCAAAGACAATTGGGGGAAAAAGACAGACAATTCGATCAAACACCAATAATGGTCGACAAACACAAAATACCAAAAACCCTAACAAAAATATGGGGTTTAATTAACGTGTTTAACGAAAAAAATAATTGTTTTAAATAATATTATTTATCAGTAAATTTGATTAGTTGATATATTAATGTTTAATCCCGATTCATGACCACTATACAGCTGTTGTTTGTTTATGTATTTCATATTTGTTTTTCGCTCCCTTTTTTTACATAAATGAGGCCGTTAGTTTTCTCGTTTAAATTGTTTCCCATTGTCATTTCGGAGCTGTTTATATGTGACTTTGTTGAATAGACTTTGCTTATTGTTTAAGGCAGTACAGTTGTTTATTTCTGTGTCATTTTGGTCTTTTGTGGAGAGTTGTTTCATTGGCAATCATACTACATTTTCTTTTTTATGTTGAAAACAAACAAAGAAAAAAAGATTCATTTGTTATAAAAATATACTTTTGTCATTTCATAGTTTCACTGGAACAATCCGCAGTTAGAATCCAACTGGAAAGATTCGTCGGGAGTCACTCTTTATTATACTCCAAAACTCCGAGCAAATGATGCTGGTATTATGACGACTGGTCAGTTGAACCTTGAAATTCCACCTGTACAACAGAGTTACACAGTAGTTGGGAAATGCCATTCCGAATGTGCGAGGAAACTAATACAAGGACCAATTAACATATTTTGGGCTACAAACCATATGCATTATTTGGGTAACACTTTACTATTATTAGAAAATCTGTATTAAAATACACTTTGTGTTTCTCATTTCAACAACGATGTCAATTTGCAATTCAAAACTTAAGGGATGAATTTAGATATGCCAAATCAAAGCTCTTTTAAATTAAGATAGCGACTTCAGCAGTAAACTCCATATGAATAAGTTAAACACACACATTTTAATCCTTGTAGTTCCTTGTATTTAAAAAATCAATCTAGCCCCTGAGTCCTTGTGATTTTTATTATTGAAACTATTAAACAAACTTACTATCATCTGTAATTTAAAACTAAATTTACTGTTATATACATATGCATATACAAGTTCACGGTTCTTCAATCTGTCGATACATGTATTTATTTTTGATTGAACAAGGTAGCGTTTTCTCAGACTGGTAATCACGTCTTTATACTAATTCCACTGGATGTTGGATTTGCTTTAGTCTTAGACAGTTTTTGTTTTATTAGTTCTTATTTGCTTTGAACTAGCTGTCAGTAACTGCGCACACTCTCAGATCTGTACTTCGGGTATTATTTGAAGGAATATATTAATAAAATGCCACTTTCTGCCTCTTTTTTGTTACTTGTTGTTTTATACGACCGTCTAAAACGAGACGAATTATTAATTACTGTTTTTCGTCCATCCGTCGATTCTTTTTTTTGTCCTTTGTCTGTCGGTTTCGACGACCCTACATTCGTCTTCAACACTTTGGACATGAACACAAAACAGTTTGTGATATTTGACTGGGAACTGGGTGAATGGCAAGGCTCTTTGGTTTGCTTTGAAACGATGTAATAATGTAGTAACACCTGGTTACGCCCCTTTGTGATATCTGACTGGGAGAAATGTTCATGTATAGCAATACTAAATAGACACATGTAGTAGTATTTGAAACCGAAATAGTAACTAAGAGTGCACAAATAAATTTATCATTTTGTTGTTAAAATATTTCAGGACATGAAATGAATATTAAGGTATACAGAGACGGCGTTTATTACACAGAACTCACAAATGATGCTATTTACAACTATGACAGTCCTGTAGAGAAAAAGTGAGTGTACAAATCAAGTGTGTTGTAGTTATAAAATCTTTAAAAATCAGAGTTATAACATACATTATTATTCTTGCTTTTTTCTCTCTATATAATACAAACTTGGCAATGTATTTCAAAATAAGTTTGTTTCAGTGGGGACTTAATTATACGGAAGCGTAATAACGCCACACATTCCCCCTATCTTTGCGTTATAATGCAATCCTTTGCGTTATATAACGTAAAGATAGGAAACAAATTTTAAAAAATGTGAGGCGCTAATACGCTTCCGTACGTAATAGCAATTACCTTGTTTACTTCGTCCGTTCATCTGATTGTCAATCTAACAGTTTTGTCACAGGTTGCACACAAAGATATTGAACAGAACAACTTTAAACTTGACGATTAGCTTGACACTGACAGTAAATTGTTTGGCCTTTTTCGGATCTGATAGAAACCCGCTTCCCATTTGCAATATTAATATGATGTTTCGTATTAATTCAGTTCTACTAAACAGAACGTCTTCATATTTGGCCAGCAACTTTACAGTGTTAAGTTTGAGACGACTGCCTTTTGCCTGTTGATACTCTGCATCATGTATCAAATTGAATGAAAACATTTTTTATTGAAAACTACTAACAGAATTACTATATAATTGATCAGCAGTTTGTTTATGATGTGCTGTGATGTGTGAGTCCTTTTTAGACCCGTACTTGTTTCCTCATATTTTGAGGTACAATTTTTTAGGGGCTTAATATTTCAACGCTATCAGTTTTGACAACGTCAGAATAACAATATGAAAGTATGGGGCATAATATTCGCTACCGCATAATTTGGATTTTGTATAATTTATTATTTCATATCGGTTGAGAATAATTCTCTTATTCAGTGGCGGATCCAGGGGGGGGGGGGGTGTTCCGGGGGTGCGCACCCCCCCCCTTTATTTTTGCCGATCAATGCATTTGTATCGGGACATATGTTTTGCATCCCCCCTTTGCCCTGGGTTAGCCTGGGTTAGCACCCCCCCTTTCGAAAATTCCTGCATCCGCCCCTGTTATTGGATAAAAAGGGGTCACATGGCATTCATTATTCTTCAGTAATAAATTCCATCGGTCATTAACAGAAAAAACGGACCAGAAAACCGGTCGTTAACGAACTTTTACATGATAATGACCGGTGGGGCGTGGTTTCCGTCTGATAATGACCGCTGGGGCGTGGCTTCTCTGTTTAGAGAGATTTACCTTTTATGAAACATGTTCCTGATTTTAATATTATATTTAAGTTGTTGAATTGTTTATTATATGTTTTCGTTAAATATAAAATTAAAGATAACTTGATTAAGTATTTATATACTGAAAAATTGCACTGAAATGAATCGCAGTATTACTACGACTGGTCTTCATTCTTTGTCATAGAAATCGTACAACTACCCGAGTTCGCTTTAGGCATTTTGAGTATACAAGAATTTTCCAAAACATGGTTTCTCAATGAAATAAACATAATAGTTCTTGAAAAACTGGTCATTATCATGATACATGGACTGCCCGTAGGACAATGGTATTGACTGCGACAGCGATAATGACCTCGCCTTTGGCTCAGTCATTATCACTATCTTAGTCAATACCACTGTCCTGTGGGCAGTCCATATATCACGATAATGACCAGTTTTTCAAGAACTATTATATAATTCTTGACCAATAATATAACTGGCATAGAGTCGATTTACAATTTGACTTATAATACTGATATTGATACTTATCTTATTGTACTTTATAATTGTCTTTAGAGCCATTATTGCAATGTCTACCACTCTACTTTTTAGCTCACCTGGCCCGAAGGGCCAAGTGAGCTTTTCCCATCACTTGGCGTCCGTCGTCGTCCTGCGTCCGTCGTCCGGCGTTAACTTTTACAAAAATTTTCTCCTCTAAAACTACTGGGCCAAATTTAATCAAACTTGACCACAATCATCATTGGGGTATCTAGTTTAAAAAATGTGTCCGGTGACCCGGTCAACCAACCAAGATGGCCGCCATGGCTAAAAATAGAACATAGGGGTAAAATGTGGTTTTTGGCTTATAACTCAAAAACCAAAGCATTTAGAGCAAATCTGACAGGGTTTAAATTGTTCATCAGGTCAAGATCTATCTGCCCTTTAATTATCAGATGAATTGGACAACCCGTTGTTGGGTTGCTGCCCCTGAATTGGTAATTTTATGGAAATTTACTGTTTTTGTTTATTATCTTGAATATTATTATAGATAGAGATAAACTGTTAACAGCAATAATGTTCAGCAAAGTAAGATTTACAAATACGTCAACATGACTGAAATGGTCAGTTGACCCATTAAGGAGTTATTGCCCTTTATAGTCAATTGTTAACCATTTTTCGTAAATCTTAGTAATCTTTTACAAAAATCTTCTCCTCTGAAACTACTGGGCCAAATTAATCCAAACTTGGCCACAATCATCATTGGGGTATCTAGTTTAAAAAATGTGTCCGGTGATCCGGTCAACCAACCAAGATGGCCGCCGTGGCTAAAAATAGAACATAGGGGTAAAATGCAGTTTTTGGCTTATAACTCAAAAACCAAAGCATTTAGAGCAAATCTGACATGGGGGGGGGGGGGAGGGGTAAACTTGTTTATCTGGTCAAGATCTATCTGCCCTTAAATTTTCAGATGAATCGGACAACCCGTTGTTGGGTTGCTGCCCCTGAATTGGTAATTTTAAGGAAATTTTACAGTTTTTGGTTATTATCTTTAATATTATTATAGATAGAGATAAACTGTAAAGAGCAATAATGTTCAGCAAAGTAAGATTTACAAATAAGTCAACATGACCAAAATGGTCAGTTGACCCCTATATGAGTTATTTCCCTTTATAGTCAATTTTTAACCATTTTTCGTAAATCTTAGTAATCTTTTACAAAAATCTTCTCCTCTGAAACTACTGGGCCAAATTAATCCAAACTTGGCCACAATCATCTGTGGGGTATCTAGTTTAAAAAATGTGTCCGTTGACCTGGCCATCTAACCAAGATGGCTGCCACGGCTAAAAATAGAACATAGGGGTAAAATGTAGTTTTTGGCTTATAACTCAAAAACCAAAGCATTTAGAGCAAATCTGACATGCGGTAAAATTGTTAATCAGGTCAAGATCTATCTGCCCTGAAATTTTCAGATGAATTGGACAACCCGTTGTTGGGTTGCTGCCCCTGAATTGGTAATTTTAAGGAAATTTTGCTGTTTTTGGTTATCTTGAATATTATTATAGATAGAGATAAACTGTAAACAGCAATAATGTTCAGCAAAGTAAGATTTACAAATAAGTCAACATGATTGAAATGGTCAATTGACCCCCTAAGGAGTTATTGTCCTTTATAGTCAATTTTTAACAATTTTCATAAACTTTGTAAATTTTACTAACATTTTCCACTAAAAACTACTGGGCCAATCATTATAGATAGAGATAATTGTAAGCAGCAAGAATGTTCAGTAAAGTAAGATCTACAAACACATCGCCATCACCAAAACACAATTTTGTCATGAATCCATCTGTGTCCTTTGTTGAATATTCACATAGACCAAGGTGAGCGACACAGGCTCTTTAGAGCCTCTAGTTGGTAGGTATTTTGAATTATAGCATTTTAGTCATATCTAACACACACATTCAAAGATTCAAAATGTAAATTTAAAATAAAAATAACCCGTCATTAAATATGTTATAGGTACTCAACTGCTGTTCAAGTGCTACCTGGAGACGAAATTGTAACGACATGCAAATTCAAATCACTTTCGAGGCCAAAAACAACGTTTTATGGTGATGCTACAAGTGATGAGATGTGTTTCGGTTTCCTGGCTTTTTACCCTGCTGCAAACATGCCATTCTCTACGTGTACAGCATGGAAAGATATCTCAGTATGTAATATGTGGCTTCAACAAGAACATAACGATTGCAAATGGGTTGATTTTATGTTTAAAAATGTAAATGAAACAAAACGTGTAAGAGATGAAGTAATGGCAAATTGTAAACCGTTCGGGAATTGTCTTTCTGAATGCAAAGCGACACTTGAGATTCTTTTTGCAGAACATCCATGCATGAAAGGCGACGTATACGAATTGATTAAAGACCAGTCTCTTAAATTGGACAATAAGGAAATGCAGGCATTCATTGTAGCAGTTGATTCATGTAAAGCTGAAATGGCTGCCGATGTGTACCTGCAAAATCTTCAAAATGAAAATGTTAATGGATCTGACCGCTTGGGAGGCATAAGTTTATTACTGGTATCTCTGATTATGTACATGATGATAAAATAACTACACTTTAAGCCCCGTCACACTAGATCCTACTACGATTAATAAACAAATTATATGACAATAAGATAGTAGTGAGATCGTGGTAAGGTCGGCTTGAATAATCATAATTTCAAAGTTTTCATGTTCATACCACGACTTTGCCATGATTCTAATAAGATCTTTCTAAGATATGATCGTGACAAATTCTAGTTACGATCTTATCACGCTCTTGCTACATATGATAGGACCATACATCTGCTCATTCGATCACTGTACACTTCTACCATTACCTTACCGATCGCATTATGGTCTCAATAGGAGTTGACTATAATCGAACCGCAAGTCAAATACATTGGCATTGTGCTTTATGATATGGCTTCAACAAATAAATTCTTCCGATCTTTTATATGTATTCAAACTGTACGATTTACTTGCAATTAAAAGAGGGACGAAAGATACCAGGGGGACAGTCAAACTCATAAATCAACAATAAACTGACAACGCCATGGCTAAAAATGAAAAAGACAAACAGACAAACAATAGTACACATAACACAACATAGAACACTAAAGAATAAACAACACGAACCCCACCAATAACTAGGGGTGATCTCAGGTGTTCCGAAAGGGTAAGCAGATCCTGCCCCACATGTGGCACCCGTCGTGTTAAGCTGATCGATAATACCATACGCTACCATTTCAACTGCAATGATTACACTAACACACTGTATCTAGGGTATACAAAACATTCGAATAACCAATGAACTAAAATCATACAAACTAACAAAGGAATAAAAATTGAAAATCTGAGACCACTTCATTACTCCTTTTTTTCATAAAAAGGGACCATCTCAGAGCATAGAATTATTGTCTCTTAGACGCTCTGGCATTTAAAACAACCTAATTCCCATCTTAGAATCTACACTTCTCATTTTTTCCCCCGAATATTTATAAATCTTACTTGCATATGTTGCACACTTTTATGTTTATACTTTATGTAAATTTCAAGAATCTGAATAAATGATTTGCATTAATTTTTCACTTCTTTTAATTCATTCAATATTTCTAAAGTCTAAATACTGCATTCTGATTTTGTTGAACCAGAGTTCATCATAGTAGATAAAAGAAAACACGTGAAGTTCGGTTGAATGCATGTTCGCTAGAGATATGTTCCTGTCACTAATTCACCAAAACATGCTTTTCAAACGTAGAAGAAATAATATGGCAAAGATATGTTTGTGAGAATCAAATTTATTGCATTTTTTGTTAGTTTCCTCATCTTTGGCGGATTTGAAATCAAATTGAAACATATGTCACCAATGACTTGAATCTCATGTTATCCAATAAAAGTAGTTATTCGACATAGATAGAGCTAAATTATTGTCAATAGTTACAATGTATAAGAAATCTACGACTTAAGAAAGATAATCCTATACTAATTCAGACACTTGTTAAAAAAAACCCAAGGAGATCTGAGAAGCCAGGTCATATTATTTCACATGCATGCATAGTGATGATATTCTTTCCATTAAAATCTAAAAAAAAAATGCTTATTGAATTCCCTGAATATAAATTATTCTCAAGAACTAGATACTAAAGAAAACACGAACATGGATCCCTCTGTTTCATTTTTAGACAAAAGAAAATATGTATACTTGGAAAGTTATTTTGTTTGTGAAAGTTTTACATAGCACAGATAAAACTATTTGAAGTGTATTCAATTAAAAGAACCAAAAAATAATATGACAATTGTATTTCTCCTAATCTATGCACAAAAAACACACAATTAAGACGAGCGAGCATCCCAATATTAATAAGATATGGCTTTGCAAGTTAAGAACCCTTGCAACAACTATTTGAGGGGTCCGTAAATGGCATGTTGCAAGGCAAAATTTCTGGCCCTATCCAATATACCCTCATTTTCCAGTGGCAGTCCAAATTTCCGCGACCATCATCCCGAATGACCTCTATTATGACAAGTCCTGCCTATTGTATTTATTGTTAACTTGTCTCTTCAATAAGAAATTGACTGATACGACAGTAAATTGGTCCTATGTGAAATTCATGGCATAATAAATTGGGATATCATAGCAGGTCCTTAGCATTTTTTTCTTTACTTTTTATACCAAAAGTCAAAATCTATTTCGTCTACTATAGGAATATTTTATGACATATGACCATAAATTGATGATAACACGATGATCCTATACTAATTCAGACATTTGTTAAAAAAAAACAAGGAGATCAAAGAAACCAGATAATTTAATTTCACATGCACGTATAGTGATGACATTCTTTCTAATACAATAAAAAAAAAATATGCTGATTGGGTTCCTTAATTTATCCTCTGGAACTAGATATAAAAAGAAGCAACGGACATTTCTTCCTCTGTCTCAATTTTAGACAATAGAAATGTTGTATAGTTAAAAAGTTATTTTGTTTATGCTAGCTTTAGATAAGCACAGATAAAACTATTTTAAGTATATTCACTTAAAAGAACCAAAACATAATATGACAATTCTATTCCTCCTAATCTATGCACATAAACACATAGTCAAGACAAATGAGCAAGCACTTAGAAGTATAGAAAAGCATCCCGATATTAATAAGATGTGGCATGAGTGCCAATAAGACCAATCCTAATCACTAATGATAAAAATTTACAATTATAGGCCAAACTACGGCCTTCCAAACGGAACTTGGCTCGAAACGAACAGCAAGCTAGCTATGTGTCGTTGTAAATATAACGGAGTTTGATGCGACTGTCATACAAGTGAGAGGTTTAGCGCTATAAAATCAGGTTCAATATTTTCTACACTTGAAAGTCAAGAATACGACAGTTGTCTATTCGTTTGATGTGTTTTGTTATTTGATTTTGTCATTTGATTAGGGACTTCCCGTTTTGAATTTTCCTCGGAGCTCATTATTTTTTTGTGTTTTTGTTTCTATAAAGGGTATCAAAATGACTAGTGATAATAACTAAAACAGAAAAAGCAACGGTGTGTATAAAAAGCAAGAAACGAGAAGGACCTATGAACCATACCAACAAACGACAACCATTGAACAAAGGCTCCTGACTTAGGACAGGTGCATACACATGAAGCAGGTTGAAACGCTTTAACACCATTGATTGAAACAGTAGTGCAATGCTACAGCATAAAAAGACACACTATAAAATATCAACTGAAACGGCTTAACTCGACCAAAAAGACATTTAAACAAATACACACATAAAAAAAAAGATCTATGAACCAATTTAAATGCAAGATCAATACGTATATGTTTATATATCGTTGACATTACAGGTATTAATAAAATGCTTTATTAATTAACTACACTGTTATTGGACTTAATATGGTGAAAACTGGCTATAAAATATAAAGTGTATATAGATTTTTTTCTGTATTGGCCGAGTTCTGATGCCGCCAATAAAGGATTTCGTAACGTCTCAAACACACATACAAACTGAAAGTAAACAGACGTTTGGAAGGTTTTCATTTACTTTCCATAAAGTAAACATGCTGAAACGTTCAGTTTGGCATATATTTCAGACGAAAGATGGTCATATTCATTTAAAAAGCATGTTGAAAGCAGATGATAGTATTATTTCAGGTTTGGGGAACGAGTAGATTATCACATAGTTCATATTTTGACGAGCTCATAATTTCACGATGGTACAGATTGATTTACTGTTTACTTTCGCTTCAGATAAATCTCATGTTTTGTAACCTGTCATTTATTTTTAAACCCGAACCGGGTATATGCCTTCTGTAACTGTGCAAATCTTCTGTCATTGATCATTTGGCTTATGGATAGTACCGTTGTATAATTTTCAACTTCTACTTTTCAAATATATTCAATTTGTGTCTGCATGTCTGGATAACAAATAACACATGCAATGGCAGTATATTTCCAATTACTATTTATGTGTTGCGTCTAAATTTAAGTTGTAACACTTTATAGTGACTGGGAAGGGTAGAAAAATTCAGTAGATGATAAAATGCTGAAGACACATGGAATCGGCACCAGATCATAAGAAATTGCATGTAAGTTATAAAAAGAAACTGAGATTAAGATACTTGCACTTCAAGGTGAAAATGTTGATCTCTCGTGAAATGAAAAAAGTATTCTAACACTGTAGTTAATTAATAAAGGTACTATAACGTGTTTACTGTATTGGCCTTGTTATTGGTCCTCGGTTAGCTGTATTGGCCTTCGGCTTCGCCTCAGGCCAATACAGCAGGCCTCAGACCAATAACAAGGCCATAATAAAAATTCTCACGTAATCATAGCATAGTATAACGAGTGTCAACTCTTTAATACCAGAGATAGAATGGCACGCTTGATGAACATATCTACTTATTTTCTTGCAGCAATAAGTTTTTTGGCCAATCCTGCAGGTATAAAGACTTTATTTTGCACCATTTGCAATGTTAATTTTTTTTTAAGATAAAACAGTTGAAAATATGTTGTTCTGTTGTTTTTCTTACTATATTAACTTTTAATAGTAAATACATGATACAGTACTGAAATATTTTTATAAATCATTATTGAAATATTAAAAGTTAGTTTTCGAATCCTTTTGGATTTGAGGGCTGTCATAAATGAGCTTCGGCTGGTTAACTTTAACCCAACTCAAGGGTTTTCCTATTTTTCTTGAAGTACATGTGTACTATTTCTTGTCGACAGTTCTTAATTTTCTGTACCGTCAGAGAGTTTTTCATGGCAATAATTTCTGTCTCATTCGATACTCTTCTCTTTCAATAGCCTGCATTTCAGAATTTATACGCCATGCTGGTTTTTCTGTTTTTCACATTTTTCATTATATTTATTCGCAAGAGGGGGTGGACTTTCATTTTCTTTCGGAAATTGTGTGCAGACTTCACCGCAGGGACTTTAGTATAGAAAATCTCTTCTCCCAACAACACTATTAGTTTTCGCTTCGGTCGGTATTTCTTCTTTTATTGTATTTAAATCTTTGAAAGACACCGAATTGTCTGCCTGCTTTTCAGATTGTTCGCCATGCTGGATTTCATTTTTATGTTTTTCATCAAATGTATCAGCTACCAAGTCAGAAGAAGTTGCATTTTCTTTCAGGAATTGTGTAAAGACTCCATCGCCATTGGAGTACCCAAACATACCCTTAACGGTCGCTTCGTTCGGTATTTCTTCTTTTGCTGCATTTGAATCGTTGTGGCCCACTCGACTGTTTCCTAACATGCGTTTTGTTTTATCGTGCTGTGTTGTATTCTGTTTCGTTCGCTTACTAGACCTTTTTTCAGGTTTCTGCCTTTTATCATCATATTTCCCCTTTTTTCTTGGTAAGTCTGGCTTTTTTGTGTAGGGAGAACTTGTGCCATATTGTGCTCTGAAAATTGTATTGTTTGATTTTGCATAATGCTCGTTATTATGTTCTGATTTATAACGTCTGCTCGAACGTTTGGGTGCCGATTTAGCTGTATACTGTGTGTCATTGTCATTTACAGCTTCAGATTGTATTACTACTTCTTTTTCTATTGGTAATGCATTTGATGTCTCAGATTGTATTACTTCAACTTCTTCTATTGGTAATGCATTTGATGTCTCAGATTGTATTACTTCAACTTCTTCTATTGGTAATGCATTTGATGTCTCAGATTGTATTACTTCAACTTCTTCTATTGGTAATGCATTTGATGTCTCAGATTGTATTACTACTACTTCTTCTATTGGTAATGCATGTGTTGACTCATGAAGATGATTTGATTCCTTACAGTCACTTAACTCTTTGTCTGAACCAAATATATCCGTCGTAGATAATTCATCATGCGGGATCTCTGTGACGATTTTTCCATCGACAACTTTCCTTTTATCGAATGCTTCACGACTTGGAGGACGATCCTCATCAATTCCCTTATTTGACCTAGAACCTTTTGTGAGCAAAAAAAAATCAAGGTCACTATCATCAGTCTGGCCACTCTCCAAACTAAATGTTCTGGATATATCCCTACCGTTACCGGAATGAGGTTGTAAGTTTTTGAGTAAAATGTCTTTAAGAGGAGTATCTGCACTGTCACTTTTCGGAGGTGGATGAACAAAGTTATCGTCATTGCAACCATAGTCGTCAATTGTTTTAAATCTAAACTCAGAAGACGATGGATCTGAACTTACAATTTTCGGAGGTGGATGAACAAAGTTATCGTCATTGCAACCATAGTCGTCAATTGTTTTAAATCTAAACTCAGAAGACGATGGATCTGAACTTACAATTTTCGGAGGTGGATGAACAAAGTTATCTTCATTGCAACCATAGTCATCAATTTTTTTAATGCTAAACTCAGAAGACGGTGGAACAACCATTGGTTGTTTTAACGTTTCCATGTTCATTAATTCATTAGTATCGTCATCGCTGTCATCAGTTGTTATTGGTTTTGGTGAATGATGTTCTATGTTTGTTTCGTCAGATAAGATGGCATATTTGTCTTCAAAGTAAAGTGGTTCCGGTAACTGGCTTTGCTGTTTTGACATTTGATTATTGAAGCCATCTATTAATTTCTGTCTTTGATAGACAGTGAGAGCGGTAGGACTGGGAGCTGTATTTGTTTTTGGAACTTTTTCGTTTTTTTGTTTGATAGTTTGACACCCATCAACAATATAACATGGACATGCAAAAGTTACACAACCAAGACTTATAACTGCAATATACCATCCATAAGTTATAGTTTCTGTTTCTTTGTCATGAATGCTGTGAAATACAACAACAGTGACTACCAAGCAAATCGCTGTAAATAAAAATACGTAGATTGTAATAAAACAGCTGGGCAATTAAAAAAAAAACAATAATTCATATTATATGCCTTCTACTGACTGTGATTTTCTCTATGTTATTATATGTACATATTGTACATGTTATAAATTGTATAATGTAAAAATACAAGTTACAACATATATATACAAAAATACCGCGTTCATTTTATAACATGTACAAAATATTGCATTAAATGACATATTGTACATGTTATAAATTGTACAATTTAAAAATACAAGTTATAACATATACACATGGAAAAAAGTATTGCAACACCTAATTGAAATTGAAATTAAAAAAAACACTCTTTATTTTTTTGTGATATAATTTGGTAAAATAGAAGTAATTAAACATTATTTAAGTATCACCTGAGTTTAATCAATAAATATCGACTCGATAAGTTTTATCTGCACATGCAGCTACTGTACCCGTAAACAGCAAAACAGCTGTTTTTATCCTCAATGTTTTCAACACTTTAAATAACCAAGTTTTTTAAGTTATGTGATTGACACCTTGTAATGGGTCCTTGACAACTTTTAACTGCAGCAAGATGGCATATTATCAGCATAACAGAAGCAGGGATGTCGTTGTAACAACTGAACGTATTGTTGGTCATCACCATTCCACTATAAGTCGTTTTGAGAATAAAAATCAGGCAATAAACGCTGTTAAAGACCTTCCGAGATAATGAAGACCCCCTATACCATTTGCTAGGGAAAATCAAGCATAATGAAGGTTGGTCAGAAGGAAACCCATTGCATACAAGACAATCCTAAAAAGAGAGGGGTGGCCATCCAGGAAGCTTTTAACAAGAACTGTTCGAGATCGACTCATCGCTACTGGTTATCGTGCGATAAGACCATTTCGGAGACCTTTTCTAACGAACAGACACACAGTTTTCCGTATCCAATGTAGTGCAGAGCTCGCCAAAGTTGGAAATTAGCATCGTGGAGGAAGATCCAATGTTCAAATGGAATTCGGTTCATCTTCCTTGGCCCGATCGTAGCCCGGATTTGAACCATATCGAGCATATTTGGGACACTATTTGGCGGAAAATGCGCGAAAGGACACCCCAGTTCAAACACATCATGAAATAAACAATGTCCTTCACCAGAAATGGTTGCTGCTACCTTAGCAACAAATTAGTCAATTTATGGAAGCAATCAGAAGACGTTTAGATGCGGTTATCCGTTTGAATGGAGGCTGCGCACAAAGTACTAATTCTTTGGCGTATAACGATCAACCATGATGTGAACATGTCATCTGATGATTAATTTTGAAATGTCTGACATTGCAAAGTTCGACTACAGTAAAAGTTGTAAAATGCATTTTTTTGTACAAATTACACTTCATTTTGTTATTAAAATTGTGGTTATATAAATCATTTTTTTTCAAACATTTTTTGTTCGTTTCAATGCCAATGTATCATAAACTATGTTTCAATAATATTATACACATATTTTATTATATTTCATCCAAAAAAAGAGGCTGATTTTTCAAGTTTTAAAAAATCAAGGTGTTGCAATACTTTTTTCCATGTGTATATATAGAATACCTCGTTCATGTTATAACATGTACAAAATATTGCATTAAATGATTTTAACATGTACACGATTTGAAAAGAAACTGAAATACAGCAGAATATACATTTGAAATTTATTAAAAAATAAAGAACAATATTCAAAAGCTCAGAACATTTTTTCTTAGAGTACAGTAAACACACATTTTGTATTGCTTCACGGCTTATACAAACATAATGGTTTTTCATGTCACTGTATGTTTTGTGCTGTCCAACATTGCCTACAGCAGTTTGATCCTGTTAAATAAAAGCGCATACATTTCCTTTTTGAATTTTCTTTGGAGTTGAGTATTTTTTTGATTTTATGTTTTTCTACTAAGGCAAAAAAGTAGATAAATCCGATCCATATGCAATTTTAAAGATAATGCCTTAAAATTTGGAATTAAATATACCCCTGCTACCTATTTCTTAAACATGCGAAAATTAAAGCAAGGTATCATACGCATACTCTATAAAAGCAAGAGAGGGAATGTGCTCTTTATTTGATCATGTTTAATTATAGATTTTGAAATAATTAAGAAAGTAAGGTTTCAACTCCATCAGGCAAAGTTGGCTTTAGATGGATTTGACTATTTATTTAAGGTATTTTTGACATATAGCTCTTCAACGGTTTCGGTACTTATACACCTCCGGATTTCAAATGTTTGGCTTTGAGCGTTCCTGATGAAGGTAAATCCAGAAAAGCGCTTCGGAAGCAAGAAATTTTTAAACGTGTTGTTTTCATTTTTTTTAAATAACTTTGGAATTATTGAATCTGTTCTTCAACATTTTTGGCCTTCAGTACAACTGATGTAAATTTATGCATCCGATTATAATTTTTTGATGATTGATATTAAGATCATTATACAAGTTCAATCTCATTTTGATGTTTTAAGTTTTGATCCTCTTTGTTAAAAAACGGGGTACTGTTTGCTGAGGATTTGTTTCTCAACAAAACAAAGATTTTGTTGTAAAATCTATCCTGGCTATCCATTTTCATCTAAGTCTGAACTAGTATGAAATTATTTTACTATTGCTTTTTGAGTGGAAAGTTATTTTAATTCATCAGGTGGGAAAACTGAAAAATGTGTTTTGACCATAAGTGTGTTTTACAAGGTATTAAGTAATTATGAAAACTATTCATTTAGTCATTTACTGTATCAAAAGGGACAAAAGACACTAACATGATGAAAGAACAATAAAAAAATGATGAAACTATTATTTTGGTCAATAACATGTGTTGTAATAATAGATTCCTGGTGTGTTTTTTTTATTTCAAATTTTGTATAACTTAAAACCATTTTAATCAATATTTTGTACGATGTACTTTTGGACATATATTAACTTGTATTTTTGCATTGTATACTATATAATCGTGTATCACATTTTTTGTACATGTCATAACATATGTTCATCGTTTAATTTAACTAAATATTTTACCTTGATCCTTAAAAGAATTTTTTTTAAAACATCAAAAAACTTGAACCACACACTTTATTGGATAAATTTCATTGGATAAATAGCAGTTTGACTAACACTAATTTTGATCATTGAGAAGCTTAATATTTCCATAACAATATAGAACGTGATTCAAAAGCACAGATAATTTTGCAGAGTTATCTCCCTGTTATGTTATGTACAACCCTTATCCGATTATTCTAATCTTTAGAAAGATAATCAAACCAAAATAAATTTTTTTCTAAAAGTCACCAAACTGCAACCACATTTCTGACTTATCATACTTGACTTTGCTTTACGAAGATAGACCGCTTCTTTCTTTTTTTTTAAGTTATCCTGCGAATACCATGACCAAGATAAATATTAAGTTAAATTAAACGAACGAAATTAGTTATAGGCAAGTGTTTCGTACCATCTTTAAGTTGCTAAATACGAAGTCAATGTTGTCTGTAAATAATATCAATCTTGTTGTGAACGTGATTGATATTATACATCTATAGCTTGTTCTAAAACAAGTCATATTTACTATAAAATGAATACGTCAATAAATAGAAAAGGATTTAAGACTCAACTTCATTTATAAAACATAAGTCTTTTCTATATAAAAAAAGTTAACCATAAAACTTAATTCGTCATAAACAAAATGTTTAATACAATAATTAAGGACTTTTAGTAATAGTCAAAATATCCATTAATCAAGTTAGACATAAACGAGTAATACTAACATTTAATTTCCATATTAGTCTTTTTGAAATTGGATTTTTTTTTTCAAAAATATGCAGGGTTTATCAATCACCTAAGGTATATACTAATAACTCCTTTTTTCCCCTGCAACGCATGGCCAATTTCCTATAACTATCAATGGATTTTCTTTCTTTCTGGGCTTTTCTTTAAGGAACCGGGTGTGGAGTTCATGTTGAAGGATGTACTTACTAGGCGAGGGTTTGTGAAATTAAAAAAAAAACAAGAATTTAAAATGATACAGTAAGTCAGAAGAGCATAACTTAAGGAACAAAATAAGCTAAAAATATTGATTTTTGATTGATATTGATTGAAATGGAGCTCCATTTCGAGATATATGATTTTAAAAATATGGCGGGGAAAAAACTGACTCGGACTTTTATCTTATATTCGCATTGGTATTATTTGGGCCTCAAATCACAAGAAAAAAAATCAAAAATCTGCCTTAATTTTGACAAATGACCCTTTATGAGCTATTTAAAAGTCTTATATGAAAAGATACATGGATGTTATGGGGCAAAATATTTTACATTGTATTGTATGGAAAAAAACAAGGAGCCCGAAAATTTGACACAAATTCCAAAACCTCACCTAAGTACATCCTTAAGTGGTTATAACATCTGACACATTACCTGTTAGAAAAGCAAATGATGCAGCAGCAAACTTGATTCCTCTTATTTTTTTCTGGTCACGTGTCCAGAAGAATGTCATAGTGGCTAAGAAAACACTGATGAGGTAGAAAGAAAACCCGAGGCCCATAAACACTTGCGGAATCTTGTAACTCCCTGAAATGTACAAAAAAATATAATGAATGCTTTTGTGTTTGGTAGTTTAAGTCGTTAGTAATTTGCTTGGTAAATCTCTAAATCGGGATAAAATTATAAAATATAGAAATAATTTGATATTATAAAAATCATATTTTTTTGGTTAATGCATTCGACGGTAACTTAATGTATAATTTTTGATTATCACAATTAAACTCAAAAACCAAACGCGTTTCGTTTAACAGTTTCAGTAGTAATAGATTCTTAGTAGTTTAACTTGGCTGACCCGTGTTAAGAGAGAGCCATATCTCTTGCACGAAAAAGACACCCATGTACATTTCGAAAAAGAGTAGGCTAATGCCGCTACAAGGCAGCACTCGCACCCGCAAAGTGGAAAGGGATTAATATAAGTTGCAAAACTTGTTTCCCAATCCACTATAAATAAATATGTTTAAACTAACTCTCCCACTTAGCATACGGCAAACCGGATACTCTTCTTTCTCTTTTACTTCCATTCTCATATAGAGTTCTTTGATCTGTAATAGTTATCCCTTATCTTAAAAGTCTTCTATTTAGGTTTTCGTAACATGTGTTTGTATTTATCTTTTCGTCATTTTACTTTTTGTTCATATTGTTGTTGTTTTTTTTTGGACTTCTGGTATTTGGTTGTATCTTAAATTTCGTCATATTTTTTTTTTTTATTGTTATGCTTTGTTCATGACTTGAGCTCCTGAACAATTATATGTATTGATCTTTGGGCTGATTCAAATTCTCATTATCTCATGATTTGTCATTAACTCATTTTTTATCGCAAAAAAAAAAAAAAAAAAAAACTGTCTTGGCAGTAAATTTATCATTATTCTATTTATGCACTCTTCCCGATTGTGACATATTGACTGAGTGTGGATTTGTATGTCGGCAGACGAGGGACTTTTGATATTAACGTATGTATAAAATTTCATAAAAACGTTTTTTTGTTAAACTTGAACATAGTTATGAAGAACACTTCGTAAATGTGAAATGATTTCTTAAAAAAGTCACGTGACATCAGCTACGGCCGAGATCAGTCTGATAATTTGTATAGACATCGTTAAAGTGCTATAGAAAGTCCCTGCAATTACCAAGGGCACAATCAACTGCGAAAATTTTATAATTTCTGTTTAAAGCACACAGAACAACATCTTTCCGATCGGTGAATGGTTTTTAGGAGTATTGTTACAGGATACGTTTTACAAACTTAACATTCAAAAGACAGGACTTGCTGAAATGTCTCGCCCGTTTTACTGGCCATTGAATTTATGTAGATAGTCCTAGATGTAAAGCTTCAGGTCAAATAAGCCAAAGCAAAAATACATGTTCACCTTACTGTTATTCCATTTACCAAGTATTGTTGACCTTTTACTTATATTTCTCAGAAACGAACTTAACCAAGAAAACGTAATATTCATCAACGCCCAATATAAATAAGGTCAAGGTCAGATTAACCATGCCAGACAGACATGTACACATTATCGTCAATCTGTGCATTTAGCATAGTTGACTTATTGCTTATAATTCATAAGAAAGAAACTTAACCATGAAATATTGTCAATGACCATAACAATTTGTATGTTGGCAGATCAATGAATGACCAAGGGCACAATCAACTGCGGACATTTTATAAATGTCTGTTTAAAACACACAGAACAACGTCTTTCCGATCGGTGAATTGTTTTTAGTATTGTTACAGGATACGATTTACAAACTCAGCATTCAAAAGACTGGAAACGCTGAAATGTCTCGCCTGCTTTACTGACCATTGCATTTATGTTGATAGTCCTAGATATAAAACTCCAGGTCAAATAACCCAAAGCGGAAATACATGTTTACCTTACTGTTATTCCATTCATCAAGTATTGTTGACTTTTTACTAATAGTTTCTCAGAAACGAACTTAGCCAAGAAAACGTTACATTCATCAACGTCCAATAAATAAGGTTAAGGTCAGATGAACCATGCCAGACAGACATGTACACCTTATCGTCAATCTGTTCATTTAGCATAGTTGACTTATTGTTTATAGGTCATAATAAAGAAACTTCACCATGAAAAATTAAAAATAACCAATGAACCATGAAAATGAGGTCAAGGTCAGATGACAATGCAAGACATACCTTCACATCTTACAATCATTCCATACACCAAGTATAGTTGACCTATTTCTCGTAGTGTAAGAAAAACAGACCAACACATATAAACTTAACATTGTCCAATGAACCGCGGAAAAAAAACGTAGAGGTCAAATAACCTACCAGACCGACATGTACATCATAAAATATTTCCATACACCAAAAATAATTGACCTACTGCAAAGAGTATAAGAAAGAAAAAGGGCCAAAACTAAAAAAAAAGTGCAATCATTCTATAATACATCAAATATAGTAGAACTACTGCTTATAGTATCTGAGATATCACCTGACCACGAAAACTTAACCTTGTTCACTGATCCATGAAATGAGGTAGAGGCCAGATGAATAAATTCTGACAGACTAGAGGGCATGCAATGTACGTCCATACTAAATATAGTCACCCTATTACAGAGAAATTAACATTAAAAGACATCTTAACATTTTTTTCAAATAGTCACTGAACCATGAAAATGAGATCAAGGACAACGAACATATAACGTCTACGGAAACTTTATAACAACAGGCATCTATTTACAAAGTATGAAACATTCGGGTCTTCGACCTTGTTGAATGAAATATAAAAAAGAAGATGTGGTATGATTGCCAATGAGACAACTATCCACAAAAGACCAAAATGACACAGACATTAACAACTATAGGTCACCGTACGGCGTTCAACAATGAGCAAAGCCCATACCGCATAGTCAGCTATAAAAGGCCCCGATAAGACAATGTAAAACAATTCAAACGAGAAAACTAACGGCCTTATTTATGTAAAAAAAAATGAACGAAAAACAAATATGTACCACATAAACAAACGACAACCACTGAATTACAGGCTCCTGACTTCACTGTGTCTAAACCACACCGGCAAAATTTGTTTGGACTCGATGGTATCTAACATCGGGCACAATGACGGAACATCAATAGACAGAAGAAAGATAGATTTCTCCTTATTTTCTTATTTTTTTCATGATATCAAAGAATATATATACATATACAACTATTTTCTATTGTGATATGCAATATTTCCTACAACCGTTCTACATTAACGGAGAAAAAAGTAAAAATACATGTCAAAATGACGAATTGAGTGAACCTTGCCTCGAAATTGTTTAATTTCTCGTTATATTGTCTACATTGTACGGAAAGAAAGGTACGGGAAGATAGATACTGACACGAAGATTGCAAATTTAGTTATTATAAACATCAATACTTGTATTTCTGTGTATGGAACGAAAGAAAAGGGTCATGTCAAATTAAAATAAACCGGTTTCGTCAATGTTGTTTACTACACAATCACCCGGTTTCGTCTATATATATCACCCGGTTTTTTTTGGTTTTTTTTTTAAACAAACAAATCAATAAAAGCAACGTTGACACGGATCTGAACATTGTCTTTCGAGAATTTAAATATATATTTATTGTAAACTTGACGTGTTAAAATCTATTTTAAACGGACACGTTTGGACATAGGTAATTATGGTAATACACATTTTCCTAATGAAAGGCATATCCCTTATTTCACTTAACTTCAAACTAATTTTAAATTTGTTAAAGAGGGGAATTTTGTACCATAATTGGCAATAAACAGCTGTGCCATGACTGCATGATACGCCCATCGTCTTGTGAGTGAAGTTATATGCAATAATCAGAAATAGTTTCTGAGATAGAGCGCACCATGTGAAAACCTCTATTCTTTTTTACAAAAAACTCAATAACTCTAAAATAAAAGTTTGAATCATCACCAAAAAGTATAGAGATCTTAAGATTAATATTAATAAGAAGTGAGTAAAATTTAAACAATAATCATAAATAGGTTTTGAGATACATCGCAATAAGTGACCCCCCCCTTTTTGTTTTACAAAAAAAAATCAATCACTCTAAACCAAAATTTTAAAAACATCACCAAAAAGTAAACAGAAGTTTAAAAGATTTATATAACTAAGAAGTATGTAAAGTTTGATGCAGTTATAATACTTCGTTTTTGAGATATGGCGCGACATGTTTAAAAAACCCACATTCCTGTTTCACTTACATTTCCTGTAACTCAAAAAGTTTTATTTGATTTTCACTAAAAGGTTTACAGATCGTTAGACCATTATAAGAAATAACTATGTTAAATTTTAAGAAAATAAGATAAGCTATCCTCAAGTTACGGTGCGACATGTTTATGCTGGACAGACGGACAGACGAATAGATAAACGGCAGACGGACCGAAGACTGATAGATGGAGGAACGGACGGATGAAAGGACGGACGGACGGACGGACGGGCAGACAGGTGGGCGGACAGACGGACAGACAGATGTATACAATAATACGTCCTGTCAAAATTGTGACGGGCGTGTAAAAACGCAAAGAAAGGGGAAAAAAACTCGTAATTAAAGGTCAATAAGTTTTATTAGGATGTCGGCCAAGTCGACTTATTTGTATATTTTGTCTTCCTTATAATTTTTGCTATATAACTTTTATATATATTTAAAAAAAAATGTATAGAAATCAATAAAAAGAACTTGAAATTCGTCTCTTATCTCATAGAGTGTATATATATCGAATTAAAATATTGTAAGAAATAAGAAAACAGGGACATCCGCGAAATCGGGTTATGTGAGTTGGATTATATAAAAAAGAAGATGTGGTATGATTGCCAATGAGACAACTATCCACAAAAGACCAAAATAACACACATTAACAACTATAGGTCACCGTACGGCCTTCAACAAGGAGCAAAGCCCATACCGCATAGTGAGCTATAAAAGGCCCCGATAAGACAATGTAAAACAACTCAAACGAGAAAACT
The DNA here is from genome assembly GCF_965363235.1 of Mytilus galloprovincialis. Classification (NCBI taxonomy): domain Eukaryota; kingdom Metazoa; phylum Mollusca; class Bivalvia; order Mytilida; family Mytilidae; genus Mytilus; species Mytilus galloprovincialis. The sequence continues at coordinate 36,667,040 of NC_134839.1, forward strand.
AACGGCCTTATTTATGTCAAAAAATGAACGAAAAACAAATATGTAACACATAAACAAACGACAACCACTGAATTACAGGCTCCTGACTTGGGACAGGCACATACATAAAAAAGAAATCGTTAGATCTGTGTACAATACTTGTATATGTTCCAGTCAAACCTTGTAACTTTTGACATATGCAGCTTTATACAAATAGTTCAAAATGCTATGAATTCGAATCAATATGCCTCGCTTGTTTAATAATATCAAGGAGAATGTTTATAATAAACATAATCCAACTCACATAATCCGATTTCCCGGGTGTCCCTGTTTTCTCATTTCTTACAATATTTTAATTCGGTATACACTTTATAAGATAAGTGGCGAATCTGGAAGACGTATAGGTTTTAGTAATGTTAACAAAATAATTATTATTGATTTTTTTCGATGACCTGAGACTATTATATTAATTTGTACATAGCAGTATAGTTACAATTAGTGATAAATGATTAGATTACTTATAAAGGTGCCCATCCTTTAGTGCGAGAAAATCACATTTCAATTGTGTGTTTCGATTTTTAAGACTGTAAACTTTAATTTCAAGTTTAAACATGTTTAACATATTTTCCCATAACTCATATAGAAAACGCATATTAAGAGAGCTTTAACCTCAATCTCCTGTTAAAAAAATTTGGAATGCAAAGTAAATTTAAAATATTTGTGTTCTATATTAAAGAGTAGGAATTCAAGTGTTTGCTTATTATTTATTTGAATCTGAGACTCATATAAATAATAAGCCGTTGTCCGATGAAAGAAGTTGTTTTCCAACGACCCACAAAACTCCTTTTCAACGCTGAAGTTAAATAATCAATTATAATGTAATGCGATTATGATTTTTTTTTATTTGACCAAACCGGGTTATGCATTTTGAAATCTATGACGAAACCGGGTGGTAAACATTGACGAAACCGGCCAGTTCCATTTTGACATGACCCATTTATTTCGTTCCATACACAGAGATACAAGTATTGAGTTGCTCATAATGACTAGATTTGCAATCTCCGTGTCAGTATCTATCTTCCCGTACCTTTCTTTTCGTACAATTTGAACAATTTAACGAGAAATTAAACAATTTCGAGGCAAGGTTCCCTCAATTCGTCATTTTGACATGCATTTTTAATTATTTCTCCGTTAATATAGAACAGATGTAGAAAATATTGCATATCATAATAGAAAATAGTTGTATATGTATATTTATACGCCGACGGCACCGGATCACTATTCAAATATCAGAAGTCACTGGCTCGACAAAAAACTCAGCATTTTGAGCTTCGGCGGAATTGCTTGATTCTTCCCGCTTTGATACTGAGAGCTACTAAAATTATGTCAAACATAAACTGCTTTGAAATCCATACTATGCATAATAAATATACAAATCAGCTACGAGAGAAGTAAAAGATTCCCCGTCTTGTCTAATGTCAAACTTGACACGCATCATATATATACATACAATGTAGGGGTCTTGATGTGGTACTGCATTTCCTTATAATTTAACTTTTTAGATCTATTTTTCTTTATCTATTTTGAACCTTATCGTCTTAATATATCAGCATTCTTCTATTTTTGTTTGCTTATTTTTCTCTATTCATTATATGTTTATCCTATATTCTGCACTTTCTAACTAATATTCTCTATTCTGTATATTATACTCCATCCAGTCTCTCACATATAGGAACACTATGCTTTTCCAAATTGATAACAACATACTTGGATTTTTTTAAGGAAAATGTAAACTTACGTACATTTGTACATGATGCTTTTCATAACTTAGGGAGCTACGGTAATTTACTTAAGAAGATATCCCAAGTTTTGTCCTGGCCTTGCGGCTTTTAAAATTTCTATTACGATATTTATCTTACTCAGACTCAAAAATCATCCAGTCAAAATACATGATTTTGTTTTTTTAGCACAAATAGAAAAGTGTTTACGACCGAAATTTTTGTTGTCCAAATAATTAAGATGGAACCCCTTTTAAATGTATCGCTAAATTCGTATTAGCAAGAATTTATGATGACTGTGTTTATGTGACTCCCACAACAATGTGAAAAACCTACCTATTGTATTTACTGTTATTTTGTTCTCGTCCTGTACATGCAAAATGAAATAGTTGCTACTGTACGTTGAGCATAAAACAATTAATCAATTAATATTACATTTGAGTTTGTTTATCGCTGATGGTGTTAAAATTTCAATAGCAAGAATTTGCTTTGAACACTTGCTTTCAGTAACTGCGAGAACACTTAGATCTGTACCCTGTGTCTTTTGTATTTTTGTGGGGGGTTTATGTGCTTTGTATCGATCTGATGAGGTAAGCCCTTCTCAACGGATTTTGTCCTTGTAATGAGCTGTAATGCTACTGTCCCAGTTTAAAAAAAGGGGGGAGTTGGAATCATTGAAATGTTTCTATTGATATAAAAATAATTCCTATGTCGCATTTTTAAACAAAAACAAATCAATATAAAAAACCTTGACTTAAAGATAATGGCCCTAAAATGTTGTTTTCTTCTTCAATTTCCTTTGCTTTATGTTCCATTTGTTGCACAGTGGAGTTAATATTATAATACAGGGAAGTCATCACTGCAAGTCAAGAATCAATGAGGAATGAAAGCTAAAAATTCAAATTTCGAAAGTCTTTTTTTTTATTTTTTTTTTTTTTATTATTATTTTGAATTTTTTCTAGAAAACGTAGGACCTTTATTATTTTCTAATCCCATAAAATTGTCCCAGTGATTACATGTTTCCAGCTTTCCGTATTTCACAAGAAATTATTTTATAGTCAAGAAACTACACCACAGAATTTTTAAAATAAAATGTAAGCAGATAGATCTAATAATATGCTTTCAGATAAAAAAAAATATAGAAAAAGGGGTCACCGTACTTGTTTACTCTCAACATATAATAAGACACGGACTAGTAGGTAAATCTAGACTGATTGTTACCTGCTATTTCAATATCATGTTACTCTCAAAATTTAGACTTAATGATCATTCCCTAGGCATTGAATTGGTAAGGTACAGAAACATCCCAAGAACACAAAAATTATGTAAAAAATGAGGAGTCCTAGATGACGAATTTCATTTCTTGTTGTATTGTGACATTAACATATCATTGCGTTTTAATTTTTTTGGCTTATCTAAAAGACTATGTACCATCATTTCAACATCTTGATGCATTTAATAAACTAAAACACATCTAAACCCCATCCCTGATCTTGTTTGTCATGTTGGAGTCTTCATTAAGCAGTCTTTAGAATTGAGGGGGTCAGACCCATGTCAGACAAGCTCATGATTGTGTTTTATGCATAAATTTATAATTGAACTTATAAGATATGTTCTTATTATATTGTATTGTATTTATTTAAAATGTATATTTGTTTGTTTGTATTGCTTGACCCTTATAGGTGTAATTTTGCAATACAGATTATTATGATATCCAAGATGATGGAAAACGACACACAAGCTACCATATATAGATATAAGATTTTTATTCTAATAAGGAAAAGTACAAGCTTACAAACATTTGAGAAAAATCGATCATTTTCATGGCCATCACTATTACATCTGCTATTATGCTTACAGAGAGTTCTCTTAAGATGTGTCATGATTGTCAATAAGACAACAACTATTAAACAGATACCAAAAGGCAAACGATGAAAATATGGAGATGTGTCATTATTGTCAATGAGATAACTACCCATTGAAGATATGGATGTGATATACGGTCTTTAACAATGTAAATTAGCATATCAAATAATAATATTATTATATTACAATACTGGGAATATGTATGAAATGTTTTCTGATCGTAGTTTAAAATCGAAAAAAAAATATATACCAAAAAGATATTTTTAATATTCACGTATTTAAATTTATGAAGTTCAGAAAACTTACCATCTACTATGTATGAATCTTTCACAATTCTGCTACAAGAAACGCCATCTTCATGTTGATTGATGCAAATTAAAAATACTCCTATTTGTCCAGAATATGTAGCTGTCTCAAAGATGACCCAGTAGGGTAAAACTATTGACAGAAAACACAGGATAAATCCAAAAATAGTTGATACAACAAGCAGTATCCGGAACATCATAGAGTATTTCTTATTAGATCTTACTCCGTACAGTGATCGTGTCTGTTCCGGAATTATTTCCCTAACTCAATAAGTAATCAGAAGTATGCGGATTTGCACTGGAACTGCCGGGGAGTTTGAAATAGATTTGAAACAAACCTGGTAAACAAATAACATATAGTCACATCGGTATTATATAGAAATCCAATTCAAATAACCTTATGCAATGTAAAACAACATTTGGTTTTTATTGATATAATACATTCATAATACTAAGAGACATGAACAAATGGAATTATTGCATTGGCCGAAAGCTGGGATTAAAGATTAACACATGTACAGTACTATTCCTACGTTTATCGCTTTCGGTTATTATCATTAGGTTACATTTTTTTTTAAACTCTGTTGCGCAATTTTAACATTCACATCAATATGGGATAATTAATGAAAATGACAGGATTAATTATGCTTTCACGTATAAACTTACGTTAATCCATAATCCCCATCGGTTGAAATTTTTTATTATGCAAAATGTAAATGTCATCATTATATACAAGTTGTTGATAAATGCTACAAAAAATTAATATTTATTTTAAATTTTAAGTGTCACATATGGATTAACAAAATACTTACAGATCATGGTATTCAATAAAATAATCAATACCCAGTCAGAAATTTGACTTGTCATTAAAGAAGTTAAACATGTTTATAAACATAAAGCATATATATTTTGAGCAAAGAATTAAAAATTTGAAGTGAATGTTGTTAAATATTATATATGAATATTTATATTCCTAACATTACCGAAGAGACATTAATTGTCGAAATCCGGCTATGATGTACTCATTTGTGCACCTCATGTTTTAGGTATACCATCTTTTCTGCAGGGCTATTGTTTTCTGTTGATATTAAATTAACAATAAAGATCCATTTTGTTAAATCTGTTAATCCGTTTATTTGGTAATCGCCATGACAGTCAGCAGGGTTTAAGAACATCCGTTGTTTGACCTGCTAGTCAAATGTGTTTTGTAAAAATATTCTTTTTCACTTTTATTGTCTTTTGAAAAATGTATTTAGACCACTCAACCAAGAAATTTTTTTGCGTGAACATGTATGAAAAATGCTATTTTTATCCAGCGCAATCATAAGTAGATTGTGGCCATACATGTACATGTAAGTATTCGTCACTTGAGATTTTTAACTACATATTGTATATAAAACTATTTTTTTCAAAAACATATTTTGGGGTAATTTTTGGTTTGATTTTAAGCAACTTGGTACCAAAAGAAGCAGAATTGTCACAGGTTTATTTGTTTATTTGGTTAGATTTTTTTTGTGGATCATTTTATTTTTTTCACAAGATAAACACACATATTATTTTCTGTTCAGAATAGTTATCAAAGGTACCAGGATTATAATTTAGAACGCCAGACGCGCGTTCCGTCTACATAAGACTCATCAGTGACGCTCATATCAAAATAATAATAAAGCCAAATAAGTACAAAGTTGAAGAAATTTGCTATATATTCAACCAAATTAAATTATAAAAAATAATTGTATGCGTTCACATCAAGAGAAAACAAAAACACACGAAAACAAAAACTATTACTAAATAAACAAACATACTTTAGACAATTCTACGTCTTTTAAGGCTTTGTTGATAAAAAGTCAATCAAAAATGCCCTCAAAACATATTTTTGAAAAACCGTGTTTTTATATGAAATATATAGCATAAAAATACAGGACAGTATTGAAGAATACTTTTGGCCAGGTACTGTAGGTTTGAACGTTGTTTTCAATCTAGACATTTTTAACTCTTATGTAATTTTAACATCAAATGAGCAATTTGCATATTTGAATCAATCATAGTGAGCCAACAGAGACTCTTGCCATATTTAGAAAATAGTTTTCGTCTCATGAAACTCTATTGTTAACATTTGTCTAGACATAAAATTTCATTATTTCAACAATCTTAACTTCATCATTTTAACTTTGTGAAATTATCAAAATATTTTGATCATTCGAACAACAAATTAGATTAATGTCATCATGAAAGGAGCAATTTAAAAGAAAGGTTTTTTTTTCAATTCAACACTATTAACGGAATTTTGAATGGATGAATATTTATTTGCCAAAGCATACAGAACATGCTATGGCAATATATAATATATACATGATGTGACAAATTACTGATAACAGAGAACAATACAATTTAAATAGTCTATTCTCTATATTGCTGTAGGCGGCTTGATGTACTTGCCGGTCTCGATGGCTAATGGGAGAGAACCGACGCGGAACAAGGCTAGAGTACGTCTGTGCGAGCGTGGAATAATTTTGAGAACATAATTATTAGCTTTGACAAACTATACGTACGAAATTTATTTCATTTGCAATTTTGATGTCCAAGATCATTAAGTACCGTTAGTTCACATTACCATTCGGGGGCCTGGTTTTCAAAAGTATCATAAGATATGTCATAAGATATATATCTTAGGACATATTTTATGATCATCTTATGACTGTCATATAATATGTCATAGGATGTAAATCAAGGCTTTCTTAAGAGAGTCATAGCTATGATGCTCTTATGACTGTCATAAGTGAACATTATTTTTTATTATTTTAAATAATGATTAAAAAATGATAAATATAAATATAAAAATGAAAAGTATGAACATATTAAATTATTACCATTCCTAATATTTACGAATATTTCATTTTTTTTTATTATAATGAACATGAATTTTCATACAAAAGGAAATTTAATTTGTAATATATGATAAATCTTTAACTTCGCTTTCGTGTATTATCATACATGCATTGTTATTTAACTGTGTATACTTTTTGATTCGGTACATCGAATAGTACCCGCTTAACGAAATGCCCGTGCACATTCGTTAAGGTTCATGTGGACCCTTTGGCTAAAATGGCCGTATTTACACCTCCAAATTTACCCTGAGTGCAGACAAACCTGTGCATCTGGAAAAGTTTTAAGGCATAGCATGCCCTAGATAAATAAATTTCAAATATGTTTTATGTTTTAGAAAAATAAACTTACCAGGATTTTGCATTGCACTTTTTTTCATGATCATCCTTTAACAGCAGGTTATTAGCAGCAGTTTTACAGAAAAATGAAGGATGGCTGTCAATGGTAAATGCATACATTTTAGGATAATTATATGTAGTTACCTTTGAGAAAAAACTTGAGGTTTTATTTGAGACTTTTTAATCTGATAATGGTGTGTTGCAGGCATAAACATTTCTTTTTGGACAATATATTTAGTAGACTCAACTATAAAATGTAGGATCATGTAAACTTGAACACAGATGTCACTGACCTACATTTTCCACTTCACTGACTTTGGTTACGTTAAACATCCGATTTCATATACAACAAATGTATATCTCAGCAACTATAAGGTGTCAGATCATGCAAACTTATATATACACTCTCAGAGTCTCAGTTAGAAACTCAGCTTCCAGGCAAAGGAAGGTCACAGTGATCCACATTTTACACTAATGATTTGTACTTTACTTTATAATTTAAATATAAAGTATATTATCAAGACTGCCACTGGGTCTTATGTGCCACAATTATGACAATGAAGCTGATGTAGATTACTTATGTTTATCACAAACTTGGTCACATGCTGTATTATCATACTGTATATACTAAAAACTGCTGTTGATCACTGTTTCGTTAGGGGTCACAAAAACGTTTTTCGGGCAAAAATTAGTCTGGTGACCCTTATTTTTTTTTTTATTTCTTTTTAAAGCTCATTGTTTTGACCATCTTATTCATTGGACCAGTTTTTTGGAAATTTAAGAAAAAAATAGGAAATTTTTAACAAAATCTGTGTTTTAGTGTGGAGCATTGTTGATGACATTGGAGCCGAAATCAATGAATATGAATAAAACTGCCATTATTTGTGTTTTATTTACATTTAAAATAATAATTTTGTTATAAATGAAGAACAAACCTTTCAAAATACTTTCAAAGGCTTCAAAAAAATCCAGAGTTTCTACGTCAGGTATGTATTTATGCATACACGTGATGTACGAACTTTGGTGACCGTTACCATAGAAACGAGTCTGGTGACATACTATTTTTAACCCAAATTTTTATAGAGGCCATTGCATAGTATGCAAATTTAAGAAAAATTCAATGGTGAAAAAAAATGTTATATCAGTAGGGATCCACCTTAAGTTAACAAAATTTATAGGTTTTAAAATATAAGATGGTATGAAAATTCGTTTGTATAAATTATGCACACAAAATTACATATACCAATGACCGTTTGGGACAAACTTAAATTGATTGACAACTAATCAACTGTTAAAAAATATTCTGGAGTCATATATTTTATGAGATCCTTTGATTTCATATAAATATGAGATCCTTTGATTTTATATAAATATGAAAACAGAGTTGTGATCAGGAGTTGTATGAAAGTACCGTGTATCATCGGTACAGCGGATATAGGTACAGCCCGTAACAGAGAAGTGATCGAATTGATGTTTCTTTGCCGTCAAAATTAGCTACGTTATCGACAAACTTAATTGAGTAGTGACCGAACTATTGGTACTTTAACGTTAAAAAGATTGACAATGCTGACAAACTTTCATGTGTCGATAATCAAGTTTAATACCGATAATATTGAAAATAATTCTAATAATATGAAACAAAATATGTCCATGCACCATTTCGATAGGGCGAAAAGTAGTCATTTCTTCAAAGTCAGAACAGAAAAAAAAAGATTTATAGAAGGACGTCTTGATAGTATTATTTCCTTTACAATTTTAGCCAAAACTACAAGAAATATACTGGTAAACAATTAAAAAGGTGTTTGATAGGAATGAAGTCCTTTATTTTTATGCCCCACCTACGATAGTAGAGGGGCATTATGTTTTCTGGTCTGTGCCTCCGTTCGTCCGTCGGTCCGTCCGTCCGTCCGTCTGTGCCTCCGTTCGTCCGTCCGCTTCAGGTTAAAGTTTTTGGTCAAGGTAGTTTTTGAAGAAGTTGAAGTCCAATCAACTTGAAACTTAGTACACTTGTTCCCCATGTTATGATCTTTCTAATTTTAATGCCAAATTATAGTTTTGACCCCAATTTCATGGTCCACTGAACATAGAAAATGATAGTGCGAAGTTCAGGTTAAAGTTTTTGGTCAAGGTAGTTTTTGATGAAGTTAAAGTTACATCAACTTGAAACTTAGTACACATGTTCCCTATGATATGATCTTTCTAATTTTAATTCCAAATTAAAGTTTTGACCCCAATTTCACGGTCCACTGAACATAGAAAATGATAGTGCGAGTGGGGCATTCGTGTACTATGGACACATTCTTGTTTCGGACTACAATGTGTACCGTATGTGTGATGGATTTGAATTCATTCAATAACTTTGAAATGTTTTCTCATATGTATACACAAAAGGGAGGACTAGTATTTGTACTTCTGTTAGAATATGTCTTCGTCCGTTTCACATGCCAAACTTTTTTCTAGTACAGTTTAAACGAGAAAATTTTGTTGAGAATTTTTTTTAATATGACAAAAAAACGAGCAAAACTATTTCTTGCAATGGCACATACAGAGATTATTTTTTTAGTAAAAATCAGTAAAAAAATTTCTCCAAAATATACCATGGCCAGGACCTGACAGTTTTTAGCAGTGTACAAATGAAAATCGTCCGGAAAACTGCGCTTGCTGTCATTTTGAGGGATCATGCAACATTTCACCTATTACCCATAAACAACATAGGTTCTCAATTACTAAAAAAAGTTCTAAAAGATAATTTCAAATCAGAGTAAACATATTAACTTCCTTATATCCAGTCGAATTTGTCTATAGGTTACACAAAGCTGGTTCTTAAAACCTTTGTATCAGGGAAAACATTTTTCTTTGACTTTTAAAACATGTAGGGGAAACGCATTTCCTAACCATTCACAAATAATATTCCGTATTTCTGATTTTTTGTTCGATAACGTAAATTATACGACTTTTTTTATGACTACGTGAACTTGTGCCATTTATTTTTGCTGGTCTTTAGGAAGACAATTTACAATTGTGCAGTGAACAGAGGCACTTATACATAACCTTATAATTCTGTTTGGAAACAAAAATAAATTCCCAATATATAAATATACATGTATGAATATACATGTATTATATATTCATACATGTATTATATGTCGTATACATGATTGGATTTTGTAGATATAACTACCGCACAGAAAAAGTATCATGGATTTCGAGGCTTTCATATTAAAGGTTTTGAATTCTACCCTTAATGAAAACCTGTGGAGACCTCTACAGTTCCTTAAAACAATTATTTTTTGTAAATTGAGTGCCGTCTCCCTGAACATGCTAACACTTAAGTCCTATCTTTTCATTTTGATATTTTTTTCCCTGTTTGTCTCTGTTGTCTTGATTGTTGGAACGATTAATGGTATCTAACAATATTTATGAAAACTTTCTGAGAATTATGAATATTTCTTCTCTGTCAGATATGGATCATGAACAAAGACATATGTTCGATTGAATAATGATTTCCTCGTAACAAATGATAGAAATTTCGGAGATCCCGTATTTGATCCTTTACTGTTAAAATGAAAATGCCAATGAAAGAGGTTGATTATAAAAAATGTTTTACTGTGTTAAAAAAACTTCGACTTAAACAATGAAAACTTACACGTTGGACATGAAATATTTTGTCGATGAAGAAAATTAAATTATGTCACTTCTGAAATAAGTTTGTCGATAACGTAACTTGACGGTAAAGAAACGCGAATTCGATCACTACTCTGTTACGGGCTGTACAAACCAAGTGTCCGTGATCGATTTTTCTTCAGACATGGTATGGAATTTTTTTTTTTTCATAATATCAATGGGTATATTAATCTAAACATAATTGTTGTTTTAAGAACTGATTTGGTCGTAGGTTGATGATTACAGAAGTCTCATTATTTTCCCAAAACAAGAACGCTTACTAAAAACATGTGCAAATACTTGTCAAAGAAGTTGACGCTCGTCTCATCCGATATGATTCTACATTCATTGCAACTCTTTTCCCGATAGACGGCCACTGTGTGCATGTGCGCAATATGCATAACTGTTTCAATAATTGGCATTGAAATCTTTCATACTCATGTTATTTTTCGATATTTTATTCCGAAAAGAAGCGTTGTGAACGGTGTATAGCTGACACAAACCCTTCTGTATTGTGCATAGTTAAATGCATGTGCGGTATATATATATATATAGCTTTTGACGCTTCGAAATACCTTTACAGCTATATCCGCTGTACCGATGATACAGGTGATATTGTACTTGCTTGAAAATATTGCGTATACAGGAAAAGTTTGACTCGACGTCGCATTATTTGTGTGCCTGTCAAAATTCAGGAGATTGTACTATTATAGTGGTTATCGTTCGTTGATGTGTATTATACTTCTTACTCGTTTGTTGTTTTGCGCATAATTCAGGCTTCTGTTTTTTCGTATTATTTTATGTCTGGACCTTTTATTACTTGCTTATTGCGGTATGGGTTTTGCTTATTAATAAAGGCCGTACGATGCCCTGACCTATGACAGTTGCTTTAACAGTTACGTTTTTTATCCGATATTTTAACGTTGAATGCAAACAATTTGAACCTACATAGATAGGACTAGCCCGTAGGGGCTGAGTGAATTGTATGTAATAAATCTACATAGATAATTATTAAAACTTTTATCTATGTATATTTATTAGATAGAATTCACTCAACCCCTACGGGCTAGTCCTATATATGAGACTCATGTAGGTTCAAATCGTTTGCATTCAACGTTAAAATATCGGATAAATAACGTAAATGTTAAAGCAACTGCCATATGTTGCAGGTTGATAAAGTTGCTCCGATTTAAACAATGAAGGATCTACAGAGAAATTACGATTTAAGTGTTCGTTGTACAATGTACGTATGATTTAGTGGATCCTTAAATCGGAGCGACTTTATCAACCTGCAGCATATGTCCACAAAACCAAACTTTGGGTACACGAGACGACCTTCTTGCTCCAAGACGGTTCACATTTTCTTTATTGTGAGCTAGAGCTAGTTTCGAACTTAGCGTCTTTTTTTTAAAATTAGTTCGTTGATAAATTTATCACTACAAAGTACAAATGTCATCAAGGTTTCTTCTGTGGATCTGTCTGACGGGTTTCAAAGTCGATAGGGTTAGAGGTCAATGTAATCAGGTTAGTTTAAGTTATGTGGTACAATGGATAAATGTCTTTAAGGAATGACTGTAATATTTTTTCTGTCTATGATGAAATAACATAAAAAATTTGGTCCACACTGAATAACGCGCGTAGCGGGTTATTTAACAGTGTGCACCATATTTTTTATGTTATTTCGAATAGACAGAAAAAATATTACAGTCATTTCTTATAATTTAATTCTAAATTCCATTTCAAAAACCGTAGAAAAATCATGAAAAAACGTTGATGACGTCACGGTCACATGACTAAATTATGTCTATGGGCTCATAACAAAACAACGTCAGCCAATCAGAAGACACGTTACATCCAAAATTAAATTATTGTTAAAATAATATCCTGTCTTTGGTGTGCCACATTAACATTCCTATAAAGTAAGACAGTCCTTTCGTCATTCAACTACATACGATATTTTATGTATTTTATTGACTATATTTTTGGCAAAATCCAAACTATACCTAGCTATATCAATTAACGTGTCTGAAGACGAATTTGTGTAAACTATTTTTGTTTGATTTTAATCTCTGAAAACTTAAATAAACTGGTCTCCTGAACAGATCTTTTCAGGACGTCGGGTTATGTCTTTATTTTTGTGTGCATTCGGGATTTGCTCCTAATGGGACTCGGATATCAATGATTAATGTTTCGGGATTCGGCAAGAAATGCTTTATTTTTGTGGGATTTCGGTATTCAGCTTTAGTTTTTATCGGAAAATCAGGATGACACACCTCTCATCCCTCTCTCATTCTCTTCAGCAGACAATGTCGAGGAAAAAAGGAAAATCATATGCATTCTGCATAAGAATTTGAAATTGTTAAATATTTGCAATTCTAATAAAGTCACAAAAACGGCATATTTTTTGTATTTCTTTATGTGGAATGACTACGAAACAATACGAAACTTAATCAACAATTCATAGCCGCAACTCAACACTTTAAATACTGAAACAATTAGGGCGTGTTCACATCAAACGCCATGTGCAGTAAACTTGTTTACAATTAGCCGTTTAATATACTGGACATGGGTTTCACATTAAAATTTGTTCACATCTATACACCTTGTTTAATTACCTGTACATAAGATTTGTTCACAATTGTAAACTCTATGTCATTTAAATGTTCATTACGTGGAACCGAATGCACAGTTTTCGGACAACTTTTCTAGCAGGAAGGGAACGACCATCTGACTTCAAATCGGTCCGGGGGGGGGGGGGGGGGGGGGGGGGGGGATCGATGGAAATATTCAGAACCCCAATTGGATACAAAAAAAAGTCCTACAGATGATACAAAAATATTCTAAATGAAGAGTTTCCTCATACATTATAGTGTTAAATGTTGAAACAAAAATTGGATTGCCAGCATCGAAAAAAAACCGGAATAAAACGTTTGCGCGGAAAAATTTCTGGCTCAGATAAATTAACAAAATACCCCCCCCCCCTTTTTTTTTAAGTTAAGTGGTTGCTTCTTTATGAAAGCCATTTTAATGATTTCCAGTAGTTTAAAAATAATAAAGATGTCTTGATTAAGCATTAGAAAACGTAGGCTGCAGCAGCGTGCTTACAGGCGAAGAATATATATTTTTATTCTCATAAAGCCAATGCATTACATCGGTACAGAGATTGAAGGAGAAGAAGGAATGATAAATTAGGGATCACTATATTCCTATCTTTTCTGTTTGTTTCAAATGGTATTTCTTCTCCACGGAGTATTTGGCAAAGGGAGGGGGTAATGGTTTTTTTTTTTAGTTTTAAGGGTAATTTAACGGATCCGAGATACATGTACTAGACAAACAATACATTTACCCCACACTTTTTAAGTAATGCATTTATGAGTGAATCGTTGTTTGAGTAAAGACCAGTGGCAAACATTTCTGTGCAAGTCAAGTAGATTCTGAAAGACCTTAATTTTCAAATCAATCTAATTAAAAACCGATCTCTCATCGCTCCTGTTTCTGATATGTCGCGTGGGAGATCTGACGAAACCCGCTTTGAGGTCACATGTGAGTGACCTCGTAGGTGTGTCTTTTTCGACCAATGAAATTGAGTCTTCCACGATCTTGAAAGTTAAACGTAAGGTAAAGGGATGTAACTCATTTTATTTACGACGAAATCGTCAGTCAAAATAATTCATAAACTTTTTTGATTGGCTTATTAATAGGTCGTCAACTCATTTGCATATCATTATAAATTCATAACTTTTTAAATTAGTTCACTCACATGTGACCTCAAAGCCGGTTTCGTTAGATCTCCCACGCAGTGTATATAAAGTGCGAATCCAGTCACTTCATTTTCACTGTTGTATGCGAGTATGTTCATTGTAGAATAAAGGATCACGGGAAAACTTTATTTGTTTACGTTTTGAAAATATCAAAATAATTGATTTGAAACTAAATTTTAACATATTTTCATTATGATGTGTCTTTTTACTGTAAAATAACAGTATTAAAGTTCAAATATGTGTGATAAAAGCAACATAACATAGGATATCAGTTATTAAAAGCGATCCATTTTTACTATAGATGCGATGAATTATCACTGTATGGCATTTATTTCTGATGTAGAATTTTCGAAAATGCGATGAATTTTTATTGTAGATTAATGTAATAATTAAACTTGCAACAAATGAAAAACTTATTTGATTACTTTAATATTTATATCTATTTATAACTTGTATATGTCTATAGAAACTGGCTGGCCATTTATACGTTTTCCCACAGTATTGACATGTGTGAACTGTAAACTGAAATGTTTCCCCGCAATGTTTTTTTTCCGGTTCGTATATTGCTATGATGTCGTTATCGTCTGCGTCGTCCGAAGACCCATTTGGTTTCCGATCAACTTTAATTTAAGTAAATGGATCTATATAAATTTTAAAGAAGGTTCAATACCACAAAAGGAAGGTTGGGATAATGTTGATGGTTCCAACCGTTTACGAAAAAGGGGCCTAAAAGAAGCATGTTTTTAGTTTTAGGATAATTACTTGTGTGTATAAGAATTTTGATTGTTCCGAAATTGTACCACAGTGTTCAATACCACAAGTAGAATGTTAGGTTTCATTTTGGGGTTATGGTACTAACAGTTTAGGAATGAAGGAACAAAAAGGGACAAAAAACAATCATGTTTGTAGTTTCCGGATAATTACTTGTTTGACGTTTTTGGATCTTTTTCGCATTATCACAAATGGAAGACTGGGATTTTGTTCGAGGATAATTGCCCCAAACATGCAGAAATTAGGGGCAAAAGAAATGGCAGAACAAACATTTTTCTAGTTTCCAGACGATATCTTGTGTTCAAGTGTATGGACCTCTCTAAAATTGTACCACAAGGTTCATTACCAGAAAGGAAAGACTGGGATTTGGTTTAATGGTTATTTATCCTAGAAGGAAAACAAAATGTTATGGGCGGGAAGAAACCTTCAGTTGCACTGTCACGGAATACAAGTTCCTTTATAATATAAGTTCCAAAAGGAAAAGATATTCTGGAATATTATTTCCACAGGAAGAAATATTACAGTATATGTTCCTAACGGAATAAATGTTATAGAATATTTGTTCCAACAGGAATAGATATTATGACAATGTTTATAACAAAGTTTCTATTGGAACTTCTGTTAGGTGGAACAAATATACGTTGACAGCACAGTATTGCGCATACGATTTAAGATCTTCGACCACATTTACCTTGTGTCAGAAACCTGTATAACGTCATAAATTTGATCACAATCAAAATTCAGATAGTATCAAGCTTTAATACTATGTCCAAATTTGCCCCAACTGTTCAGGGTTCGATCTCTGCGGTCAGCGAAGCATTTTTAATGTTTTACTATAAAACGAGCAGATGTGATTAAAAGTTCCTGTTGCTTTCTTCATATGGTAAGCTATGCCAGCATATGCGTATCCAGGGGGGCCTTGGAAAAATTTGGTTGATTATATAGGGAATCACTGAAGCATGACTTGAGCCCCGTCCCCCCTTTTTAGGTCAGCCATCGGACCCGCCTTACAAAAAGTTCTGGATCCGCCGCAGCCCAGTTCTGCTTTTGAAGTGTTTGGAACAATGAGTACAAATCAGGCTTTCTCCATGCTATCAGTTGTTATGCTTATTGAGAAGTCTTAAAATTTTAATTCACACTGGTCACATTTGTTTAACCCATTAGTGTGGATCTTCTTATGCCTGGGAAAACTAGCTACCCATTTTGTCTTGAAAGGACAATACGTGCATTGGTATGAAGACCCCTCCTTAACTTTCTTTCTTTTTTTTGTGATTCATCTTCACTTGCCTCCCCTATTGTTGAGCCCCCAAATGCCTCAACATCCATATTCTGAAGGAAAGATAGTTTTTAGCTCGATTGTTGCTTGCATGTTCTTTACTGTATAAAATGAAACGACAATGTGACATATAATTATCCAAAGTCATTAAAGCTTGAAATGCAAGTCAAGTTGTGTAGGGCAAACTTTATCTGTCAAAAACGTACAATGATAAAGTTGCATTGGAACATGATGTGCGTGTTGTACAGCACCCTTGATACTACCGCAGAGGTCGAACCCTGAACAGTTTGGGGTAAGTATGTACACAACATTCAAGCTAGACTTCATTTTTGATGAAATCAAAAAAAATGTTGAATTTTGGACCCTTTGGGCCTCAATGTGGACCATTTCGATAACTTGGCCCAAAATACCAAAATCCCAAATTTAAAAACACGGTAAGATTCAGCATTCCAAAGTACCCCAAATATTCAACTGTTGTTGAAATCCAAAAGAATTTATTTCTTGACAGTTTGGACCCCACAAACTTGTTAAATGGGCCAAAAATAAAAAAATTAATAATAAACACAATCATGTATGGATTCAGCCTACCAAAGAACCTCAAATTTTATTTTGGACCCTGTGGGCCAATTTAAAACCGGACCCAAAATCAAAAATCTTACTTCAAAACATCATTGAAATTGGTCAAGAAGTGATTTATAAAAAAATATTAGAAAGTATTGTTGTTTTTATCCCATTCTATTTCGATAGACATGCGAGATGTACGTATTCAGTGATGAAGTTTCAATGCATTGGATAAATATAACTACACTTTAAATAAAGATTCTGATGAATTATAAAAAATTCTATGACATGCTTCTTCTGATTGGTAAATAGACCCATACTCGAAATCCAATGATAAAATTTGTTTGCACATGCGTATAATGACTACTGCAGAAACATGACTTTTATCAAATTGGCATGCATTTGAAAATATTTTGCATTAATCTAAGAAACACTTTCAACTCTGAAATGATCCACATATTGTTATATTATGACAACGATGTGTTTTATTTGAAATAAATATTAATTCTATTGAATTTATTGGAGTGTTCAATCAAACTTTTCATCTCAAAGTCAGCACTATCAAATCCTTTTCTGACTTTAATTATTGTTTGTGCAAGTCGGCTGAATTTGGAATTTAATGCATAAAAATTAATAAAATTCATACAGTGAAAATGCACCGCATATACAATACTAATGAATCGCTCTACAGTGAAAATGATAGTAAAGTATCATTATTCAACAGTAAACATGACTCGCATAAAGATATAGCATCATAGTGGAATTCAATACAATATGGGCAAACTGAATAACAAAAGCTATTCTACGTTATACAACATTAATAATTGTGTTGTAATGAATATTTTTTTGCAACTACATCTTCCCTGCTAGTTTTTAATCATCTGCACGATTTGTTCGTAAAACGTCCTAAATATTCACCTATTTCGGTATATATTTCACGTATGGATGGCTCTCGGCGCGTTAAAAACCCGTTCCCATCTCTTATTTTGTATAACTTGTATTATTTATTACTAAATATAGTACATGTGAACAATTTTCTTCATTTTCTTCAAAAATCATAATTTTTTCGTCTGTTTATTTACCATTCTACATCAGAAATGCATGGCATATACAGTGAAAATGGTATTTTAGGATCCGCACTTTACATACACTGCCACGCGACATATCAGAAAACGGTAGCGATGAGAGATCGGTTTTAATTAGATTGTTTTCAAATGAATTATGTGTTCGGCAATGTTTAAAAAAAACCAAATAAATATATCAAGTTTAGACAAATATTTCTGTAAAGAACTTTATTAATAATTGTTATAAATATCACTTTTATTCAAAAATTGTTTCTTCTATACACGGTGAAACTAATGTTTTAAATGCCTAGTTTTGTGTACACTTAAACTACACAAGGCCTACATCGAGTATCGACTGCATGTAGACAAAAGATGTTTTACACTACATATAATCATTGAGTTTTGTCAATAGGAACATAATTTTGTTTAGTTTACGTGTAAGTTACACTTACACAACACCGAGTTTAGGTCAATGTGAACACGGCCTTAGATATATCAATACTTATTTTTCAATATCGAATACTCGTTCGAAACTAAATTTCAAAATATATGTGGAACATTTCCCCTCCTATTGACAGCTATCTGAAGTCAGTTCATAGTAGCCTAGTATCCTGGCCAACTGCTGGACAGCAGACGAAGTCAGGGGCGTAGCTGCCGTTAGGCACTTTAGGCACGTGCCTACACATAATTTTTTCACAAATATTTTTTTTTATTAAAAAAAATAATAAACAACGTTATATGTACATGAACTCCAGTGTCAACTCTAATTATCGAATGTCATGTGTACACTAGTCTCTCGTCCTTAGTGAATGGAATATTGGATAGAATTGAATATTTTTTATGTGTGTACCTTATATAGAAACTATAAACTAGAACTTTGGTTCAGATCATTTCAATTCTATCAACAAAAACTTGAATGAACCTCAACTTAGACACATGAATTTTTAATTAGTTCTTGTTAGTTTTCAACTAGCTTTCCACTTTGTCTTCACCCGACTTGCCAATGTTGGTCGTCCGTTTGGCTGTGCAGGATGTATAAATACGTAGGACTTCACGTCTGGTCAGAATGGGGAAATTTAATATTATGCCTAGTTGTAGAGAGAATGCCACTCTTTGAGGAGTTCGTAGTTGGTCTACTAAAAGGCAAAGTTTCTGCTCCTATCCAATAATCCCTCATTTTCCAATGCATGGCATTTTCAAATTTCCAGACCTTCGTCCTGTACAACACCTATTACAGGACTAAGCTCTCTGTTGTGTTTATTGTAAATAATCAATTTGGCTTTTTTTTGTTCTAAACTTGCATAAATATTTTACACAGGATGTTTAAAAATCAATCTAACAAATAGCTTCTAGTAATTTTGAGTACTCTCAGATCTACGTGTAATGACCACAATTATTCAAATTCCTAAGCAGGTAGGGATTTTACAGTAGAGCGGGATATAAAGAAATACGAATTTCTTGAATTTTGTTACGTTAGTATGAACAGAACAGAACTTTTGCATTAGGCATCGACTATGTGTGTATGTGTTTGTGTGGCTAGGGTGAAGGTTTAAGAATCAAAAGATTGATGGTTGATGTCTTTCTAGTCAAAAGGATAGTGTTATTATATAGTAATATCAGTGTTTACGTGCACGTACCTATCTTTTAATGAAGGATCGTCAATATGTACTATGTACCAGGGGGACCTGCTGGGGGCCTTGAGCGGCCCCAAGACCCCCTGCCGATTTGTGCCTACAGTTGAATGAACACCTAGCTACGCCCCTGGAAGTAATAGGTCGGGGTAAGGACGCCAGGCAAAGTTCATAGGGCCTCATTTTAATAGTGGCGTGGAAATCCATCACTTTTATCCAACCAACTGTCCTTTTCTGATAAAGATAAGCGTGCGATCGTACTAGAAAACAATGTAATTTATATAATGACATTGTAATTATTTCAGTACACAGTTACTTCAACATCAAAATGTGATGTAATTTAAACGTGGAACTCTGATATTAGTTTATGTTGGTTTGTTATTACATAATATGTTTTGACGTAATTACGTAATGATGTTTGTCGAGCGTCAATGATGAGTCTTTTTGTAGACGAAAAGCGCGTCTGGCGTAAATATAATTTTTTATTCTGGTATCTATGATGAGTTTATTTGATATAACTCAATATGGAATAGTCATTACTTAATGATATTTCGATATTACATGCTATGGTTTCGTATCGACTTGATACAGTATTATCATTACTTAATATGGTTTTGTCATTACTCGATATGTGACGATTTTACACTACATGCTGTGTTTGTTTCAGTATTTGATGTGGCCCTGTCATTCTTTGGCAGGGGCGTAGCTAGGTGTTCATTCAACTGTAGGCACAAATCGGCAGGGGGTCTTGGGGCCGCTCAAGGCCCCCAGCATGTCCCCCTGGTACATAGTACATATTGACGATCCTTCATTAAAAGATAGGTACGTGCACGTAAACACTGATATTACTATATA
This sequence comes from Mytilus galloprovincialis, assembly GCF_965363235.1. Taxonomy (NCBI): domain Eukaryota; kingdom Metazoa; phylum Mollusca; class Bivalvia; order Mytilida; family Mytilidae; genus Mytilus; species Mytilus galloprovincialis. The sequence continues at coordinate 36,687,774 of NC_134839.1, forward strand.
ATAACACTATCCTTTTGACTAGAAAGACATCAACCATCAATCTTTTGATTCTTAAACCTTCACCCTAGCCACACAAACACATACACACATAGTCGATGCCTAATGCAAAAGTTCTGTTCTGTTCATACTAACGTAACAAAATTCAAGAAATTCGTATTTCTTTATATCCCGCTCTACTGTAAAATCCCTACCTGCTTAGGAATTTGAATAATTGTGGTCATTACACGTAGATCTGAGAGTACTCAAAATTACTAGAAGCTATTTGTTAGATTGATTTTTAAACATCCTGTGTAAAATATTTATGCAAGTTTAGAACAAAAAAAAGCCAAATTGATTATTTACAATAAACACAACAGAGAGCTTAGTCCTGTAATAGGTGTTGTACAGGACGAAGGTCTGGAAATTTGAAAATGCCATGCATTGGAAAATGAGGGATTATTGGATAGGAGCAGAAACTTTGCCTTTTAGTAGACCAACTACGAACTCCTCAAAGAGTGGCATTCTCTCTACAACTAGGCATAATATTAAATTTCCCCATTCTGACCAGACGTGAAGTCCTACGTATTTATACATCCTGCACAGCCAAACGGACGACCAACATTGGCAAGTCGGGTGAAGACAAAGTGGAAAGCTAGTTGAAAACTAACAAGAACTAATTAAAAATTCATGTGTCTAAGTTGAGGTTCATTCAAGTTTTTGTTGATAGAATTGAAATGATCTGAACCAAAGTTCTAGTTTATAGTTTCTATATAAGGTACACACATAAAAAATATTCAATTCTATCCAATATTCCATTCACTAAGGACGAGAGACTAGTGTACACATGACATTCGATAATTAGAGTTGACACTGGAGTTCATGTACATATAACGTTGTTTATTATTTTTTTTAATAAAAAAAAATATTTGTGAAAAAATTATGTGTAGGCACGTGCCTAAAGTGCCTAACGGCAGCTACGCCCCTGTTTGGTGTGGTTATCCCATTACTTGATGAGGTAAATCCGTTGAGTTTGAGTTAGACCCTTATTTGAGTCTCATTTAGATTAAGATTTGGAGTTTAAATTCCAGTTATCTAATATGAGTTTTATTTTTTTTTTATCGCGGATCAGGGTCTTTTGCTCGAGCTTCCAAAAAGGGTTTGCGTACAAAAGATAAACAATGTTACAGCATACAAAATAAACATAGAAATTGAAAAAAAAGTTAGATGTGGTGTGATTGCAAAATGAATATGACATTTATCCACCAGAGTTTAGATGAAGTGGATGTAAATAATCATAGGCAACCATGCAGCTTTAACACACCGTATAGTCGGCTTCAAAAGACCACCTCGTGAAATTGTGAGGCAATTCAAACTACGGTCTAATTTATAACTAATCAATCTACGAAAAACAAATATGACACACATAAAACCACGACAACCATTGACTTACATGCTCCTAACTGTGTGAAGGCATATATAACCCCGTGAATTTCGGCACGGGTTACATTAAAGTCTGTTGGTGTGTAATCGACACTGTGGCTGCTTTAAACGCAAGACGGTATACAAGTAGTTATAAACAAATTTATTCACAAGTGTACAGTTTGAAAGATAGGGGAAGAATTTCCAATACTGCTCTCTTTTGAGAACTACGGAAAAAACGACCAAATGGTTTGGGGATATCACCCTTATGTCCGAATTACTGTTAAGGTTTTAGTACTTTTTTATATAAATTTTGTCTGTCGTCCCTGTTTCCATACCAAATAACTCTAAACAACAAAATGAACTTAAATTTGAACTTTTAAATTAACTTAATAGATAGCGGTGTCATTTTGGTCTTTTGTGGATAGTTGTCTCATTGGCAATCATACCACATCTTCTTTTTTATATGTACTCATCCAAAGCGCGTATTGACATCGGTGTAAGAATAGAACATATTTCCAAAATGGTCTCGTGGTTTTACCTCATCAAGTAATATAATGGGATAACCACATCAAAGAATGACAGGACCATATCAGGTACTTTTCATACTATAGAATAGTATAGAAAGTCCCTGACCACATCAAATACTGAAACAAACACATCATGAAGTGTACACTCGTCAAATTTTGAACCATCATTACGTAATGTTATAGTCATTTTTTACTAGGTAATAAAAGTACATTACGTTAAGTCAACTACACATCAAGTTATGTTAAAACCACATTGCCTAATGACACAAACACATAAAATTATGGTGAAACCACATCGAGTAATGACAAAACCATATTAAGTACTGACAAAACTATATCAAGTCAATACGAAACCATATCATGTTATATCGAAATATCATTAAGAAATGACTATTCCATATTGAGTTATATCAAAACATAATTTTACGTAAAAACCATATTATGTAAAGATTGATTGATTGATTGTTGGTTGCTTAACGTCCAGTGGCAAATATTCCATGCATATTCAGGACGAGAACAAGTTCACAATAAATACAATAGGTAGGTCTTGTCACAATAGAGGCCATCTGGGATGATGGTCGGGGAAATTTGGACTGCCACTGGAAAATGAGGGTTTATTGGTTAGGGACAGAAATTTTGCCTTGCAACAGGCCAAAAAAGGTTTTGCAAGGGTTCTTAATGTGCAAAGAGCGTGGCACTCTCTTTACACGAGACATCGGATTTAACGTCCCCATTCTGACCGGACATGACTGCGAACTTGAAACATCCCGCACAGCCAAACAAGTAATAACAAAGCCAACATAAAGTAATATCAGAGTTCCACAAAAGACAGCTGTGGCGTTCCATAGTTAAATATTGTTGAAGCTGTGGACTTCTTGTTCAAGATAAAATAGATTTCAACAATTTACTTTGTAACCACTATCATGTTGGGTGTAAGTCAGCATGACCAAAATTGTTAATTTACACCATAAAGAGTTATTGCCTTTAAAGTATTTTTTCACATTTTTTCTTAATTTTTTGTAAACTTTACAAACATATTCTCATCTGAAACTAGTTTAAAAAATGTATCCCATGACTTTACCCGTCACTCAAAGATGGCTGCCATGGCTAAAAATATTGCATGTGAGTCGAATGCAGTTTTTGACGGATATATCTGAAACTAAAACATTTGGAGTAATTTAAAGGTCAAGATCTATCTGACCTGAAAATTTCAGACTCATCAAACAACTCCTTTTTGGGTTGTTGTCCCTCAATTGGTAAATATAAGGAAATTCTGCACGTTTTGGTTATTATCTTGAACATTATAATAGATAGATATAAACTGTAAACACTAAAATTGTTCAGCAAAAATAGGTCTTCAAATAATTCAACATGATAAAGTTATCAATCGTCCCCTTCCGGAGTAATTATTCTTAATGTCAATTTTTCATAATTTTTCCTAAATTTTTGTAAAAAAGTAAAATCACAAAAATACTGAACTCAGAGAAAAAATCAAAACGAAAAGTCCCGAGTCAAATGACAATATCAAAATCTCAAACACATCAAACGAATGAATGATACTTTACCTTTTACGTAAACATCCTTTTTTGAGTTGTTTTACTACCTATTTCATTTTACTTCATATTCTCAGACAAATTGCCGATAAAAAGAATTATGGCATTTTATTTTTATGCCCCAGCTATGGGCACTATGTTTTCTGTTCTGTGCGTCCGTTTGTCTGTTCGTTCGTTTGTTCGTCCGTCAGTCCCGCTTCAGGTTAAAGTTTTAGGTCAAGGTAGTTTTTGATGAAGTTAAAGGGAAAATTCGCAAAAAAAATATAATTTGATATTATGTTTATCCTAAATAAATAAGCATATTTCCAAAATATTAAAGGTTTATTCGTCTAGATAAGTGAGTTATTAGATTTTTAAAATCGACTCTCAATTCTCGGGAAGACGCCATCTTGAAAACTGATGACCACGGATATCTAATTACCGCAAAGTCCTAGTATCCAGCATGACATGTCCGTTAATCAGTGTTCAAATGACTTGTGAAGCTGATGGATGTTCTACCCGATCAAGTAATGGAAGAAGTCTACATAGTTTCCAAAATCATCAAATCAAGTAATGGTTCACTAAGATTGATAAGAATATTTAAAAAAAAATAATCTTAATTTTTTAGAGGGTTGAATATTCAGCGTACAATGGTAAAATCAGGTTGAAAAGCTGTAAATGACAGATCGTACGTTCCCCATTTCCATTCTCAATTTTATTGGTTTTAGCTCATCACTAAATTTACATTTTTGGCACCGAGATTTTTGCTATAATAATGTAGAAGTAGTCACAATAGTGTGAAAAAAAGTTCGGAGATACTTATTGTGGAGGAATTATAAACTGAGATTTATCTTTGTTGTAAAAGTTTTTTTTAATGCTTTTTTCTAACGTATATTTTTAGATTATTTTGGGTTTTGATCTAACTTGACCAACGTTCAAAAACATGTCTTCTTGTAATCAGCATGGCTTAATACCGGTAATTACTGAGGTATTGTAAAAATGACACATTCGGGTATTCTAACGGTCGACTTCCTGACAGGCTTGTTTAATTTAATACACAATGAACAAGGTCAATGAATCACGTGCGTGATTGCGAGTGAACCAGGTGTGCTCAGGTAAAATATACCATACCAATATATAACTGTCCGTGATAAACAGCTTGTGTACAAAACCTAATAGTGGTTATAAGAATAGGTATAGACCAAATCTCCGTGTTATCTAAATTAAATTTTACTTTTATTTGTATTTCAGCACCTATTCTTCCGTTTTATATATAATTGTTGGTCCCTTTATTTTTAATCAGTTCTTTAATCAGTTCTTCCCGTTTGTACCCTCACATATATGACGTCATTTTCACTCTAGAAAACAGTGCTATATTTCAAAATGAATGCCGTTTTTTTATAATTGTTCATTCATTTTACATGTGAAACAAGAATATCAATTAGGAAACTTCGGACTATACAAATGCAGAATATACTGTGCCGGTTTGCATTCTTCTAACGAGATAAGAGAAATGAAAAAAAACTGTCATGTAAAAACAAGCACGCTCAAATCAAGATATAAAAAAACATGTGAGTAAAAATTAACTGGATCAGAAAAATTAACAACCTTTGATCTCGAGTGTATTGTTGATTTTATTTGTTTTTATAGTATAGCTTCTTCCATTATCCAAATGATATAAGATAATGTGTTATAGTGGTATCAGCTAAAATATAATGCCAATTATAATGCTAGAAGTAAAAATGTAATACAGGTACACCTTTCATTTGGTCATGACTGTCAAATGTCTAAATTTAAGTGTTCCCGTACATTTTTTGCCTATTTAAGACATTTAAAATGCTTGTGTAAAACTAGTTTTGTTTTCCCTTTTTAAAAAATATAAATAAATGATAAGATTGTATATCATTTCTTCCGACAACTAAATTTAATTTCCAGTCTTTAACCGGTTCATTTCTTAGTTAAGTAACTTCTTTGAATTCAAATAAAATAATAGCACAAAATATAATTGAATAATTCCACGGCGATTCACTTGTATTTGTCAACACCTTGAAAATCTATTTTAAATTTGTGTATTAAACTTGACCTCCTGGCGTATAACCCACTGATCCGAATAGACAGCACGGTGTGCCCTAGAGGCCAAGCTAATTACCTATCTGCAAATAACATTTCACTTTTATACAGGTCTTTGACGAGTATTGTCTGAGAATAATACACACATTGCATAAATAAAGTCATAGCGTAGATAGTAAAAGGTCAATAAGCGTAAACCTATATATTATATACTTTGATTTATTCACTTTATCAGTCTCAAAAAGTATAAATTAAAGCAAAAAAAAAAAAATAATTATAATAATTTCTTGTGCTGTCTACAAAAATAAATCGAAATATATACGGTAAATATAGAAATTTTTCTCATGAATGTGTATAACTGCACGACTGTGCGTTTTATTTTCTTATTATCGGATGGTTATTAGATATAGCATTAGTCATCGACACGCTTACGATAACGGTAAAATATGATTAAAAACCAAGACTCTTAATGATTGTATTTTAAATCCCGGCTGGCAAAAACCAGGAGAAAACGTCACGACCTACAGGAAGTAGTTAATATATTTTCATTAATTATTGAATTTCTCCTTTTTTACTGCACATACAGCAATAAAACTTTGTGAATATATATATATTATGTCATAATGAACATATTTAAACCATAAGTAAAAAATCGCGAATTTTCCCTTTAAAGTCCAATCAACTTGAAACTTAGTAAACATGTTCCCTATGATATGATAATTCTAATTTTAATGCCAAATTAGAGATTTTATCCCATTTTCACGGTCCACTGAACATAGAAAATGATAGTGCGGGTGGGCATCCGTGTACTAGGGACACACTCTTGTTTGATACTGACTTCCTCAGCTCGCGTATCAGCTTGCCATAGCGGACTCGCTTGATATTCTTGATTATAAAGTCCGTATCAAAAACAAAAAATAATAATATATAGCAGTAGACACTTACCCTCGAACCAGTCTTTCTTCTTTTGGTGTTCATGCTGTTTCCTCAATTTTCTGGTTTATCCAAATTTAGATCCTCCTAATCGATTTACGAGATTTGAACATTGGTACTTAACTGCCTTATATGTTTGAAGTCATTGCCAAATTAAACATAGATGATAATTAATGTGTTGATATTTTTGTTTTCTTTTGTTCGAATTCTATCCTCGTCTGAAAATAATATCGTCTTTGTTGTTTTTTTTGTTTTGTTTTTTTTTTTTTTGGGGGGGGGGGGGGGGCAATTATATCCATGCAAAAATTAAATAAAAAAAAATAATAAAAAGTACCGAACTCCAAGGAAAAATAAAAAAACAAAAAGTCCCTTACAAAATGGCAAAATCAAAAGCTCAAACACATCAAACGAATGAATAACAACTACCATATTCCTGACTTCGTACATGCATTTCTCTTTATAGAAAATAGTTGATTAAACATTGTTTTAGAGCTAAAATCACATTGATCGGATTTTGACGCTTCACGTTTTGTCTTTTTTATTTTTTTTTTTATTAAATTTAATCCAGTCTACCACATTTTGTTATCTCAAATTCCCCGTTTTTAGTCGTCTCAATCATATGGTCTGAAAGTTTTCATAAAAAATTTGAACGATTGGATATAGGAGTAAATTCAGTAAATAAATACTAGTATACGTCATCATGGACCCATTTTTTGGACAGCTTTCAGTATAAAATGGAACACCTGTGCTGCAATGATTGGTAGATAAAGTTTTCAGAAAAAGAGAGACGAAAGATACCAGAGGGACATCAAACTTATAAGATTGAAAATAAACTGACAACGCCATGGGTAAAAATAAAAAGACACACAGACAAATAATAGTACAGAAGACACACCATTGAGAACTAAAGACTAAGCAACGCGAACCCAACCAAATGTAAATTTGACCCAGTAAATGTATTTCTATTACATTGATCAAAGATAAGGTTCAATAAAATAAATAACGATATAGAAAATATTGATATAGAATTGAACAGTGATTGGTCATTGTAGTAACTTAGTGCGAAACTTTAAGGGCATACGATACAGTTACAGGGAAGGGAATGACGTTGTTAACGTTAAATGTTATTTTCGCGACGTCAAACTGTGACATATCGGGAAAAGATGCATTTTTCGACTGATTTTTATCATTCAAACTGATTTAATTTAAAAACGAGTGCATGGACCCCTATTTTTTAAAACAGCAATTTGTTTTATTTTGCATTGAGATTATGTGACCCAAATTTTATAAAACTGTAAATAGTGCAATTTTTTCCTCTATTCATGAACATTTGATAAATATAGAGTTATTTCGGAATAAAAATTGCATAATTTTTAATGATACTTATTAAATACAGAAATTACCGATTATTTAACAAAAACCGTTTTGTGTTTATCTTTTAAAACAAAAAAGTTATGTCTTTCTTTCGAAAAAGAAAATATGGACACAAATCTGAATTTTGAGCAAATATACAAAATTTCGAACTCATTTTACTCAAAAAGTAGCACATGAAGGTATATTTTTTATTACATATTTGATTTAATGAGGTAAAAAATACCCTATATGCAAATTTTCATCAACTTGTAAATACAGGTTCAAAACTGTATCGTATGCCCTTAATGTTTGTAAACAAAGCCATGTTGACGGCTCAAAAATGCCACATGACCCTATGTGTTGAAAGATGGGGCTACATGTGTACTTAAATAAATGATATATGAAAGCCTCTAATTTCTGAAGGTGAAAAAGTTATAAATTTAATTGAATATATATGTTTACATTAAAGTAAATGAGAGATGTGTTTAACTGAATTTATCCGAATGCAACACCTATAACTTGTTTTTTTTATATTTTTTTTTTATAATTTTTTCTTCATATTTTACTTTGTCATTTGAAAAATATCAAGTACCGATACCTTATCATATAAGTCGCGTTTTCATAACTAAATAACATTTAAAATTTTGATTTTTTTTTTTTACACGTAAGATATTTCAATTAAGAAGCTGACCATTAAAATTATGATCATTTATAATTATCTATTATAACAATTATACGGTTTGTGTAGTTTGAATAATAAAATTCAACGATATAAATAAATATAATAAATATTTATTTTATTATAGTGTCACATATTGATTGACAAATATTTACATATCACCGTATTCAAGAAAACAATCAATACCCAGTCATAATTTTGACTTTTGAAACACTTAACACATGCTATGTACATTATAATATATGTTGAGTTTGTTGATTTTTAAACAGTGCAAGCGAATTGTCTCCCTGTAGTGTTAGGTACTACCTTAAGGTTAAAAGATTTTTTTTATGTTTGCATTAGCACTAATGAGTTTGTGGTGTTTTCTAATAAAAAAAACCCAACATTTGTTCATCCTCTTTCGTTTGATTAATGCATTACATCAAACATCTATACGTTTTTTTTATTTGTTGTCAATTCTAATTTTTAAAAGTCAAGATATTAAACAAATCAATATGCACCCAATATGATTTGTTTTCTAATTCTAACTGTTGTGCATCATATACATAGATAAAATATAATATTGGAATATAAGATCATCTGGTTTATTTTCTGATATATATTACAATTCTTTAAAATTTTGTCTCGTCGTTTTCCTCATTTATCGGAATTTTCAGTATTTGTTCTACAAATGCAGATGTTTCATCTTGCTGTAGTTGAGCTGTAATTTTGTCTCGTCGTTTTCCTCATTTATCGGAATTTTCAGTATTTGTTCTACAAATGCAGATGTTTCATCTTGCTGTATTGATTGGTACCAAAATGGCTTTCTTAGTTTTTTTGTTGTTTTTGTGGTTGTAGGTGACTTTGTTTCCTTCATCGTCATATAGTTGATCATAGCTTTTTGTCCTGTCTCCATCATGTTTGTCGTACTTCTCTTTTTCAAAGGCCTGTTCTTCAGATTTTTCGACATGCCGATTTTCGCTTTGATCTATGCGTTTACTAGAGTGATCTACTGTCTGGTCAGATGAATTTGTATTTTCTTTTGGTAGTCCTGTACTTACATCAACGCCTTTATTATATACATCATCCCCTTTTACGGTTGCTTCGTTCGATTTTTCTCCTTTTGTTGTATTTAAATCTTTGAGAGACATTGGACTTTCTCCTTCCTTACGTTTTTTCCCACTGCGATGTTTCTTGCGCTTAGTTGACTTTTTCCGAGATTTCTGTGGTTTGTCATCATAATTCTCTTTTTCTTGATGAACATCTTTCTTTTCCGTATATGGAGAACGTGCACCATATCTTGCTCTGTAAATTTCATCGTCTGATTTTGCATAAGCCTCATTGTCATGTTCTTTTATATGACGTCTGCTCATACGTGTAGTTGCTGATTTCTTATTAGCCTTGTAATATGTGTCGTCATCATTTTCAGCTTCAGAGGGTAATAGTACTTCATCTTCTCTTGGTAGTGCACTTGATGACCCTAAAGGATTAGGTTCTTTATAGTCACTTGACTCTCTGTCTGGACCAATGATATGTATGGTGGGTAATCCTTCATGTGCGATATCTGTAACGTTTTTTCCGTCAACAATTCGTGAAATAACTTTATGTTTTGTCTTAATTTTTCTTTTACCGAATGCTTCACGACTTGGAGGCCGATCTTCATCGCTTCCCTTATTTGATCTGGAACCTTTTGTGAGCAAATAAATTTCAAGGTCACTATCATCAATCTGGCCACTCTCTAAACTATAACAACTAGATTGTCTGGATACATCACTGTCATAACCGGAATGAGTTTGTAAGTTTCTGCGTAAAATGTCTTTAAGAGGAGTATCTGAACTGACAATTTTCGGAGGTGGATGAACAAAGATTTCTTCATTGTTATCATGGTCATATATCGTTTTAAAGCTATACTCAGAAGACGGTGGAACAACCATTGGTTGTTTTAAAGTTTTCATTGGCCTTAATTTATAAGTATCGTCATCGCTGTCATCAGTTGTTATTGGTCTTGGTGGAGGGAGTTCTAAGGTTGTTACGCCATATAAGACAGCAAATTTACCTTTTAATCCAAGTGGTTCCGGTAACTGGCTTTGCTGTTTTGACATTTGATTATTGAAGCCATCTATTAATTTCTGTCTTTGATAGACAGTGAGAGCAGTAGGACAGGGAGCTGTATTTGTTGTCGAAACTTTTTCGTCTTTTTGTTTAATAGTATGACAACCATCAACAATATAACATGGACAGGCTAAAGTTACACAACCAAGACTAACAACTGCAATATACCATCCATAAATTATAGTTTCTGTTTCTTTGTCATGAGTGTTGTGGAATACAACAACAGCGACTACCAAGCAAATCGCTGTAAACAAAAATATGAAAATTGTAATAAAATAGCTTGGAATTAATAATCAATAATTAAACACATTCTCACACACACACCTCGTGCTCGGAATAAAAAAAAATATGGCGCTCGAAACAAAATTTTTATTAATGCAAATTGCGACATATAACATGTATAACATCTGAATGTATTTCCGTCAGTCAAATCGTTTGATTTTACGGAAATCTATACAACAACTTATCTTTATATACACAGGACTAGGTACAATAAATTCCCTTTGTACTAACAATATATGTAAATACAACATAACCATTTCATAGCTCTCGAAACATCATCTCTATTGATTTAAGGTAGATTCATGGTATACTGACAACTTGAATTTTTACAATCTCAATACAAAATCAGTCTAATTAATTACCCAAATCTGCAAATTTGGAAAAGATTTGGAATTTAATAGTAAGACGTTTACTTATATAAAGAAAACATGTTTATTTATTGTGTAATCTAAAATATTGAAACAGATATCAAATTTTGTGTTTTAATTTTTTTTCTTTCAAATAAGCCTTTAAGGGGAGATAACTCTTTTAGTAAAAAAAAAGTATACACTGGACAGATAGGGAATTTTTTAATTTTTACTGTCAGCAAGAAAACAAGTTCGGTGACACAAGTTTTCTTTTTATTTTCTTAAAACATATCATAAAACATATCTTCTTACAATTTATTTCAAAATTCTATCTCATAGAATTTTTTTTATGCACACAAATGTGCCTTTTCATGAACAATCTAACCAAATTTAGGCAATTTTCAACGACTCATAGCTTGGAAAATAGCAAAGTGACCCATACTTTTTATTATATTTTTGAAAAAATCATAGTAAAATCTTCTTTTTGGCAAAGTATAGTAAAATCTATCTCAAAAAGTATATACTTATGATCTACCTTAAAGCGATACACACAAATCCGTTTATTCACATTTTTCCGGATGCAGCATTTTAAAAAACACGGCGCTTTCGACAACATTTTCATTTTTCATGTACTAAACATAATATTTTTAATGGCATTAACAGGATTGCGAATCAAGGAAACAGGGTATCTTTTGAAAACAAAGCAAAATACGATTTGTGTGGTTATCAAGTGAAGACATTATCATTTGCTTTGGGTTTGACTGTCGAGAACTACCAGTTGATATGCATAAGGTTGGGATTATTTTGTCCTTTTACAGGTAATTTCCTAATGCATGTAAAACAAAACTTTGGTTAACTTGCTTGCTTTGTTTGTATATTGTACAATCAGTAGAATAACACCCAATTAAATTCAAATATGATATATACAGGTAAAACTATGCCTATATAAATTGTTTAAAGATGTCAATCTTATTTACAAAGCTTGAATAAACAGTTATACAAACAAAGCAAGCAAGCCAACCAAAGTTTTGTTCTACATGCATTAGGAAATTAGCTGTAAAAGTATTTATCTTGTCGAACGTGATTGATACTGTACTCCTATTATGTTTATATTAATCATATAAACATTGCTATTAAATGATTACGTCATTAAAAAAAGTTTTAAGACTTCATTATCACATGTAGATATACGAGTCTTTTTCTTTGTGAATAAACCTCAAATCGTCATCAAAAAAATTATTAAAGCAAAACAAAAAAGGATTATTGTTAGCTTACGTCAATATATCCATTAATCGAAGGATTTTTTCCTCCATAATTGTTTTCGCCTATTATTATGCATTGTCAAACTAATATTTTTCACAACAATGTGCAGAATTTATCTATGCTTCAAAACAATGTGCAGAATTTATCTATGCTTCAAAACAATGTGCAGAATTTATCTATGCTTCAAAACAATGTGTAGAATGTATCTATCATGCTTCAAAACAATGTGCAGAATTTATCTATGCTTCAAATATAGAACTTTTTCAGCATGAGTAAAGTTTTTTTCCTCTCCAGTTCTACAGTATAAATTTCAAATAACATCCCATTGCATACACTGTAATAAACATTACAGTAACTATAAGTTAAAAATTCGAATGATGATAAACTTTATTTCTCTGTGTATATGCTTTAGTTATCATGTCAACTCAAACTTTCAAAATATTTTATAGAAATACCAAATATAAAAGGAATGGTGATTTGAATCACCCACGGTATAATGTTTATGATTAAGAAATATGCAATGAAATGCAGGATGTATTTCCTACAACAGTCAAATTCAAGGAAATATTTTTAATTTTGATAGTTTTTCGTATGAAACCGGATGTGACGTACCATGATTCGGTGATATTACATCTTTTACATTACCTGTTAGAAAAGCAAATGATGCAGCAGCAAACTTGATTCCTCTGATTTTTTTCAAGTCACGTGTCCAGAAGAATGTCATGGAGGCCAAGACAACACAGATAAAGTAGAATGAAAACCCTAGGCTCATAAACACTTGCGGAATCTTGTAACTCCCTGAAATGTATAAAAATATATGATCATGTTCTTCGTTACATACAATCTTTGTGTTACAATATCTGTTAGGTCGATTGACATTAGAATTTTAGCACCAAATACAAAGTTATGTAGCCGTCTCTATTCTGATCTAGTTTTCAATAACACTTGTTTCTGGTTTCCTTACAGTTACATGTTTATGAATGTTTCTATCTTACATAGTTTAAGTCTTAAATCTTTTGCCTAGTAATTTTTAAAATAATAATATACAATGTTTACAAATAATTGTATTACTAAATCTTTGATATTTTCTATCGCATTCAACAGAATACCTGTACCAAGTCAGGAATATGACAGTTGTTGGCCGTTCGTTTGCTGTGTTTTATTATTTGATTTTTCCATTTGATTAGGGACTTTCTGTTTTGAATTTTCCTCGTAGTTAAGTATTTTTGTGATTTTACTTTTTTATGCAACTTAATAAACAATTTTGATTATCACAATCAAACTTAAAAATCAAACGTATTTTTCTCAACACTGTCACTACATGTATGCTTTTATTCTTAATATATTAACTCTCCAAAAATGATTGTGTATATTGTATATTTATAATTTCAAATTTTGCCATTAAGAATACGGTCAACAGGCTACACTTCTTTCCTTCTTTTACTTTCGTTAGTCAATTTCTTTATTGTATGTGTTTAAATTATATATGGTTTAAACATGATATGACTATTGTCATCGAAGATTGCTAGTTAACCGGTCTAGTGTGAATTGAACAGGTCCAAAATTGTCGATCGACCAAAGGAAGATAACTAGAATAATAACTCGTTCCAGATACGGCTGATTAAAAACGGATTTTTTTCTGAGGTGGCAGAAACCAGTTATTTTACAATAAATCTTTAAAATTTCATGGATTTATGATTTTATTTTCTTGAAAACTCATTCAAGCTTATATACAAATAAAATGTATGGTTTCAAGGAACTAAGATGTGTGCGTGCTTATGTAAATATATAGAAAACCTTTAAATTTGGGTGTCTGTCCAGCATGGAGATTTAAATTTATATTTATAAATGCATTGCAAATAAGGCAAAAAATGTGATGCTCTGATACCAATATAATCCTCACCTGCAGAATCCTGCTAAAAGCCGACAAGAATTTTAGCCAAATTCAAGAGAGAAACGATATTCAGTAAATTAGAGCCTTGTCCGAACCTATCCTTACCATCAAAATCTCAAGATATTTTTGTTTACATAAAACTGAATTTTTTCCCCACTTTGATTGGATGTCGTCAAGTGAGGAGACCACACTTTTGACATCAGATTGGACCTATATGTGAAGGAAATCCCCAACCTGTGTATACAACTACTTACTTGTGTAGTACAATAGCCTAGAATTTACATTCATTTATTTTTTCAGTCCACATGATGCAATTATATACCTGAATACTTAACTATAACAAAATTTCTGGTACACCAAAACTGGTACCTGCCACCTGAGGGATGATATATATCAAAAACTGTATCTGTATGCGGAGTTAAATGTGTAATTTTGAATACATCATGGAAATCATGATTTATCTTCCGCATGTGGGCACATGTCAAAACCTGCATATTGGTATTGCTAGAGAAATTGCAAATTATCACATTAAGATAATTTTAGAGTTAAACAGATACATTGTTTTGAAAATTATATAAATCTACTCACAATCACCTTAAGATTCAAACGAAATATAAATAACTGTTGGCAAAAAAATCCTTAAATTGTTATCAAAGGTACCAGGATTATAATTTAGTACACTAGACGCGCGTTTCGTCTACATAAGACTCATGAGTGACGCTCAGATCAAAAAAGTTAAAGTGAGGGGTTTTGAAACAGTAATTTATTAGACAAAAAGTCTGATCCCAAGCTGATCAGGTGAAAACTTTCCAACAGTAAAAGGGAATCCATGTTTTAACATTTTCACTAATTAAATGTTTTCCTGTATTGTGTCGTACTTTTATAGAAATAAGTGTTTCAAGGCATGTTAGAGTAAGGTTTAGGGATAGAGTTATTTACTTTACAATTTATAGTTTAACTTTTTTACGTTGCAATAATGTGTATTTTCATTACAGGCGTAATTGTTGCAATTAGTATACTTAATGCTTCAATGTTTATTCATAAGCAAGAAATGTACAAGAAATATGATTGCCCTACTGAAATTTCAACTTAAATAAATCTGTGTATAAAAGTGTATGCATAACATCACTTACTTTTGAAGCAATCTTTTTATAGATTCGCGTAGACGTATGGCTTAGATTTCAAACAATACCGACCATATATGTTTATATATAACAAGCATTGAACATATACATTTAAATATCAGCAGGCTTATGCATTTAGATAATGTATAATATACTTTTTGTTTTGATTCTATTTTGTTTGATGTTTTGTATTTTTATATATGGTTCAAGTTTTAAACGTAGGAATTATATTCGTTTATGTTTTATAGCCGTAATTATTGCAGTTGATATACTTAATGCCTCAATGTTTTTTTTTCACAAGGAAGAATTATACAAGAAATATGATTGCCCTACTGAAGATTCAACTTCAATAAAAATTGTTTCATGTGTTGAATTTGCTCATTATAAGAGAGGTTTGGGAATCTTTCTTTTATATGACAGGATAGAAGTGTACGGTCGAAATTACTTTCTTAAGTAATGATATTTTATTAATTTACCTATTACGCATCACTACGACTTCAAATAAAACAAGCCATTACATTAATATATAATATATAAAAAAAGAAGATGTGGTATGATTGTCAATGAGACAAATGTTCACAAGAGACCAAAATGACAGACATTAACAACTATAGGTCACCATACGGCCTTCAACAATGAGGAAAGCCCATACCGCATAGTCAGCTATAAAAGGCCCCGATAAGACAATGTAAAACAATTCAAACGAGAAAACTAACGGCCTTATTTATAAAAATAAAACGAACGAAAAACAAATATGTAACACAGAAACAAACGACCGACACTGAATTACAGGCTCCTGACTTGGGACAGACACATACTTAAATAATGTGGCGGGGTTAAACATGTTAGCGGGATCCCAACCCTCCCCCTAACCTGGGACAGTGGTATAACAGTACAACATAAGAACGAACTATAAAAATCAGTTGAAAAAGGCTTAACTCATCAGATGGACAAAAATACAAGTGGACGTGGCCGGGTACCTGTACATTCCGACAACAAAAAGACACTAGAAACAGATCTGAGAGTATTCGCAGTTATCTGACAGCTAATTCAAAGCCACTAACAACTAATAAAAAATCATGCATCTAAAACTAAACTGTCAATCCTTTCACATCCAACATCCAATCATCATCGGCGGGATTTAGTGTAAAGACGTCATAAACAGCCTTCTAAATATAAAGATTTAAATGTCAGCAGGGTTATGAACTTTAATCTAATGGATTATGAAGTATATTTTTTTTTATTGTATTTTTTTTTTTTTTTTTTTTTTTTTTTGATTTTCAAAAAGGATTTCTTATGTTCTGTTATTTTGCTATTCGATCATTTATAAAACTGTTATTTTTCCACTGATCGAGATTTTTGTATACTAGTAGTTAAAATAATCAGGTTTGAATGGAAAATCTTAAAACAAAAGTTTAATTTCTCTTTTATGATACAATGAAATTCTAACTGACATTTTATATAAACACATGAACATGTCTTCTTGTTTATCGTATTGTGGTGTTGGTTCATATAAAACATGAACATGTTTTCTGGCATTCTTTGTTATGGTGTTGGCTTATATAAACATATGAACATGTCTTCTGTCATTCTGTGTTACGTAGTTGGATCATACATACACATGACCATGTCTTCTGACATTATGTGTTATGATGTTGGTTCATAAAAAACATGAACATGTTTTCTGTCATTCTGTGTTATGATGTTGGCTCATACAAACACATGAACATGTCGTCTGGCATTCTGTGTATTGGTGTTGGCTCATACAAACACATGAACATGTCGTCTGGCATTCTGGTTTATGATGTTGGCTCATACAAACACATGAACATGTCTTCTGGCATTCTGGTTTATGGTGTTGGCTCATACAAACACATGAACATGTCTTCTGGCATTCTGGTTTATGGTGTTGGCTCATACAAACACATGAACATGTCTTCTGGCATTCTGTGTATTGGTGTTGGTTCATACAAACACATGAACATGTCTTCTGGCATTCTGGTTTATGGTGTTGGCTCATACAAACACATGCACGTGCCTTCTGGCATTCCTTGTTAATGTTTTCCTTTTGACATGATTTCACGTCTATTTTTATTCATAATTGTAGTTGCATTGCTTTGTTTCGAAATCACTAGTTGTTATGTCAAATCATCATAATTTAATAAACGAAAATAAAGAAGGATTGTCGGGTAATAATTCCTGATGATAAAACCATAAACCCACGTGACAAACCCGTAGTCAATGTACTACTTCATTTATGTACAAAATAATAAACGAAAGTAAATATGTAACCAACATCAAACGACAACCACTGAATAACAGGGCCCTGATCTGGGACAGGAACATAAAAAATGTGGCATTTACTTGGATCTTTCAGCAAAGCATGAATTATTCAAAAGGCTTAATATCAAAATGTTGGCCACGTTGTTTATATCATGGACAAGGAAAGTTATTTACTTTAAGTGATTTGATAGTTTTTGGAGACAGCATCAAACCACGTGATTAAAAATTATAATATGTGTTTTTATAAGTCACGTTGGTCTAATAAAATTGTGATTATATCACTCTTATGGCTGGCTGCCTTTTGTCATAAACTATATTGCTTGTGTAATAACTAATATATCTTTATCACCTACAAAATATCATGATCTATTATTGAGGTTGTTTATGGATTTAATTTGACTAAGCATAACGAATAACATTGATTAGACATTTTCATCGAACTTAAGTAGTATTTCACTACTAGGTCAGATGTGTCAGTTCAAATAAAATATGTCATAAACTTCATCAAACGTTTTAATGGGGGAAATGCATTTACCATCAAAAGAAATAGCAATAATAAATTTTTAATCAAGGGAAATGTATGCAAGAGTGAATTACATTCAAACAAAATAAAAGTATAGGTATGTAAGCGACTTGAGTGTATGTAAGCTATTATAGACAACCGTACGGCCTTCACAATGAAACAAAAACCATACCAAACTGTTGGATATAAAAGACCTCGATAAAAAAAATATGAAACAATTCGATGTAGAAAACTAACGCTATAATCAATAACAAAACAAACTACGGTAAACAAATATGACAGACTTTAATGAACGATAACCACTGAACTGCAGGCTTCTAACTTAGGACAGGCACATAAAGAATCTGAATGGTTTAAACATGTTTGTAAGATGACAGGGAGTCATGACCCTATAATTCTACGTTAGACCATATGTTAAAATATTCTCCTGTGGTACCACAGGGAAGTTGTGTTTTTTGTTATAAGTGGCTTTCTCTTGTTTACCAGAGCGGCCGGTTCATCACTGTTACCAGTTTTGAATTGTATCCTCCGAGTACCGAGGAAGCGTTATTCAAGTTATGGCTTAGCGTCAGTGTGGGGTTGTGCTCCTCGTTCCCTCTAATTTTCCTTGTTACAGTACTTCTGTTACCAGAAGAACACCTACTTGCCAATATTAAAAATGCCGGCGGTTTGTATCGTCTTGCCAGACCTCGTTTACTGTTTTTTCCCTGCGGCCGATTTTATTCCACATAAGATTTCTTGAATTATTTAGTATTAAGGAGTTGCGGAATGATCGCCTATGAAAAAATTCAACGGTACAAACTTTAGCATCTAAAGGAAACCGTACAACCTCCAACAATGAGCAAAACCCTTACCATATGCGGCCGGTTTTATTCCACACAATATTTCTCCAATTATTTTAACCTTTAGAATGAAATTCAAAACAGTGTGGCTGTGGCCATTGATTGACACATTAAATTCATCCATTGACTGGGACAATTTACATGAACGTTTGTCTGTAACGACCACTGTTCACGACGTACCTACGATAGACATTTAAACTGTGGGGTCACCATCACTGTGCTTAAACGGCTGTGGGTAACTTAAGTTACCCACAGCCCAAGATGGAGCCGCCTTGCGTCGGTTAGATACTTTTCTTCTATAGAATAACAATACCACGAATGCATCAATTAAACAACTGAATTTAAAAGTTGTATTAATCGTTTAGGGAAACCCTTAAACTGGAAAGGTGATTAAATTCTACAAAATAAACGATCACAGCACGATTTAAAAAAACACTTAGGCTGTCCGTAACTTCAAAACAATTTGTCCGTAACTTTTTTCATCATACCAATAGAGATGTCCGTAACTTTCAAAGAATCGACATACGCGGATGTAATGTTTAAACTGATGATAGAGATTGCATCGAAAACATATTCACAAAACGAAGTAGATGTCTAGTATGATATAATTCATTGTATCGATGGAAGACAAACTTGGGAAAAATATGAAAAAAATCACGATAAATCCGCAAAACTCGGGTCTCATTTTGTATAACGTCGGGGTACCCGAATTGCCTAGTTCGGAGGGTTGTTTCCGATCATAGCAGATAAACTGTTGAAACATCATTGTTCGTTTTTATTTTTGAACAAGTAGACTACACAAGTATTTTTTACACATACATGTAGCATGTATACACTTACTGATTTTCTGCCAGCAACGACAAGGGTAGCGTGAATCCGGGATTTTGGAGGGGAACCCAAATTGCCCAGGCATGCAGTGGATAGACTATACGAGACTTAAGTGCACAAACTTTTTCCGTCTTTTTGAAAAAGCCAAAAACACTTTTCTCTCATCCCCACAAAAACAAATCCCATCAGCATTGACAGTAAAAAAAAAGGGGTGTCAATCTGAACACACTGGGACGTTGAGCACGGTGATATTGCGGCACCCTGGCCAAGATTTACAGTAAATGGGAAAACTTAAAAAAAGGACATTTTGTATAAATGAATAAACCTAGTTTTACAGCTAGCTGCATTTTTCATTTGTATGCAAGTTGCATTAAATCTCATTAAACTGAATAAAACTAAAAGACACAATAGGTAAAAGTCAGTGACAATAAAAGGAAAAGAGCAGTCAACATAGTGTAACAATTCGACATAGTATATAAAAATATAAATAACTACGTAGGACAACAGGGTAATTTAATAGTCTAACAACCCCTGATAACATAGAAAGAGAGAAAAAATACATACTAGGAAACATATTCAAAAAATTAACACTATAACTAACTGGTGGGATGTATAAATACCGAGCCGCGTCAAAGAGTATTCATCAAAATACACATAGAAAGAAACAGTTGAGAAGGTAAACCGCACACATATAATTAAACTCAAATCATTAAAGAGTATGGAAAAGCCTTGGTCTGACAAGCGAAAAACGTCGATAAGACGCACATCAGTAAATAAAAGTTCAAACCATAACCAGGATGGAGTACCACAAACCCCACATAAAAGTCTGTGGTGTAAGTATGATGCGTTAATAAAATCACATTTGGTGGTGAATGAGTAGTATAAACGGCCGCGAAGGTTACAAATTATGATGTTAATTGTCTTCTAATTGTTGAAATTATAATTCTTAAAATTTTAAATCAAAAGTTACCCACATCTAAAAATAAAGTTACGGACAGTCTGCTTAGTTTCGATCAAAAAGTTACGGACATCTTATGCATTTTTTAAAGTTGACCTTGCGCTTTAGTGAACTCTATATTAACAAATTTATGGTAATTGTTAGTCATTTCTTTATTCAATAATTCTATAAATATTTACATTCTGCATGAAAAACGTCGCAAAAGGTACATTTTGTATGAATTAAATATCAACGAGTTTAGAGTCCGCCATCTTGGGCTGTGGGTAACTTAAGTTACCCACAGCCGTTTAAGCACAGTGACCATAGGTTTCTTAACGCCTTTAATTATAAAATAATTCAAAAAATTAATCAGGAATAACCTTTATGTTTTGATTTATATAATTGATATAAATCAAAACATCGTGTTATTTCTGATTAGTTTTTCGAATTACTTTATTAAGGTGTTGAGAACCTTTGGTGACCCCATAGTTTAAGTGTCTTTAAAAAGTACATAGTGAGCAGTGGTCGTTACATACAAACGTTCACCTAAATTGTCCCAGTCAATGGATGAATTTAATGTGTCAATCAATGGCCACAGCCACACTGTTTTGAATTTCATTCTAATTAAATATAAAATATATTCACGTTGTAAACCTAAGGTATAATGACAACTTCTGGTCACATATGATCCCCATGATACTGTGTATTACAAATGAAAATATCAAGATACTCTTTATGACGGCTTTATTTATAAGACATGATATTTCTATGTGATTTTAGGTAGCTTTATTTCGAGGTTATAAAATAAAGAAAAGATAATGAATAACAAATTAATAATATAATAAGGTATTCATAAAGAGGCTGAATGTTATGTAAAATATTTTCCTTATGTTTATTTCTACCATATGAATCTTGATTATGATAGATTACTTTAAAAAAAAATACTGAACTCTTAGGACTATTCAAAACGGACAATACTTTATCATATGACAAAATCAAAATCTCAGACACATCAAACAAATGGAAAACAACAGTCATATCCCTAAATTGATACAGGCATTTAACGCCTGTACCAAATAATGAATATGAGAGTTGTTATCCATTCGCTTGTTTTCCCACTTGATTACGGACTTTTCGTTTGTTTTGAATTTTCCCAGTATTTCAGTATTTTTGACATTTTAGCTTTTCGTTATGTGGTAAATGCTAAATTCAACCATAAAAAAAAAAAATAAAAAAAAAAAATAAATAAATAACAGAGATTTTATTTCAATGACAAGTTGACTGTATATTTCTTTATGACAAGTTTGCAATACTTATGAGCTATTTTGGACAAGAGCAGAGACGTTTTAAAAAGAAATAATAACAAAACATCCTTGTGTGACTTTTAATTGTGTGTTGTTTTGGAAAATGTTTTCGTGTGTAAACAACAAAGGGTAACGTCATGTAACCACCAATGGAAAATTAAATGTATTTTGGAAAAAGGAGTAGGACTAAAATAAAATGTCCTGTTCCCATATGCCTATGGTTCCAAAGACTGAAAATTAATGGATTGAATTTCTTTTTCAACGCCCAAAACTACCCTATCATAGAGAGGTAGGTGTAAATGAAAATTGTTGATCTTCTTATGATGAGATATATAATCTAAAGAAATACAGAGAGCCGTGGTGTAGTGATTAGTGCATCGAACTACTAACACAAAGGTTCCTGGTTCGATTCCCGTTCCCTTTTCGGCTCTCCCTTGATAGTATTTGCGAGTATGGTCTTGAGGAAACGACGACAGTCCGTCGGAAGGGGACGATAAATGGCTGACCCGTGTTAAGAAAGAGCCATATCGCTTGCACGTAAAAGACACCCTTGTAGATTTCGAAAAAAAAAAAGAACAGCTACAATTAAGGCTGAACTCGCACCTGCAAAGTGGAAAGGGATTAATATAAGTTGCAAAACTTGTTTCCCAATCCACTAAAAAAAAAAAAAAAAAAACACAAAAAAGAAAAGCCACGTGCACATTCACTTAAGATCAACTTTGCAATTTTATTTATTTTGGTGTGGCTGATTTGCCAAACAATACGATTAAAAATGCTTTGTAGAACTAATAGCAGATGCTTCATCTGACGATAAATTTATGAAGTTTGCAGATTACATACTGGAATTTTATATATATGGCAATTCAAGATTTGATTTCCACCAACCATTTGGGCTACACCTCGTGATGGAACAACAAATGGTGCCGAGTCTTTTCATGCCCACTTGAATGAGAAGTTTTACGCTAGCCATCCTTATTTTATCCTTGTCGATGTGCTATTAAAACTGCAAACAGTGGTATTACACCAAATATAGTGGTATTACACTAAATATGGACACCTTTGACCTTGTGAGTACTCTCCAGTGTTAAAATTTCTTGCTTTTTAAGTGAAATATTACAAATAATGAACTATTTTGAGTGGATTGAGACCAAAGCACACTTTATGAGAAAATTTCCTTAAAATAGGACTCTACCATGCATAATAGTTGGCAGAAAAAGCCATACTTGTGTTCTGTGTTCTGGTGAGCTTCTTCTCCTTATTCTTATATTCTGCTATAATACACATTTTTTCTTAAGAAAAACTTTAATAAATATATAATTTAGTAATTGAAATAACTTTAAAGTAGTAAGAACAAGCAGCTTTTTATGTACCTCTCTGGAACGCGGTGTATTTAAGTTTTACGTTAGGACTTATTGAAATCTACTTGGAGACAGTAAACTTTTATTAGGATAGTTCGTTCAGCTCGAATACTTCAGTTATCATTTATTATAACATTTCTATCATAAATAAGTGAAAGTCACCCCAATTTTTTTTAATAATTGGCCTAAAAAGTTGAAATTTGAGGAAATGAGAGGTCTAATTGGACCAAAAGAGACTTTATAAGGAGGGCGAAGAAGTCTATTAGTGGTTTATATCATCATGAAGTCATCTTTTGTATCATATTCAACTGTTTGTAGGCAAATGAGATAAAACAAGAATGTGCCCCACTCGGACTATCATTTTCCATGTTCAATGGACCGTTAAAATCTAATTTGGCATTAAAATTAGAAAGATAATATCATAGGGAACAAGTGTACTAAGTTTCAAGTTGATAGGACTTCAGCTTGATCAAAAACTACCTTGACCAAAAACTTTAACCTGAAGCGGGACAGACGGAGGAACGGAAGGATGCACGGACGGACACACAGACGAACGGAAGGACGCACGGACGGACGAGCAGACGGACGCACAGACCAGAAAACATAATGCCCCTCTGCTATCGTAGGTGGGGCATAACAAAAAGTATCATTTAAAGGTCCATACTATATTCTATCCTAATGAGGCTTCATGGTTTGGATTTTTCGAAGAATTTTTGCTTGAATCGCTGTAGATGTCGTCTTGTGAACATATATTTGTTCCGCATAATACTTGTTCCCCCTGGAACAAAACTATGGATAACAAAGTTCTTGGGAACAAACATTACATAATATTAATTCCACCTTCATAAGATTACCTTGTAAACATCAAAGGAATGCTGATCCAATTCCATCATCAGGTGGAGTCCTCCTTCCTTGGCTGTTTCGGCGCTATTCCACAACAACCTCCAGAGGTGCGCCGGCTCAGGTGATCAATCTGAACCTGGAACTGGATGGCCTACACGGCTCCGATGTCTCAGCTGATGTCATTGCTGTTCTTCTGTAACTGAATGCTGTTCTGTATATCTATATCTGTATTTTGCCATCTTTCTTTCATGAGCTTCCTCTATTCTGTCTTCCCATGGGACTGTTAGTTCCAGCAAGACCGCCTGCCTAGTTCTCTGTGACCAAATGACTATATCTGGTCTTAGCGATGTTGCTGCTATTTCTGCTGGGAAACTCATGCGTTGATGTATGTCTGCTGTCATCTGCCAGTCTGATGCTGTTCCAAGTATCCCTAAACCTTCTGCCTGGTTGTCTTTCTTTTCTCCAGCCCTCACAAAATTTACAAATGTGATGTTCTTCTGCATCTTTCTCTTCTTTCTCCTGGTGGTATCCAACTTTGCTGCTATTGTTTTCAATACACTGTCATGCCTCCATGTATATCTTCCATCTTTCAGTGCGACTGAACATGCTGACAACACATGCTGTAGAGATGCTGGTTTGTCTTTGCATAAGGTGCATGTTGGGTCTTCTATCAACCCCCAGGTATAGAGGTTTGATGGGCTTGGTAAAACATCGTACACTGATCTTAGGAGAAAACTCAATCTGTATCCCTCCATACTCCAAATCTCGCTCCAGGTCAAAGCCCTGCTTCTAGCTCCTTGCCAATTCAACCAACTACCCTGCTGTTTCATTCCTACTGCCTTAACATTCCTACTCTCTTCTTCCATCTGTCGTATTTCCTGTTGTACCAGTTCCCTCCGTCACTTCTCATTTGCTGTATCCAACCTTGGTTTTGTTGTCATACCAAATCCCTGTCTACCAACTGCTGTTACACCAACGATGACACTGTGCTTTAGTCTGGTCTCAGCTTCCTTAACTGCTTCCTCTGCTTTCCATTTTCTTCCTGTCCTGATCTTTACTTTGGCTCCTCTCACTTTAGCATCTTTGCTGTCTCTCAACGTCATAACCTGTCTTGTCTTTGTAACTTTATACTCTTCTGTCAATGCCTTCATTGGTAATTGTAGCTTTGTTCCTGTGCTGTACAATCCAATGCTGCTGAAACTTCTTGGCACACCCAACCATCTTCTTAGGCATGCACTGATCTTTCTCTCTAAGGCCTCCACTTTGGACAATCGGAACTCGTAAACTAGTAATGGCCACAATGTCCTTGGTAAGACCCCATGTTGATATAT
The DNA here is from genome assembly GCF_965363235.1 of Mytilus galloprovincialis. Lineage (NCBI taxonomy): Eukaryota > Metazoa > Mollusca > Bivalvia > Mytilida > Mytilidae > Mytilus > Mytilus galloprovincialis. Next base: position 36,713,519 of record NC_134839.1, read on the forward strand.
CCAGGCCTTATACCTTCCTGGGAGCCCACTTTTGTCTATCTTCGTCAGCCATTCTACCAATTGCACTTGAACTTCACCCATGTTTACCATATCTGCTAGTGTTGCATCAAACTTTTTACCTAGGCATTTCACTGGTTTCTCTCCAGCTGTTGGTATCTTTTCACCTGCTAACTCAAATGTCTCATCTTGCACTTTGCCTTTCCTCACTATCAAACTTCTAGATTTACTTGGTTTGAACTTCATTCTGGCCCACTTAATCATCCTTTCCAATTCCTCTAAAGTCCATCTTCCCTCTATGACTGTTTTTGCTGTCACTGTCATATCATCCATAAAAGCTCTTACTGGTGGTTGCCTGACCCCTGATGACAATAATGGTCCTCTACTTGGTTTTTCTATTGATTTTACAATTAAGTTCATTGCTGCTGCAAACAGGACTACTGATACTGTACACCCCGTTAGTATTCCAACTTCAAGTCTCTGCCAAGCTGTGGTGAAGTGTCCAGCTGTGAACCTCATTTCAATCTTGTCAAAATACTCTCGCAGCATAGTTCTGATAGTTGGTGGAACATGATACCTCTCCAATGTCAGGTCTACTAGTTTGTGAGGTATGGACCCATAAGCATTAGCCAGATCTAGCCAAAACACTGCTAAGTCACTTTTCTTCTCCTTTGCTTCTCTTAAAATCTGTGTAATAACGCTGGTGTGTTCGATGCAACCAGATACTTCAGGCATGCCTCCTTTCTGGACTGCGATGTCTATATATTCGTTGCCAAGCAGGTACCTCGTCGTTCTCCTTGCTAAAACTGCCAGGAATATCTTCCCCTCAATGTTCAATAGGGAGATGGTTCTAAACTGTTCAACTTTCCTGGAGTTCTCTTCTTTTGGTATAAAACATCCTTCTGCCTTGTACCATGACTCTGTCATCTTTCTCCTTCTCCAAATTACTTTTAATAGCTTCCACAACCTTCTGATCAGTCTGGGACAGTTCTTATATACCCTATATGAAATACCATTTGGTCCTGGTGCTGACCCTGCTCTTGCCTTTCTCACTATGTCCTGCACTTCTTGGAACTTCAGGTCTGACTCATCAAACTGTTCTTTTGGCTCCTCTGGTGTTAACAATTTCTCACATTCTTCCAGGTCTTCTCCTCGTCTCTCATCACTGTGGGTCTTACTGAGATGTTCTTCCACTTCTTCCCTCGAGTTTTACAGTTTACCAGATCCTCTCGCTCCAAATAATCGCTTCATATACTGAAATGGGTTTGCTGTAAATGTTGCTCTCTCCTTTGCCTTTTTCTTTCTATCTCTTCTATGAGTTTCTGCTCTTGTAAGTGTCTTAAGTTTCTCCCTAGTTCCCTTTCTTAACTGCTGTAATGGTAACCTTTCATTCTCATTGGCGACTTTGTACCTCTTCTTTAACCTTCTCAAGTCTCCTCTCAATTCCTTGATCTTCTTCTGTCTCCGGTTACTATGGCCTTGTTTTGTTGGTTGTTTCCCTTGTGGTACCACTCCAAATCTGTCCTTTTCTACGCTGTAAATAATGGACGTCATTGCTGTTATCTTTCTGTCTACACTGCCTGCTAATGTTGCCTCTAAGATGTTTTCCAAATCTTCGTCAAGAGCTTTCCAAGCTTTCGTTGGCCATTTGATCTTCTCTTTGCGTGGCTCATTCTCTTCTCTACGGGTTGTTGGTTCTATCCTGTCTTCTCTACGGACTGTTGTTTCTATCCCGTCTTCTCTATGGACTGTTGGTTCTATCCTCTATCTCTTCTGCCTCGTCATGTTGTTCTACCTCTGTAGGCTGTTCCTCGTGCTCATCCTCACCCTGGGTCACAGGGAGGCTATCATCACTGTGGTTTGCTTCCTGGAACTAAAATATCATACGGTTTCATAATATTTGTTCCTTTAAAAAAGAGTGTCATTCGATTTTTTACACCTGATTAGATCTTAATTAATGTTAACCTCACATGACATTTACCTGTTCATGTAGTACATACAAAGAATGAAGTCTGAGGAATACAATTTTGTTTTACATATTTAAACGATGGCTCTTATTCTAGACAAGGTACGAATATATATTTTTAATATTTTATTACTGCACACTCCACTGTGACTAACTAAACTAAATGGTCCATTAGTCTGTACCAATTTAGAAAGTTTAGCTTATACATTAGTCAAGCATGAAGTGGGCCACAAATTTCAGATGAAAATGCCTGTACTTTATTATTGGTCATTTACTTCCATACATTTGTAGCTAGAAATAATTTTGGATATTGTAGTATATATTCCTAGAACTTTGATCATATATTAAATATTTCTAGAACTTTAATCATCTGATAACCATGATATTAAACTATTCCTGGAACATTTATAAAATAGCCAATATTCCAATATGCCTGGAACTTTTTTAATATTATAACAAATATTCTGAGAACTTTTATAATATAACAAATATTCCTGGAGCTTTTTTAAATATAAAAAATTTCCTGGAACTTTTATAATATAATAAATATTCCTGGAACTTTTATTATATAAAACATTGTCCATAATAATATTCCAAAGAACTTTTAGCATATGACAAAAGTTCCATTTGGAACTTTCCTCATGTAATATTTTATCCTTTGTGAAGGAAATTTTCTTATAGCATTGGATAAAATATTTCACATTCACTGTTTTTCAAGAAAAAAATATTCTTTAAAAGTTACAATCTTTAGTACATGGGAGATAACTCTAGTACATGGGAGATAACTCTAATAGATGGGAGATAACTCTAATAGATGGGAGATAACTCTTGTACATGGGAGATAACTCCATTCATGTGAAAATTCAATCTCCCATACAGACAGAGTTATCGTCCTTTCCTCCTCATTGAGGAGGAAAGGACGATAACTCTGTCTGTATGGGAGATTGCATTGAGTTCTTTGGAATATTATTATGGACAATGTTTTATATAATAAAAGTTCCAGGATTGAGGAGGAAAGGACGATAACTCTGTCTGTATGGGAGATTGGTGAAAATTGTTGGTTGATCAAAGTTTTAAAATGTCGTGTTTTCATGTTACATGATTAAATAAGTTGCCATTAAATTATTTCTAAAATGTTGTTTTCATGTTACATGATTTAATTATTACCAAATTGTTGTGTTTTCATGTTACATGATTTAATTATTACCAAAATGTTGTGTTTTCATGTTACATGATTTAATTATTACCAAAATGTTGTGTTTTCATGTGACATGATTTAATTATTTCTAAACTTTTGTCTTTTCATGTTTACATGATTTGATACTTTAAAATCATTTCATTTGTTTTTATCGTGTTTTGTGTGCCTGCAAAAGAAATATCATTCACACCAATAAAATTTATAGCAAAGTTTTTCCTCTTAAATTGTTCTGGCCCATCCACTATACATATTAAAAAAGATATCGCACATCCAAATATTTACACAAAAAAGCGCTTGTCCCGCCCCATTTTGCACCGGCCCATCTGTCTGATAAATATTGAACGGTCCCTTAAAGCACTCGTACGAAAATTTGAAAAGGAGAAGATGGACTACCTCGTTGAACCAAATAAGAACTTGTAAACGGTGACTTTGCTTTCGTTCAACAGGTATAATTCCTTACTTATTTTTGGGAAAGTAATAACTTAATTTTACGTAATCGTTACTATTTTCCCCGAAATGTAAGGTATATATATCCGGAAACGTAGACATTTTTTTTTACCGGTTTAGTAATTTTTTTCGGAAAAGAAATGCCAATTTCCGGAAACATATAACGCCGATTGTAATATTTGTGTTGGCATTCAAGGAATAGGTAACATATATATCTTACAGGCATTTTCTAAATTGAAGCATTTTGTAAAATGACTGAATTTTCAGGCAATTTAGAAAATGCCTAACCTCGACAGACATTATACAAAATGACTAAAAATACCTAGTCATTTTGTAAAAATTTGCGAAATTCCACAAATTGACTGTTGAGTTTCAGGCAATTTGTAGAAGGAAGATATGATTGAGATGCATATGACAAAGTTGACAAAAACACAATATCTTACAAAGATAATAACTAATAGTTTGGCAGAACTAATTTATTCTCCAAAAACCAGATCGGAAGTTTTTTTTATGCCTTATGATATGTTCTTTTTAGGGAAACTACTTTAACAGTAAAGTGAAGCATATGAATTAGAGAAATGTTCGTTTTGCTGGTTTTTTTGTTGCTTTCAGTTGCAAATATGTCATGCATTTTTTAAGATGTGAACAATTTGGTTATAATACGTATGGATTATTTTACAGTGGATTGACCTGGATAAAAGACATACATTTAGACTGCAGCTTGCAATTAAAATGAAGGTATTTAGGACAGGAACAGAAAATACCCCTTCAGAACAACCTTAGAGTTCTCAAAAGAGTTGTCCGATCGTCTGAAAATGTCAGGGCTAATAGATCTTAACCTGAAGAACTTTTAAACCCCAATGTCAGATTTGATCTAAATGCATTAGATTTAGAGATATATCAAGCCAAAAACTGTATTTTACCCCTATGTTCCATTTATAGCCATGTTGGCCATATTGTTTGGCAATCAGGGATTAAACAAGATACTCTAATGATCAATTGTGGCCAAGTTTGGTTAAATTTGACCTAGTAGTTCCATAGGATAACATGTTTTTAAAAGTTAACAGACAAAGACGGAAGACAGCCGCCGAGATGAGCTCACTTGACTCCCTTGGCTAGGAGAGCTAAAAATCGACAAAGAAAAGAAAAATAACAGTGCTTTGACAAGAGAAGCGTTTCCTGCTAAGATACTTTGATTTTTTTTTTTTTTAGAATATATGAAAAAAAAAGATATGCATCTTAGATGTGTGTACTTATTGCGAAACCTTATGTTGCCTAACGTTAAGTACTTTATCAGTAAAGAACAGTAAAGGTAATGAAAGACCTAAAAGTGTGATGATCCAGATTTCTCCAAATGTTGTCTGAGTGCTAAATCAGATTTTACGCCAAACAATATATTTGCAAACAATCAGGACAAATATTAATTTATGTAGTTCTGTCGTGCAAACATTTTTAGATATTAAAAAAAAATGTCAGGTTCTGTGCTTGTGTGAATTGTAATTATTCAGTAAAATGTATTTTTAATAAGAAAGCCTCAGATTTAGCAGTGTTATCAGAGGTTGCAAGATTTCTTCTTTATTTTTCTGTCATTATATCTATGGTAAAATATATACACAAGCTTAACAAATTGGACAAAGGGTTACTTTATGATGCTTATGTTTGTAATAAAGTTTTAGATGCAGAAAACATTAATTGTTGGTATTCATCTATGAGATATGTACTTCAATCACTTGATATACAAAATTTAGATACAAAGCTCAATAAATTAATTAAATTTGTAAAATGTAAACTTTGTAATAGTTTTAAAACATTTTGGTTGGTCAAAAGATCTGAAACCTTATCACAAGGTAATAGTAAATTAGAAAATTATTTCAACCTCAAGACTGACTTTGTAAAGGAGGCTTATTTGTCAATTAAAGATTTTAGTATAAAAAAGAGCTATATGTAAAATGAGAATAAGTGCTTATGATCTTAGAATTGAGAAAGATAGATATAGTAAAAAATATATAGAGAGAACTCAACGTCTTTGTCATCACTGCTTATCACATGGATCAAATTCTATTGAAGATGAGACCCATTTTACAGTAAATTGTCCATTATATAATGAACAGAGGAAATTATTATTTGATAAAGTTATCACTTTTTGTACTAATTTTAAAGAACTACCTAATGATAAGAAATATTTCTGGCTGTTCACAAATGAGCATTTACCAACTCTCATGTGCCTAGGAAATTACATTATTTAAGGTTTAGAAATAAGATCCAGATGTAAACAAAATATAGGAAATAATATAATATTTTATTGTTATAAAATTTAATATAATAGTTATATAAAACACATGTTGTGTTAGGCTCTGATCCTGTCCATAACGTTATAGTATGGCATTAGTTTTCTGTTTTGCTTTTTCCAATCATATTGTGTTGTAAAATGATGCCCTTTATGGGTTCTTGATTAGATTAATAAAATTCTTATCTTATCTTATCTTATTCTTGATTATTTAAGGTCTTCTTTTTTAATTCAGTAATTATTACAAATAAAACACCTCTGGTTTTCAAACCGTTTTCAAAGCTTTTAAATGTTTTTCTTAAGATTTTATTCTATAAAATAATTTCAGACATTTTGTAAAATGCCTTTCAATTTTTCTAGGCATTTTGTAAAATTCCTAGAAAATTTAGTCATTATGGATAATGACTGAATCTTGCAGGCATTTGTTTTCAGGCATTTTACAAAATGCCTAAATTTAGAAAATGCCAGTAACATATATATATATATATATATATATATATATATATATATATATATATATAAGTACGTCTGAGTCAGTGACAACCCTACAACAGATGTATCCATCGGATCGCCATCAATGATGGTGATACATGGCTGTGTACATAATGTATATTCAACTCGTCTAAACATCAACCCAACAATGTTAGATCTGTAAATTTGCTTTCGCAAATTTTTTGTTCTTCCCTCGCCGGGATTCGAACCCATGCTACTGTGATATCGTGACACCAAATCGCCTGCACTGCAGCCGTCCCGCTAGACCACACGACCACCTGGGCTCTTAAAAAATAGAGCTTTCGCTGGCCGTGTGTTACCTTTCCACGTCAGTTTTAATCTAGCGGCGTACTGCAGTACATGATATATAAGGCATGAAGATGTTATATATATATATTGGCATTTGAGGAAGACACCATTATGATATCACAACAAAAATGCATGCTTATCAAAACAAATATACTAATTTAAAAAGAGATAAGTAACATATAAATCATATTTTTCAAGTTGTTGAAAATTATTTTTTTGCTGTTACTGCTTGAACAAATAAAACAAATATGCATGGGATTTTCTAAAAATGAAACTTTGAAAAGTGTTGCATCACAAAGTCCACATCTGCATATTGCCAGGAATTCAAGTTTACGCAAAATCAACAAAAGCCTCTTTGGACTTTGAAGTGTTTATTTTTCAATATTTCTATAGTTCTGTGTAATGTAATATATAGGGTTATTGCATGAATATTGGGGAATATTGTCCCGAGTAAAATTTGATAATGCACGAGCTTGCGAGTGCAATATATGTTCTTCGAGGGACATATTCTCTCGATTCCAAGCGTCTGGCTGGTGACAAACTCATAAAATAAACGGAGGGTTATTTGAAAACTTGTCATGGGTGCTCTGTGGCACCGTTAAAGTCCACAATTCCTCTAAAATCCACAACACCGCTAAAGTCCACAACAATTTTCCGCTAAAGTCCACAACGCCGCTAAAGTCCACAAAATTTCCGCTAAAGTCCACAAAATGACCTCTGCTAAAGTCCACAAGAAAACACCGTTAAAGTCCACAACAACAAGTTCCGCTAAAGTCCACAAAAAAGCACCGTTAAAGTCCAAACATTTTTTTTTCATTATCAAAAGACAATTTTCTGTTTTTTACACCCGATATTATAGATCTAATTAAAAGCACGGACTTTTGTTCTTAGAAAGTATTTCTTGTCAGCATAAATTCTATTTTGATGAATGAAAAAAATTATAGTATTTGCTTTATCGATTTTTATGCGATTTTCTATCAATCAAACAGACAACATTTCTGAAAAGTTATCTAACTATTATACTCTTTTTATTCTTTAGTAAATATTTGTTCATCCACAAGAAACTCCAACATAGCGTTCTCTTTATGTATATGCTGGAGACATCATAATTTGGAGCCTATATTTGATATTTAAATTTCCTTTGCAATATCTATAAAACATAAGTAAGATTTCCATCGTCTGTTAGGTTCCACAGCAGCCAAAACGGTCCGTAAATCTCAAAAATAGACTTGGATCCATCATGTTCTTTTTTTAAATCAAAATAATGATATAGAATACCACACATTCATGCATTTTGTGGTGCTCAGCAGATTTCCATCACTCTTTGGTTTGCATATAAAAAAAGAAGATATGGTATGATTGCCAATGAGACAACTGTCCACAAGAGACCAAAATGACACAGACATTATAAACAACTGTTTGTTTTGTTTTCAAAAAGGAAAATGAATTTGTTTCAGAATGAAAGATGAATTGAATAAATTATACGCGGATGTGGCTCTGTATTGTGTATTATCCATGATGAGTACAAGTATAAGTTTTTTTTCAACAATGCTACATGTATATATATATATATATATATATGTTCCAGACAATATGAGTGTATCTGATTTGAACCCTTACGCGTACAATGTGGACCATATAAGTATACCTGAACGTATACTCGTACCGTATGAGTATACTCGTATGGTTTAGTATGAGGTCGACCATACATGTGCATTTGTCAAATTTATCAAGAGTCAGAAAATGAAATAAAAACTTTAAACAAATAAACTAGAGTCTCTAAAGAGTCTGTGTCGCTCACCTGTATTTACTGATCCTTTGGAAATCATGTAAAATAAGGTTAAAATCATAATTTATAGTATAAGATATCATTAGATACTATAATAATATCTAAGATAATAGCAAAGAACTCAGGGACAGCAACCCAACAACTGGTTGTCTGAAAATTTCAGGGCAGATATATCTAAATCTGATGAACATTTTTGCCACCGTCAGATTTGCTCTAAATGCTTCAGTTTCAGAGATATAAACCAAAAACTGATTTTACCCTATGTACTATTTTTAGCCATGTCTTTCATCTTCGTTCGCGGGCAGGGTCATCGGACACATTTTTTAAACTATATACTCTTATGATGATTGTGGATAAGTTTAGTTACACTTTGTTTAAGTAATTCCAGAGGAGAAGATTTTTGTAAAAGTTAACGACGACGATGACGACGCCGGACGACGCCGAACGCAAAGTGATGAGAAAAGCTCACTTGGCCCTTCGGGCCAGGAGAGCTAAAAAGTGACGCTACATTTTTTAGTATGAAATTAAGTTCAAATGCTCAAATTGCAATTGAAGTCAGGGCCGTAACTAGGGTTCGAATTCAGGGGAGGCAGGGGTTTGGGGGCCGCCGATTGAGGCCCAATAGAGAGGGGGCTAGGGGTCGCAGCCCCCCGCCGATTTTTTTCTCTCAGTAAAATGGCTAAAAATGACCCGTTTTCCTTCGATTTCCTTACTTTAAGAAACATCAGTATTGTTTGAACCTGAAATCAGTTTTTATGCAAAAACAAGCTGAAATTGCTGTTCGGGTTGAGCCAAGACTGCGTCTTGAAGGCCGTACTTCGACCTATAATTATCAACATCATGATTAAATACATTGTAAACGCAGATTTTTTTTTCTCTCAATATGGCTCAAAATGACCCGTTTTCCTTCGATTTCCTTACTTTAAGAAACATCAGTATTTCTGGATCCTGGAAGCAATTTTTATGCAAACAATTATTATCTGTATTTGAAGATATGTTTGTTAGAAATCAAACTGGTAAGTTAAAAAAAAAACATATAAAGCAAGATCATAGAACGCAAGATATTTTTTTTATCGAGGACCTTGAATTTCAATATTGTTGAAAGCTGAACAGACATGTATATAACTACAACCAGGGACTTTCAATACTAGTATATACTGACTAGTATAGAAAGTCTCTGCTACAACGAATGGGAGTGTTTAACTACTAAGGCATTGACCATAATGTTCTCGTACGCGGTTAAATAAATGACCCAACAGCTGATTCAGCCGGTTACGAATTTCCGATGTCATAAAAGATTCACAATACAAAGGGAACTTCCTCTGCTTAATTGAGCCCCTAAATAAATGTGAATAGTTAAGTTTTATTCAAAATTGTCGAAAGCAAAGTTTCATATGTGTTCTCGTACAAATACTGAATAATAAACTGGAAATCCGCTTGTATTATCGCTACACTCAAACTATGAACAAAGTGTAGTAGTCAGTCGAGAACCAGCTTAACTGAATAACAGATGGACGGCCACACGAAAAAAAAAATTAAAAAAATACTGAAACGGTTCACTTTCGATCAAAAATCCGGAAAATGACAGATATATCACGTATCCTGATAACACTGTTAAAACTGTAAACTTGTGTTGTTTATAATATAAATTCAAGTTCTTCGTGTACATATTGTCAATATTTCATTTTATTACTTAAAAAAAAAGTTTTGGTGTAGAAAATTTAGGGGAGGCAGTTGACTCCCCTGCCTCATAGGTAGTTACGGCCCTGGAAGTTATGGAAGTACATGTACATACATGTATATTTTGGAAGATTAGTTTTTAGAACATTTAGGAACGTTGTATTTCAAAAACCGATAAGCCAGTAAAGTAAAATGGTCAGAAGTATTTGTCACCTATAATTAGTTGTTATATATATCATGAAATCTACGGATATTTTTCATAACAAATATTTAGGAACTATTTCATGTAAGATTTTAATCAAAATTAGTACCAATAGAAGCAGACCTCTCATAGGTTTATTTGTTTATTTAGTAATTTATCTATTTTGAAGCGTTAATTCTCAATTTCTGATGATATAACACAAAGTTTATATCTTATCCAAAAATTTGATTTACACCAAAAATGAAAAACAAAACTAACCGAAGAAAAGTATGACCAAATAAAAAAAAACTTGCCGACGTATTTGTGTGTTGAGAAATCCAGAACTAATAAAAATAAGTGTCTATAAGCATTGGAGGGTGTGGATATAGGATAAAGACAGGATGTGGATATAGAATAAAGGCGATAGGAACGTTCATCTTGCATTGAGCCCGAACACCAACAATTGCTGAACTATCCTATAGTCATATTGATTGATAAAATGTACGCCACATCAAAGTTCACGGTATCGCTTTCAGAGTTAATTTCGTTTCTTTATTCTCTTTTAAGGATACTTTTTTTAGTATTTTGAAAAGGCTACATGGAAGACTAGTATGAAGTTTTAAGCTGAAACTTTTACGAATTATATAATATCAAAGAATGTTTCTGTTCTTTTCAATACAATTTTATTGGTTTAATACTGTAGAACAGATTTAGCGTTTTGTGAGTTTATAGAAATTAATCTTGTGAGTAATTTTACATGTGATTAAAACACTTTACCAAGATAAACAACTAGTGTATGTATATTTTCTTAAGCCCCATTTATGGGCATTGGTTTTTCCTTTTGAATGGTTTTACACTTGTAATTGTTGGGGACTTTTATAGCTGGCTGTTCCGTGTGAGCCAAGGTTCCGTGTTGAAGGCCGTACCTTGACCTATAATGGTCTTTTATAAATTTTAACTTGGAAAGAGAGTTGTCTTATTGGCACTGTGACTCATACCACATCTTCCTATATCGATCAAATCAGGTTTTGTTGTGACATTTTGGTAGAAACCCATTCAACGCATCGATATCTGATACTAATCGATAAAAATATAACTTAAAGCATAGAATATTTTCTTTTTTATTTGGAATTTATCATACTGGCTTCATTTTTACGTTCTGAAAATCAGAAATTAATAACGTTAAACGTTGGTTAAAAGTTTTGCGACAGGAGACCTTTGGGAATTCATAAACTTAGTATTTTTTTGTTTAATGATATATTCAAGATTGTTGCATGCCGTTCAAATGTTATAGATTAGGAGACACCTTTGCTTTGTACATTAATTATGTCAAAAAGTGATTATATGCAAAGAATAAGTGAAAAAAATTACTTGTTGAATGCAGTAATAATAAATAACGAATTTACAAACTTTTTAGAAATGATGTCCAAATTGGCGATCAAGATCAAAATTGATAGAACAAAATCATATACCGATACTGTACTTTTTTCATGTATCAAACTGATAAAAAAAAAAAAAAAAATACTACCGAGAAGAAAGGCCAATGCTTTGTATTGTACTAACGGGATAAAAATAACGAATAATATGTTTTTAACAATAAAAAAATTGGTGTGGACTTTAACGGTGCTTTTTTGTGGACTTAAGCTGAACTTGTTATTGTGGACTTTAACGGCGTTTTCTTGTGGACTTTAGCGGAGGTAATTTTGTGGACTTTAGCGGAAAGTTTGTGGACTTTAGCGGCGTTGTGGACTTTAGCGGAAATTTGTTGTGGACTTTAGAGGAATTGTGGACTTTAACGGTGCCACAGTGCTCAATCCTCATCCGACATTAGAGTATGTAACAATAGAACATGAGTACAAACAAAATCAAACAACTGGCAAGATAATAATAGGTACAAAATACCGATCAGAGAGCTCACAGTGACTGAAAGGAATTTCAAAGCTGAATTTTCAGTAATAGTTTTAAAATAGTTAAAAAAAAGTATGCTTACCGTATACGTTCAACTTGGAGTCCATGATATTGCTGCAAGGAACACTACCGCCATGATTGTAGATGCATGTAAAGAATAATCCCTGATAACCAGAGACGAAATCCGTTTTAAACCTTATCCAATAAGGTAGTATCAAAGACAAGAAACATAGAATAAATCCAGCAATTAATAAAACAAGAACAACAACACGGTACAGCATAAGTTGTTCCATGTCAAGTTGGCCTGTAAAAATAATAAGAATCTAAAGGGTGTTGTTGAATAAGGCATCTAATAATGATTCAACCGAATAATTATAATGGATGATTTAAATCCACGAAAGATCCGGATGTTCTACATAAATAGTTAAAGTTCAAAAATGTAACTAACAAAAATAATTGTTTTTCATTATCACGATATATCCATTTAATGTACATTAACAGTATATTTCTATATTGATTTAGTATTTTCAGTCGGCTATTGGTACTTTACGGAACGGAACGGAACGGAACGGAATTTCATTTAAGGTATCCAAAGGGGGCATTTATCAAAATTTCGAAAAATCTTTAAAACAAAACAAACTTTAGAATTTCTGTGTTTTACGGTTTTCCATATACAAATAACACAAATGTATACTTAATCTCATCTTCACAGGTGAAATGTGTAATAATGTATAACATCGGGAAATATTCTGTAGATGAATATGTCGGATTGTCCTGATAAATTATCATGAAATTAACGCATTTGCAAGTCATGCATTATGATATCTAGACTGACCTCACGTCGTCCTTGATTAGAGACAGTGATCAAAATGAATCTGATTTAAACTTTTTAATTTATTTTTCCGTTCCGTTCCGTTCCGCAAAGTACCAATTGCTCTGAGGAATTGGTATTTAACGGAAAAAACGGAAACAGACATCTTTAATGTAATTAAAGCAGTATGATAAAAAAAAATTGTCTGACACCTCTTTTTGCATGAGTGGTATGTGTTTTAGATAGCATTTTCGACTTGATCAATAATAAAAAATTTAACACAAAGGCAGGTTACACAAAAAGTCTTTCTCCTTCCATCGGTAATTATATTTTAAAAAAGGGGCCTTCAACAGCCCGTTCCGACGATGATTAGAGACAGTGATCCAGTGAATCTGATTTAAACTTTTTAATTTATTTTTCCGTTCCGTTCCGTTCCGCAAAGTACCAATTGCTCTGAGGAATTGGTATTTAACGGAAAAAACGGAAACAGACATCTTTAATGTAATTAAAGCAGTATGATAAAAAAAAAATTGTCTGACACCTCTTTTTGCATGAGTGGTATGTGTTTTAGATAGCATTTTCGACTTGATCAATAATAAAAAATTTAACACAAAGGCAGGTTACATAAAAAGTCTTTCTCCTTCCATCGGTAATTATATTTTAAAAAAGAGGCCTTCAACAGCCCGTTCCGACGATGATTAGAGACAGTGATCCAGTTGAATCTGATTTAAACTTTTTAATTTATTTTTCCGTTCCGTTCCGTTCCGCAAAGTACCAATTGCTCTGAGGAATTGGTATTTAACGGAAAAAACGGAAACAGACATCTTTAATGTAATTAAAGCAGTATGATAAAAACAAGTCAGACCCTTCTATTTTGAATGAGTGGTAAGTGTTTTAGATAGCATTTCGACTTGATCAATATTCATGAGCGCATGATACGCCCGTCGTCTTGTGAAAAAACATAAATCTTTTTTGAATAACACAGGGTTGTACAGGATGTCATGCTTAGTATATCCTGACTCATTCCTTATTCCCGCTCAATAGGAAGATTGTACAAGATGTATTTGGAAACCCGACGCAACATTAGCCTGTTAAGTTTTAAGCAATAGAGATACAGCGCAACATGTGAAAAAAAACCTCTTTTTTTACAAAAAACTCAATAACTCGAAAATATAAAAATGAATCATCACCAAAAAGTATACAGATCTTTAGATTAATATAACAAAGAAGTGTGTAAAGTTTTAAGCAATAATCATAAATCGTTTTTGAGATATGGTGCGACATGTAAACCCCCCTTTTTTTTTTTACAAAATACTCAATAACTCAAAAATGAATTGAATCATCACCAAAAAGTATACAGATATTAAGATTAATATAACTAAGAAATATTTAAAGTTTTAAGCCATAATCAAGAATCGTTTTTGAGATACGGTGCGACATGTGAAAAAATCACACCCCTGTTTTAGTTACAAAGTGCCGTAACTCAAAAAGTTGTAATCTTATTTTCACAAAAAAGTATACAGATCATTTTACCATCATAAGAAACAACTATGTTAAGTTTCATGAAATTTGGATAAGTCGTTCTCAAGTTACGGTGCGACATGTTTACACCGGACAGACGGACAGACGGACGGACGGACGGACGGACACTGGACATTTGTATACCATAATACGTCCCGTCAAAATTGACGGATGTATAAAAAATAACACAAAGACAGGTTAGACAAAAGGTCTTTCTACTTCCATTGGTAATTATAAATTAAAAAAGGGGCCTTCCGAAGATGATTAGAAACAGTGATCAAGTTGAATCTGATTTCCGTTCCGTTCCGCAAAATACCAATTGCTCTGAGGAATTGGTATTTAACGGAATCGAACGGAAACAGGCATCTGTAATGTAATAAAAGCAGTCTTGATAATATCAGTGCAAAGTTTTTAAAAATTACTTCTCATCTTATTTCAGTTCCCTTATGTCAAATTTTTAATTCAAGCATTAAAAAATCAGTTTATCCATCATTATTCAAACTAGCTAAAGTCATACCAGTTTTTGAAAATAAATGTTAAAAAATGATGTATTTAATTACAGACCAATTGCATTTTTACAATTAGTATCTAAAATACTTGAGAGACACGTAAAAACTTATTTAATGAACTATACGGACACATATAATCTGTTGTATGTCCTGCAATCAGGTTTTCGTTCGAACCATTCCTGTCAAACTGCCATGACAACTTTGTTAGATAAATGGTTAAAAGCAATTGATGAAGGCGAATTAGTAGGAGCAGTATTTCTGGATCTTTGTAAAGCTTCTGATGTTCTTCATCATAAACTGCTCCTCCAGAAATTACAAAAATACAGATTTTCTTATTCTTCACTGCACTGGCTTACTTCATATCTAACTGATAGACAGCAGGTTGTATACATTTCAAATACTTTTTCAGGTGTATTAAAAGTAAAAACAGGTGTACCTCATGTAATAGAATATTATACCACAAGTCTTTATTAATGTATGAATAAAACAATGGATTGGTACCCCAATACTTGTCAAATCTTATTGTAACTACAAATAGCAAACAGTCATACAGTACTCGACTCTCATTTTCAGATAATTTTATTGTTCCAAAATCAAATACAGAATTATACAAACCAAGCTTTTCTTTTAGTGGTCAAAAGGTGTGGAATTCACTATCCAACGAAATCAAAAAATCAAAAAAATGTATCGTCATTCAAGTATACTTACAAATCATTATATATTTTAACAATAAAACTCAAAACACTATCATGTAATCCGTTTTGTTCATGTATTTGTTTATGTCATTTAATATTTATACTATTATTCATCATTGTGTATTGCTAGATTGATTTGGTTTATATCAACCGTGCAAGGGCTTTTGTCAAGGTCGTTAAAAAAAACCGTAGTAGTAGATTATGTTTATTCATGTTGTTAATATTGTGTCTATAGAGAGCCTTATTGAAAATTGATTTAATCCAAATGAGTTACTCTCTTTAAATAAAGATTTATTTATTTATTCTTATTTAATTATTTATTTATTTATTTATACGAATGACCCCGAGGTTAATGCAAGTTAAAGTTGACATGGATCGTAATTCCAATAAGGCCAATTATAACATAAAATGCATCCAATCTGCAAGTTATCATTATACACTTATAATTTCACGTCAAAAATCTTTAGGCGTGCTCAAACAAGTTGGAATATGTACTGTCTTAATGCAATTTTAAAAGTAAAAACACTGTATTCAGGCGCGTATTTGGAGGAGTCCTGCACTCCGTAATTAAAACAGGTTGCTATCTTTTAAAAAAAGATAAGCAATACGAGAACCTTATTGGGGGTTTGGTTTGAAAGAAAAATAAATTCATTATGTTTTTTTTCGTAAATAAATATGTTGATTCTGAATAGAGAAAATAAATAATTTGGCCAGCAAAGGGAGAAAAAAAATTTTGACAGAGGATATTTACCATAAAAAATAATGTTAAATTTGAAAAAAATAATTTGTCGCGCCACTTCCCAAAAATAAAAATAAAAAAATGCGCGCATGCCTCCCCCTCTGCAAGTTAAATGGTCCGTCCCTAAAGATCATATAAAATGTGTCGATACGTTGCTTATAAGGATCTGAAAACGCTCAATTTTACTTTCTGTTTAAAGATCTTTTGAGGTTCTCTTAATTTGTCGGATTAATACACACTTTTAAAATTTGAAAGCTTAAATTTTTATTAGCTGATGTAAAAACTACCAGGACAGAAAGTAAAACGGAGTGTTGTCAGATCCTTGTACGCAAACTTTTTAAGAGTAGACACGGGATTTGAATTTTGATCAATTTGGTTTGAATATAAATAAAAATTTATGTGTTAATCTTCTTTGTTTATCCTACTATAAATTTCATGATTCTTCTTTTGGAAATAAATTCAATCAACGATGACAGAAGGAATGTTCATGTAATATTATACTTGCCTGACGAAGGACAGAAGGAAACTGGAATCGCAGAGCCAATGCAGTGTAGTCTATATAAACATAGCAGACATAATGGGTATGATTACAAATGAGACAACTTTTATAAAAAGACGAACTAATAAAGATGTATAACCCAATAAAACATCGTATGCCTAATGGCATTCAACAATGAACAAAGCACATCCAATATAGTAAGTTATAAGAGACCCCTTTACTTGCACTCACTACTAAATGTAAACCAATAAAAAGCGAGAAAAACAGCGTTTCCGGTTTCTAGAAAAAAAAGCAATAAACAAATATAACACGCATAATTAAAAGCTGCCGATTTCGGATCTTGTTCTATATAATGAGGCGCTGTTCAAGTCGCCGTGAGCGCTCTATCCCGTCAAGAGCAATGGTGTAATAGTACAACTTGTTTAGTTAAATTAAAATTCTGTTTAATATTAGATCGCCCATGTTAAGAGTTGTGTACATATATTTGAGGTGTTCAGAAACAGCAAAGATAATTGTTATCATTATAGAGAAGACTTTTTCACTATACAAATTTCTATTTAGTTGAGCACTCTTAAATAATTGTTAAAAGTTTGGCAAAAACAGATCCTCTCCTAAGAAACATTTTAACAAGAGAAACGTTTTAAATAGCTCTGATTTCTTATGTTAGCATGCTACAATAAATATAGATTACATGGATGTTTGCTGGGCGATATTCATGCATTGGTTTTATACATTTTAGTCATTTTGTTGGAAGATTTGTTATTTTCATCTAAAAAACTTGAATGACGATACTAAGTTCATAGTTATTTTTGTGAAAACAATATTAGAAGTCCGGGTATTCATATGATAACATGGCAAAAAAATACCTTGAAGAAAATTAATGAAATCTGGCAAAAATTAATAAAACAAATTTTTCTAATGGTTCTAAGTCCATTTCAGAGTCAAATTTTACTTGAAAAATTACAGGTCTAAATGAAAGTTAATTTCATTTTGAAAAAAATCAATTTCAAGATGCTTCAAATTTATCACGGCAAAATTTGCAACCTTGATACGAATCATTATAATTCTAATTTTAAAGATGTTCTGCTATTCTATGCATTGACGGACTTTGGTATCTCTACGATTAAATGAAATAACCTCAAACCATCTATTTGGACAAAGCTTGTATTTCATGAAACTTACGTATGCGTTTCTAATTTAATTAACTCATGGTATAGCACATTAATCGAGATCGCAGAAATCGTACTGTATAAATGATCTTCTTCTTCTTCTTTGGAAGTCCACCCTATTTGCAGGGTCACCGCATTAAAAATATACTAGTTTAGATATTTTTAAAAATGCGTATTTATTATAAAATATTAAAATTCTATTACTTTAATTATGTAACTTTGTTTTAGTAAAACAAAAATAATAAGAATAAAAGAATAAAAGGTAAAAACTTGTATTTACACTGTACAGATCATACTGCCATGAGCTTAAAACATTTGTTTTTAAAATTCAAAAATGGATAAAACTTAAAATTAATAAGTTTATAAAAGTCCACTTGTTAAAAGATAAAAATTCATTAATTACTTTGCGGAACGGAACGGAACGGAAAAATAAATTAAAAAGTTTAAATCAGATTCAACTTGATCACTGTCTCTAATCATCGTCGGAACGGGCTGTTGAAGGCCTCTTTTTTAAAATATAATTACCGATGGAAGGAGAAAGACTTTTTGTGTAACCTGCCTTTGTGTTAAATTTTTTATTATTGATCAAGTCGAAAATGTTATCTAAAACACATACCACTCATGCAAAAAGAGGTGTCAGACAATTTTTTTTTATCATACTGCTTTAATTACATTAAAGATGTCTGTTTCCGTTTTTTCCGTTAAATACCAATTCCTCAGAGCAATTGGTACTTTGCGGAACGGAACGGAACGGAAAAATAAATTAAAAAGTTTACATCAGATTCAACTGGATCACTGTCTCTAATCATCGTCGGAACGGGCTGTTGAAGGCCCCTTTTTTAAAATATAATTACCGATGGAAGGAGAAAGACTTTTTGTGTAACCTGCCTTTGTGTTAAATTTTTTATTATTGATCAAGTCGAAAATGCTATCTAAAACACATACCACTCATGCAAAAAGAGGTGTCAGACAATTTTTTTTTATCATACTGCTTTAATTACATTAAAGATGTCTGTTTCCGTTTTTTCCGTTAAATACCAATTCCTCAGAGCAATTGGTACTTTGCGGAACGGAACGGAACGGAAAAATAAATTAAAAAGTTTACATCAGATTCAACTGGATCACTGTCTCTAATCATCGTCGGAACGGGCTGTTGAAGGCCCCTTTTTTAAAATATAATTACCGATGGAAGGATAAAGACTTTTTGTGTAACCTGCCTTTGTGTTAAATTTTTTATTACTGATCAAGTCGAAAATGCTATCTAACACACATACCACTCATGCAAAAAGAGGTGTCAGACAATTTTTTTTTTATCATACTGCTTTAATTACATTAAAGATGTCTGTTTCCGTTTTTTCCGTTAAATACCAATTCCTCAGAGCAATTGGTACTTTGCGGAACGGAACGGAACGGAAAAATAAATTAAAAAGTTTAAATCAGATTCAACTTGATCACTGTCTCTAATCATCGTCGGAACGGGCTGTTGAAGGCCTCTTTTTTAAAATATAATTACCGATGGAAGGAGAAAGACTTTTTGTGTAACCTGCCTTTGTGTTTGTTTTTTCGAAATTTTGATAAATGCCCCCTTTGGATACCTTAAATGAAATTCCGTTCCGTTCCGTTCCGTAAAGTACCAATAGCCTTTTCAGTCTATGGAAAGTGCGAATCGAAAAAATAAGAAATCGGAAGTATGTAGACACCTCATGAAAAAAAAAGTTTTCTGCAATGAGAAATATGTTTAATATTTTAAAAACTAGATGGATTTCGTTCGGAATTACTTCATTTGACAAACAGTATATTTTTATGTCCCACTATAAATGAAACGATTCTGAAATCGATTATTACATACCTTTAATAGTAATGAGGAAAAGAATCAAGTGTATCTATCTGTAAAACCAAAATGAAAGCTATATCATAGTAAAATCGTCGTATCGAGTAGCGTTTAGTTCTGGGATTTTGTCATAGTTTGATTAAGTTGTTTTTAAGAAATTAACACAGGGTAACTAAAATATCGAAATTGATATGGTTTGGTTAAACGATTGACATAGTTTTTGACTGTATAAGAATAATTGGTGACGAAAAAATCATATGGTGGTGCAATTCTTTATTTTATTATTATCAAGATTTCATTTTAACTTTTAAAAGTTTTACAAGCTACACTAGTCCTGAACTTACATAATAAGGAGAGATTTTTGGCGATCCAGCTTTTTGTTCAAGCTTAGATAGCAGCATTCGTCTGAACTCTGCCGATTCCGTACCCTACCGAGGATTGCCGAATGAAATAGCAGTACGCGCTGATGTTATGGCAGCGTAACTTTCTTAGTTATCATAGCCAAATATTGAATTGTCCGAAAGAATGTCCAATTGTTAATTTGTTTAAGAACAGGGGTGGTGTTCTCGAGGGTATCCTAAGATTCGTCCTAAGTCATAGATAAGCCCGATTTTAGGATGGACTTAGGATCGACTTAGGACACTCTTAAGTTGCGTCTCTAAGCTATCTCAGACGCATCTTATGGTAGGACGTCCTAAACATATCCTACGTGCGAAATTCTAAATAGTTAAAGTAATTGTTTGATAAAACATTTATTAGAGACAAAACCAATTAATCAAATTGTTTACACTATTTTGTAATAACATGTATTTAATTAAAAGCATGATTTCAAATGTAATTATAAAATAATGTCAAATAGGATTTTGATATAAACTGTAAAACAAGTATTAGATAAAATACAAAGGTAACAAAGAAACAGGCCGGTAACAACCGTTGCCGGATAGTTTTTCTGCACGAGTAGTCAGGTCAAGGTCCGAGGCGATAGCCGAGGACCTTGACCTGACTACAAGTGCAGAAAAACTATTCGGCTGGTTGTTACCGGCCTGTTTCTTTTGTTACTTTTGTTTTTTATCTGACTTGTACGACGTTTCAAGTAATAATACGTTAAGCAAGACTAAACATTTGAGAATCTTTGATAGCCATAAAGCAGTAAATGTAAGTTATAGTATAAACACATTTTTTTTCATTTCCCTTCAACCGAGATTTTTTTTAAAGAAAAAAATCAGGAATCTAATAATTTGATAAAAAAAAAAGGACCATTTCAAGTAAAATATAAATGTTGTTCACATTTAAGACTTTTTAAAATGCAACTTCGTAAAAAAGTAATATATTAAGGAATATTTTAGTGGTAAGTAAGATAATGTTTGATTTTTATGAATAAAACAGAAAGCGGGGAGGGGGAGGGGGGCTAATTCATTTTAAAATACACAGGCTGTGATCTTTATATTTGATGAAAAAATGCAGGATGAGCCATTAAATCCCGCCATTCCCCCTTTAAAAAAATCGTAAAAATCGCGCGTTTGTTGCCAAATACATGAATTTAATATGCAGTGGTGGGGGTCCCGCGGGTTGGAACAACCCTTTTTTTGAAGATCAATGCATTTAAAATTTAAATGGGGACATAAAGTTGGACCCCCCCCCCCCTGTTTTGTTCTGGATTTAGACATGGATCCGCCACTGATATAAATTCGATAACAATATAAAGGTATCAAAAGAATGAATTTCCTACTTCATTAGTGAATGAAATATTTATGAAAAAAATGGATTTTGTCTTAATATTATTTATATTCAGGAATATACTTTGATTTTTTTTTTTAAATTCATGCTCGTCTCTAGATCTGCAAGTGTTGATCGGGATTAAACACGTGTTACCATATGATCCAATCGCAGCTTACCGCCCAAAATTGATGACAAGTTGAATGATTTTCTTCTAGATTTGCTGCTTATTTGGACGTGTATTACATGAACACTTTTTGTTTATAGGATCAATCGTGCATTGGTGAGTTGATAGGTATTTTATCTTTTGATATTAGATTTGATTTTTATTTATTTATTTCCCGTCTTATTTTTTATTGAAATGTTCACGTCAGTATCATCCTTTCTTTACTTTCAGCCTTGTCCAAAATACTATTCATGTCCATATATTTAAGAAAACATTTATTGACCGAATATTTTGCTTCATAAAGGGGGCGGTATGTTCTTTTTTGAGTATATTAACTATTTACTTTTCAACGCCATCACCCAAATGTTTTTGTTTAAATTAGCACCAGGGGCGGATCCAGTCATTTTAAAAAGGGGGGTTCCAACTATATGTCCCCATTCAAATGCATTGATCGGCCAACAAAAAAGGGGGGTTGCAACCCCCGGATCCGCCAATGAGCACTATTAACGGTATTTGGAAAATCAGGAATCATTCAAAACATTAATTTGTCATCTGCTTGACCATAATAATTTTTTCCTCATATAATTTGGGACCAAAATATCTATTTTAGGAGAAAATACCCCCCACTATTGAAGTTAAATGTCTAATCCCTTAGTGTACTGATGTGAATAGTAATTAACTGGAAATGTTTGAAAAAAAAGATATTGATGTTGTTCAATAAAAAGACGGGAAATAAGTCAGTGGACCAAAAAGTTCAAATCTAACTGAAAGATAAAGTGCCCATGAACTCACTGATCATGCACGAGTGATTCTATTCATAAAAAGTGTCCGTGTAACAACTAAAAAGAGTCCGTGTATCGTCTAAAAAGAGTCCGTGTAACACCCGTTAATGTACTGTTTTTCTATAGCTCTGCGGGGGGCAAAGTCGTACAATTTGTTTTGAAATGAGAATATTGAATTCGTAGTGTCATCGTACAGTAAAAACACGAAGTTCAAAGTTTAAAATCATGCACAAGTTCTTAATACGGGTTAATAACCGATGGTGCGTTTCTTTTCACGTTTATCATCAAGTAAAAAAATGAGAAAAAAGCATGCACAAAGTTAGGATGAAGATATGATGATCTTAAGACACCTAATTAGGTGACCTAACGTTGGGACGGAAAAGGTGATATATCCTAAGTTAAGAGAGCTTCGAGAACATGACTTAGGACAAAGACTTGTCATAAGATGGTCTTAGGACACGTCCTAATCCTAAGGTAGCTTCGAGAACACCACCCCAGATGTTTCTATTATGTCCAAAGTTATATAATAAGTGTTGATCTTTTTGAAGTTGATTTGATTCATATCTCATCAAAGATTCATTCTATTAAAAAATAATTAACTATTCATTTGCATTAATCTTGTAATGATAAACATATGCCTAAGAAGATTTTTTAAATTAGTATTGACAATACCCAACTAGAATCATATTCAAAACAGTGTGGCTGTGGCCATTGATTGACGACCTAAATTATCCCATTGACTGGGACAGATTAGGTGAACGTGTGTCTGTAACGACCACTGCTCACTATTTACTTATTATAGAATTTAAACTGTGGGGTAACCAAAGGTTCTTAACACCTTCAATAATAAAATAATTGGAAAAATTAATCAGGAATAATCTTTATGTTTTGATTTATATTATTGATATAAATCATAACATCGTGTTATTCCTGATTAATTTTTCGAATAACTTCATTTAGGTGTTGAGAACCTTTGGTGACCCCACAGTTTAAGTGTCTTTAAAAAGTACATAGTGAGCAGTAGTCGTTACAGACAAACGTTCACATAATCTGTCCCAGTCAATGGGATAATTTAGGTCGTCAATCAATGGCCACAGCCACACTGTTTTGAATATGATTCTATAATTTATAGTATTGATATTGATTCCACTTATAGTGAAATAATAGTTTCCGAACTAGTTTGTTATACAGTTTTATCAAATATTTCGTCACAATATAAATGCACATTTTTTCACAGAGTTTTGTTTGATTATGATATTTATTAAATTCACTGCTATTTTCAACTTCTATCACATGTTTTGGAAATAATTCCAGAACGAAATTTCAACGAGACTGAAACGTCAGAAGAATACATCCTTAAGATCATAGGTACAAGTTTCCCGAGATAGATTTTTTTTTATACTTTGCTCAAATGAAGATTTTACCATGCTCTTTTCAAAAATACAATATAACATGAATCTCCTTTAATGTGATATACTCTGAGCGGCATCACCTCCCAATCTACCAAAAGATGCAAAACGAAGAAGACAGTAATTTTTTTTACATTTTTCTAGCAAACTATCCGGTTTTTTTTAAACGAACCAGCTCATGTTTATGATGTGGAGTTATCCGCGTATGATATAGTAACCCAACTAAAACCCTTACCAAACAATCTCGAAAGGAGACATTCAACCACATACTGGACAAAATGTTAAAAGTTAAAAAAAAAATTCATAAACTATAAATAAATTGCTATGAAAACTATTTAAATTTATGAAAGATCACAATTTCGAATTAGAATTAGGTCGATATAATTAGACAATATACGTATAGTGTATGAAATTTATTTGTATGAGGCTTAGAAACGGGAAAATGCGAGGTTCTACCGAGCATTTTCCCGTTTCGTGCCGAATACTAATAAATTTCATATTTCAAGACACTATACGTATATTGTTTTTATACTGAAATCGATAAAAAAAATAAAAAAATAATAAAAATATGAAACAAATATTATTAAAAAAAAGTGTTTGGAATTTTCCCCTTGGGGTACCATTTTGGGGTATTTCCCTATGAGCGTAGTCTAGGCGGTAAGCATTGACAATTTAAGGAATTAGAAAGGGAAAATGAATTTAATTAATAACATTTGATAAATATGGTATATAAATTACCAATTTGAAGACATAACAGGTTTAAATTCATAAAAGTTTGACCATTGTTACTACACGTTGTCATGGTTGTGACGTGACGTTGTAAGTAGGCGGGGCTTATAGGTGAGTTGAGGTCATTGACGTATAAAGCTAATGTTTATACGTATAGCTTTATTTGTATAGTAAAATAGCTGATTGCAGTATAATTATTATGTTTTGCCATATTGTAAAATGTAAATGTGTAGTATCATTTTACCTGTTTAAGATTTTTTTTCTATTATGCAATACATTTTCGATATTATCAGAAAAAGCTCTTTTGGTCTAGTTTTAGCATCCCTTCGTAAATTTTACGGACGCCATGACGAGTTGGTTGACCGTTATGACATAACCGATTCACAAATGATATCGGATATGTTCCTTACATCGTCGAAACTACAATCCCCTTCCCTTTCATGAATGTGACCTACCGAATTAGACTATTTACCGGATTTGTTATAACATGAGCAACACGACGGGTGTCACATGTGGAGCAGGATCTGCTTACCCTTCCAGAGCACCTGAGATCACCCATAGTTTTTGGTGGGGTTCGCGTTGCTTATTCTTTTAAATTAGTCTTTTTTATGTTGGTTAATGTGTACTATTGTTTGTCTGTTTGTCTTTTTCATTTTTAGCCATGGCGTTGTCAGTTTATTTTCGATTTATAAGTTTGACTGTCCCTCTGGTATCTTTCGTCCCTCTTTTAGTATGATCTATTGTACATTATTAATTTAAAATGTGATTGAAAAATAATTTAAGTCCCAAGATACACGCGTTATTTTGCTTGGTATAGGTATATTTATACTGTGTACGAACGACCTTAATTTTGACCCCACAAGAAAAGAAACCATCGTTCTTAGTACATGTACCAGTGAATACGATTGACGAAGATGAATATTGGCAGCAAATTATATTTAAAAAAAAAAGTTATATCTTGGGATTTATGATATTTCTATTAATTGTGTTTGGCTTGGAACTACGTTAAATACGAGTACTCACAGATCGGTTCTTCGTGTCTTTGTTGTTTTGTTACTTGGTTATTTTGTTTTGCATCAATCTAAAAATTTAAATTTTTTCAACTGATTTGTATTATATATTATATGGTTTGTTCTTCTTTGTTGTGTTGTTACACCACTGCCAAGGTTAAGACAACAAGAGGATTGGGAGCCCGCAAACATGTTTACATGCCACATGCTGCATGTGCAAGTGCCTGTCCAATGATGTCCAGTGTCTGCAATGCAGTGGCTGTCGTTTGTTACTGGATAATATATTTGTGCTTTTCACTCATTTATTTAAGAATTGAATGCTTCTTTTTGTAAATCTATTGGGGTGTAAAAGCGTTGACCGAAGTACATTTTGTATGAAGCGCGCAAGCGCTTCATTCTAAAAATGTGCGCACGGTCAACGCTTTTACAACCCTATAAAGTTACAAAAAGAAGCATTCAATACTTATAATTACATTTTTTAGCTATGATCATGAAAACACGAATTTTATATATTTTTTAATTTAATTCACCTGTGCACTTTATTGTTGGACCACGTGTTATCATGAATAAAAAGTGTATTGAGCAATGCAACTGCTTACGGAATAACACGTGATGTGCAGTTAGCCAATCAGAATAAAGTATTATAATGAAACATACATCTAATGTAATTATTTGAACATAAATCAGGCCGTTGGTTTTCTCATTTGAATTGCAAATATATTTAATTTGATGAAGCCTTTTATATATTTCTACGAGGTATGGGTTGCGGTTATTGTTTAAGGACGTTCGGCGTTTGCTCTGTTATTTAAAACTGTAAAAGTTATTCATCTATATGTTCTTTGGTTCTTTAAATGTGACAGTCGTAAGTGATTTTCCCACAATGCATCTTGTTTATAAAATATAATATCGAACTCTGCATAGGAAACGGTTTTCCCGATTCACACTTTCCATAGAGTGATTTTATGACCCGACTTAATTTTTTTTATTATAGTTTTATTTTTCCGAGTCATCACCGAGTTTAATTATTCTGTCACGCTATCTAAAAGTTACTTGTACATTATAATTCAGATTAAAACTAAATAATTTCGTTGAAATGGATCAAAGATTAATATTCGTCATAATGTTGCACAACAATTGACCGTACGATGACCTATATAGTTCATTTCTATGTTTTTTGGTGGATAGTTGTACGTCTCCTTGGCGACCATACCACATCTTATTCCTATCGTAATATTAACGACCGAAAAGACTCTTGACCAATTTTAGAACATGTGAAAAACCTCCAGCTATTTTATTCATCTGAACGGTGTCTAAATCATATATTTAAATTCACAGCCCGGTATCCCATCGTTAGAACCGTCGGGGTACCGCCTGTAATTATGTATATACGGGGATGCGAGAGAGACAAGACAGAGTGAATTGATAGATATAGTTAGTTAGAAGAATTGAGAGGATAGTTAGAGAACGAAAGGACAATGATATCGTGTTAGTAAGATAAGGATTATCGTTCACTGTTTTATTATGTTAAACTGATATTATACATTTAATTAAAGAATCAAGTTTAAGGCAAAGCATAATAAACAAGCAATTTATGTGGAATTAACGGCCACAGTTCACTTTGAATGACGAGGTCTGACATGATAACAGAATGCCGACATGATTGATTTAACTGACAACTCTGTGCACCATTGGTAGCAATGGATGCTCAAGTTCCTCCAGGTTAAATCTGAGAGAACGAGGGCCATGATCCCCAAATACGTCGGGTCTTATTCGCATCACCCCCTGGTTTCAGGGGAGTAAAGATTAACAATTTAACAATTTCTAGATCAAAAAACAGTTAAGCTCGAACTGGTACCAATTCAGAACCGGCCACTCAGAGTAGACATGAGATGGTCTCAACAGAACTTCCTGCGGTAACGCAGGAAAGTAAAAAACTAATATGATCCGACGTACAATACAGGAACGGATCATGACCCCTTAATCTTGCCACGTGAGTGAGTCTATACACACTCATTAAATACAACAGTCCATGAAAAAAACGACAACACTACACTATGTTGTTATTCAATTATGTTTATGACGAAAGAAGAACATGGATGCAAATAAATGATATGTAAACTATCAACAACGTCAATGAGACAACAACCCGACCCAAGAGCAGAAAACAGCCAAAGGCCGGCACCAATGTGTCTTCAGCACAGCTTGAAAATACCGCACCCGGAGGCGAGCTTCGACTGGCCTTTCAACAAAAAAATGAGTTCTAGTTCAATGAGAATGGACGTCTTACGAAATATATAAATGAACTAATATTGCAAATCATACAAGACTAACAAAGACCAGAGGCTCCTTATTTGGGCAGACGCAAAAGTGCGGCGGGGTAAAACATGTTTTGTGAGACCCAACCCTCACCCTATACCTCTAGCCAATATAAAAAAAAAAAAACACACAGCAATACGCACAGTCAAACTCAATTTAAAAGAAGTCCGAGTTCGATAAACATTATTTATTGAAAAGGTGTACTTCATTTATGGTCTGTATGACTGTATCTTAAAAAGAATCTTACTACAAAAAATATATAAGGATTTTTTGGATATTTAAAGGCTTCTATGTTTGAGATCTTTCAGCTTCCAATAAAA
Organism: Mytilus galloprovincialis; assembly: GCF_965363235.1. Taxonomy (NCBI): domain Eukaryota; kingdom Metazoa; phylum Mollusca; class Bivalvia; order Mytilida; family Mytilidae; genus Mytilus; species Mytilus galloprovincialis. Next base: position 36,741,995 of record NC_134839.1, read on the forward strand.
TCTTATTTAAAAGTTTTCGTTATCTTTTTAGGCGGGAGAATCATTTCTAGTCAAATATTGAATTGATTTTACATATAAAAAAACAAGAACAGGGCCCTTTAATTTCTTCAGGTTTTTAATTTTTGTTATTTACAAACTATTGATATATGACAGTTTTTTTTGTTTTTTTTTAAAGTTTGTTATTTTGAAACAGATGAGCGAACAAACATCCGTAAGTTGTATTTAAATCGTACTTATATTATGACGTTGCATGGGTATGATTTACCTATTGATACAAGTGGGGTATATATGTGTGAAATGGAAAATTAGGATTGGGTGGTATGATTGATTTTTCCACCAATATCGTATTGCTGCTCTTCATCACGAAGATCGATGCTGTTAACATAGAGTCATAGCTCATAATCTTTCCAGTTTAGAACAAACGCTTGTGCCCATTTTAGTGCATGGAATTGTTTGATGTGTGAGGACAAAGATTCATTCCTGCATTGTGGAACAAACACTCGAGGAAATTATTTTATAATGCGTTTAAAAATTTAAAAACTTTTTTTAATAAAATTTTAAAAATCCGCACTTTAAAATTTAATGATTATCTGCAATATAACTTTTTGTGTAATTTTGACGAATCAAGTCAACCGTTGGTCCTTGTGCTCCATTGAACGTTGATAATAAATGACTAAACGCAAGTAAGGATCATATCATGTCTGCTAATTTTGAAATATACATTGACAAAAAGAACATTTTTAGCCAGAATTTACACAATAGTATTCATTAAGTATACATTTATTTGCAAGATATTCAACATAATATATCATACAAATAACAATCATGCATGCCGGACTCTGACTGTACAATTTGCACGATTTAGTAAAAGGTGATACATGTAATACATATATATTTATATTTATCCATTTTATTTTACATCCTGTATAGATCTTTATCAATCGCATGAGTTACATGTTTAACTTAGCAGATGTCTCAACCCATACAAAAGTTTAAAAAAAAAATATGAAAAAGTTAAGAAAATTGAAAAAAGGCAGCAAACCCCCCCCCCCCCCCCAAAACAAACAAATCTAACGGTAATCTGTATATCTTGTTTGAATTGATTTCACAATCATGACAATGTCGCTACAATTTGTGAATATATTATTGTTTTAAAAAATGAACCAAACTTTTCGAATAGGAATATTAAAAAAGGGTGATTACGTATGATTGCAGCGGAGAAAACTTCTCAACACTAACGGTAGAACGTACTATTGGTCACCATTTGGACCTCAACAATGAGCAAAACCATATGAGTTAACACAATGAAACCTTGTTAATTTAGTTTTTTAAACCTATTATAGTGGGGGAACTCCAAATATTATGTTACCGCAATAATGCCAGCAAGCACGTATGACAATTAAAAGCTTAACTTTTCAACAAAATTCGGCAAAATTTTCATACATGCTGTATGGGTAGATTTCCATGTTTGACCAGATAAATTTTAAACAAGTGGAAACTTGCATATAAACTATATATATATATATTCATGTACAATGTTTGAAATATCCCCGGCTGATATGAAAGACTCAGATTGACGTCCGGTCTCTAATCGACATCCGTTCCCCAAATCGACGGCCAAATATGTCGTCACTATAAGTAATATGGTTCGCTATTGACCCCCTACGGATCCATAGAGGGTTAGTAAAATCCATAGGGGGTGAGGCCGGAGGCCAAATCCCCTATGTATTTTATTCACCCTCTATGGATCCGTAGGGGGTCAGTAGTTAACCGTAAAACGAATATATCGCATGCTGCACTTTTTCTGAAGCGTTCTGTTGAAAAATAAATAAGGAAACACAAACAATATTATGAGATGACGTCACCATTAACGCGTCATGAACACCCTATGAAATTTACTAATCCCTTACGGTCTCATAGGGGGTCACCACGTGACGCCGTTAAACCAATCACAACGTGATATTTTACCAGCGGTGCGATAAAATAAAATAACATTCCAAATCGACGGCCGATGTTATGCCTATCTAATCGACGTCCTTTATTTTTGGCTTCTCTAATCGCCATCCAATTTATAGCTTCTCTAATCAACGTCCGTTTTGGACACAGAATACAAAATTGAACTAAAGCAGCTGAAACCTTTAGACCTTTAAATACGTACTAGTATATAATATGTGTGACAAACAACATCTATTTTAAAAACAAATATTACAAAGAAGACTAAATATGTAAACAGGTTGTGATATAAATTTTTAAATTTTAGAGATTACATCATCATGTAAAATAAGGAGATACGGTATGGTTTTTAAAAAGGACAACTATCCACAGAGTTCAAATAAAGTAATGTGAGCAATTAAAGGAAACTGTAAGGCTTACAACAATATTAAAAAAAACATACCACAGAGGCTATAAAAGGCCATGACATGAATAATGTAAACAATTCAAATTAGAAAATTAAGAGTCTTATTTATGATAAAAAAAAAGCAATTCCGAAAAGCAAATAGGACCGACATAAACCATCAACAACCACTGTATTGCATTCCCATAAAGAATATGCTGGGGTTAAACATGTGTGTGTGAGCACTTAAATTAGAACAGTTGTGGAAAAGCACAACATAAAAACCTAATGCTAATTTCTTGCGTATATGTTTCACCTAAGGTCAGAAATTTATCGGAAAATATCTTACAAATTAGGCTGTTCTTCTTTAGTTTGTCTTTTGTTGAAGACTGAATAATGCTTCTATAGCTAGATGTCGTATGGGTTTCTTTGTCGTTGGGTTGCTTCCTCGTTTACCTACACTTACATGCATGTTGTTTAGTAATATGAATAGGAATGACACACTATTATGTAGATAGATTGGATTAACTTTTTATCAAGATACATATTAATTTGCATGTCACCTATTTCGAGTTGAAAAAATCTATATGGAAAGTATGTGTAAATGTTTGAAAGTTTAATAGTGTCAATAGAACTCTACAAAACATGTTCACGTATAAGTGTAAGTGCAGTTATTTATTATTTATTGATATTGGACATCGTTTGGGCAATACATGACATCACATTTGAAGTCCATTAGAGTGTTTCAAAATATTGGACGTCGATTTGAGATTGTGACGTCAGATTTGGACGTCGATTTGAGGAACTGACGTCGATCTGAGTCTAACATATATATATAAGATGTTTTTCAACTCTTATACCCCTTCTTAAAATTTACTCCCGTCATGCTAGTGATTCCTATATAATCAACCAATTTCCCCACCAAACTCATTTAAGGTTGCATTTCGGTAAATATTGACAATGCAATTTCCCATAGGAACTCCTTTTACGGCTTAAACTGTACCACTTTTACTATGAAGTTTTGAAAAAAATCTTATCCTCGAATTGAAAGTTCATATGCACTACAATTGGCTGTGCGGCATATTTTCAACGTTTATATGCCCTGAACTTCTAAGATTTTAGACTAACACTAATTTTCTTAACTACCCCTACCTCGAATGAAGGGTTACCACAGATTTCAATATAAACAATATGTACATGTATATTTACTGGTAACATTCTCAAGTTATGTCTCTGTGAGATGCAATCAATTTTCTATGAATATTCTAGATCTCCCAAAAAGAGGCGTGGTATACAGATCAGAACTGGGAACCAGTATGTTAACAAAATTAATTGAGAAACAGCTGTATTTACATAATGCAACCTTAAAGTGGTTTCTAGTCAGAACGTTATAATGATCGACTGGAGCACCAAATTATCACAACCACAAACCCGTTCTTCACCCATCCCCGTACGTGACCTACCGAATTAGACTGTACACTGGGTTTTTACTTACATGTATCGTGCAACACGATGGGTGCCACATATGGGGCAGGATCTGCTTACCTTCCGTAACACCTGTGATCGTCCAGGTTTTTGGTGTGGTTCATGTTGTTCAGTCTTTACTTTTCTTATTGGGTTTTGTAGGCTTTTGTTTGTCCTATGTTCATTTTTTTTTGTCAAAATGTGGTCAGATTATGTTCGACTTGTGAGTTCCTCTGGTAAATTTTGCCTCTCTTTTTTAAAATGAGACAAATGAGCCAAAAATTAACAACAATTATTGTTCTCATTTTTGCACAAAGTATAAAAATTTAAATACTTCTGCCTTTGCAGATATATATCAATTAAGACAGGAGTCAAGAAAGGTCTTATAATTGTACTGCATCTGATGTTTTTATTATCAATTGTCCAGTACTTTTTCTTACTGACTTTATCGAAATTTCTTCGATGTATCGTCAATTAATCGGTTGATAAAGATTATTATTATATGACTTTTATATATTAACTGTTTTCTCATTGGCTAAAAGATATGAAATCATCTCTGATAAAACGTTATAGAATCATATTCAAAACAGTGTGGCTGTGGCCATTGATTGACGACCTAAATTATCCCATTGACTGGGACAGATTAGGTGAACGTGTGTCTGTAACGACCACTGCTCACTATTTACTTATTGTAGAATTTAAACTGTGGGGTAACCAAAGGTTCTTAACGCCTTCAATAATAAAATAATTCGAAAAATTAATCAGGAATAATCTTTATGTTTTGATTTATATTATTGATATAAATCATAACATCGTGTTATTCCTGATTTATTTTTCGAATAACTTCATTTAGGTGTTGAGAACCTTTGGTGACCCCACAGTTTAAATGTCTTTAACAAGTACATAGTGAGCAGTGGTCGTTACAGACAAACGTTCACATAATCTGTCCCAGTCAATGGGATAATTTAGGTCGTCAATCAATGGCCACAGCCACACTGTTTTGAATATGATTCTATTATCCGCGACAAAATCACAAGAGGTTTATATAATAATAAGATTTGGAACACCGTCCATGTACCTAACTACAGATATTTCAAGGCATCGTCAATGGCGCAGGTTTATGACATCAAGTATATTCCTGTTTCATTTCCTTTTTCTTCTTGTTTTCTATGTAATTTGTTTCTCTTTCTCTTGTATTTTTGACATTTGTTTTAAAGTTACTTCATTGAAATTCAATATTTCAACTTATGAAAATTAGCATCTGCAATTAAAAGCACATGATATAACTAGTACATGTATAAACATAGGAAGCAGTTTTAAAAGTATCTTGATCAAATACTGGAAAATTGAAAATGGATAAAAAGTCATATAATAAAACAATTGTTGACTTTTGATTTTAGTTGATGCTATGATTTATCAACGCTAGAGATATGACATTCACCCTCGGCCTTTGGCCTCGGCGAATAACATATTTCTGGTCTTGCTAAATCATTGTATCAACATCATTAAAAGTCAATAATTATATAATAGAAGAACGCTGATTTGTAAGAAATGAAAACACCAAAACACCAAAACACTCATAAACCTAACCAAATTCACGATTTGTGTTGACAGCGATCAACTTTAGTTGAATATGTTGTTGAAGGTAGAACATATTGTTTTTATTTCCAGTCCCAATTTATCTACTTAGAAGACCTGACCTCTAGATATTTTTTTAATTCCTTGTGTCGTTACCTTGGTGTATTATTTATCTGTACCCACGTTTTCTTTCTATCGTGACGTTTTCTAAAGATAAAGAGGGAAACTTATCAAATCTAAATAATAGTGTCATTGATTATTTTAGCATTCAAATTCGTCGGTTTAATGTACATGTATATTGAATTGCAATCTAATTAAAAACCGATCTCTCATCGCTCCTGTTTCTGATATGTCGCGTCGGAGATCTAACGAAACCGGCTTTGAGGTCACATGTGAGTGAACTAAAAGTTATGAATTTATAAAGATATGCAAATGAGTTGACGACCTATTAATAAGCCAATCAAAAAAGTTTATGAATTATTTTGACTGACGATTTCGTCGTAAATAAAATGAGTTACATCCCTTTGCCTTACGTTAAACTTCCAAGATCGTGGAAGACTCAATTTCATTGGTCGAAAAAGACACACCTACGAGGTCACTCACATGTGACCTCAAAGCGGGTTTCGTTAGATCTCCCACGCGACATATCAGAAACAGGAGCGATGAGAGATCGGTTTTTAATTAGATTGATTGAATTGTTGCAGACATTACCAAGATGGCTCACGTTGCTGTATAATCAACCGCGGTGGAGTATTATTTGATGTGTTATTAAAAGCGAATCTGATTATTTAATGTTGTAGGTTATTGCACTGTGTTTTAAGATTTCCAGTCGTTTTTTTTTGGCATAAATTTATATCCAAGCTGTTCAAAGATTTCTATCATACAATTGTACTATAATAACTTTAAGTGACAAACAAGCATTTTACAATTTAACGTACACAAACAAAAGTTCACATATTTGGACTGCAACGAATTTGTTTTATAAATATATATGCCATTTAATTAACTTTTTGTCATACATAGCTATTTTTATATCTTTCCACGTTCTGTTTAATTCGAAACAAAAGAACCATACACTGTTTTGCAACGCATAACTATTTACAGCATAATTTCAAACACGACTCCGGATCTCCTTCTAGTTCCTTTGTCACTATTGACCATTTGTTCACATGATAAAAATCCTGTTTGTTTATCAGCAGCCATGTTGTCTTCGATTGACGTCATACTATTCCCGTCAAACGAAGTTGACCTATTACTTTCGAAGGAGGTCTGTCGACTGTCGTTCCCAAATTTCATTTGTCGAAAGGACGATGCATAACTGCAATTGTCTAACGATGCCTTTCTAGAATTCGAAACAATACTATTATTATCTGAACTTGTGATTCCGGACAATATGCTCGTGGTATCATATGACGTAGATCCAGTATCTGGTATCACATTATCATCACTTGATATTTGTCTTACTGTAGAATCAAGATTGTTCGTTTCTGTTGATGAATCTTTAGGTGATAGCAGTTCTATGTTGGGGCTTAGAATATTTTGACCACTAGACTGACTTGAAGAATTAGTATTACTCTTCTTATTTAATTTTTGCAAATCATTAGAAAAGTTATTTTTAATTTCACTGTACTCGCAGCTTGACAAATTGTTAGTACTATTTGGCCCCGACAATGTATCGCTATCACTTGAAAGTGTTAGCTCTGATTCCGTATGGCAGATGTTAAAAACAGGTGACGAACATGTATGAGCCAGTTCATCAGAGCAATAGGTAGTAGGCGGAACAATAGTAGAATGTGATCTCGGCTCTACATGTTCGTGTAATGGTGGGGGTATAGCCTCTCCTGTTGAATGAGAACGTTTTGTGTATTGTAATTTTGGCTTCCGGTCAATGATGTTTAAACTTTTCATAATCCGTCGAAGAGTTTTAAGTCCCGGATTTTTCTTGTCTTTCTTTCCCGTCGCGAGACTCGCATATTGTTCTCTTGGACATATTCCTGAGGCACCACTTGGAAGATCGCAGCAAGCAGCACTCGCTACAGATTTCTCAGATGGAAAATCATAAGTTAGAACACACGACATTTTTTCCGTAGAATTTGAATGATCCATTTGTTGCTGGACAGCATTATTCCGTTCCGACTTTTCCATTGGTTGATCTGCATCACTCTGTTTGTGTGAACAAAATTGATCGGTTTTGTCGAAACTGTTCATGTTGTAATTGTTGTCATTGTTTACATTTTCTTCATCATTTATAACTTTTTTAAGACGTAACGACGAACTAAGTAAATTCCAAAATGCATGTCCAAACTTTAGCCGCCGGGCTTTAATTGAGCTGATTCCACGTAAGACACGGGGATAAGATACATCTTCATCTAAGAGTACAGGAATAATCTTTCTGCGTTTAGCATCTGAAAAATACCAAACATATATACATAGACTATCTGATGTCCAGTAGTTATAGTTTGTTGATGTGGTTCATACGTGTTTCTCGTTTTTTAAACATAGAATATACCGTTGGTTTCCCCGTTCGAATGGTATTACACTAGTAATGTGTTATGGTCCTTTATAGGCTTTATGTGTTGAAGGGTGTACTTTGAACTATAATGGTTTACTTTCATGAATTGTGACTTGGATGGAGAGTTGCCTCATTGGCACTCATACCACATCTTCCTATATCTATATATCGTTATGTTAATGTACAATCAAATTAACTGGCACATGTTTATAATAACGCATAACAATAGTTATTTTAAGAAAAATGTTAAATAATAATACAAAAAACCGAAATACCACTGAAAAATCTTCTACTCTACAATGCACACACTGTCCTTTAAATTGATATTTTTTTATTAAGTTAACCTTTTGATAAAAAAAACTAATTTAATTCAATGTCATTGCGCCCTATAATTAATGTCCATAACCCCAGCTTTTAATGATCGGATTTTAGCATATAAATGTAAAGATATGAATAAAAGAAGGATATTGGTTTGCCTCAAGGTTAAAAACTACGAATTGAAGGCAATTTAGGACCGAACATTTTGTAGATCTGTATTTAAACTATGCGTTTCAAGAGAGATAAATAGTATACGATAATATATCACGATATAGGTATTTCTGGGTTTTTTTTGTGTGTGTGTGTGTTTTTTTTTTTAAATCATTTGATATATGCGAATGCTTTTAAAAAAAAGTAAATTTGCCAAAATACCCGAGCTCCAAGGAAAATTCAAAACGGAAAGTCCTTTTTCAAATAGCAAAATCAAAGCTCAAACACATTAAATACACAACTGTTATATTCCAAAATACATTCAAATCCTGACAAACATTTACACGAAATCAAGCATTTACCTTACACGTAGCCCTTCCTTAGACATTTTGTATATCAGTATAAAACATACTAACTTGATCAATCAATGCTGATTGGGTTAGTATATGTGATAATAATATAAAGTAAGGAAATATGGTATGATTGCCAATGAGACAATTATCAAACTGATGCAGCAACAGGTTACTTTACAGCTTTACTTTACCAATAAGCAAAACCCATAGTTATTTTTTAAGTTGGTAAGTTCAAATGTGCCCCAGAAACTGTACAAGTGAAAGTTGACATACAAAAGGTCAGATAGCTTCGTTTGTATATATACACATTGTGATAAAGAGCTTATGTCTGACTGTCAGTGATCCAGATTAATGTCCGAACGACAGACAAGCTATGGTTGATCTAAAAATCCTAAGGTTCTTGCCAATAATTGTCATCAACTTTAGCATTTGTGATTAACTTCTACGTTCCTAAAACAAAACTAACGCAAATTTTTAAAACTCAATCAATCGATTTAAAAAATGTATTATTGCATTAAAATTTTTCTCTGACAGAAAAGAAAATAAAAGAATACCTTAAAGTAAAAACAGACAAAAATGAATATGTATAACTTGGTTGAACAACGTTTTTTCCAAGGAAAATTAACCATTTTAAGTGCAAGAGTTATTCATTATGAAATGATTATCTTTAACATATTGAGGGCATGGCACAGAAACGCATAATATTACATTTTACAAATAGTTCAATAGTCTTCACATTGTAAATCGTCTGCTTTTAGACATTTACAACCGGAAATGAAACTAATTATACTGCATGTACTTTTGTTAATACCATGAATGTTTTACATACACTAGATACATATTATTTAACATCTAATTAATGTAATACATATGTATTGTCATTTTAAATCTGCACTTCTTATCAAACCCGAAACAGAACCGGTATAAAATCTTTTATGCAGTTTCGTGTTTTTTTTTCTTTCTTTTAAACGTACATTCGCAATGTTTCCTTTCATTGCTGGTACCCTATGGTTAATGGTTGGTCTACAATTCCAGAGGGTACCAACAGATAAGGCTCTGATGTTTGCATTGATTGAAATCTTACAACTTTACTGCAATGTTCAATGTATATGATATTGCAATGTTTCGCTCCGTTAAAATCGAAGTCTTCAAATTCATAAAAAAAGGTTTATCGGCATCAAATGAAATAAGTTTAAGCAAACATAATCACCGTGTGCGCAGTACACAAGATGTGTCATTCTGATCTTAAATGATAAACTGACATAATTTTGAAAGGAAAGAAAGCAGTTTAATGTTTTTGAAATTTTTAGGAGCTGGTGCTCTAATAGAGCGACCTCCACCTACCATTTTTCTTTGAAGAACAGCAATAAAAGCTATGTTTCTTTGCTTATTTCGTTTTTTTTCTATGCTGAGATGAAAATAAAATGTATGCATTGATTTTGTGACACGGTTGAATGCCCTATATCCTTTCTTATCTTTGAAAGAAATATACAAATTCATAATAGTCAATAAAACCTACGGTAGGAACAATTGAAGATAACACAACAGAAACCCCCCCCCCCCAAAAAAAAAAAGAAAAATAGTCCACAAAAGCTACCATTTGAACAATTTTAGATTAACAACACGAATCCATACAAAGACCGTATGACTAAGATATTCCGGAAAGGTAAGCTGTTACCTCCAATACACACTAAAGTGCTTCACTTAATTTCTTTCAATTCTAACAGTGAAAAAAGTTCAATTGTGTATACATACAGACTCCAACATCGCTCGGCGACATAAAAGCAATGATACATTAATGCACGGTGGCATACAAGCAATGATGCATCAATGATCGGTGACATACAAGCGACAATGCATCATTGGCCGTCCACATTCAAACGATGATGCAAAATAAAAGCTTTTGATTTTTCTTGTATCGTCTTATATAAAGCTATTTGTTTTTCTATTGGAATGTTATCTTTATCCCATCGGCATCATTTAAGTAAGGTTTATATCACTCTCTAAATTGTAAAGGCTTACCTGGGTCGAGCGTCTTGACAAACTGTGTTGCAAACACACAAGCAGGACTGGTAAGGTAATGTTTAGACAGAATAACTATAAGTCTGCTGTCACACCTATTAAATATATTATGAATCACTAACAGAGTAATTGACAATTAAATGCAAATTGTCACCTTGTGTGATGTAAAATTGAAAGGTTTATGTCCGAATATGATAAATCATTGACAAGCAAACAAGAGAAGGCTTTATAAAATATGGAATCTATCAATTTGATAGGAAAGAAATGAAATTAAATTCATAAATCTAGACATTTTACTTTCTATGTAAAATTATTTTGTAATGAAATTAAACAGAAAATATTATTCGGGAAACCCCAAACGAAATAAGGAAATATTTGGTTTGAAGGAAGAAGGAATCTATATCCCATGATCATTGTTTAAATGCAGAACAATTGTTATTTCATATTAAGATGAATTCAATTTTTCCAATATCTAAATTCTAATAAATTAAAATGTGTTGTTCTCAAATTTTTAAATATGTATAACAAAAGTACATGACTTCATCTCTCTTATGGACATACCAAAGGAAAAATGTGCATTGTTCTCAAATATTAAGATATACATTACAAAAGTGCATGACTTCATCTCTCAAAATCAAAATTCGAAATAGCCAACTCTATACACATGATAAGTTGAAAAGATAGAAAAATAAATACAATATATATCAAATGTGTATTTAAATTATGATTAATGTCTCAATATTAATTCTGGTGCTTGTAACATCTGTTTTTCTTCGTGCTAGAGGAGCTTGGGGAAATCATCAAAAATGTTTCACTGTTTTGGAATAAATAGGTAATTTACCTTGTTTCTATGACTTCCGCCAAGGTTTCAAATTCGTATTTTCCACTTAGCAATGCTTCCTGAGGCAAGAAGAAATCAGCTTTCTGGTCTTTATACTTCACGATGATATCATTAGCGAGATTTATATTTTCATCAGCACAACAAATGCAAGCAGAATATTTTTTTAGGAAACCTTCCCCTAAAAACAAAAAAAATAAAAAATGGATTACTTAATTTAGCTGTTTCTTTTATTCACCTAGAGGGTGGAGCATGTAAAGTAGGAGATTTTGTCCTGTCGCTGTACATACCCAAGTCTCTCGCTCCTTTTAGAGTTCATGCATTACCTATATAAGGTTTGTATTTTTACCTAGATATGTTTTTTTCTAAATGGATTTATGAGACCTGGACATCGGTAAACTACTGTGCTTTTGTTTTTCTATATTGGTGAGATGTATACGGAGAGGTTTGAGATTTAAAAAAAAAATGGTTAACCCCGCCGCTTTTTTGGCCTGTCCTAAGTCAGGAGCCTCTGGCGATTGTTAGTTTTGTATGATTTTTAAGTTCATTTATATATTGCGGAGTTTAGTATGACGTCTTTTATCACTGAACTGGTACACTTTTTTGTTAAGGGGCCAGCTGAAGCACATAGCTGGGTGCGGGATTTTCACGCTGTGTTGAGACCCATTGGTGGCCTTCGGCTGTATGTTTGCTCTTTGGTCGGATTGTTGTCTCTTCATCATTGACACACTCATCATTTACATTCTCAATTTAACTATCACATCTTCTTAATAAATTCTGACAATTCTCTTAGTCTCGCAAAATACTTTGATGTACATTTTTTTCTTCATAAAACATACCTTGTTTTTTCAAACTTTTTATTTGTTTTTGTCATTTTCTTATTGTAAAGGTTAGCTCATTTTTATACAAATTGTTGTAATTTCTTTTTTACAACTTTTATCAATACTCTATTCGTTGTCAATGAACACCACCATTTTAATACTTTGTTATTCATGACTATATTATGAAAAGATGATGTTGATACATGTAGTCGATCTTTGAAATTCTCTATTAAAATCTATTTACAACTTTTGAAGAATGGGGGAGGGGGATAATCTGCATATCTTTGCGTTTGTATTCTTAATGTTGCTGTCTCATTGACGTATAACCAAATGTGTCTATGTCTATTTAAATAAAATGTTTACAATGTTAATCCACATTGAAGTGTCATGTTACATATCAAAGTGTCAACTGTTGTTGTTACATATCAGAGTGTCAACTGTGCATGTTACATATCAAAGTGTCAACTGTTCATGTAACATATCAAAATGTCAACTATTTATGTTGCATAATAAAGTGTCAACAGTCACTGTACTTGAAAAAGTGATATTTTCTTTTTTGTCTATGTAAATGAAGTGACTACTATATTAAACCGACTTTGAGGTGTCAATAGTTACTCAGATAACTTATAAAAGTTAACACTGTTTATATTACATGACAGAGTATAAAAACTTACAGTTCATGTTACATGACAAAGTGTCAAAATTGATTGTTCATGTTTCATGACAAAGTGTCAATAATAACTGTTTATTTTAGATATGAAAGTGTCAACAGCTAGTCGGCTACTGTTCATGTTACATATCAGAGTGTCAACTCTTTATGATAAATATCAATGTGTCTTCTAGTCATGATAAATATTGAGTATCAACTGTTCATGTAACATATCAAAGTGTCAACTGTTGATTTTACATATCAAAGTGTCAACGGTTCATTTGACATATCAAAATGTCAACTGTTCATGTGACATATCAAAATGTCAACTGTTCATGTAACATATCAAAGTGGTGTCAACTGTTGATGTAACATATCAAAGTGTCAACTGTTCATGTAACATATCAAAGTGTCAACTGTTCATTTGACATATATCAAAATGTCAACTGTTCATGTAACATATCAAAATGTCAACTGTTCATTTGACATATCAAAGTGTCTGCTATTCATGTTACTGTACATATCAAAGTGTCAACTGTTTATGTAACATTTCTAAGTTTTAACTGTTCATATAACAATTCTAAGTTGTAACTGTTCATGTTACATATCAAAGTATCAATTGTCTGCTTTATATGAGAAAAACTACTTATGTGTCACACTGAAAATGACAGAACAAGTATATGCCTTTTTACCAACATATATTATATCCTTTTTAAGATATGTTATCAAAATGAAAATATTATTAATTAATGTTATTGCCTTCTAATGTCTTTTGGCTGTGTTTGTTGTTTGGCTGCTATCTATCTCATTAAGTCATATAAAATATTATGAATTATAAAAAAAACAAGTTCATATTCTGATGAATTATTCGTTATACTGATACTACAGAAAGCATCAGTTTTACAATATTATAATAAATGATACAGACAACACGAAAAGCATTATTTTAACCATGATAAACAGGGGCGGATCCAGGATTTTGAAAAGGGGGGGGCGAAGTTTTAAACTTTCGCCGAGCGGATCGAGGCTAAAAATTTTGGGACCTTATTTGGTCTAAAAACATAAAATATAAAGTGTAATATGCACTTTTTAAACGGGTCCTGGTGTGGGGCATGTATATTTTGTAGTTGCTGTAAAGTGTAAGGGTTGGATATTTTCGATGCTGTATTCTCCCTATTATTGTCTACCATTAAATGATACTAGTAGTATGGATCCAAAGCTATGTTCGGATAAATTTGATGTGCATGGGACTTATCAGTAAGAAGTAGACATGGAAAATTCTCGCCGGTTTGTTGCAAGTAATAAGTTTATCATAACCTCACAAATTTCGTGTTCTAAACAAGATATACGCCGGGCTGTATGATTACATTTAAATTACGACAGTCACGAGTTAAAAAAGACTAAACAAGCAATTTTTATCCAAATATTTGTTTGATATATTTCACCCAACAAAATTAAGGGAAGTGAGGGTTTTCAAATCATCCAAAGGCTAATACTCATAATGAGTCTGAAATGACAACAAAGTTATGATTGACAGCCGACAAGTTGAGACATATAGGCCACACCCAGCAGGCAGGTTGCAGTCTGGTCTTGAAAAAAATATTCAATTTATCAGTTCGGCGAAACAGATATGTCGGCCAGACATGCAAACTCCTGCCACAAAATAAAATATAACCGTTTTTTATTCATCATGTTCATTGAATGCTTAATAATTCTGTTGGAAATTTTCGTTTCTAATAGCAAAGATGTGGACAAGATTATTGTTTTCAATCCAGATACGACCAGAATTTTTGTTTTTAAAAAGGCAAAAATCAGAATCATTTTTTTTTTCTCTCCAATATCTAAGACTGTCTCCTCACATCAAATTGTTCGTACATTAGACTTTAAATGTATATAGAGCTTATACTGACTAAGCATCATTATTCAGCTATGTTATTTTAAAATAGGCTGGGGCGTTTGGGGTTAAACATGTTTTCGTAGGTGTTTAATATTGAGGCGGAACTTTTTTGTCATGAGAGTGTAATAGTCTATATATAGAGAGTATTACTTTCTGTTTGGTGGAATAATGAAACAGAAGTCAATACGTTCTTGCTCAATCCAGTGTCGCTTTGAATGTGTCATGAATGTCGTCCTCAGCAAAAGCAATGTGTTACTGTAATTTGAATATAAAATTGACTGAGCGACGGTTTTTTCGATGCACTGGTCAACTCTACCATATAGCGAATCACAGACACATGACTTTGATAATCAGTAGATTCCAGCGAAAATATCTTTATAAATAAAGAATTGTCGCATAAAAATAAAATAAAGAGTACACGGGAAATGGCAAAGTTCACGAAGTCTAGTCTGATAAAATCATTTTACAAAAAAAAAAAAGTCCGAGCAAAGGGGGGGGGGGGGGGGGGCGTACGCCCTCTACGCCCCCCTCTGAATCCGCCACTGATAAATGATACAGAAACCACGAAAAGATTTAGTTAAACAATGATAAATGATAAATTATGAATGTACATGTAACTTACTATCGTCCGTAGTTAGAAATCCATCATCTTCATAAACTGGACTGACTGGCCGTGGTAATAGATAACGAACCCCATCATCTGCGCATATGCTCCTCGTTGTGTCTTCGACCTTATCTAACTTTTTAAGTTTGTTACTTTCAACTATTGGGCAGTTTTTATTTTCAACTGCACTTCGAATAGTTATCTCTATATCTTCTGTATTGGTAATCTTTGCAAGTTTAGTTGTCTCATTCCTGTTCTGATCTGTAATGTTTGATGTGTTCTCGCTACTAACTCTACTTATTGTATTCTCGCTGCTAGCTCTACTTATGGTATTCTCGCTACAAACTCTACTTATTGTATTCTCAACATTTGGTTGAAGATTCACTGCCTCGTTTTCGTTCCCATTTATTAAGGATTGAAGTTCTTCATCGTTCAACGAGCACGTTCTATAACCTTCATCTTCTTGTATCGAACAGTTATCGGATAAGTTGTTTTCACCAAAAACATTTTTATCTGTGTTTAACGATGGTAAACAGTCATCGGAGAAGTTGTTTTCACCAATAACTTTTTTTTCTGTGTTTAACAATGGCAAACCATTATCTGACAAGTTGTTTTCACCAACAATTTTGAGAGTTGTGTTTAACGATGTTACAGTTTTACATCCAGTAATTGAATCAAAATTGTTTTCATTATCAGTATTACCTACAAAACAATTATAACTGGTTAAAAAATTATCTTATTTTATTATGTTTACAATAGTAAATTGTTTTGTAGCATTTTATTATATGATAAAATATACCGATTTACAACTTAAAACATCGTGTAGACCCCTAGACACCAATCGATTTACAGCTTTACGCATTGTGTAGACAACTATAAACAAATCGATTCACAATTTAATACATTGTGTAGACCACTAGACACCAATCGATTTACAACTTAACACATTGTGTAGACCCCTAGGCACCAATCGATTTACAACTTAACACATTGTGTAGACCCCTAGGCACCAATCGATTTACAACTATACACCTTGTGTAGACCACTATACTGTCAAAAGGTTATATCTTTTTTTCAAAAATCATTAAAAAAAATTATGTTCTCACCAATATTAAGCACCGTCTCACTATTTTGTGTTGTCCTTTTGATGTGACTTTTAATATCTCTCACTGCAAAGCAATGGTACAAAATTAAAATGCAAGTTTATATATGAGCATTAATATTGCTTGATTTAATTGGTCTGTGAATAAAAACTAAATAATATCCCATTTGATGTTTACCAAGATGATTAATTATTAAAAAAAATATACATAAAGCGACATTAAATAGCAAAAATAATTACAATGCATATATGTGATAGAAAAGTTTGATGGTGAGTTTTAAATCTTCAACATATCCAGATTGGTAGGTTATCACGTTTATACACTTTTATGAAAGGTTTGCATACTTTGTCTACAGATTGTAATTATTAGCCATGTTATATATATATATATATATATATATATATATATATATATTGATATCTTTTTAAAGGGGCACTAGTTAAAAGATATATATATGTAAAACAACTAAAATTTTAAAGATTTTTTTTTTCAATAATTAATGAAAGTGAAATTATTGCTCGCTTTTAGCAGTCAGTATTGTTCAATTTTGTCAATTTTTGCAAGTGAATAATTCGACCTCATTGAAACCGTATTCATGTGAACTTCAATTTGACCCCTTATGTAGAGATGGATAAAGCATGAGTTGTGCGTGTTCAGTATTTTAAAGAAAAAGAATGTCAACATTGAAAGTGAAACAAAGGTAAAGCATTTGATTGAATGATCATTGAAAAATCATTCTTTGAATATATAAGTAAAAGCGATGATTAACAAATATTTTAAATCTATAATATGAAATTTAACAGACCTAGAAAAATTCAATTTCACGAGTTCGCTATCTATTTTTTTCTATATCAGTGATTATATCGCTTATGTGACCATCGTAAGTCTTCGAAGGTCCTCCCGATTAGTGATTAGTAGGCGTCTAGACTAAAATACACACGAAACGAAGCTTCACTTTCTCGAGTCTAATGAGCATGCCCTGAAAATTGTTTATTTCAATTTTTTTTTATAATTTGTTATAAATCAAATATGAGAATTTGAGTCAAATCGGTAAACAGGAATTTGACAGCTAGTGCCCCTGTAATAAATACGATCCAATTATATACATAGTATGCCTAATTTGGTACTTACATACAGATTCTTTTATTTCAGAGAGACAGTCAAATCGTTCCATGATAACCAAATTCTTGAGTAGATTCCCGAGGGTTCCCGAATGCCGCAGTCCCCATTCCTCTAAACAAGCAAACGTTCTGCTATACTTAGTTTCAAAATATCGAATATGACAAAACTCAAATCCAGCTAGTTCTGCCAAACCAGACATGTCACCTAGAACACCATTTGAAGACGGTATAACTGCTGGTGGATCTAGATGAATTGACATCAAACGTCTAGTTGAAGGGCTAAGTATTCTTATTGGTAAGTCATAATATTCTTCTGGAAGGTGCACTCCTTCGCCCATGACGTCACAATATATATTTTTTAGCTTGAAAAATTATAAACTTTTTTTCTCTCACTGAAAAAGAAATAACATCTATTTTATTAGAATAACTATTAAAATATTTCAAAGATTCAATATTTAAAATTAAGGATTTTATTAACCAATCTACTCCAAATATAACAATTTCACCATGATTATCATAGCATTATCAGAGGTTCGTATGTTGCTTGCTGCAGACAAAAATGTATTCCTACATTCAACTATACTATCTAGTTGTAATATTTAAGACTTGGTCCTTGTCCGGCAAAGATATACATTGTATTCGTCCTAAATATTCATGAAATACTTGTCGCTGAACACAAACCAAATATCAATCTTTCGGTAATGTCAGTTTTGTCTACTTAAAATTCTTTAAAAGACAAAAAAATAGGATAAGTGACTGTATTCCTGACATGTTACATGTATCTAACTCTATTTACCAATTTAACATACTTTGTCAGTAATAAACTTTCCACGGGCCATGAATAGAAATCAAGTGACAGGATTCAACTCACTTTGTGAGTGCCCCCACCCCATCCCCTTCGCACACAAGTTTCCATCGAATAAATTTCCACGGGATAAATCCCCTTTAAGAGTAATCGACTCCAATCGACTTGTCTCGCATTGCTCTCCTGATTTCTGACATGTCGCAGGGGAGGTCAACGCGACATATCAGAAATTGGGTCGATGCGAAATCGGTTGTAAATAGATTTCGACATTACAGGGGAAAAAAAAGAACAATGCGAGATGGGGGTTTAATACGCCACTCCAACCCCCAACCTCTGCGCATACTCAGTAATTATACTTATAGTGAAAAGATGAACAAATAAAGTAGGATTTGTAAAATGTCGCTGTATTTAAATGAATAAACATGGAGTAAACTCACATTAGACAATTTTGAAAATATATAAACATGATAAAGAAACAAGTGCAATCTATTTTATTTACTATTGTTATTGATTTCATCGTTGCATATTTTTGCATTAATTTTATAGAACAAAGAAAGTCCTTGAGAAGTAAAGGTAAATCTCCGTTGTCTTGTGTAATGGATTGGATATATACAAATAGCGTATGTACAGTTAGGAGAATGTAACTTATTATTAATAAAGAATGTTTGTATTTAGATAAATGTCTTCCTGGTTCAATCTATCTTTAAAATAGACAAACTATTATCTGTCAAGATGTCAAATATTGCCAAAAATTATTGAAAACTACAAGTCAATCAATGTTTTACACCTACACAGGTGTCAATGGCAATTTTAAATTAAAAGATTATATAGTTCGTCAGAATTCTACAGAAGCCTGTTAGTGTCATGGTGGACATAGCTTACTCGTTTAAAAAAGTTAGTTTTCTTGTTAAAACGCTATGTTATTATATCGAGTTAGCTAAGTAGTTTAAACGGGTAAGCCAAGTCGTTAAAACAAGTTAGCTAAGTGGTTATAACGAGTTAGATAAGTTAAGTCGTTTTAACAAGTCAGTTTAGTCTTTATAACGATTTAGAACTTCAATGATAAAAATTCACCTTGACACTAACCGGCTTCCGTAGAATTCACTTGTCCATCTTTCTAGTCATTTTCGTAATTGGTGGGAGCAAGAACCCGACGCCAGAGCTCGATCCCTTTACTCTTATTCTAGAAAATTTGCAGTAAATTGATGAACTGAATATATATATTTAGTCATTTTCGTAATGTTAGGAGCTAGTACCCGACGCCATAGCTCGATTCCGCCAAATCTCTTTTCTCTCATTCTAGAAAACTTGACAATAAATTGATGAACCGATAATAAATTTATACATGCATGTATAGTCCCTCACATCCCCCGACGCATAACAACTACTATGCACATTGCAAAGAATCTAGAACTTGCATGAGTTATAATTTATCGTAAATTTTGAACGAATAACATATCTTTGAAATGTACATCTACATTCTTTTGGGTCCTAATTTTAAGAAAATCGGCTTTGTTTAAAACTCGATTAAAATAAGCAATAACTGTCATCATTTTGTAACCAAGTTAAAACCTTCAAAACCACACAATATAAATATGTTTTTTTATATACTTGACCTAGTATTTATAAATACAAATGATCGTTCTTCTTGTTCGATTTATGAAAATTGAACAAAGGTTAACTACTGTAAAGCTTGTCTATATCTTAAAAATCTATTTGCATCCTCCGGAAAAATGATCAGTCATTATTTTCCTCTTTCGTAATTATCATTAATAAGGAAATGCCATTTAACTTTATAGACTACAAAATTAAAAGTTATTTCGAAACAAACATGTCTTTATATAGATACCTAGTAAATGAGAGAACAAATGGGGAAAAATAATCTTAGGTTTTAACGACATAATTATTAATTTAATTGCGTAATTGCGTAATTGCGTAAAAGTTGGCACAGCATATGCCTGTCAGGAACATTGGTTTCTGCCGAAAACTGCAATGAAATATTATCCTTTTATTTAACTTTTAAAACAAAGATATAGGTCATTTCGTAACAATCATTTCTTTATTTTACAGTTGTGATAATAGACAAACATAACATTGATAGTATGACTTATCCATATTTGCTTTGTCATTAAACTTATTAGTACATATATGACCTTTCATTCCATCTGTTGAAGTGAGGCCAGAGATTTGTCAAATCATTATACAGGTTTTAATTGATGTATGCATGCTCTGCATGTACATAATAATATGTTAGAAATCGATGAATTAATTAAATGAAAAGTTGAATAAAAAGTCATAATTATTTTCCTCCTGCGGTTACTTTTCAAAAATAAGAATGGATGATTGGCGAATTGAGAGAATAAAATAGACGTTTTGTTCCTGTACATAAGGAAATAACATAACGATTGTAACCTTTACAGAAAGTGCAAGGTAAACACGATAGTATGAAAGGAAATTGTTGTTAAATAGTGTACACCTGTACCAGGAGTTTATAGTAGAAAAAAAGTATTTAAAATTCTGCTTCGTCAAGATCTAACCCGAGGCCGCTTCTGACTTCTGCAAAAAATCTACTTTTTGTCTAATAAAAATGAGCAAGAGTTTGAACACAAGTCTACATGCATATATATCAGACTTGCTATATGTCCCTTCCTACTATTTGTATAATTTCTTTTTCTTCAATTTTACCCTTCACCAATTTTACTGCTGTAAAAAAAGATATTTTCATATCATTCTACTGATATCTGCAGAGGAAGGACAATCAGTATACTTGCAGTTTTCAGTAGAAATATAAATTAGGAAGAAAGATCTAAACGAAAAGGAATTATAGCAAGTCTATATATTTATATATAAGATTATACTTCTGTGTCATGTATTAGAATAGAATAAAGCAATTCTATGAATAAACAAGCATTCCTTTAAAACCTTCCGCATTCCAAAAGCTGCATGCTATAAAGTATAATTATAACACACAAAACTGTATTTAAACAAAACCCTAGTTAACAAAGATGAACTAAGATTTTTCGATGAACAAAAAATCGATATCATACAATCAAGGAAGTCTGATTTTATCTACACATTACATAATATTTGTCAATAATCCTGCATTCTTTAAAGGGGCATTATATACGATTTATAAACACAAATTAAACAAAATTGAGAATGGAAACAGGGAATGTGTCAAATAGACAACCCAACCAAAGAGCAGATAACAGCCCAATGTTTGTTTTTAAACATTAAAAAACCCCGAAACTTGCATTGAAATAACATTTCACTATACGCAGTTTATAGTTTGGTTTGTTAAGATACGCCATAACAAATCTCTGTTATTATATGTTTTGGTCCGTTTGCATACAATCTTAAATTTGACCGTAAGTTGGTTGAGGGTTGTGTATGTGCTAAGCATGGTCAGTTATTAAAAAGGAAAGGATGTCAAAGTTAAACAGTAAAACAAAGGAGCAACCGCAACCATTTTGTCTTCTGATATATTTAAAATGTTGATTTGATTATTTATAAAACTTCGACACGAAATCAAGGATTTCTTTTCTATTGAATAATATTTATATTTATGCATGGTCATCAGTAGTCTTCAGAGGTCATTGCAGCGGTAATGTAGATTACGTTCAGGCTTAAAATACGCTCAAAATGCAAAATCCTTAAACTATGCATAGCCGTTAAAAGGTATCCGGCGGATATAACTACTGGATTATTCAGGTTAACAAATACTGATACTTTGTTATAACAGAGTTCTAGAAATCATTTTTTCTTCCGGTGGTCCATGAGGGAAATATGCTGGTTTTCAATACCATTTCTATTGCAAAATGCTGAAATTGTGCCAGTCCTTTGCCAATTTCGTTGGTCAAAATCTTAGGACCACCACTTTTCGAGAACTCTGTTCTAACCGTACACTCTTTTGAATCTGGTAAATATTTTAGTATGTAATGAATCTGAGAGACTGAGTCAATTCTGGCAACTGCTGCCTCTGTAAGAATGTTCGGTCCAGTCCTGTGTTGGATTTTTATCAGATATTTTATTACATATAGTTTAAAGGCTTTAAAAATCTATGTTGGAAAAATGAAATTCTTGCTAGTATGCATATTGAAAGAAAAAGGCGTCAATATCAAATGTAATAAAAAACTGGGAAAAATCATTTCCTGCCAATTTTCTAATGCCCCGCACCACCCCGCCCTCAGGGTGACATGGGAGTAGAAATATGGTCACTTTGTCTTATTCCGACCGGCAGTAAAACGCTTGCTAAAGTGGGGCATCCGTTTGGCTGTGCGGGATGTATCAAGTTTGCAAACACGTCCTATCAGAATGGGGACGTTAAATCCGATACCTCGTGTAAAGAGAGTGCCACGCTTTTTGCACGTTCAGAACCCTTGCAACAACTCTTTGAAGGGTCCGTAGGTGGCCTGTTGCAAGGCAAAATTCCTGTCCCTATCACATATACCCTCATTTTCTAGTGGCAGTCCAAATTTCCCCCACCATCAACACGGATGGCCTCTATTACAAGACCTACCTATTGCATTTATTGTTAACTTGTTCTCGTCCTGAACATGCATGATTCGCCACTCGACGTTAAGAAACCAACAATCAATCAATCAATCTTTATGGTTTTTATTTCGAAAACAAGCACATAGACCCTTATTTTTTTCTGCTTTTTTATTGTTCCTTTAAACATATACCTTCGACCAATGACAGTCCTTTAAAGAGGTTGTTATTTTGAAACAGTCTTAAAATGACATCCCATGTGTTATTAGTTATGTTAATTTATATTGAAAACAAATCAATAGGGATTATGATTTACAATATCGCCTACAGATGAAACATGTAGTTATAAGACTTAGTCTGTTCGTCATTTTCGCATGTCAGTTAAACAAAAATTACTTCATCATTCTCAAATCACATTGAGTGGACATCCGTAAGGAATTTTCATGTGATGGTATGCATATTGTCATGTTTATTTTTTACAACCTGATATTACACAACATTTATATATATATATATATATAAAATTCAACATAATGAATTCTTGTGTATTATATTCTTTTAATTTCATCAAATATAAATTAACTTTGTATTGGGGTTATTTGTATTAAGGTGTGATAGAATGCCCTAATTTATAAAATAACAAGACATATTTAGAGTAAAACAGAAAGATATTTGAAGTAGATACAAACTTTGAATGTGTACAGTTGCAGCAATAACCAGAACCTTTTTTTTTTCAAGATGAAGGTGTCGTAATGTTTTTCAAAAAAATAAAATGTCGCCTATAAAACGGGTAAGAAAGGAAGTCATTATGGCACTCCATAGCGTGTTGCCTCCCAAAATCAATTTTTACGTACCGCCTCCCATGACATCCCCATCTTTGAATAATATGAACATGTTTGAACACTGGACACTTTAAATTTGCAAAACACTCATTTGCAAATCCGCCGCCGCCTCAAATAAGAGCTACAGTGTCATGTATATAACCAAAATGAGCGGAATTACATGGGATTCAATAATTTCATTTGTTTTCTACTGTTACTATTATATTTATTTTGCTATTTGATTTATAAAAACATGGGATTTTCAATATCCCATGGGACAGGGCAAAATCCCATGGGATTTACCATTATCCCATGGGATTTTGGTTAAATCCCATGGGATTTTTTTTGGTCCCATGGGATAATTGTAGTCCCATGGGATATTTGTTGTCCCATGGGACAAAAAAAATCCCATGGGATTATTATTATCCCATGGGATTTTTAATATCCCATGGGACAAAATAAAATCCTATGGGATTCAAATTATAAATATATAGATATAAATATACAGTATGTGTATGTTGCAATGAATGCTGTTTGGAAGTAAAAAGTTATAATTGTATACAAGTTTTTTTATATTTTTTATATATAAATATTTTTTTTTTTCATTTTGTCACAAACATGTTTTTTATTTGTTAATATGACAATAAAGATTATAATTCTGATTTTGGAATGTTTAATAAAATTTAAGGTCAAAGAGTAAAGTTCTTTCACTGAAACAAAATGATGACATGTTTAAATAAATAAAAAAATATTGTTTTGAAATCTTTGTCTTGTTTATTTTATAATGAAAAATAGAACCGAAAAAAATATTTCATATTCTGACTGAATAGTTTACTCTTTTCATGAAGTAAGGTTTTCTTTGTTATAGTTTCATTGCAATACATGAATATGCAAACAATTTGAATTATATACCTTTGTGGTGTACATAATATTATGCTTATATTTGCAAATTTATAATTTAAACACTTTTTGTGTTAAAGTTTTAGTTTTCTTTTTCGCTGCTTGCTATGTACAATTATTCAGTCCACTATATAAGAGTCAAGTCAATAAATTATTTCATCCACTAGAATATTCCAGCAACTCTTAGACAAAACATTTTTCAATCTGTTCTTCAAAGATCTTCTTCAGTACATCTTTATTGGATAGAGCGATTCAAATGAGAAGACAAAACAGGTTTATTTGGACAACAACATACTAATATTTTTTTCATTCGTTCCTTCTTTCAATTGATAATTACATTGTTGCATTTACATGATCAAGTTCTTAAGCATCTATGATTGTGATGGTATGACTCCTTTTTGTTTATAGTCATTATGTTGAAATTTCCTTTTTCTATTTAATGTAGGAAAAAAACGTTCCATTTCAAATTAATAAAAAAAGTTGCACTATTGAGAAAAATATCATCTTCCAAGTTTTCTGTTCAGTATTGATCTGTTGAATGATGACCATGAAAACCGAGATGTCTGACCTACAAATACACAAAACTCAAAAATTATCAGTGAAGAGAAATATAGCAATAAAATGGCTATTTTATCATGTTTATGAACATTTTAATAAACTTTCATTTAAATATCTATTGTTAGTACTCTTATTTCAGTGCTTTGCGTCTATGATTTACATATTACTGGTTATTGTTTGGTTCCTTGTTGCAGTCTTTTGAATTAATATAAAAAAGAAGATGTGGTATGATTGCCAATGAGACAACTATCCACAAAAGACCAAAATGACACAGACATTAACAACTAAACGTCACCGTATCGCCTTCAACAAGGAGCAAAGCCCATACCGCATAGTCAGCTATAAAAGGCCCCGATAAGACAATGTAAAACAATTCAAACGAGAAAACTAACAGCCTTATTAATGTTAGCGGGATCCCAACCCACCCCCCAACATGGGACAGTGGTATAACAGTACAACATAAGAACATAAGCCCATTGCAACAAATTTTTACAATTTGTTCAAATGTTGTGCTGTTATCATGGTTATTAAAACCACTGTCCAGTATAGCGTTTGCTCATTGTCAAAGGCTGTACTGTACAGTGAACTATTTTTTTAAATTAAGGGGGCTCGCAGGTTTCAATCAATTTTTTTTCTTAATATAGGGTTACGCTATAATTTTCTATAATAAATGAACTTTATCTTATACTTTATAGAAAAATAGAAAAATTAAATTAAAAAAATGGAGACACTATTCATTCACACTCACAATCCGCCTTTGAAAGAAGCATATATACATTTTTGTAAAGGTACTTTTTTTTCTGTTGAACTAATAGGAGAAATAGAGGTAATTTTGAAATGAAAAAAGAACTTAATTACAGAAATCGCTTATATTTTACAATAGTTTAGTTTAAGTAAAGTTAGTTGAAAATGATAATAAAAAATATAGCTCACTGATGAGCTGGAAAAGATATTACAATTCTCATGCCAAAAAATGGTATTTCTGCACCAAAGGGAGATAATTTGGAGCTTTTTCAATGATATATACATTTTAAAAGTTGTCTGGGGCCAAAACGAATTGATTTTTATAATGATTTCTGTACCATATGATAAAGTAAAAACTAATAAAGTTATAAATAAAATTAGTTATGAAAAAAAAAAAATTTAATATTTTTCTGAAATTTTTATATCCTCGAGCCTCCTTAAATGTCATTTGATCTCTATTGGAGAAAAGTCTTATTTGAAATCAGACTGCTTCTTATTTTTATATCAACCCAGCCATAATATGCCTGTCCAATATCAGGAGCTTGTACATAGTTCAGTGGTTGATGTTGTTTCATATCCGTCATTTTTGTTTTTCATAATATTTTGTTTTTTTTATAAATTAGTCTGGTATATTTGAAGTTTGAATTGATGTTTTGTTTCAAATTTTGTTAGCGTTGTCTTCTATAGATTACAATATCATGTACAGGGTATGAGTTTTTTCATTACTAACAGGTCATCACTGGCCCCTTATAAGTAATTACAATGGTTACATCCACTTAATTGAACTCTGATGGATAGTTTTCTCATTTATCGTACCACATCTTATTTTAATAAATATTTAATCATTACTCAAGGGCTAAAACTTTTTTTAACAGTGGACTTACCATTTAGGCTTTGTTGACCTTTGTAAATCTATGTTTGTTGATAATTTCTTCTGTTTATAGTTTCCCTTTATCTTCAATATTCTTGCCCTACACATAAAAGGGTAAACAATATCATTTAATGACCAAAAAAAACTACTAATACATAAAAAGTAGGCAACTGAAAATTTTGCCTCATTTGTATATAACTTGGACTTGATCCTCATTCTTGCTGTTTAATATTATCATTGTTTTATGAAAATGAGGTCTTAGTAAAATTAACCTTGGCAAACAGACATCTTTTTTTATATGACACCTTGCATTCATTCCGTACAACAAGTAGACCTATGCTTATAATATCTGATAAAATGACAAAACCAAGAAAACTTAGCATTGACCAAAGAACCATAAAATGCGGTCATGGTTTTATGAATCTGCCAGAGAGACATGCACACCTTACAATTGTTACATATCCTACAAATATAATCTACCTGTAACTTTAAGCATAATTATGATAAACAATGCAGTGTTTCATTGACCAATGAAAATGAGGTCACGGTCATATAAAATATGACAGACAGACATGTGCATCTTACAATCATTCCGTTCACTAAATAAAGTGGCCTTATTGCTTACAGTATCCGGAAAATAAACCAAACCACAACCAGGTGCTCCGCAGGGCGCAGCTTTATACGACCGCAGAGGTCGAACCCTGAACAGTTGGGGCAAATATGGACAAAACATTCAAGCGTGATACAGCTCTGAATTTGGATTGTGATCAAATTTTTGACATTACATGGTTTATTTTACACAAAACAAATGTCAAGATTTTACAAATCAATTAAAGATTTCTTCTTATTTAAATCTAAAATTAAATAGTTGACACAGCATACAATGTAGGTTTCTGACACAGAATGAATGTGGTCTAATGAACTTAAAAGTTTTTTTTTGCCTTTGAGCAATTCACTATGCTGTTGAATATTAATCCTCTCAAAAAAATGTTTGAAGAAATTTTCTTTTTATTAATGAAATCTGAAATGAGAAAAATTTAACCCCCCCCCCCCTTTTTCACATCCCCGTTTCCCTTTTTCCAAAACTGATATCAATTCAAATTTCTAATGGAGTTTGCAACAATAACTACTCTTTTAAATACATCATAAAATATTAAAATGTAAAATAAAGTGCTTGTTATCACTGAATGGTAAAGATTGGTTGGTAGTAAAAGTGAATATACATTGTTTATTGTATAAAACAATAAAAAAAACTTCATCAGCAACATTTTATATTGGCAAATTTCCAATGAAGTTATTTACATAAAGTTATTGGCAAATAAAAATAGAAAATGACATCATAGTCATGTCTGGCAAATTTCCAACATACATTATCTAAAACATTTTAGATAAGATAAGGAAAAAAAGCTTCATCAGCAACATTTTATATTGGCAAATTTCCAATGAAGTTATTTACATAAAGTTATTGGCAAATAAAAATAGAAAATGACATCATAGTCATGTCTGGCAAATTTCCAACATATATTATCAACTACTATTCTATACAAAGAAAGATAACTCCAATTGAAAATTAATTGCTATTGCACAATATTGTGCAATTAGATATTTCTTGCTATTGTGCAATACTGTGCAATTGAAAATTTCTTGCTATTGCACAATACTTGATATGGAATCCTGATTTGGACCAACTTGAAAACTGGGCCCATAATCAAAAATCAAAGTACATATTTAGATAAAGCATATCAAATAAGCCCAAGAATTTAATTTTTGTTAAAATCAAACTTAGTTTAATTTGGACCCTTTGGACCTTAATGTAGACCAATTTGAAAACTGGACCAAAAATTAAGAATCTACATACACAGTTAGATTTGGCATATCAAAGAACCCATTTATTCAATTTTTGAAGAAATCAAACAAAGTTTAATTTTGGACCCCCATTTGGACCAACTTGAAAACTAGGCCAATAATTAAAAATCTAAGTACATTTTTAAATTCAGCATATCAAAGAACCCCAAGGATTCAATTTTTGTTAAAATCAAACTAAGTTTAATTTTGGACCCTTTGGACCTTAATGTAGACCAATTTGAAAACGGGACCAAAAATTAAGAATCTACATACATAGTTAGATTCGGCATATCAAAGAACCCCAATTATTCAATTTTTGATGAAATCACACAAAGTTCAATTTTGGACCCTTTGGGCCCCTTATTCCTAAACTGTTAGGACCAAAACTCCCAAAATCAAACCTTTTATGGTCATAAACCTTGTGTTTAAATTTCATAGATTTCTATTTACTTATACTAAAGTTATGGTGCAAAAACCAAAAATAATGCTTAATAGGGCCCCTTTTTGGCCCCTAATTCATAAACTGTTGTGACCTCAACTCCAAAAATCAATCCCAACCTTCCTTTTGTGGTCATAAACCTTGTGCTAAAATTTCATTGATTTCTATTTACTTATACTAAAGTTATTGTGCGAAAACCAAGAATAATGCTTATTTGGGCCCTTTTTTGGCCCTTAATTCCTAAACAGTTGGAACCAAAACCCCCAAAATCAATCCCAACCTTCCTTTTGTGGTCATAAACCTTGTGTCAAAATTTCATAGATTTCTATTCACTTAAACTAAAGTTATAGTGCGAAAACCAAGAAAATGCTTATTTGGGCCCTTTTTGGCCCCTAATTCCTAAAATGTTGGGACCAAAACTCCCAAAATCAATACCAACCTTCCTTTTGTGGTCATAAACCTTGTGTTAAAATTTCATAGATTTCCATTCACTTTTACTAAAGTTAGAGTGCGAAAACTAAAAGTATTCGGACGCCGGACGACGACGACGACGACGACGCGGACGCCAACGTGATAGCAATATACGACGAAAAATTTTTCAAATTTTGCGGTGGTATAAAAACTAAACATTTCATAGTTCCTTATACCCTGCCACATTCATAATATATGTGCCTGTTTCAAGTCAGGAGCCTATAATTCAGTGATTGTCCATTGTTTATGTGTAACATTTAACTGTTTTTCCATTTTTTATACATAAATTGGGTTGTTAGTTTTCTGGTTTGAATTGTTTTCATTGTCATTTCTGGACCTTTTATAGCTGACTATGCAGTATAACTGGGAGTACTCTCAGATCTGTTCATTGTGTCTTTTTGTGTAGGGATGTATAAGTACCTGGCCACGTCCACTTGTATTTTTGTCCATCTGATGAGTTAAGCCTTTTTCAACTGATTTTTATAGTTTATTCTTATGTTGTACTGTTATACCACTGTCACAGGTTAGGGGGAGGGTTGGGAACCCGCTAACATGTTTAACCCCGCCACATTATTTATGTATGTGCCTGTCCCAAGTCAGGAGCCTGTAATTCAGTGGTTGTTGTTTGCTTATGTGTTACATATTTGTTTTTCGTTCATTTATTTATATAAATAAGGCCATTAGTTTTCTCGTTTGAATGGCCTTTTATAGCTGACTATGCGGTATGGGCATTGCTCATTGTTGAAGGCCGTACGGTGACATTTAGTTGTTAATGTCTGAGTCATTTTGGTCTCTTGTGGACAGTTGTCTCATTGGCAATCATACCACATCTTCTTTTTCATATTTGTTCATTGTTAAGGCTGTAGGGTGACCTTGAGTTGTTAATTTCTGTTTCATTTGGTCTCTCATGGGGAGTTGTCCAATCATACCCCATCTTCTTTTTTTATATTGTCCTATGTACTATGAAAATAAAGTAAGATGAAACTTCTCAGTCAGACATATGCACCTAGTTGACCTTTTGCTAATTTGAAAATAAGAAAATAGAGAAACTGGCCAAAAAAACAAAAAAGTAACATTAAGCAATGAACCATAAAAATGAGGTCAAGACTGAATAAAACATGCCAGTCTAACATGAACATCCATAAAAATTTTCATACAACAAATATACTTGACATGTTGCATACAATATTAGAAAACCCGACCAAAACACAAAAACTTAACAATAACCACTGAACCATGAAAATGAGGTCAGAGGATAGAAAACCAGATAAATTGACACTTGTAAATCCCTGTGGTAAGACAAAATGTGCCATAATATTAGTCCAAATGATAATGAAGTCTTGCATGGCTATTCTGTTCTGTTCTGGTTTAGAAAATCCCTCCTTCAAAGGAGCACTTCGCACAATGACGAATAAATGTTTATACATATATATATATATATATATATATACCTAAAAAGACATACTAGGTACGCCTCGAGAGATGAGTGTTGGTTACTGTCAAAGACCCTTACGCTTGCTTGGCGGAAGGTTTTTAATTATGAAGACGAGTTCGTACTCCATGAAGAGCAAAGCAAAGCTTCCTTGTTATGTATTCTAGTGTAGCAGGCATCCATGCATTTACATTTGCAACCACAAGCACATATAAAGCTACTAGG
The DNA here is from genome assembly GCF_965363235.1 of Mytilus galloprovincialis. Taxonomy (NCBI): domain Eukaryota; kingdom Metazoa; phylum Mollusca; class Bivalvia; order Mytilida; family Mytilidae; genus Mytilus; species Mytilus galloprovincialis. The sequence continues at coordinate 36,773,362 of NC_134839.1, forward strand.
GTCCAATATAAAGTTAGTGTCTAACCTTAGCTATTTCAACATTTTTCTTGGACGCCGTCATAGTAAAAAAAAAATCCTTTCAAGTTGTAATAATTGTTTGTATTACAAAAAGAAGAAACCTAAATCTTACTTGTTAGTTGTTACGGGCTAACAAAAAAGATTTTTTTAAAGTTGGTTATAAATACATACAATACAACATAAGCTCTAGAGCTTTTATCCAACATACATATGACAAGCACAATACATAAAACATTAAGTTCATCACTGAGATAGTAGTCTCAGAAAGAGGGAGACGGGGTCAACCAAACCCCTTTTCAATCTGAATGTAGGACAGAAAGTCA